>NC_072415.2:10000-610000 GCF_028858775.2 Pan troglodytes | reverse complement strand
CCCTGAGGCCTGGGGGTGAAGAGATGAAAGACACAGGGGTGGAGCACCGTGAGGCTCGTGAGTTTGTAGGTGATTCCTGGGTGTGGGGGGCTGACTCCAGCTGAAATCTGGGGTTGTTTGGAGAGTAGCTGGGAGACACAGGAGACCCCCCGAGAGCTGGGGGTGAGCTGCTGGGTGATGGCAGTAAGAACATGTGGTATATTATTGATGAACGTGGGGACTCTGAGGAATCCTCAGAGGAGGACACGGGAGAGCCCAATGGCTTCATTGATTGCCCATCACGGTGAGGACAGGGAAATGGGAGCTTGTGGGATTCTGGTGATGACAGAGGTGAGTGTGGTGAAGCCCTAGGGGATGGTGAATGGTAGCTCCGGATCCCTGGTGAGGAGCTTCCCCTTAAGCCTGAGTTTCTGATAGGGGAGAGGGAGAAGCTGGGTGAAGCTCGCATGGACCTTGGGGAGTCCGGGCTGGGGGACCGTTCATAAGAAGAGCCAGACAAGACCCTACTGTTCTTAGGTGCAGACATGATTAGGAAACCTGCAGCTCCCAGGGGCCCCTACTAATTTTCTAACTCGCAGAAAGAAGGAGTGTGTGTGCGTGTGTGTGCGTGCGTGTGTGTGTGTGTGCGTGTGTGCGGTGTGAGGTATGTGCCCCTTAAGAAAATGGAAATCAACCAACCAATGAGACAGACAGACAGACAGACAGACAGACAGACAGAGATTCACTTGCCCAAGTGTTCTGTCCTGTCCTCTGAATCCGCTTCCAAGTCGCAAGACGCTGTGAGCTCCAAGTCCACGCAGAGTCCGCCAAACGCTCCGGCCGCTGATCCGCTCCGCGAAGATCTGAGTACAGGCCAGCCAGGGTGGGTTTAAATAGCCTCGGGCGCAGCCTAGCAGCGGAAAGGGCGGAGCTTCACTCCTCCTTTCCATCAGTCACCCCCAACTTTCCCAGGCTACACCTCGTGGGAAACTGTTCTCCTGCTTTGATTTCATGCGCCACCTTTGGGACAATCTAAGAACTTACAAGTTTTCTTGGCCAGATATGTTAGGAATTGTATGCACTGAAACACTGAAAACCAACTAGTGGTTCTGTGGTTCCCACGTTGTGGTTTTGACACCAGCAGCATCCTTGCCACAATCAAAACCCGGAGATCCACAGATCTGCGTTGTAACAAGACCTCCCCCTGACCCTGATGCATGGCAGTTTAAGAAGTCTTTCCGTGTAAGCGAAAAGACTTTGAAGAAAAGGTGGAGATATGCGTTGTATAAACATTCTTCTGCTCTGGAACCACGTAGAGACTTGGGAGCCAGTTGGGTGGAGCATTCGTTGGATGAGGGTGCTCGGGTTAGGAATATCAAGGTGTGGCTCCAGATAATCCAATCATCTAATTAAGATTCCAGTTATGCTCATCTGTTTCAAAATTCCGTTTGGGTAAATTCTTTTAGTCAGACTGAGAATGGCAAAGCCTCAACCCCAATTTCCAGGGAGGGTTGAGAGCCTCAGGTGGAGTTGATCACCAATAGCCTATGGTTTAACCCATCATGCCTATAGAATGAGGTCTCCACAAAAACCCAAAAGGACTGGGATCAGAGAGCTTCTGGATAACACTTCCTGGAAGGTAGTGCGCCCCTCCCCACATGCCGGGCCCCACATTAATTTCTGAACTTTTTGCAATGTCCGCTAAAATACAACGGCAACTGTAAGTGCTTCCCTGCATGCTGTGAGCTCTTCCAGCAAATGAATGCAACTAAATCTGGGAGTGGTGGCAACCTGATTTATAGCCAGTTGCTGAGAAGCACAGGTAAAACCACGTAGGGCTTCCCATTGTTATTAGTGTGGGAGGCCTCTGTGGCGGGACCCGGCCCTTTGGAATCTAATGCTATGTCCCGGTAGGTAGCGTCACCATTGAATTAGAAGACACACATATGTTGAGAATAATCTTTCTGGTCATTTGCTGCATGTCTTATTTACAATATGTAATCAAATTCTTTATCCTGACCTTATGGCACCTGGGTTGAGAACCATGATTTGAACCAAACATTGGTCTGTCACGTTCTGAGTTTGAAACTTTAGTTTGCCTTTAGCGTTTTGCTATTGCTTTTTCGTTTTCTTTTGTTTCGTTTCGTTTCTAAGTTCTGGGGTATATGTGCAGGATGTGCAGATTTGTTACTAAGGTAAACGTGTGCCATGGTGGTTTGCTGCACCTGTCAACCCATCACCTAGGCATTAAGCCCAGCATGCAGTAGCTGTTCTTCTTAACGCTCTGCCCCCCGAAAGGCCCCAGTGTGTGTTGTTCCCCTTCCTGTGTCCATGTGATCTCCTTTTTCAGCTCCCATTATAAGTGAGAATGTGGCGTTTGGTTTTCTTTCCCTGGATTAGTTTGCTGAGGATAATGACCACACATCACCACTGTTTTTGTTTTTTTAGTATAAAGAGTAGTATTTTATTGAATAAGATTTGCTCCCAGAAAAATAAGCTTAAATCTACAATGAATGCCAGACTCTACAGCAGAAAGCAATTTTCTCACTTTTCCACACACAATGGTTCCTACTAAGTGAAAAAAAGCCATAAAATTTCATTCACAAATGTACTACTCTGTCTCAAAACATCTCACATAATCATGCACTCGACTAAAGCCATTAGATCAGTTCTTCAGTCAGGTTAAAGAAGTATCCCTCTAATAACTGACTTTTATAATGGTATCAATATCCACTCCCAGTCAGTCTGCCGTGGTTAATGGTGTACAGCATGACTGAATACAATGGAATTGATGACGCCCATATCCACGGACAAACCGTGACTTATGATGGTTTGATTTATGATTTTTCAACGTTATGATGGGTTTATTGGACTATTAGATGCGTTTCTGAGTTACACTGGGTTTATGAGTATGCGACCCTAGACTCCAGAAACAGCTGTATAAGGAAAAACAGGTGTACCTAATAAACATATGCTTAGTGACTTGGGATAAACCAATAGATGTTCACAACTGATGGAGAGCCGTGAAAGAGAGATAGCGGTAAATAGTTACAATAACACAATTTTCCTGCACCTGTCGTGGATTTCCCCAAAAAAATGCAGAATGTGGGATGCACCTAAGGCATATGAAAGAGAGAGGGCAGAAGGAGTAAGAGAGAAGTAGGAGGAAGGAAGGAAGGAAGGAAGGAAGGAAGGAAAGAAGGAAGGTAGGAAAGAAGGAAGGAAGGAAGGAAGGAAAGAAGGAAGGAAAGAAGGAAGCAAAGAAGGACGAAAGGAAGGAGAAAACACCCGGTGTTACTAAAACCCCCCAAAAAAATGGTTTCCCCCTGTGGGTAAGCCTACAATGTGGATGAATCTTGAAAATATTGTGCTACGTGTTATGTCAGTCATAACAGCTCACCTATTGTGCAATTCCGTTTATAGGAAATGTCTACAATATGGAAATCTATGCATATGGGATTGATGGCACTAGGTAGCTGCTACCTAGGGCTGAGGGTCAGGGAGAGGGTTTGAGACAGAATGAGGAGTGACTAATGTCTACAGGGTTTTTCTCTGGTCGGGGGTGATAAGACGTTCTACAATGGATTGCGAATTATAATTGAATGTGCACAACCACAGGTATACTAAAAGCCACTCAATTCATGACTTTTAATGGGGGAATCTTAAGTGGCGCACTCTCATGGAGACCACGGCAGACATAGTGAGAGAGAAAAAGGTGAGTAAATATGTGAAACGGAGGCAGAAACAGAGAGAACGAAAAGCCCTGTGAAAGGAAGGGAGAGCGAAAAGGGAAAATGGTCCTATTTAGAAATGACAGATGTGAAACTGGGGTTCACATCAACAGTGTCACTGCCAGGAAGGAGGGTCATGCTAGCCATGTCACCGGTAGTGTGGGCCGCAGGGACGCCGACCTGCTGGAGCGTTGTGCCAGCATGGGCTCTGGCAGCCACGTGGGCCAGCAGGAGGGTCCCGCTGCACAGCTGTGGGGTGAGGATAGACTGGGTGGTGATATCGGCCATTACAGGGGCCTCTTCTGCCGGCAAGAGTGTGACAGTAGCAAGTAGATGGACAGGCCTGCGTGTGAGGACGGAATGCAGGAGGGGCTCTTGTGCGTCTGGGCGTGGGGCCCTCACGGGAACCGTGGAGAAATGGCCAGGTAACTGCGTCATGTGGGCTAGTAGATTGGCCAGGGCTTCGAACTGAAGGACAATAACGGGGAGTAGCTGTCAGGCCCTGGGAGTGTCTGAGTGTAAGTGGAGATGGGTTTGGGGTCACTGAGGGATGCGTGAGAGCCATCCCTGTGTAGGTACAGGTCATAGGGAGATAGTTTCGTGAGGCCTGTGAGTGTCTATGGTTGCCCTGGGTGCCTGGGGCTGACTGTGGCAGAAATCTGGGGAAGGCTGGAGAGAAGCTGGGAGGCCCAGGAGAGTCCCTTAAGGCAGGGGGTGAAGAGGTGAAAGAAATGGGGGAGGGTGGCAGTAAGGTCCGTGAGTTTGTAGATGATTCCTGGGTGCGGGAAGCTGACTCCAGGTGCAATCTGGAGATGGTTGGAGAGTAGCTGAGAGAGACAGAAGAGTCCCTGAGGGCTGGGGGTGAGAACATGAGGGAGACTGGGGAGTAAGTCAGTGAAATTCATGAGTTCGGTGGTGTATCGTGGGTGCCTGGAACTGACTCCAGCTGGAATCTGGAGAAGTTTTGAGAGTAGCTGAAAGAGACACAAGAGTTCCTGTGGGCTGAGGGCAAAGACCTGAGAGAGACCAGGGAGGACCTCAGTGAAGTCTGTGAGTCTGTAGGTGTTTCCGGAGTGTGGGAGGCTGACTCCCGCTGAAATCTGGGCGTGGTGGGAGAGTAGCTGGGACAGACAGGAGAGTCCCAGGGGGCTGGGGGTGAAGACATGAGAGAGACTGGGGAGTAACTCAGCGAAACTGCTGAGTTTGGTGGTGATACCTGGGTGCCTGGAACGGACTCCCGCTGAAATCTGGGCATGGATGGAGAGTAGCTGGGACACACAGGAGAGTCCCTGAGGGCTGGGGGTGAAGACATGAGAGAGACCGGGGAGTACCTCAGTGAAACTGGTGAGTTTGGTGGTGACTCCGGGGTGCCTGGAACTGACCCCAGCTGAAATGTGGGCGTGGTTGGAGAGTAGCTGGGACAGACGGGAGAGTCCCTGAGGGATGGTGAAGACATGAGAGAGACTGGGGAGTAACGCAGTGAAATTGGTGAGTTTGGTGGTGATTTCTGGGTGCCTGCAACGAACTCCCGCTGAAGTGTGGGCGTGTTTGGAGAGTAGCTGGGACAGACAGGCGAGTCCCTGAGGGTTGGAGATAAAGACGTGCTGGAGACTGGGGAGTAACTCAGTGAAAGTGGTGGGCTTGGTGGTGATCCCTGGGTTCCTGGAACTGACCCGCGCTGAAATGTGGGCGTGGTTGGAGAGTAGCTGGGACAGACTGGAGGGTCCGTAAGGGCTGGGGGTGAAGACGTGAGAGAGACTGGCGAGGATCCCACTGAGGTCTGTGAGTCTGTAGGTGTTTCTGCGGTGTGGGGTAGAGACTGCCGCTGAAATCTGGGCGTAGTTGGAGAGTAGCTGGGACAGACAGGCGAGTCATGGGTGGCTGGGGGTGAGCTGCTGGATGATGGCAGTAAGAACATATGGTATATTACTGATGAATGAGGTGACTGTGGAGAATCTCCAGAGGAGGACACGGGAGAACACAATGACATGAGTGACTGTCCTGCTTGGTTAGGAAAGGGAAACGTAAAGTTGTGGAATTCTGTTGATGATGGATGTGAGAGCAGTGAAGCCCTGCGGGGTGATGTAGAGTACTTCCACATCCCTGGTGAGGAGCTGCCCCTTGGGTCTGAGTTTCTGGGAGGGGAGAGGGAGAAGCTGGGTGAGGCAGGCATGAATCTTGAGGAGTCAGGGCTGGGGACCGCTCATATTCTCCCGAGACGTGTGAGTCTCTGGGGGACTCCTGGGTGCATGGGGCTGACTCCCGCAGGAACCTGGGGATGGCTGGAGAGTAACTGGGAGCCACAGGAGAGTCCCTGAGGCCTGGGGGTGAAGAGATGAAAGACACAGGGGTGGAGCACCGTGAGGCTCGTGAGTTTGTAGGTGATTCCTGGGTGTGGGGGGCTGACTCCAGCTGAAATCTGGGGTTGTTTGGAGAGTAGCTGGGAGACACAGGAGACCCCCAGAGAGCTGGGGGTGAGCTGCTGGGTGATGGCAGTAAGAACATGTGGTATATTATTGATGAACGTGGGGACTCTGAGGAATCCTCAGAGGAGGACACGGGAGAGCCCAATGGCTTCATTGATTGCCCATCACGGTGAGGACAGGGAAATGGGAGCTTGTGGGATTCTGGTGATGACAGAGGTGAGTGTGGTGAAGCCCTAGGGGATGGTGAATGGTAGCTCCGGATCCCTGGTGAGGAGCTTCCCCTTAAGCCTGAGTTTCTGATAGGGGAGAGGGAGAAGCTGGGGGAAGCTCGTATGGACCTTGGGGAGTCCGGGCTTGGGGACCGTTCATAAGAAGAGCCAGACAAGACCCTACTGTTCTTAGGTGCAGACATGATTAGGAAACCTGCAGCTCCCAGGGGCCCCTACTAATTTTCTAACTCGCGGAAAGAAGGAGTGTGTGTGCGTGTGTGTGCGTGTGTGTGCGTGTGTGTGTGTGTGCGGTGTGAGGTATGTGCCCCTTAAGAAAATGGAAATCAACCAACCAATGAGACAGACAGACAGACAGACAGACAGAGATTCACTTGCCCAAGTGTTCTGTCCTGTCCTCTGAATCCGCTTCCAAGTCGCAAGACGCTGTGAGCTCCAAGTCCACGCAGAGTCTGCCAAACGCTCCGGCCGCTGATCCGCTCCGCGAAGATCTGAGTACAGGCCAGCCAGGGTGGGTTTAAATAGCCTCGGGCGCAGCCTAGCAGCGGAAAGGGCGGAGCTTCACTCCTCCTTTCCATCAGTCACCCCCAACTTTCCCAGGCTACACCTCGTGGGAAACTGTTCTCCTGGTTTGATTTCATGCGCCACCTTTGGGACAATCTAAGAACTTACAAGTTTTCTTGGCCAGATATGTTAGGAATTGTATGCACTGAAACACTGAAAACCAACTAGTGGTTCTGTGGTTCCCACGTTGTGGTTTTGACACCAGCAGCATCCTTGCCACAATCAAAACCCGGAGATCCACAGATCTGCGTTGTAACAAGACCTCCCCCTGACCCTGATGCATGGCAGTTTAAGAAGTCTTTCCGTGTAAGCGAAAAGACTTTGAAGAAAAGGTGGAGATATGCGTTGTATAAACATTCTTCTGCTCTGGAACCACGTAGAGACTTGGGAGCCAGTTGGGTGGAGCATTCGTTGGATGAGGGTGCTCGGGTTAGGAATATCAAGGTGTGGCTCCAGATAATCCAATCATCTAATTAAGATTCCAGTTATGCTCATCTGTTTCAAAATTCCGTTTGGGTAAATTCTTTTAGTCAGACTGAGAATGGCAAAGCCTCAACCCCAATTTCCAGGGAGGGTTGAGAGCCTCAGGTGGAGTTGATCACCAATAGCCTATGGTTTAACCCATCATGCCTATAGAATGAGGTCTCCATAAAAACCCAAAAGGACTGGGATCAGAGAGCTTCTGGATAACACTTCCTGGAAGGTAGTGCGCCCCTCCCCACATGCCGGGCCCCACATTAATTTCTGAACTTTTTGCAATGTCCGCTAAAATACAACGGCAACTGTAAGTGCTTCCCTGCGTGCTGTGAGCTCTTCCAGCAAATGAATGCAACTAAATCTGGGAGTGGTGGCAACCTGATTTATAGCCAGTTGCTGAGAAGCACAGGTAAAACCACGTTTTACAATGCTTCCCATTGTTATTAGTGTGGGAGGCCTGTGTGGCGGGACCCGGCCCTTTGGAATCTAATGCTATGTCCCGGTAGGTAGCGTCACCATTGAATTAGAAGACACACATATGTTGAGAATAATCTTTCTGGTCATTTGCTGCATGTCTTATTTACAATATGTAATCAAATTCTTTATCCTGACCTTATGGCACCTGGGTTGAGAACCATGATTTGAACCAAACATTGGTCTGTCACGTTCTGAGTTTGAAACTTTAGTTTGCCTTTAGCGTTTTGCTACTGCTTTTTCGTTTTCTTTTGTTTCGTTCGTTTCTAAGTTCTGGGGTATATGTGCAGGATGTGCAGATTTCTTACTAAGGTAAACGTGTGCCATGGTGGTTTGCTGCACCTGTCAACCCATCACCTAGGCATTAAGCCCAGCATGCAGTAGCTGTTCTTCTTAACGCTCTGCCCCCCGAAAGGCCCCAGTGTGTGTTGTTCCCCTTCCTGTGTCCATGTGATCTCCTTTTTCAGCTCCCATTATAAGTGAGAATGTGGCGTTTGGTTTTCTTTCCCTGGATTAGTTTGCTGAGGATAATGACCACACATCACCACTGTTTTTGTTTTTTTAGTATAAAGAGTAGTATTTTATTGAATAAGGTTTGCTCCCAGAAAAATAAGCTTAAATCTACAATGAATGCCAGACTCTACAGCAGAAAGCAATTTTCTCACTTTTCCACACACAATGGTTCCTACTAAGTGAAAAAAAGCCATAAAATTTCATTCACAAATGTACTACTCTGTCTCAAAACATCTCACATAATCATGCACTCGACTAAAGCCATTAGATCAGTTCTTCAGTCAGGTTAAAGAAGTATCCCTCTAATAACTGACTTTTATAATGGTATCAATATCCACTCCCAGTCAGTCTGCCGTGGTTAATGTTGTACAGCATGACTGAATACAATGGAATTGATGACGCCCATATCCACGGACAAACCGTGACTTATGATGGTTTGATTTATGATTTTTCAACGTTATGTTGGGCTTATTGGACTATTAGATGCGTTTCTGTGTTACACTGGGTTTATGAGTATGCGACCCTAGACTCCAGAAACAGCTGTATAAGGAAAAACAGGTGTACCTAATAAACATATGCTTAGTGACTTGGGATAAACCAATAGATGTTCACAACTGATGGAGAGCCGTGAAAGAGAGATAGCGGTAAATAGTTACAATAACACAATCTTCCTGCACCTGTCGTGGATTTCCTCCAAAAAATGCAGAATGTGGGATGCACCTAAGGCATATGAAAGAGAGAGGGCAGAAGGAGTAAGAGAGAAGTAGGAGGAAGGAAGGAAGGAAGGAAGGAAGGAAGGAAGGAAGGAAAGAAGGAAGGTAGGAAAGAAGGAAGGAAGGAAGGAAGGAAGGAAGGAAGGAAGGAAGGAAAGAAGGACGAAAGGAAGGAGTAAACACCCGGTGTTACTAAAACCCCCCAAAAAAATGGTTTCCCCCTGTGGGTAAGCCTACAATGTGGATGAATCTTGAAAATATTGTGCTACGTGTTATGTCAGTCATAACAGCTCACCTATTGTGCAATTCCGTTTATAGGAAATGTCTACAATATGGAAATCTATGCATATGGGATTGATGGCAATAGGTAGTTGCTACCTAGGGCTGAGGGTCAGGGAGAGGGTTTGAGACAGAATGAGGAGTGACTAATGTCTACAGGGTTTTTCTCTGGTCGGGGGTGATAAGACGTTCTACAATGGATTGCGAATTATAATTGAATGTGCACAACCACAGGTATACTAAAAGCCACTCAATTCATGACTTTTAATGGGGGAATCTTAAGTGGTGCACTCTCATGGAGACCACGGCAGACATAGTGAGAGAGAAAAAGGTGAGTAAATATGTGAAACGGAGGCAGAAACAGAGAGAACGAAAAGCCCTGTGAAAGGAAGGGAGAGCGAAAAGGGAAAATGGTCCTATTTAGAAATGACAGATGTGAAACTGGGGTTCACATCAACAGTGTCACTGCCAGGAAGGAGGGTCATGCTAGCCATGTCACCGGTAGTGTGGCCCGCAGGGACGCCGACCTGCTGGAGCGTCGTGCCAGCATGGGCTCTGGCAGCCACGTGGGCCAGCAGGAGGGACCCGCTGCACAGCTGTGGGGTGAGGATAGACTGGGTGGTGATATCGGCCATTACAGGGGCCTCTTCTGCCGGCAAGAGTGTGACAGTAGCAAGTAGATGGACAGGCCTGCGTGTGAGGACGGAATGCAGGAGGGGCTCTTGTGCGGCTGGGCGTGGGGCCCTCACGGGAACCGTGGAGAAATGGCCAGGTAACTGCGTCATGTGGGCTAGTAGATTGGCCAGGGCTTCGAACTGAAGGACAATAACGGGGAGTAGCTGTCAGGCCCTGGGAGTGTCTGAGTGTAAGTGGAGATGGGTTTGGGGTCACTGGGGGATGCGTGAGAGCCATCCCTGTGTAGGTACAGGTCATAGGGAGATAGTCTCGTGAGGCCTGTGAGTGTCTATGGTTGCCCTGGGTGCCTGGGGCTGACAGTGGCAGAAATCTGGGGAAGGCTGGAGAGAAGCTGGGAGGCCCAGGAGAGTCCCTTAAGGCAGGGGGTGAAGAGGTGAAAGAAATGGGGGAGGGTGGCAGTAAGGTCCGTGAGTTTGTAGATGATTCCTGGGTGCGGGAAGCTGACTCCAGGTGCAATCTGGAGATGGTTGGAGAGTAGCTGAGAGAGACAGAAGAGTCCCTGAGGGCTGGGGGTGAGAACATGAGGGAGACTGGGGAGTAAGTCCGTGAAATTCGTGAGTTCGGTGGTGTATCGTGGGTGCCTGGAACTGACTCCAGCTGGAATCTGGAGAAGTTTTGAGAGTAGCTGAAAGAGACACAAGAGTCCCTGTGGGCTGAGGGCAAAGACCTGAGAGAGACCAGGGAGGACCTCAGTGAAGTCTGTGAGTCTGTAGGTGATTCCGGAGTGTGGGAGGCTGACTCCCGCTGAAATGTGGGCGTGGTGGGAGAGTAGCTGGGACAGACAGGAGAGTCCCAGGGGGCTGGGGGTGAAGACATGAGAGAGACTGGGGAGTAACTCAGCGAAACTGCTGAGTTTGGTGGTGATACCTGGGTGCCTGGAACGGACTCCCGCTGAAATCTGGGCATGGATGGAGAGTAGCTGGGACACACAGCAGAGTCCCTGAGGGCTGGGGGTGAAGACATGAGAGAGACCGGGGAGTACCTCAGTGAAACTGGTGAGTTTGGTGGTGACTCTGGGGTGCCTGGAACTGACCCCAGCTGAAATGTGGGCGTGGTTGGAGAGTAGCTGGGACAGACGGGAGAGTCCCTGAGGGATGGTGAAGACATGAGAGAGACTGGGGAGTAACACAGTGAAATTGGTGAGTTTGATGGTGATTCCTGGGTGCCTGGAACTGACTCCCGCTGAAGTGTGGGCGTGGTTGGAGAGTAGCTGGGACACACAGGAGAGTCCCTGAGGGTTGGAGATAAAGACGTGCTAGAGACTGAGGAGTAACTGAGTGAAATTGGTGAGTTTGGTGGTGAGTCCGGGGTGCCTGGAACTGACTGCAGCTGAAATGTGGGCGTGGTTGGAGAGTAGCCGGGACAGACGGGAGAGTCCCTGAGGGATGGTGAAGACATGAGAGAGACTGGGGAGTAACGCAGTGAAATTGGTGAGTTTGGTGGTGATTTCTGGGTGCCTGCAACGAACTCCCGCTGAAGTGTGGGCGTGTTTGGAGAGTAGCTGGGACAGACAGGCGAGTCCCTGAGGGTTGGAGATAAAGACGTGCTGGAGACTGGGGAGTAACTCAGTGAAAGTGGTGGGCTTGGTGCTGATCCCTGGGTTCCTGGAACTGACCCGCGCTGAAATGTGGGAGTGGTTGGAGAGTAGCTGGGACAGACTGGAGGGTCCGTAAGGGCTGGGGGTGAAGACGTGAGAGAGACTGGCGAGGATCCCACTGAGGTCTGTGAGTCTGTAGGTGTTTCTGGGGTGTGGGGTAGAGACTGCCGCTGAAATCTGGGCGTAGTTGGAGAGTAGCTGGGACAGACAGGCGAGTCATGTGTGGCTGGGGGTGAGCTGCTGGATGATGGCAGTAAGAACATATGGTATATTATTGATGAATGAGGTGACTGTGGAGAATCTCCAGAGAAGGACACGGGAGAACACAATGACATGAGTGACTGTCCTGCTTGGTTAGGAAAGGGAAACGTAAAGTTGTGGAGTTCTGTTGATGATGGATGTGAGAGCGGTGAAGCCCTGCGGGGTGATGTAGAGTACTTCCACATCCCTGGTGAGGAGCTGCCCCTTGGGTCTGAGTTTCTGGGAGGGGAGAGGGAGAAGCTGGGTGAGGCAGGCATGAATCTTGAGGAGTCAGGGCTGGGGGACCGCTCATATTCTCCCGAGACGTGTGAGTCTCTGGGGGACTCCTGGGTGCATGGGGCTGACTCCCGCAGGAACCTGGGGATGGCTGGAGAGTAACTGGGAGCCACAGGAGAGTCCCTGAGGCCTGGGGGTGAAGAGATGAAAGACACAGGGGTGGAGCACCGTGAGGCTCGTGAGTTTGTAGGTGATTCCTGGGTGTGGGGGGCTGACTCCAGCTGAAATCTGGGGTTGTTTGGAGAGTAGCTGGGAGACACAGGAGACCCCCCGAGAGCTGGGGGTGAGCTGCTGGGTGATGGCAGTAAGAACATGTGGTATATTATTGATGAACGTGGGGACTCTGAGGAATCCTCAGAGGAGGACACGGGAGAGCCCAATGGCTTCATTGATTGCCCATCACGGTGAGGACAGGGAAATGGGAGCTTGTGGGATTCTGGTGATGACAGAGGTGAGTGTGGTGAAGCCCTAGGGGATGGTGAATGGTAGCTCCGGATCCCTGGTGAGGAGCTTCCCCTTAAGCCTGAGTTTCTGATAGGGGAGAGGGAGAAGCTGGGTGAAGCTCGCATGGACCTTGGGGAGTCCGGGCTGGGGGACCGTTCATAAGAAGAGCCAGACAAGACCCTACTGTTCTTAGGTGCAGACATGATTAGGAAACCTGCAGCTCCCAGGGGCCCCTACTAATTTTCTAACTCGCAGAAAGAAGGAGTGTGTGTGCGTGTGTGTGCGCGTGTGTGTGTGTGTGTGTGTGTGTGTGCGGTGTGAGGTATGTGCCCCTTAAGAAAATGGAAATCAACCAACCAATGAGACAGAGAGACAGACAGACAGACAGACAGACAGAGATTCACTTGCCCAAGTGTTCTGTCCTGTCCTCTGAATCCACTTCCAAGTCGCAAGACGCTGTGAGCTCCAAGTCCACGCAGAGTCCGCCAAACGCTCCGGCCGCTGATCCGCTCCGCGAAGATCTGAGTACCGGCCAGCCAGGGTGGGTTTAAATAGCCTCGGGCGCAGCCTAGCAGCGGAAAGGGCGGAGCTTCACTCCTCCTTTCCATCAGTCACCCCCAACTTTCCCAGGCTACACCTCGTGGGAAACTGTTCTCCTGCTTTGATTTCATGCGCCACCTTTGGGACAATCTAAG
The DNA here is from genome assembly GCF_028858775.2 of Pan troglodytes. Classification (NCBI taxonomy): domain Eukaryota; kingdom Metazoa; phylum Chordata; class Mammalia; order Primates; family Hominidae; genus Pan; species Pan troglodytes. Next base: position 596,648 of record NC_072415.2, on the reverse strand, counting down.
AACTTACAAGTTTTCTTGGCCAGATATGTTAGGAATTGTATGCACTGAAACACTGAAAACCAACTAGTGGTTCTGTGGTTCCCACGTTGTGGTTTTGACACCAGCAGCATCCTTGCCACAATCAAAACCCGGAGATCCACAGATCTGCGTTGTAACAAGACCTCCCCCTGACCCTGATGCATGGCAGTTTAAGAAGTCTTTCCGTGTAAGCGAAAAGACTTTGAAGAAAAGGTGGAGATATGCGTTGTATAAACATTCTTTTGCTCTGGAACCACGTAGAGACTTGGGAGCCAGTTGGGTGGAGCATTCGTTGGATGAGGGTGCTCGGGCTAGGAATATCAAGGTGTGGCTCCAGATAATCCAATCATCTAATTAAGATTCCAGTTATGCTCATCTGTTTCAAAATTCCGTTTGGGTAAATTCTTTTAGTCAGACTGAGAATGGCAAAGCCTCAACCCCAATTTCCAGGGAGGGTTGAGAGCCTCAGGTGGAGTTGATCACCAATAGCCTATGGTTTAACCAATCATGCCTATAGAATGAGGTCTCCATAAAAACCCAAAAGGACTGGGATCAGAGAGCTTCTGGATAACACTTCCTGGAAGGTAGTGCGCCCCTCCCCACATGCCGGGCCCCACATTAATTTCTGAACTTTTTGCAATGTCCGCTAAAATACAACGGCAAATTTAAGTGCTTCCCTGCGTGCTGTGAGCTCTTCCAGCAAATGAATGCAACTAAATCTGGGAGTGGTGGCAACCTGATTTATAGCCAGTTGCTGAGAAGCACAGGTAAAACCACGTTTTACAATGCTTCCCATTGTTATTAGTGTGGGAGGCCTGTGTGGCGGGACCCGGCCCTTTGGAGTCTAATGCTATGTCCCGGTAGGTAGCGTCACCATTGAATTAGAAGACACACATATGTTGAGAATAATCTTTCTGGTCATTTGCTGCATGTCTTATTTACAATATGTAATCAAATTCTTTATCCTGACCTTATGGCACCTGGGTTGAGAACCATGATTTGAACCAAACATTGGTCTGTCACGTTCTGAGTCTGAAACTTTAGTTTGCCTTTAGCGTTTTGCTATTGCTTTTTCGTTTTCTTTTGTTTCGTTTCGTTTCTAAGTTCTGGGGTATATGTGCAGGATGTGCAGATTTGTTACTAAGGTAAACGTGTGCCATGGTGGTTTGCTGCACCTGTCAACCCATCACCTAGGCATTAAGCCCAGCATGCAGTAGGTGTTCTTCTTAACGCTCTGCCCCCCGAAAGGCCCCAGTGTGTGTTGTTCCCCTTCCTGTGTCCATGTGATCTCCTTTTTCAGCTCCCATTATAAGTGAGAATGTGGCGTTTGGTTTTCTTTCCCTGGATTAGTTTGCTGAGGATAATGACCACACATCACCACTGTTTTTGTTTTTTTAGTATAAAGAGTAGTATTTCACTGAATAAGATTTGCTCCCAGAAAAATAAGCTTAAATCTACAATGAATGCCAGACTCTACAGCAGAAAGCAATTCTCTCACTTTTCCACACACAATGGTTCCTACTAAGTGAAAAAAAGCCATCAAATTTCATTCACAAATGTACTACTCTGTCTCAAAACATCTCACATAATCATGCACTCGACTAAAGCCATTAGATCAGTTCTTCAGTCAGGTTAAAGAAGTATCCCTCTAATAACTGACTTTTATAATGGTATCAATATCCACTCCCAGTCAGTCTGCCGTGGTTAATGGTGTACAGCATGACTGAATACAATGGAATTGATGACGCCCATATCCACGGACAAACCGTGACTTATGATGGTTTGATTTATGATTTTTCAACGTTATGATGGGTTTATTGGACTATTAGATGCGTTTCTGAGTTACACTGGGTTTATGAGCATGCGACCCTAGACTCCAGAAACAGCTGTATAAGGAAAAACAGGTGTACCTAATAAACATATGCTTAGTGACTTGGGATAAACCAATAGATGTTCACAACTGATGGAGAGCCGTGAAAGAGAGATAGCGGTAAATAGTTACAATAACACAATTTTCCTGCACCTGTCGTGGATTTCCCCAAAAAAATGCAGAATGTGGGTTGCACCTAAGGCATATGAAAGAGAGAGGGCAGAAGGAGTAAGAGAGAAGTAGGAGGAAGGAAGGAAGGAAGGAAGGAAGGAAGGAAGGAAGGAAAGAAGGAAGGTAGGAAAGAAGGAAGGAAGGAAGGAAAGAAAGAAGGAAGGAATGAAGGAAGCAAAGAAGGACGAAAGGAAGGAGAAAACACCCGGTGTTACTAAAACCCCCCAAAAAAATGGTTTCCCCCTGTGGGTAAGCCTACAATGTGGATGAATCTTGAAAATATTGTGCTACGTGTTATGTCAGTCATAACAGCTCACCTATTGTGCAATTCCGTTTATAGGAAATGTCTACAATATGGAAATCTATGGATATCGGATTGATGGCACTAGGTAGTTGCTACCTAGGGCTGAGGGTCAGGGAGAGGGTTTGAGACAGAATGAGGAGTGACTAATGTCTACAGGGTTTTTCTCTGGTCGGGGGTGATAAGACGTTCTACAATGGATTGCGAATTATAATTGAATGTGCACAACCACAGTTATACTAAAAGCCACTCAATTCATGACTTTTAATGGGGGAGTCTTAAGTGGCGCACTCTCATGGAGACCACGGCAGACATAGTGAGAGAGAAAAAGGTGAGTAAATATGTGAAACGGAGGCAGAAACAGAGAGAACGAAAAGCCCTGTGAAAGGAAGGGAGAGCGAAAAGGGAAAATGGTCCTATTTAGAAATGACAGATGTGAAACTGGGGTTCACATCAACAGTGTCACTGCCAGGAAGGAGGGTCATGCTAGCCATGTCACCGGTAGTGTGGCCCGCAGGGACGCCGACCTGCTGGAGCGTCGTGCCAGCATGGGCTCTGGCAGCCACGTGGGCCAGCAGGAGGGACCCGCTGCACAGCTGTGGGGTGAGGATAGACTGGGTGGTGATATCGGCCATTACAGGGGCCTCTTCTGCTGGCAAGAGTGTGACAGTAGCAAGTAGATGGACAGGCCTGCGTGTGAGGACGGAATGCAGGAGGGGCTCTTGTGCGGCTGGGCGTGGGGCCCTCACGGGAACCGTGGAGAAATGGCCAGGTAACTGCGTCATGTGGGCTAGTAGATTGGCCAGGGCTTCGAACTGAAGGACAATAACGGGGAGTAGCTGTCAGGCCCTGGGAGTGTCTGAGTGTAAGTGGAGATGGGTTTGGGGTCACTGAGGGATGCGTGAGAGCCATCCCTGTGTAGGTACAGGTCATAGGGAGATAGTCTCGTGAGGCCTGTGAGTGTCTACGGTTGCCCTGGGTGCCTGGGGCTGACTGTGGCAGAAATCTGGGGAAGGCTGGAGAGAAGCTGGGAGGCCCAGGAGAGTCCCTTAAGGCAGGGGGTGAAGAGGTGAAAGAAATGGGGGAGGGTGGCAGTAAGGTCCGTGAGTTTGTAGATGATTCCTGGGTGCAGGAAGCTGACTCCAGGTGCAATCTGGAGATGGTTGGAGAGTAGCTGAGAGAGACAGAAGAGTCCCTGAGGGCTGGGGGTGAGAACATGAGGGAGACTGGGGAGTAAGTCCGTGAAATTCGTGAGTTCGGTGGTGTATCGTGGGTGCCTGGAACTGACTCCAGCTGGAATCTAGAGAAGTTTTGAGAGTAGCTGAAAGAGACATAAGAGTCCCTGTGGGCTGAGGGCAAAGACCTGAGAGAGACCAGGGAGGACCTCAGTGAAGTCTGTGAGTCTGTAGGTGATTCCGGAGTGTGGGAGGCTGACTCCCGCTGAAATGTGGGCGTGGTGGGAGAGTAGCTGGGACAGACAGGAGAGTCCCAGGGGGCTGGGGGTGAAGACATGAGAGAGACTGGGGAGTAACTCAGCGAAACTGCTGAGTTTTATGGTGATTCCTGGGTGCCTGGAACTGACTGCCGCAGAAGTGTGGGCGTGGTTGGAGAGTAGCTGGGACACACAGGAGAGTCCCTGAGGGATGGTGGTGAAGACATGAGAGAGACCGGGGAGTACCTCAGTGAAACTGGTGAGTTTGGTGGTGACTCCGGGGTGCCTGGAACTGACCCCAGCTGAAATGTGGGCGTGGTTGGAGAGTAGCTGGGACAGACGGGAGAGTCCCTGAGGGATGGTGAAGACATGAGAGAGACTGGGGAGTAACGCACTGAAATTGGTGAGTTTGACGGTGATTCCTGGGTGCCTGGAACTGACTCCCGCTGAAGTGTGGGCGTGGTTGGAGAGTAGCTGGGACACACAGGAGAGTCCCTGAGGGTTGGAGATAAAGACGTGCTAGAGACTGAGGAGTAACTGAGTGAAATTGGTGAGTTTGGTGGTGAGTCCGGGGTGCCTGGAACTGACTCCAGCTGAAATGTGGGCGTGGTTGGAGAGTAGCTGGGACAGACGGGAGAGTCCCTGAGGGATGGTGAAGACATGAGAGAGACTGGGGAGTAACGCAGTGAAATTGGTGAGTTTGGTGGTGATTTCTGGGTGCCTGCAACGAACTCCCGCTGAAGTGTGGGCGTGTTTGGAGAGTAGCTGGGACAGACAGGCGAGTCCCTGAGGGTTGGAGATAAAGACGTGCTGGAGACTGGGGAGTAACTCAGTGAAAGTGGTGGGCTTGGTGGTGATCCCTGGGTTCCTGGAACTGACCCGCGCTGAAATGTGGGCGTGGTTGGAGAGTAGCTGGGACAGACTGGAGGGTCCGTAAGGGCTGGGGGTGAAGACGTGAGAGAGACTGGCGAGGATCCCACTGAGGTCTGTGAGTCTGTAGGTGTTTCTGGGGTGTGGGGTAGAGACTGCCGCTGAAATCTGGGCGTAGTTGGAGAGTAGCTGGGACAGACAGGCGAGTCATGGGTGGCTGGGGGTGAGCTGCTGGATGATGGCAGTAAGAACATATGGTATATTACTGATGAATGAGGTGACTGTGGAGAATCTCCAGAGAAGGACACGGGAGAACACAATGACATGAGTGACTGTCCTGCTTGGTTAGGAAAGGGAAACGTAAAGTTGTGGAGTTCTGTTGATGATGGATGTGAGAGCGGTGAAGCCCTGCGGGGTGATTTAGAGTACTTCCACATCCCTGGTGAGGAGCTGCCCCTTGGGTCTGAGTTTCTGGGAGGGGAGAGGGAGAAGCTGGGTGAGGCAGGCATGAATCTTGAGGAGTCAGGGCTGGGGGACCGCTCATATTCTCCCGAGACGTGTGAGTCTCTGGGGGACTCCTGGGTGCATGGGGCTGACTCCCGCAGGAACCTGGGGATGGCTGGAGAGTAACTGGGAGCCACAGGAGAGTCCCTGAGGCCTGGGGGTGAAGAGATGAAAGACACAGGGGTGGAGCACCGTGAGGCTCGTGAGTTTGTAGGTGATTCCTGGGTGTGGGGGGCTGACTCCAGCTGAAATCTGGGGTTGTTTGGAGAGTAGCTGGGAGACACAGGAGACCCCCCGAGAGCTGGGGGTGAGCTGCTGGGTGATGGCAGTAAGAACATGTGGTATATTATTGATGAACGTGGGGACTCTGAGGAATCCTCAGAGGAGGACACGGGAGAGCCCAATGGCTTCATTGATTGCCCATCACGGTGAGGACAGGGAAATGGGAGCTTGTGGGATTCTGGTGATGACAGAGGTGAGTGTGGTGAAGCCCTAGGGGATGGTGAATGGTAGCTCCGGATCCCTGGTGAGGAGCTTCCCCTTAAGCCTGAGTTTCTGATAGGGGAGAGGGAGAAGCTGGGTGAAGCTCGCATGGACCTTGGGGAGTCCGGGCTGGGGGACCGTTCATAAGAAGAGCCAGACAAGACCCTACTGTTCTTAGGTGCAGACATGATTAGGAAACCTGCAGCTCCCAGGGGCCCCTACTAATTTTCTAACTCGCAGAAAGAAGGAGTGTGTGTGCGTGTGTGTGCGTGTGTGTGTGTGTGTGTGCGGTGTGAGGTATGTGCCCCTTAAGAAAATGGAAATCAACCAACCAATGAGACAGACAGACAGACAGACAGACAGAGATTCACTTGCCCAAGTGTTCTGTCCTGTCCTCTGAATCCGCTTCCAAGTCGCAAGACGCTGTGAGCTCCAAGTCCACGCAGAGTCCGCCAGACGCTTCGGCCGCTGATCCGCTCCGCGAAGATCTGAGTACAGGCCAGCCAGGGTGGGTTTAAATAGCCTCGGGCGCAGCCTAGCAGCGGAAAGGGCGGAGCTTCACTCCTCCTTTCCATCAGTCACCCCCAACTTTCCCAGGCTACACCTCGTGGGAAACTGTTCTCCTGCTTTGATTTCATGCGCCACCTTTGGGACAATCTAAGAACTTACAAGTTTTCTTGGCCAGATATGTTAGGAGTTGTATGCACTGAAACACTGAAAACCAACTAGTGGTTCTGTGGTTCCCACGTTGTGGTTTTGACACCAGCAGCATCCTTGCCACAATCAAAACCCGCAGATCCACAGATCTGCGTTGTAACAAGACCTCCCCCTGACCCTGATGCATGGCAGTTTAAGAAGTCTTTCCGTGTAAGCGAAAAGACTTTGAAGAAAAGGTGGAGATATGCGTTGTATAAACATTCTTTTGCTCTGGAACCACGTAGAGACTTGGGAGCCAGTTGGGTGGAGCATTCGTTGGATGAGGGTGCTCGGGTTAGGAATATCAAGGTGTGGCTCCAGATAATCCAATCATCTAATTAAGATTCCAGTTATGCTCATCTGTTTCAAAATTCCGTTTGGGTAAATTCTTTTAGTCAGACTGAGAATGGCAAAGCCTCAACCCCAATTTCCAGGGAGGGTTGAGAGCCTCAGGTGGAGTTGATCACCAATAGCCTATGGTTTAACCCATCATGCCTATAGAATGAGGTCTCCATAAAAACCCAAAAGGACTGGGATCAGAGAGCTTCTGGATAACACTTCCTGGAAGGTAGTGCGCCCCTCCCCACATGCCGGGCCCCACATTAATTTCTGAACTTTTTGCAATGTCCGCTAAAATACAACGGCAAATGTAAGTGCTTCCCTGCGTGCTGTGAGCTCTTCCAGCAAATGAATGCAACTAAATCTGGGAGTGGTGGCAACCTGATTTATAGCCAGTTGCTGAGAAGCACAGGTAAAACCACGTTTTACAATGCTTCCCATTGTTATTAGTGTGGGAGGCCTGTGTGGCGGGACCCGGCCCTTTGGAATCTAATGCTATGTCCCGGTAGGTAGCGTCACCATTGAATTAGAAGACACACATATGTTGAGAATAATCTTTCTGGTCATTTGCTGCATGTCTTATTTACAATATGTAATCAAATTCTTTATCCTGACCTTATGGCACCTGGGTTGAGAACCATGATTTGAACCAAACATTGGTCTGTCACGTTCTGAGTTTGAAACTTTAGTTTGCCTTTAGCGTTTTGCTATTGCTTTTTCGTTTTCTTTTGTTTCGTTTCGTTTCTAAGTTCTGGGGTATATGTGCAGGATGTGCAGATTTCTTACTAAGGTAAACGTGTGCCATGGTGGTTTGCTGCACCTGTCAACCCATCACCTAGGCATTAAGCCCAGCATGCAGTAGCTGTTCTTCTTAACGCTCTGCCCCCCGAAAGGCCCCAGTGTGTGTTGTTCCCCTTCCTGTGTCCATGTGATCTCCTTTTTCAGCTCCCATTATAAGTGAGAATGTGGCGTTTGGTTTTCTTTCCCTGGATTAGTTTGCTGAGGATAATGACCACACATCACCACTGTTTTTGTTTTTTTAGTATAAAGAGTAGTATTTTATTGAATAAGATTTGCTCCCAGAAAAATAAGCTTAAATCTACAATGAATGCCAGACTCTACAGCAGAAAGCAATTTTCTCACTTTTCCGCACACAATGGTTCCTACTAAGTGAAAAAAAGCCATAAAATTTCATTCACAAATGTACTACTCTGTCTCAAAACATCTCACATAATCATGCACTCGACTAAAGCCATTAGATCAGTTCTTCAGTCAGGTTAAAGAAGTATCCCTCTAATAACTGACTTTTATAATGGTATCAATATCCACTCCCAGTCAGTCTGCCGTGGTTAATGGTGTACAGCATGACTGAATACAATGGAATTGATGACGCCCATATCCACGGACAAACCGTGACTTATGATGGCTTGATTTATGATTTTTCAACGTTATGATGGGCTTATTGGACTATTAGATGCGTTTCTGAGTTACACTGGGTTTATGAGTATGCGACCCTAGACTCCAGAAACAGCTGTAGAAGGAAAAACACGTGTACCTAATAAACATATGCTTAGTGACTTGGGATAAACCAATAGATGTTCACAACTGATGGAGAGCCGTGAAAGAGAGATAGCGGTAAATAGTTACAATAACACAATCTTCCTGCACCTGTCGTGGATTTCCTCCAAAAAATGCAGAATGTGGGATGCACCTAAGGCATATGAAAGAGAGAGGGCAGAAGGAGTAAGAGAGAAGTAGGAGGAAGGAAGGAAGGAAGGAAGGAAGGAAGGAAGGAAGGAAGGAAAGAAGGAAGGTAGGAAAGAAGGAAGGAAGGAAGGAAAGAAAGAAGGAAGGAATGAAGGAAGCAAAGAAAGACGAAAGGAAGGAGAAAACACCCGGTGTTACTAAAACCCCCCAAAAAAATGGTTTCCCCCTGTGGGTAAGCCTACAATGTGGATGAATCTTGAAAATATTGTGCTACGTGTTATGTCAGTCATAACAGCTCACCTATTGTGCAATTCCGTTTATAGGAAATGTCTACAATATGGAAATCTATGGACATCGGATTGATGGCACTAGGTAGTTGCTACCTAGGGCTGAGGGTCAGGGAGAGGGTTTGAGACAGAATGAGGAGTGACTAATGTCTACAGGGTTTTTCTCTGGTCGGGGGTGATAAGACGTTCTACAATGGATTGCGAATTATAATTGAATGTGCACAACCACAGTTATACTAAAAGCCACTCAATTCATGACTTTAAATGGGGGAGTCTTAAGTGGCGCACTCTCATGGAGACCACGGCAGACATAGTGAGAGAGAAAAAGGTGAGTAAATATCTGAAACGGAGGCAGAAACAGAGAGAACGAAAAGCCCTGTGAAAGGAAGGGAGAGCGAAAAGGGAAAATGGTCCTATTTAGAAATGACAGATGTGAAACTGGGGTTCACATCAACAGTGTCACTGCCAGGAAGGAGGGTCATGCTAGCCATGTCACCGGTAGTGTGGCCCGCAGGGACGCCGACCTGCTGGAGCTTTGTGACAGCATGGGCTCTGGCAGCCACGTGGGCCAGCAGGAGGGTCCCGCTGCACAGCTGTGGGGTGAGGATAGACTGGGTGGTGATATCGGCCATTACAGGGGCCTCTTCTGCTGGCAAGAGTGTGACAGTAGCAAGTAGATGGACAGGCCTGCGTGTGAGGACGGAATGCAGGAGGGGCTCTTGTGCGGCTGGGCGTGGGGCCCTCACGGGAACCGTGGAGAAATGGCCAGGTAACTGCGTCATGTGGGCTAGTAGATTGGCCAGGGCTTCGAACTGAAGGACAATAACGGGGAGTAGCTGTCAGGCCCTGGGAGTGTCTGAGTGTAAGTGGAGATGCGTTTGGGGTCACTGAGGGATGCGTGAGAGCCATCCCTGTGTAGGTACAGGTCATAGGGAGATAGTTTTGTGAGGCCTGTGAGTGTCTATGGTTGCCCTGGGTGCCTGGGGCTGACTGTGGCAGAAATCTGGGGAAGGCTGGAGAGAAGCTGGGAGGCCCAGGAGAGTCCCTTAAGGCAGGGGGTGAAGAGGTGAAAGAAATGGGGGAGGGTGGCAGTAAGGTCCGTGAGTTTGTAGATGATTCCTGGGTGCAGGAAGCTTACTCCAGGTGCAATCTGGAGATGGTTGGAGAGTAGCTGAGAGAGACAGAAGAGTCCCTGAGGGCTGGGGGTGAGAACATGAGGGAGACTGGGGAGTAAGTCAGTGAAATTCGTGAGTTCGGTGGTGTATCGTGGGTGCCTGGAACTGACTCCAGCTGGAATCTGGAGAAGTTTTGAGAGTAGCTGAAAGAGACACAGGAGTCCCTGTGGGCTGAGGGCAAAGACCTGAGAGAGACCAGGGAGGACCTCAGTGAAGTCTGTGAGTCTGTAGGTGATTCCGGAGTGTGGGAGGCTGACTCCCGCTGAAATGTGGGCGTGGTGGGAGAGTAGCTGGGACAGACAGGAGAGTCCCAGGGGGCTGGGGGTGAAGACATGAGAGAGACTGGGGAGTAACTCAGCGAAACTGCTGAGTTTTATGGTGATTCCTGGGTGCCTGGAACTGACTGCCGCAGAAGTGTGGGCGTGGTTGGAGAGTAGCTGGGACACACAGGAGAGTCCCTGAGGGATGGTGGTGAAGACATGAGAGAGACCGGGGAGTACCTCAGTGAAACTGGTGAGTTTGGTGGTGACTCCGGGGTGCCTGGAACTGACCCCAGCTGAAATGTGGGCGTGGTTGGAGAGTAGCTGGGACAGACGGGAGAGTCCCTGAGGGATGGTGAAGACATGAGAGAGACTGGGGAGTAACGCACTGAAATTGGTGAGTTTGACGGTGATTCCTGGGTGCCTGGAACTGACTCCCGCTGAAGTGTGGGCGTGGTTGGAGAGTAGCTGGGACACACAGGAGAGTCCCTGAGGGTTGGAGATAAAGACGTGCTAGAGACTGAGGAGTAACTGAGTGAAATTGGTGAGTTTGGTGGTGAGTCCGGGGTGCCTGGAACTGACTCCAGCTGAAATGTGGGCGTGGTTGGAGAGTAGCTGGGACAGACGGGAGAGTCCCTGAGGGATGGTGAAGACATGAGAGAGACTGGGGAGTAACGCAGTGAAATTGGTGAGTTTGGTGGTGATTTCTGGGTGCCTGCAACGAACTCCCGCTGAAGTGTGGGCGTGTTTGGAGAGTAGCTGGGACAGACAGGCGAGTCCCTGAGGGTTGGAGATAAAGACGTGCTGGAGACTGGGGAGTAACTCAGTGAAAGTGGTGGGCTTGGTGGTGATCCCTGGGTTCCTGGAACTGACCCGCGCTGAAATGTGGGCGTGGTTGGAGAGTAGCTGGGACAGACTGGAGGGTCCGTAAGGGCTGGGGGTGAAGACGTGAGAGAGACTGGCGAGGATCCCACTGAGGTCTGTGAGTCTGTAGGTGTTTCTGGGGTGTGGGGTAGAGACTGTCGCTGAAATCTGGGCGTAGTTGGAGAGTAGCTGGGACAGACAGGCGAGTCATGGGTGGCTGGGGGTGAGCTGCTGGATGATGGCAGTAAGAACATATGGTATATTATTGATGAATGAGGTGACTGTGGAGAATCTCCAGAGAAGGACACGGGAGAACACAATGACATGAGTGACTGTCCTGCTTGGTTAGGAAAGGGAAACGTAAAGTTGTGGAGTTCTGTTGATGATGGATGTGAGAGCGGTGAAGCCCTGCGGGGTGATTTAGAGTACTTCCACATCCCTGGTGAGGAGCTGCCCCTTGGGTCTGAGTTTCTGGGAGGGGAGAGGGAGAAGCTGGGTGAGGCAGGCATGAATCTTGAGGAGTCAGGGCTGGGGGACCGCTCATATTCTCCCGAGACGTGTGAGTCTCTGGGGGACTCCTGGGTGCATGGGGCTGACTCCCGCAGGAACCTGGGGATGGCTGGAGAGTAACTGGGAGCCACAGGAGAGTCCCTGAGGCCTGGGGGTGAAGAGATGAAAGACACAGGGGTGGAGCACCGTGAGGCTCGTGAGTTTGTAGGTGATTCCTGGGTGTGGGGGGCTGACTCCAGATGAAATCTGGGGTTGTTTGGAGAGTAGCTGGGAGACACAGGAGACCCCCCGAGAGCTGGGGGTGAGCTGCTGGGTGATGGCAGTAAGAACATGTGGTATATTATTGATGAACGTGGGGACTCTGAGGAATCCTCAGAGGAGGACACGGGAGAGCCCAATGGCTTCATTGATTGCCCATCACGGTGAGGACAGGGAAATGGGAGCTTGTGGGATTCTGGTGATGACAGAGGTGAGTGTGGTGAAGCCCTAGGGGATGGTGAATGGTAGCTCCGGATCCCTGGTGAGGAGCTTCCCCTTAAGCCTGAGTTTCTGATAGGGGAGAGGGAGAAGCTGGGTGAAGCTCGCATGGACCTTGGGGAGTCCGGGCTGGGGGACCGTTCATAAGAAGAGCCAGACAAGACCCTACTGTTCTTAGGTGCAGACATGATTAGGAAACCTGCAGCTCCCAGGGGCCCCTACTAATTTTCTAACTCGCAGAAAGAAGGAGTGTGTGTGCGTGTGTGTGCGTGTGTGTGTGTGTGTGTGTGTGTGCGGTGTGAGGTATGTGCCCCTTAAGAAAATGGAAATCAACCAACCAATGAGACAGACAGACAGACAGACAGACAGAGATTCACTTGCCCAAGTGTTCTGTCCTGTCCTCTGAATCCGCTTCCAAGTCGCAAGACGCTGTGAGCTCCAAGTCCACGCAGAGTCCGCCAAACGCTCCGGCCGCTGATCCGCTCCGCGAAGATCTGAGTACAGGCCAGCCAGGGTGGGTTTAAATAGCCTCGGGCGCAGCCTAGCAGCGGAAAGGGCGGAGCTTCACTCCTCCTTTCCATCAGTCACCCCCAACTTTCCCAGGCTACACCTCGTGGGAAACTGTTCTCCTGCTTTGATTTCATGCGCCACCTTTGGGACAATCTAAGAACTTACAAGTTTTCTTGGCCAGATATGTTAGGAATTGTATGCACTGAAACACTGAAAACCAACTAGTGGTTCTGTGGTTCCCACGTTGTGGTTTTGACACCAGCAGCATCCTTGCCACAATCAAAACCCGGAGATCCACAGATCTGCGTTGTAACAAGACCTCCCCCTGACCCTGATGCATGGCAGTTTAAGAAGTCTTTCCGTGTAAGCGAAAAGACTTTGAAGAAAAGGTGGAGATATGCGTTGTATAAACATTCTTTTGCTCTGGAACCACGTAGAGACTTGGGAGCCAGTTGGGTGGAGCATTCGTTGGATGAGGGTGCTCGGGTTAGGAATATCAAGGTGTGGCTCCAGATAATCCAATCATCTAATTAAGATTCCAGTTATGCTCATCTGTTTCAAAATTCCGTTTGGGTAAATTCTTTTAGTCAGACTGAGAATGGCAAAGCCTCAACCCCAATTTCCAGGGAGGGTTGAGAGCCTCAGGTGGAGTTGATCACCAATAGCCTATGGTTTAACCCATCATGCCTATAGAATGAGGTCTCCATAAAAACCCAAAAGGACTGGGATCAGAGAGCTTCTGGATAACACTTCCTGGAAGGTAGTGCGCCCCTCCCCACATGCCGGGCCCCACATTAATTTCTGAACTTTTTGCAATGTCCGCTAAAATACAACGGCAAATGTAAGTGCTTCCCTGCGTGCTGTGAGCTCTTCCAGCAAATGAATGCAACTAAATCTGGGAGTGGTGGCAACCTGATTTATAGCCAGTTGCTGAGAAGCACAGGTAAAACCACGTTTTACAATGCTTCCCATTGTTATTAGTGTGGGAGGCCTGTGTGGCGGGACCCGGCCCTTTGGAATCTAATGCTATGTCCCGGTAGGTAGCGTCACCATTGAATTAGAAGACACACATATGTTGAGAATAATCTTTCTGGTCATTTGCTGCATGTCTTATTTACAATATGTAATCAAATTCTTTATCCTGACCTTATGGCACCTGGGTTGAGAACCATGATTTGAACCAAACATTGGTCTGTCACGTTCTGAGTTTGAAACTTTAGTTTGCCTTTAGCGTTTTGCTATTGCTTTTTCGTTTTCTTTTGTTTCCTTTCGTTTCTAAGTTCTGGGGTATATGTGCAGGATGTGCAGATTTGTTACTAAGGTAAACGTGTGCCATGGTGGTTTGCTGCACCTGTCAACCCATCACCTAGGCATTAAGCCCAGCATGCAGTAGGTGTTCTTCTTAACGCTCTGCCCCCCGAAAGGCCCCAGTGTGTGTTGTTCCCCTTCCTGTGTCCATGTGATCTCCTTTTTCAGCTCCCATTATAAGTGAGAATGTGGCGTTTGGTTTTCTTTCCCTGGATTAGTTTGCTGAGGATAATGACCACACATCACCACTGTTTTTGTTTTTTTAGTATAAAGAGTAGTATTTTATTGAATAAGATTTGCTCCCAGAAAAATAAGCTTAAATCTACAATGAATGCCAGACTCTACAGCAGAAAGCAATTTTCTCACTTTTCCGCACACAATGGTTCCTACTAAGTGAAAAAAAGCCATAAAATTTCATTCACAAATGTACTACTCTGTCTCAAAACATCTCACATAATCATGCACTCGACTAAAGCCATTAGATCAGTTCTTCAGTCAGGTTAAAGAAGTATCCCTCTAATAACTGACTTTTATAATGGTATCAATATCCACTCCCAGTCAGTCTGCCGTGGTTAATGGTGTACAGCATGACTGAATACAATGGAATTGATGACGCCCATATCCACGGACAAACCGTGACTTATGATGGCTTGATTTATGATTTTTCAACGTTATGATGGGCTTATTGGACTATTAGATGCGTTTCTGAGTTACACTGGGTTTATGAGTATGCGACCCTAGACTCCAGAAACAGCTGTAGAAGGAAAAACACGTGTACCTAATAAACATATGCTTAGTGACTTGGGATAAACCAATAGATGTTCACAACTGATGGAGAGCCGTGAAAGAGAGATAGCGGTAAATAGTTACAATAACACAATCTTCCTGCACCTGTCGTGGATTTCCTCCAAAAAATGCAGAATGTGGGATGCACCTAAGGCATATGAAAGAGAGAGGGCAGAAGGAGTAAGAGAGAAGTAGGAGGAAGGAAGGAAGGAAGGAAGGAAGGAAGGAAGGAAGGAAGGAAAGAAGGAAGGTAGGAAAGAAGGAAGGAAGGAAGGAAGGAAGGAAGGAAAGAAGGACGAAAGGAAGGAGTAAACACCCGGTGTTACTAAAACCCCCCAAAAAATGGTTTCCCCCTGTGGGTAAGCCTACAATGTGGATGAATCCTGAAAATATTGTGCTACGTGTTATGTCAGTCATAACAGCTCACCTATTGTGCAATTCCGTTTATAGGAAATGTCTACAATATGGAAATCTATGCATATGGGATTGATGGCACTAGGTAGTTGCTACCTAGGGCTGAGGGTCAGGGAGAGGGTTTGAGACAGAATGAGGAGTGACTAATGTCTACAGGGTTTTTCTCTGGTCGGGGGTGATAAGACGTTCTACAATGGATTGCGAATTATAATTGAATGTGCACAACCACAGGTATACTAAAAGCCACTCAATTCATGACTTTTAATGGGGGAATCTTAAGTGGCGCACTCTCATGGAGACCACGGCAGACATAGTGAGAGAGAAAAAGGTGAGTAAATATGTGAAACGGAGGCAGAAACAGAGAGAACGAAAAGCCCTGTGAAAGGAAGGGAGAGCGAAAAGGGAAAATGGTCCTATTTAGAAATGACAGATGTGAAACTGGGGTTCACATCAACAGTGTCACTGCCAGGAAGGAGGGTCATGCTAGCCATGTCACCGGTAGTGTGGCCCGCAGGGACGCCGACCTGCTGGAGCGTCGTGCCAGCATGGGCTCTGGCAGCCACGTGGGCCAGCAGGAGGGACCCGCTGCACAGCTGTGGGGTGAGGATAGACTGGGTGGTGATATCGGCCATTACAGGGGCCTCTTCTGCTGGCAAGAGTGTGACAGTAGCAAGTAGATGGACAGGCCTGCGTGTGAGGACGGAATGCAGGAGGGGCTCTTGTGCGGCTGGGCGTGGGGCCCTCACGGGAACCGTGGAGAAATGGCCAGGTAACTGCGTCATGTGGGCTAGTAGATTGGCCAGGGCTTCGAACTGAAGGACAATAACGGGGAGTAGCGGTCAGGCCCTGGGAGTGTCTGAGTGTAAGTGGAGATGGGTTTGGGGTCACTGAGGGATGCGTGAGAGCCATCCCTGTGTAGGTACAGGTCATAGGGAGATAGTCTCGTGAGGCCTGTGAGTGTCTATGGTTGCCCTGGGTGCCTGGGGCTGACTGTGGCAGAAATCTGGGGAAGGCTGGAGAGAAGCTGGGAGGCCCAGGAGAGTCCCTTAAGGCAGGGGGTGAAGAGGTGAAAGAAATGGGGGAGGGTGGCAGTAAGGTCCGTGAGTTTGTAGATGATTCCTGGCTGTGGGAAGCTGACTCCAGGTGCAATCTGGAGATGGTTGGAGAGTAGCTGAGAGAGACAGAAGAGTCCCTGAGGGCTGGGGGTGAGAACATGAGGGAGACTGGGGAGTAAGTCAGTGAAATTCGTGAGTTCGGTGGTGTATCGTGGGTGCCTGGAACTGACTCCAGCTGGAATCTGGAGAAGTTTTGAGAGTAGCTGAAAGAGACACAAGAGTCCCTGTGGGCTGAGGGCAAAGACCTGAGAGAGACCAGGGAGGACCTCAGTGAAGTCTGTGAGTCTGTAGGTGATTCCGGAGTGTGGGAGGCTGACTCCCGCTGAAATGTGGGCGTGGTGGGAGAGTAGCTGGGACAGACAGGAGAGTCCCAGGGGGCTGGGGGTGAAGACATGAGAGAGACTGGGGAGAAACTCAGCGAAACTGCTGAGTTTGATGGTGATTCCTGGGTGCCTGGAACTGACTGCCGCAGAAGTGTGGGCGTGGTTGGAGAGTAGCTGGGACACACAGGAGAGTCCCTGAGGGATGGTGGTGAAGACATGAGAGAGACCGGGGAGTACCTCAGTGAAACTGGTGAGTTTGGTGGTGACTCCGGGGTGCCTGGAACTGACCCCAGCTGAAATGTGGGCGTGGTTGGAGAGTAGCTGGGACAGACGGGAGAGTCCCTGAGGGATGGTGAAGACATGAGAGAGACTGGGGAGTAACACAGTGAAATTGGTGAGTTTGATGGTGATTCCTGGGTGCCTGGAACTGACTCCCGCTGATGTGTGGGCGTGGTTGGAGAGTAGCTGGGACACACAGGAGAGTCCCTGAGGGTTGGAGATAAAGACGTGCTAGAGACTGAGGAGTAACTGAGTGAAATTGGTGAGTTTGGTGGTGAGTCCGGGGTGCCTGGAACTGACTCCAGCTGAAATGTGGGCGTGGTTGGAGAGTAGCTGGGACAGACGGGAGAGTCCCTGAGGGATGGTGAAGACATGAGAGAGACTGGGGAGTAACGCAGTGAAATTGGTGAGTTTGATGGTGATTCCTGGGTGCCTGGAACTGACTCCCGCTGAAGTGTGGGAGTGGTTGGAGAGTAGCTGGGACACACAGGAGAGTCTCTGAGGGTTGGTGCTAAAGACGTGCTAGAGACTGAGGAGTAACTGAGTGAAATTGGTGAGTTTGGTGGTGAGTCCGGGGTGCCTGGAACTGACTCCAGCCGAAATGTGGCGTGGTTGGAGAGTAGCTGGGACAGACGGGAGAGTCCCTGAGGGATGGTGAAGACATGAGAGAGACTGGGGAGTAACGCAGTGAAATTGGTGAGTTTGGTGGTGATTTCTGGGTGCCTGCAACGAACTCCCGCTGAAGTGTGGGCGTGTTTGGAGAGTAGCTGGGACAGACAGGCGAGTCCCTGAGGGTTGGAGATAAAGACGTGCTGGAGACTGGGGAGTAACTCAGTGAAAGTGGTGGGCTTGGTGGTGATCCCTGGGTTCCTGGAACTGACCCGCGCTGATATGTGGGCGTGGTTGGAGAGTAGCTGGGACAGACTGGAGGGTCCGTAAGGGCTGGGGGTGAAGACGTGAGAGAGACTGGCGAGGATCCCACTGAGGTCTGTGAGTCTGTAGGTGTTTCTGGGGTGTGGGGTAGAGACTGCCGCTGAAATCTGGGCGTAGTTGGAGAGTAGCTGGGACAGACAGGCGAGTCATGGGTGGCTGGGGGTGAGCTGCTGGATGATGGCAGTAAGAACATATGGTATATTATTGATGAATGAGGTGACTGTGGAGAATCTCCAGAGAAGGACACGGGAGAACACAATGACATGAGTGACTGTCCTGCTTGGTTAGGAAAGGGAAACGTAAAGTTGTGGAGTTCTGTTGATGATGGATGTGAGAGCGGTGAAGCCCTGCGGGGTGATTTAGAGTACTTCCAAATCCCTGGTGAGGAGCTGCCCCTTGGGTCTGAGTTTCTGGGAGGGGAGAGGGAGAAGCTGGGTGAGGCAGGCATGAATCTTGAGGAGTCATGGCTGGGGACCGCTCATAATCTCCCGAGACGTGTGAGTCTCTGGGGGACTCCTGGGTGCATGGGGCTGACTCCCGCAGGAACCTGGGGATGGCTGGAGAGTAACTGGGAGCCACAGGAGAGTCCCTGAGGCCTGGGGGTGAAGAGATGAAAGACACAGTGGTGGAGCACAGTGAGGCTCGTGAGTTTGTAGGTGATTCCTGGGTGTGGGGGGCTGACTCCAGCTGAAATCTGGGGTTGTTTGGAGAGTAGCTGGGAGACACAGGAGACCCCCCGAGAGCTGGGGGTGAGCTGCTGGGTGATGGCAGTAAGAACATGTGGTATATTATTGATGAACGTGGGGACTCTGAGGAATCCTCAGAGGAGGACACGGGAGAGCCCAATGGCTTCATTGATTGCCCATCACGGTGAGGACAGGGAAATGGGAGCTTGTGGGATTCTGGTGATGGCAGAGGTGAGTGTGGTGAAGCCCTAGGGGATGGTGAATGGTAGCTCCGGATCCCTGGTGAGGAGCTTCCCCTTAAGCCTGAGTTTCTGATAGGGGAGAGGGAGAAGCTGGGTGAAGCTCGCATGGACCTTGGGGAGTCCGGGCTGGGGGACCGTTCATAAGAAGAGCCAGACAAGACCCTACTGTTCTTAGGTGCAGACATGATTAGGAAACCTGCAGCTCCCAGGGGCCCCTACTAATTTTCTAACTCGCAGAAAGAAGGAGTGTGTGTGCGTGTGTGTGCGTGCGTGTGTGTGAGTGTGCGTGTGTGCGGTGTGAGGTATGTGCCCCTTAAGAAAATGGAAATCAACCAACCAATGAGACAGACAGACAGACAGACAGACAGAGATTCACTTGCCCAAGTGTTCTGTCCTGTCCTCTGAATCCGCTTCCAAGTCGCAAGACGCTGTGAGCTCCAAGTCCACGCAGAGTCCGCCAAACGCTCCGGCCGCTGATCCGCTCCGCGAAGATCTGAGTACAGGCCAGCCAGGGTGGGTTTAAATAGCCTCGGGCGCAGCCTAGCAGCGGAAAGGGCGGAGCTTCACTCCTCCTTTCCATCAGTCATCCCCAACTTTCCCAGGCTACACCTCGTGGGAAACTGTTCTCCTGCTTTGATTTCATGCGCCACCTTTAGGACAAACTAAGAACTTACAAGTTTTCTTGGCCAGATATGTTAGGAATTGTATGCACTGAAACACTGAAAACCAACTAGTGGTTCTGTGGTTCCCACGTTGTGGTTTTGACACCAGCAGCATCCTTGCCACAATCAAAACCCGGAGATCCACAGATCTGCGTTGTAACAAGACCTCCCCCTGACCCTGATGCATGGCAGTTTAAGAAGTCTTTCCGTGTAAGCGAAAAGACTTTGAAGAAAAGGTGGAGATATGCGTTGTATAAACATTCTTTTGCTCTGGAACCACGTAGAGACTTGGGAGCCAGTTGGGTGGAGCATTCGTTGGATGAGGGTGCTCGGGTTAGGAATATCAAGGTGTGGCTCCAGATAATCCAATCATCTAATTAAGATTCCAGTTATGCTCATCTGTTTCAAAATTCCGTTTGGGTAAATTCTTTTAGTCAGACTGAGAATGGCAAAGCCTCAACCCCAATTTCCAGGGAGGGTTGAGAGCCTCAGGTGGAGTTGATCACCAATAGCCTATGGTTTAACCCATCATGCCTATAGAATGAGGTCTCCATAAAAACCCAAAAGGACTGGGATCAGAGAGCTTCTGGATAACACTTCCTGGAAGGTAGTGCGCCCCTCCCCACATGCCGGGCCCCACATTAATTTCTGAACTTTTTGCAATGTCCGCTAAAATACAACGGCAACTGTAAGTGCTTCCCTGCGTGCTGTGAGCTCTTCCAGCAAATGAATGCAACTAAATCTGGGAGTGGTGGCAACCTGATTTATAGCCAGTTGCTGAGAAGCACAGGTAAAACCACGTTTTACAATGCTTCCCATTGTTATTAGTGTGGGAGGCCTGTGTGGCGGGACCCGGCCCTTTGGAATCTAATGCTATGTCCCGGTAGGTAGCGTCACCATTGAATTAGAAGACACACATATGTTGAGAATAATCTTTCTGGTCATTTGCTGCATGTCTTATTTACAATATGTAATCAAATTCTTTATCCTGACCTTATGGCACCTGGGTTGAGAACCATGATTTGAACCAAACATTGGTCTGTCACGTTCTGAGTTTGAAACTTTAGTTTGCCTTTAGCGTTTTGCTATTGCTTTTTCGTTTTCTTTTGTTTCGTTTCGTTTCTAAGTTCTGGGGTATATGTGCAGGATGTGCAGATTTCTTACTAAGGTAAACGTGTGCCATGGTGGTTTGCTGCACCTGTCAACCCATCACCTAGGCATTAAGCCCAGCATGCAGTAGCTGTTCTTCTTAACGCTCTGCCCCCCGAAAGGCCCCAGTGTGTGTTGTTCCCCTTCCTGTGTCCATGTGATCTCCTTTTTCAGCTCCCATTATAAGTGAGAATGTGGCGTTTGGTTTTCTTTCCCTGGATTAGTTTGCTGAGGATAATGACCACACATCACCACTGTTTTTGTTTTTTAGTATAAAGAGTAGTATTTTATTGAATAAGATTTGCTCCCAGAAAAATAAGCTTAAATCTACAATGAATGCCAGACTCTACAGCAGAAAGCAATTTTCTCACTTTTCCGCACACAATGGTTCCTACTAAGTGAAAAAAAGCCATAAAATTTCATTCACAAATGTACTACTCTGTCTCAAAACATCTCACATAATCATGCACTCGACTAAAGCCATTAGATCAGTTCTTCAGTCAGGTTAAAGAAGTATCCCTCTAATAACTGACTTTTATAATGGTATCAATATCCACTCCCAGTCAGTCTGCCGTGGTTAATGGTGTACAGCATGACTGAATACAATGGAATTGATGACGCCCATATCCACGGACAAACCGTGACTTATGATGGTTTGATTTATGAATTTTCAACGTTATGATGGGCTTATTGGACTATTAGATGCGTTTCTGAGTTACACTGGGTTTATGAGTATGCGACCCTAGACTCCAGAAACAGCTGTATAAGGAAAAACAGGTGTACCTAATAAACATATGCTTAGTGACTTGGGATAAACCAATAGATGTTCACAACTGATGGAGAGCCGTGAAAGAGAGATAGCGGTAAATAGTTACAATAACACAATCTTCCTGCACCTGTCGTGGATTTCTCCCAAAAAATGCAGAATGTGGGATGCACCTAAGGCATATGAAAGAGAGAGGGCAGAAGGAGTAAGAGAGAAGTAGGAGGAAGGAAGGAAGGAAGGAAGGAAGGAAGGAAGGAAAGAAATATGGTAGGAATGAAGGAAGGAAGGAAGGAAGGAAGGAAGGAAGGAAAGAAGGACGAAAGGAAGGAGAAAACACCCGGTGTTACTAAAACCCACCAAAAAAATGGTTTCCCCCTGTGGCTAAGCCTACAATGTGGATGAATCTTGAAAATATTGTGCTACGTGTTATGTCAGTCATAACAGCTCACCTATTGTGCAATTCCGTTTATAGGAAATGTCTACAATATGGAAATCTATGCATATGGGATTGATGGCACTAGGTAGTTGCTACCTAGGGCTGAGGGTCAGTGAGAGGGTTTGAGACAGAATGAGGAGTGACTAATGTCTACAGGGTTTTTCTCTGGTCGGGGGTGATAAGACGTTCTACAATGGATTGCGAATTATAATTGAATGTGCACAACCACAGGTATACTAAAAGCCACTCAATTCATGACTTTTAATGGGGGAATCTTAAGTGGCGCACTCTCATGGAGACCACGGCAGACATAGTGAGAGAGAAAAAGGTGAGTAAATATCTGAAACGGAGGCAGAAACAGAGAGAACGAAAAGCCCTGTGAAAGGAAGGGAGAGCGAAAAGGGAAAATGGTCCTATTTAGAAATGACAGATGTGAAACTGGGGTTCACATCAACAGTGTCACTGCCAGGAAGGAGGGTCATGCTAGCCATGTCACCGGTAGTGTGGCCCGCAGGGACGCCGACCTGCTGGAGCGTTGTGCCAGCATGGGCTCTGGCAGCCACGTGGGCCAGCAGGAGGGACCCGCTGCACAGCTGTGGGGTGAGGATAGACTGGGTGGTGATATCGGCCATTACAGGGGCCTCTTCTGCTGGCAAGAGTGTGACAGTAGCAAGTAGATAGACAGGCCTGCGTGTGAGGACGGAATGCAGGAGGGGCTCTTGTGCGGCTGGGCGTGGGGCCCTCAAGGGAACCGTGGAGAAATGGCCAGGTAACTGCGTCATGTGGGCTAGTAGATTGGCCAGGGCTTCGAACTGAAGGACAATAACGGGGAGTAGCTGTCAGGCCCTGGGAGTGTCTGAGTGTAAGTGGAGATGGGTTTGGGGTCACTGAGGGATGCGTGAGAGCCATCCCTGTGTAGGTACAGGTCATAGGGAGATAGTCTCGTGAGGCCTGTGAGTGTCTATGGTTGCCCTGGGTGCCTGGGGCTGACTGTGGCAGAAATCTGGGGAAGGCTGGAGAGAAGCTGGGAGGCCCAGGAGAGTCCCTTAAGGCAGGGGGTGAAGAGGTGAAAGAAATGGGGGAGGGTGGCAGTAAGGTCCGTGAGTTTGTAGATGATTCCTGGGTGCGGGAAGCTGACTCCAGGTGCAATCTGGAGATGGTTGGAGAGTAGCTGAGAGAGACAGAAGAGTCCCTGAGGGCTGGGGGTGAGAACATGAGGGAGAATGGGGAGTAAGTCCGTGAAATTCGTGAGTTCGGTGGTGTATCGTGGGTGCCTGGAACTGACTCCAGCTGGAATCTGGAGAAGTTTTGAGAGTAGCTGAAAGAGACACAAGAGTCCCTGTGGGCTGAGGGCAAAGACCTGAGAGAGACCAGGGAGGACCTCAGTGAAGTCTGTGAGTCTGTAGGTGATTCCGGAGTGTGGGAGGCTGACTCCCGCTGAAATCTGGGCGTGGTGGGAGAGTAGCTGGGACAGACAGGAGAGTCCCAGGGGGTGAAGACATGAGAGAGACTGGGGAGTAACTCAGCGAAACTGCTGAGTTTGGTGGTGATACCTGGGAGCCTGGAACGGACTCCTGCTGAAATCTGGGCATGGATGGAGAGTAGCTGGGACACACAGGAGAGTCCCTGAGGGCTGGGGGTGAAGACATGAGAGAGACTGGGGAGTAACGCAGTGAAATTGGTGAGTTTGATGGTGATTCCTGGGTGCCTGGAACTGACTCCCGCTGAAGTGTGGGCGTGGTTGGAGAGTAGCTGGGACACACAGGAGAGTCCCTGAGGGTTGGAGATAAAGACGTGCTAGAGACTGAGGAGTAACTGAGTGAAATTGGTGAGTTTGGTGGTGAGTCCGGGGTGCCTGGAACTGACTCCAGCTGAAATGTGGGCGTGGTTGGAGAGTAGCTGGGACAGACGGGAGAGTCCCTGAGGGATGGTGAAGACATGAGAGAGACTGGGGAGTAACGCAGTGAAATTGGTGAGTTTGGTGGTGATTTCTGGGTGCCTGCAACGGACTCCCGCTGAAGTGTGGGCGTGTTTGGAGAGTAGCTGGGACAGACAGGCGAGTCCCTGAGGGTTGGAGATAAAGACGTGCTAGACACTGGGGAGTAACTCAGTGAAAGTGGTGGGCTTGGTGGTGATCCCTGGGTTCCTGGAACTGACCCGTGCTGAAATGTGGGCGTGGTTGGAGAGTAGCTGGGACAGACTGGAGGGTCCGTAAGGGCTGGGGGTGAAGACGTGAGAGAGACTGGCGAGGATCTCACTGAGGTCTGTGAGTTTGTAGGTGTTTATGGGGTGTGGGATAGAGACTGCCACTGAAATCTGGGCGTAGTTGGAGAGTAGCTGGGACAGACAGGCGAGTCATGGGTGGCTGGGGGTGAGCTGCTGGATGATGGCAGTAAGAACATATGGTATATTATTGATGAATTAGGTGACTGTGGAGAATCTCCAGAGGAGGACACTGGAGAACAGAATGACATGAGTGACTGTCCTGCTTGCTTAGGAAAGGGCAACGTAAAGTTGTGGAGTTCTGTTGATGATGGATGTGAGAGCGGTGAAGCCCTGCGGGGTGATGTAGAGTACTTCCACATCCCTGGTGAGGAGCTGCCCCTTGGGTCTGAGTTTCTGGGAGGGGAGAGGGAGAAGCTGCGTGAGGCAGGCCTGAGTCTTGAGTAGTCAGGGTTAGGGGACCGCTCATATTCTCCCGAGACGTGTGAGTCTCTGGGGGACTCCTGGGTGCATGGGGCTGACTCCCGCAGGAACCTGGGGATGGCTGGAGAGTAACTGGGAGCCACAGGAGAGTCCCTGAGGCCTGGGGTGAAGAGATGAAAGACACAGGGGTGGAGCACCGTGAGGCTCGTGAGTTTGTAGGTGATTCCTGGGTGTGGGGGGCTGACTCCAGCTGAAATCTGGGGTTGTTTGTAGAGTAGCTGGGAGACACAGGAGACCCCCCGAGAGCTGGGGGTGAGCTGCTGGGTGATGGCAGTAAGAACATGTGGTATATTATTGATGAACGTGGGGACTCTGAGGAATCCTCAGAGGAGGACACGGGAGAGCCCAATGGCTTCATTGATTGCCCATCACGGTGAGGACAGGGAAATGGGAGCTTGTGGGATTCTGGTGATGACAGAGGTGAGTGTGGTGAAGCCCTAGGGGATGGTGAATGGTAGCTCTGGATGCCTGGTGAGGAGCTTCCCCTTAAGCCTGAGTTTCTGATAGGGGAGAGGGAGAAGCTGGGTGAAGCTCGCATGGACCTTGGGGAGTCCCGGCTGTGGGACCGTTCATAAGAAGAGCCAGACAAGACCCTACTCTTCTTAGGTGCAGACATGGTTAGGAAACCTGCAGCTCCCAGTGGCCCCTACTAATTTTCTAACTCGCAGAAAGAAGGAGTGTGTGTGCGTGTGTGTGTGTGTGTGTGTGTGTGCAGTGTGAGGTATGTGCCCCTTAAGAAAATGGAAATCAACCAACCAATGAGACAGACAGACAGACAGACAGACAGAGATTCACTTGCCCAAGTGTTCTGTCCTGTCCTCTGAATCCGCTTCCAAGTCGCAAGACCCTGTGAGCTCCAAGTCCACGCAGAGTCCGCCAAACGCTCCGGCCGCTGATCCGCTCCGCGAAGATCTGAGTACAGGCCAGCCAGGGTGGGTTTAAATAGCCTCGGGCGCAGCCTAGCAGCGGAAAGGGCGGAGCTTCACTCCTCCTTTCCATCAGTCACCCCCAACTTTCCCAGGCTACACCTCGTGGGAAACTGTTCTCCTGCTTTGATTTCATGCGCCACCTTTGGGACAATCTAAGAACTTACAAGTTTTCTTGGCCAGATATGTTAGGAATTGTATGCACTGAAACACTGAAAACCAACTAGTGGTTCTGTGGTTCCCACGTTGTGGTTTTGACACCAGCAGCATCCTTGCCACAATCAAAACCCGGAGATCCACAGATCTGCGTTGTAACAAGACCTCCCCCTGACCCTGATGCATGGCAGTTTAAGAAGTCTTTCCGTGTAAGCGAAAAGACTTTGAAGAAAAGGTGGAGATATGCGTTGTATAAACATTCTTTTGCTCTGGAACCACGTAGAGACTTGGGAGCCAGTTGGGTGGAGCATTCGTTGGATGAGGGTGCTCGGGTTAGGAATATCAAGGTGTGGCTCCAGATAATCCAATCATCTAATTAAGATTCCAGTTATGCTCATCTGTTTCAAAATTCCGTTTGGGTAAATTCTTTTAGTCAGACTGAGAATGGCAAAGCCTCAACCCCAATTTCCAGGGACGGTTGAGAGCCTCAGGTGGAGTTGATCACCAATAGCCTATGGTTTAACCCATCATGCCTATAGAATGAGGTCTCCATAAAAACCCAAAAGGACTGGGATCAGAGAGCTTCTGGATAACACTTCCTGGAAGGTAGTGCGCCCCTCCCCACATGCCGGGCCCCACATTAATTTCTGAACTTTTTGCAATGTCCGCTAAAATACAACGGCAACTGTAGGTGCTTCCCTGCGTGCTGTGAGCTCTTCCAGCAAATGAATGCAACTAAATCTGGGAGTGGTGGCAACCTGATTTATAGCCAGTTGCTGAGAAGCACAGGTAAAACCACGTAGGGCTTCCCATTGTTATTAGTGTGGGAGGCCTGTGTGGCGGGACCCGGCCCTTTGGAATCTAATGCTATGTCCCGGTAGGTAGCGTCACCATTGAATTAGAAGACACACATATGTTGAGAATAATCTTTCTGGTCATTTGCTGCATGTCTTATTTACAATATGTAATCAAATTCTTTATCCTGACCTTATGGCACCTGGGTTGAGAACCATGATTTGAACCAAACATTGGTCTGTCACGTTCTGAGTTTGAAACTTTAGTTTGCCTTTAGCGTTTTGCTATTGCTTTTTCGTTTTCTTTTGTTTCGTTTCGTTTCTAAGTTCTGGGGTATATGTGCAGGATGTGCAGATTTGTTACTAAGGTAAACGTGTGCCATGGTGGTTTGCTGCACCTGTCAACCCATCACCTAGGCATTAAGCCCAGCATGCAGTAGGTGTTCTTCTTAACGCTCTGCCCCCCGAAAGGCCCCAGTGTGTGTTGTTCCCCTTCCTGTGTCCATGTGATCTCCTTTTTCAGCTCCCATTATAAGTGAGAATGTGGCGTTTGGTTTTCTTTCCCTGGATTAGTTTGCTGAGGATAATGACCACACATCACCACTGTTTTTGTTTTTTTAGTATAAAGAGTAGTATTTTATTGAATAAGATTTGCTCCCAGAAAAATAAGCTTAAATCTACAATGAATGCCAGACTCTACAGCAGAAAGCAATTTTCTCACTTTTCCGCACACAATGGTTCCTACTAAGTGAAAAAAAGCCATAAAATTTCATTCACAAATGTACTACTCTGTCTCAAAACATCTCACATAATCATGCACTCGACTAAAGCCATTAGATCAGTTCTTCAGTCAGGTTAAAGAAGTATCCCTCTAATAACTGACTTTTATAATGGTATCAATATCCACTCCCAGTCAGTCTGCCGTGGTTAATGGTGTACAGCATGACTGAATACAATGGAATTGATGACGCCCATATCCACGGACAAACCGTGACTTATGATGGTTTGATTTATGATTTTTCAACGTTATGATGGGTTTATTGGACTATTAGATGCGTTTCTGAGTTACACTGGGTTGATGAGTATGCGACCCTAGACTCCAGAAACAGCTGTATAAGGAAAAACAGGTGTACCTAATAAACATATGCTTAGTGACTTGGGATAAACCAATAGATGTTCACAACTGATGGAGAGCCGTGAAAGAGAGATAGCGGTAAATAGTTACAATAACACAATTTTCCTGCACCTGTCGTGGATTTCCCCAAAAAAATGCAGAATGTGGGATGCACCTAAGGCATATGAAAGAGAGAGCGCAGAAGGAGTAAGAGAGAAGTAGGAGGAAGGAAGGAAGGAAGGAAGGAAGGAAGGAAGGAAGGAAGGAAGGAAGGAAAGAAGGAAGGTAGGAAAGAAGGAAGGAAGGAAGGAAGGAAGGAAGGAAGGAAGGAAGGACGAAAGGAAGGAGAAAACACCCGGTGTTATTAAAACCCCCCAAAAAACTTGTTTGCCCCTGTGGGTAAGCCTACAATGTGGATGAATCTTGAAAATATTATGTTACGTGTTATGTCAGTCATAACAGCTCACCTATTGTGCAATTCCGTTTATAGGAAATGTCCACAATATGGAAATCTATGCATATGGGATTGATCGCACTAGGTAGTTGCTGCCTGGGGCTGAGGGTCAGGGAGAGAGTTTGAGGCAGAAGGAGGAGTGACTAATGTCTACAGGGTTTTTCTCTGGTCGGGGGTGATAATACGTTCTACAATGGATTGCCAGTTATAATTGAATGTGCACAACCACAGGTATTGTAAAAGCCACTCAATTCATGACTTTTAATGGGGGAATCTTATGTGGCGCACTCTCTTGGAGACCACGGCAGACGTAGTGAGAGAGAAAAATGTGAGTAAATATCTTAAACGGAGGCAGAAACAGAGAGAATGAAAAGCCCTGTGAAAGGAAGGGAGAGCGAAAAGGGAAAATGGTCCTATTTAGAAATGACAGATGTGAAACTGGGGTTCACATCAACAGTGTCACTGCCAGGAAGGAGGGTCATGCTAGCCATGTCACCGGTAGTGTGGCCCGCAGGGACGCCGACCTGCTGGAGTGTCGTGCCAGCATGGGCTCTGGCAGCCACCTGGGCCAGCAGGAGGGTCCCGCTGCACAGCTGTGGGGTGAGGATAGACTGGGTGGTGATATCGGCCATTACAGGGGCCTCTTCTGCTGGCAAGAGTGTGACAGTAGCAAGTAGATGGACAGGCCTGCGTGTGAGGACGGAATGCAGGAGGGGCTCTTGTGCGGCTGGGTGTGGGGCCCTCACGGGAACCGTGGAGAAATGGCCAGGTAACTGCATCATGTTGGCTAGTAGATTGGCCAGGGCTTCGAACTGAAGGACAATAACGGGGAGTAGCTGTCAGGCCCTGGGAGTGTCTGAGTGTAAGTGAAGATGGGTTTGGGGTCACTGAGGGATGCGTGGGAGCCATCCCTGTGTAGGTACAGGTTATTGGGGGATAGTCTCGTGAGGCCTGTGAGTGTCCAGGGTTGTCCTGGGTGCCTGGGCCTGACTGTGGCAGAAATCTGGGGAAGGCTGGAGAGAAGCTGGGAGACCCTGGAGAGTCCCTGAAGGCAAGGGGTGAAGAGGTGAAAGAAATTGGGGGGGGGGTTGCAGTAAGTTCCGTGAGTTTGTAGGTGATTCCTGGGTGCGGGAAGCTGACTCCAGGTGCAATCTGGAGATGGTTGGAGAGTAGCTGAGAGAGACAGAAGAGTCCCTGAGGGCTGGGGGTGAGAACATGAGGGAGACTGGGGAGTAAGTCAGTGAAACTCGTGAGTTCGGTGGTGTATCGTGGGTGCCTGGAACTGACTCCAGCTGGAATCTAGAGAAGTTTTCAGAGTAGCTGAAAGAGACACAAGAGTCCCTGTGGGCTGATGGCAAAGACCTGAGAGAGACCAGGGAGGACCTCAGTGAAGTCTGTGAGTCTGTAGGTGATTCCGGAGTGTGGGAGGCTGACTCCCGCTGAAATCTGGGCGTGGTGGGAGAGTAGCTGGGACAGACAGGAGAGTCCCAGGGGGCTTGGCGTGAAGACATGAGAGAGACAGGGGAGTAACTCAGCGAAACTGCTTAGTTTGGTGGTGATACCTGGGTGCCTGGAACTGACTCCCACTGAAATCTGGGCATGGCTGGAGAGTAGCTGGGACACACAGGAGAGTCCCTGAGGGCTGGGGGTGAAGACATGAGAGAGTCCGGGGCCCCCAGTGCGCTCTGGAGAGTCATGCTGCCTGTTTTGTCTGAGCTCTGATCCAAGAACCCCCCTCCTTGGTGGTCACCAGTTCCCAAATCCTGCTCAAAGACTGGGGACTCAGTGGTGGTAAAGGCCACGCTGAGGCCCTAGAGTCAGAGCCCTGCCTGCCAGGCCAGGACTCTTGGGGACCTCCCGGGCGGTCAATGCTCCCCAGACCACCTCCTGCCTCCATCATCCCCACAGCTCCTCCTGCTCAGTCATGGGTGTTGCAACACCCTGCGATCATACCCAGTGTCACCTGGTTTTACATAGGTTTACGGAGAGGTGACGCTTGCTTCTGGGGTCCTTTGGGATAAGTGGGACAGAGGAGAAAGGTGTTGAGGGCCCAGGTCAGGTGATGAGAGTGGGCACAGTGGTTTGCAGGAGCGGGAGCCATCTTCGGGGTTGAGGGTGCCCCATTTTGTGCAGGTGGTGCTGCAGCTTGTGCCGCGCGTCCTCCAGCTCCTCACAGCGGCGCCCGAAGGCCAGGTTCACGGCCTCACACTGGAGTCCCAGGTCCTCGGAGGTTTTGCGAAGGCTGCAGTCCACCAGCACCCACAGGTTGGCCGAGTCCAGGCGCTCGCGCTAGGCGCGGCACAGATTGTCCTGCGTGAACTTGGTCCAGGTCTCCGGGGTGGAGGCGCTGCGCGGTGGGAGACAGCCAGGGGAGGGTCGGGAGGCTCTGCCAAATGCTGGGGGCCCTGCCACGCCCCCATTCCCTGTCTGTGCCCCATGCTCCTGGAGGAACTGCATGGACTCCAATGCACCCCGTGCAGACCCACGAAGCCCAGTCCCCCAAGCTGCCTGCCTCCAAGTGCCCCCCGCCCACAACTCCCCTGAGTCCTCCCACACCCTACCCACCTCGGGCACTTAGTCCCCTCCTGCCCCCGCAACCCCGTTCCCAGCACCGCTGCCCCCGAGGCCCCCTCTGCAGCACCTCCGTCCCCCGCAGCCTCCCTTCCCTAGTACCCAGCGCCCGCGTCCGCTTCTCGCACCCAGGAGTTTGCCGAGCTCAAGTGGGCGGTGGTCGCGCTCCCTCTGCTGGCCTTGGGTGGAAATGCAATCCTGCCGGCGCCTGGGGCTGACCCCACCCCACCCTGTCCTGTCTACGGGCAACCAGGCTGTGCACACGCTGGGCACTTGAGGAGGTCTTGCTCGCTTACTCATGCCAGGGGCAGACAGTTGCCCAAGTGCCCTCGGGGGCGAGGGCCTCTGGGCCAGGCTGTGGGAAGGAGCCCCGCTGGGGCCCCCAGGCAGAGGGAGGCGAGACCACAGCCAGGGCAAGCGCGGGGGCAGAGCTGGCCCCCACCCTCTTGGAAGGTGGTGGAGTGCCAGATGAGTCTACACCTCGGTGCTCTGGCTGTGGTGGCGCCCGCAGGTCTTGTCGAGGTTGTAGGCCTCCACCTTGTCCGACCAGTGCATCTTGCAGATCTCCGTGTGCTCCCGGTTCAGTCTGGGGCGGGGTGGGGCAGGGCATTGGTGTGTGGCCAGGGAGGGCCCCGCCGGGGACCCTCCATGCTGCAGGCTAGGCCTTCATGCCCGCTTCAGGAGGGAGCTCTGGGCCGGCTGTCCTCGTGCTCAGCAGTGACCAAGAGCTGCCGCCCATGCTGGGAGGCTGCAGATCAGTTGTGGCACTGGGCTTTGGCCACTCAAACTCAGGCTGGACCGGAACCTCCCCCACCCAGCCCTGTGCTCCCACTGTGACCTGGGACAGCCCCTGCCGGCTGTGAGCTTCAGGGTCCTGTCGTTCAATGCCTTGCCCCAGGACCAGCCGTGGGTGGGGTCAGGAGTCATCCCTTGGGCAGCCCTCGACCCACCGGATCTGGCTCACTGCTTGCACGATGGCTCTCTTCAGCAGCTCCTGAATGTTCCGGATGAGCTCAGCTTCCTGAGGGAGGAGACGCCCTGAGCACCAGAGCCGGTCCTTGGTGAGGATCCCAGGAGGCCCAGCTGCTGCAGGCCTTGGTCTACACCTGAGCAACCAGAAGGAGTTGAATGCCGGGCCTGAGCTCTGACTGTGCAAGTTCTGCTCTCTCACTGGGTTTATCCTGGGCTTTTGGGCATTCTCCTTGGTGCATTGTAAGTGGGGTGTTTTCCTCCAGGGCCTTCTATGGGCTGCTGGGAAGGTCCCTCAGCGGCAGTTCCCACGCCCCAGGCCTCAAGAGCCATCACTGCTGCTCACTCACTGCACCCAGGAACGTTGGCCTGCCCCTGGCCTCTGGACAGCCCCTGAGGACCCTAACTCTGGGGGCCCAGATGCCCGCCCAGGCTGCCCCTCAGGGTTCTGTGTTGGGAAAGACCATCCTCACACCAAGAACAGGAGGAAGACCCTGTGTTTCTTCTTACTGCCTGGCCAGTTTAATTTTCTGTGTGTAGGAACAAGCCTTTTTTCCCTGTGATTGGGGTCTTTGCCTGGACCACCAGCTACCTCCTTGTGTGCCAGGGCCCGAGTCCTGCACCCCTCTGTCCCTGGGTTTTCCTCTTCCTGCGCTGTCAGTGTCTCCGTCACTTCGCAGGCACCCTTGTTGCAGGCAGAGGGTTTGTGGGAGCTGCAGCAGTTCTTGAGGCACTGAGAGGGTGCAGGGGGATAGGCCTGCAGAAGGGGAAGGGAGGGAGGAGGGAAGGCATGAGGGGAGGGAGGGACTCAAGGGTTCTTGCCTGAGTTTGGGGGTATGGCAGGAGACCAGCTGCCTCCACCCCACATCTTTCACAAATGTCTACAGGCCTTTAGTGGTTCTCATGGAGGCCCCAGGCTCTGAGAGCTCAGGGAATTCTCCAGAGCCAGCATCAGGGCCAGGACTGAGTTACTCTCTCACCCTATGGGGTTGCCC
Source organism: Pan troglodytes (assembly GCF_028858775.2). Taxonomy (NCBI): domain Eukaryota; kingdom Metazoa; phylum Chordata; class Mammalia; order Primates; family Hominidae; genus Pan; species Pan troglodytes. Next base: position 564,390 of record NC_072415.2, on the reverse strand, counting down.
CATAGACAAGCTGGGCTGGATTAGGAAGTTACAGGTGACATGGAGAAGGGGACCTGTGGGTGCAGATCTTCGTGTCCCCGGCTCTGTATAGGATGAATGGGAGCAGTAGATCCCAGCCTATCCCACCCTACCTGTCCACACCCGCAGTGCTGGCCCAGACCTGGGTTTCCACCTTGGGAGCAACTGTCCCAACCAGGGAGCATCTCTGGGGAGCCCAGGGTCAGGATGACTATGCCAGGACTCAAAGGGATTGGAGGACGAGAGGAGAAACAGCTGCTTGGAAGTCAGGGGCCTTCTGGGGCAAAACTGCCTCCTGTCACTAAGGGGCCAGATTTCGGGACTCAGGGGTCTCACGCACAGAGGGCTGGTCTCCCGTGTGCTTGCAGCAGCACGTGGCTTGTCCACATGAACTGCCGGGGGCTCCTCCTCTCTGTGCCCACAAGTCCTGGCCACCCAAGGCTGCTGGCACCTTCAGCAGCTCCGTCTCCACATGGTCACGCACGAGGTTGGCGTGCTGGTGGCGCTGGCTGCACTGCATGTTGTCAGTGGCGATGGAGAAGGGCACCTCCATGGCATCCAGGGCGCGCTCCAGCCGTTTCTTCTGGGCCAGCAGCAGGTCGGTCTCCGCAGCCAGCGCCTCCACCTCGCGCTGCAGCTCCGACTTCCAGCTGTGCGTGTCCTGCAGTCGCTCGCCCACTCTGCACGTGGAGTCTTGCTGTGTCGGCTGCGTCAGCGCCTGGGTCTCTGCGGCCAGCTGATGGCTCTCATGCCCCTGCAGCTCCTGCTCTGCTGGTTGCAGTCGGCAAAGGCCTGGTGGTAGCGAGCATAGCAGTTCTGGAACCACACCTCCAGCCGGTGGTGGCCAGGCCGGAGGACGTGTAGGCGCCCGTGTTGCGGGCCACGTCATACTCTTTGCAGGGCAGCTCGCAGGGTGGCACTTTCTGCGGGGCCGGCTCTGGTAGGAGCACATCCGTCTGCACCATGGTGTCTGCCGCCCACCAGGACCAGGGGAGTGAGGAGTGTGTGTGGTCAGCTTGCTGCGGTCAGCCCAGTGCAGTCATCGGTCGGCTCCAACGGCTCAGTCCCAGAGCAGGACGCGGCTCCCAGTCGCTTGGGTGACGCAGTAAACCAAGAGCTTCCTGTTGCCAAGAAACGGGATCTCTTCTCCAGTGGCTAGGGGAGGGGTCATCCAGGGCGGTGGGCAGAATTGCCCTCTTAAAGGGCCAGGCAGCCCCAGCCCCACCTCGGGGCAATCAACAGTGGCCAAGGGTTCCTGTCACTTAGAGGATCCCAGGGCCAGCCCGTCTCCAGCCTCTGTGTCCCACCCTTAGGGATCAGGGTGTGGGTGGGGACGTACTGCCCTGGCCCCTTCGTTGATTCATCCATTTGTTCCTGGTTTGCTCTCTGATCCTGTCCTGTGCGGAGCTCCGTGCTCAGGGTGAACAAGACAGAGGAGGCTCTGCCCACCTGCTCCCTCAGGGCAGAGGGCTGTGGTTGTTGTGTGGGTGTTGGGTGTGCTGAGTGATAGTGTTACTTGATGCCGTACAGGTGGCTGCTCTCCCTGCCCTCCTGGCCCCAACAGCAGCCTGGTAGCACAGGGAGGGTCCCAGGCCAGGCACCCTCAGGGGCAGTCTGAGGCAGTTCCTGCAGGGACTCCGCTCCATTTTCTCCTGGACCTAGTGCCTGAGAGCCAGGCCCTGGCCTCTGGCCTTCTCCTCCCAAGTCCCAGCCAGGGTCCCCTCAGGCTGGGCACAGTGGGGAGGGAGGGAGTCTGAGTGTGCTTTTCCCTGGGGAGTTGAATTCAGCCTCTGGGTAAGTGTCCAGAGTCAGATGCCCAAATCTGCCCCACAGGGCGGAGGCAGGCTCTGTGCTGCGGAGGCTGCCCTGAAAGCCACCCAGGGCCATGCTGCCTGGTGGAGACTGGATGGGCAGTAAGCGCCCCAGGACACATCAGCCTCCCCCAAACCTGGGGCGAGGGGAGCCCCAGCCTAGGCGCGATTCCCCACGCAGCCAGCGGAGGGCGGCTTTGGTCTGGCGGTGAGAAGCCTGTGGCTCCTGGCTCGTCCTCCCCTCCGCCTGCCTGGTGCATGCACTCCTGGGGACCCCAGCCCCTCCAGCCTCCTCTTCCCTGAGAACCCCGCACCAGAAAGTCCTCGCTAGGAAGTCCATGCCCTTCCTACAGCACAGGCCACTGGGCCCCTGTTCCTTCCACCTTCACCTCCTCTCCCACCACAGCCCACACCCTCACTCCAGCCACAGGAGCCGGGGCTCCTCCTGGGCCATTCCCACCACCCCGCCCAGGTCTCTCCAGCACCACCATGTGCCGGCCAGTGCCCTCCTCCTGGACCTGACCTCCCCCGGTCCTGACCTCTCCCGCGGCCAGAACCCTCAGTCCATGCTGCTGTCACCACGGTGTGCCTGGCCTGACACAGCCTCCTGATGGGGCTTTGAGGACAGCAGCCGGGAGACTTACCCCAACCCAGGCCGAGCCAGAACCTATTGCAGGTGGCCTGGGAACCTCTTCTCACTGTCCGTCAAGATTGGGAGGTCAGGGGACCTTCAGGGACTGGTGTGGTCTGAGAAACATCCTTGAGCCTCGCCATGACTCAGTTTCCCCAGATGGCAGCAGGCTGGAGCCCACGCAGGGCAGGATGCCAGGCTCCACCTTTTGTCTGGAACCTGCATTCACTGGGCACCTCTCTGTAGGCATAGCAGAGCAGAGCTGCCTGTTTCTGTCCCTGATCTGCAGCCCCAGGAGCCCGAGAGACCACCTAAGCCAAGGAGAAGGCCTCTGGGCCAGAGCCCAGCTCTGCGAAGTGGGAGACCTCTCAGCCTCCACTTCCAGGGGCCCTGAAGTCATTGGCAGGGGGTGCTGCCTACTTGGGGCTCCCAGACTAAGGGAACACATTCACCTGGTGACCGCAATAGGCCCTGCAGGCTGAGGCACAGGATCTGACCAAGGACGCATCAGAGTTAGGGGACTGGGCCCTGACTCCTGCCAGCTGCAAACTCCCAAAGCCCCCAGCCCTCTCATGGGGTGAAGACACCCTGAAGGACACTCCACTGTGCTCCCACCTCTGGGTTCTGCCAGCCAGAGAGTGGGACTCTCAGGCCACGTGTGTCTTGCTGGATCTCAGCTTCAGGGACCCAGGGTGCTGTCAGCTGTCTGAGACCTGGGTTGGGGGTGTCCATTAGAGCACCTTGGTCAGGACCCAGAGATGGGGAGGGCACGGCTAAGAGCACCCCAGGCAGTTGGCATCTCCAGAAAGCAGGAGATAGCGCATGGCTCTGTGACAGATGCCCCGTGACAGGGAGGATTGGAGGGACAGATGGACGTGCTCAGGGGCTGAGGGGCAGACGAGACCACCAAAGGGCAACTTGGACACTGGATGGCCCCAGGAAGGCCCCTGAACCCCATCCTGATTGATCCAGGGCCAGTGACCTTGGCCCAGACTGCAGGCCTGGGGACTCAGGTTCCTTTAGTTTCTTAAGAAACTACTATACTCCTTTTTGGCATAGCTGTACGATTTTACATTCCAACCAGTCATGTGTGAAAGCTCCAGTTTTTACTCATGCTCCCCAGCATTTGATGTTTTATTTTTATTTTAGCTATTCTGGTATATATGTGTTAGTCATTGTGGTCTTAATTTGCAAATTTCTAATGACTAATGACATTTAACATCTTTTCATGTTCATAATTAAATACCATCTGTATTCCTTTTCACATATGATTAGCACAAATGTGAAAAATCAGAACAAAATTTTTCACACAACTTCAAAATTTTTAGAACAATACTCAAGGGAAAAGGTGTTTATTTAGAAAAATGAAAACAATGAGACATTAACTTCCAGCTTAAATAAAGTTGATTGTGTGCATAAAAATGGTGAAAATATTGGACTTTCTTGGCAAAAGAAGAAAGGGGAAGACTTTATATTTTCTGACATAATATTTATCATTTGTCTTTGGTTTGTGTATTATGTGTATGATTTTGAAAAAATGCATCAAAGATATAACTTTCTGGTGTTTTCTTTGATATTATCCTTGCAAACAGAAAAGTTGGCACATGTTTCTGTATAAAACTGGTCAAAGTTGGCCTAGGAATGATCTTACATTGTACTTTCACTTTACATCATACTGTAAGAGTTTAATAATAGCTAAGGCATCAGCATTGATGTGGACTTATTATCCCTATTCAAGAGGTGGTGTGAGGTTTAGGAGAGTTATGTGCCCTTTATCATAAAACGAATCTATGAAGCATTTATGTAAAAACCCAGTATTTCTGGTTTCAAATTTAGTACTGTGCCGTCTGCTTGATAGATTTGTTCGCAGGTTAGAGACATTTTATTGCATAACTTCCATGAAATATCACAGTTGTACTCTTGACTATGTTTGAATCACAAAAAGACTTTAATCTGCACTCAGTTCTTGTAACTAAAATCTTCAGTTTGAATATGAATTTCACTTAAAGAACATCGCCAGAAATTTCAGAGAGAAAAAGATTTTACTTGCAGAATACAATCTGCATTTGCTTTGACAACTAGTTAGTTCACATATGTAAAATAAGTCTACCTGTCTGTATGCATAATTAAGATGTAACAGTAGTGTGGTAATGACTTGTTAAAGCAATTAGAATGGCAGTGGATCATGGCACAATTTACCTTAAAAGCCATGAGCAGAATACATCACAAGCTATGATACAATAAATAGTCATTAGGTTTAAAGTAGTATCCACATATAAAAACACAAAGCATATTTTAGCCCTTTAAATGAAAGCTTCATTCAGTCAATATTGGTCTTCCTGTAGATGCATTTATGAAACAAAACCACAAAACATACAGCTTACCCGCTTCTCAAAACTCATTGCACAATAGGTTGAGGGACTTCTCTACACAAGGACCTATTATTAAAACCAGTAAGTCCTCAGTGAAAATCATTTATTTGCCTGCAGTGTCATCTGATGTGTCTGTTGTAGGCAGCTGTGGCAGTGGTGGGTGGTTTAGTGACACGGACCCTGCCCACGTCTGTCCGTCCATCAGTGGGCTAGTGTCTCTCTGGCTGCCCCTGAGAAGGGTCTATAGGAGTTAACGGCATTAGCATGGGATTGAAAAGAAATCATCTTGGATTCAAACTTCCATTTCAGTATTCATTTCCAGCTAAGTTTGTGTAGCATGCTTAATGTTTCTGAAGCTCAATTTTAGTAATGGTAAAGCATATCTGCCTAAAAGACAGGGACACATCCCAGTTTTGTGTTTTTTTATTTTTATTTTATTCTATTTTTCTTGAGACGGATTTTTGCTCTTGCTGCCCAGGCTGGAGTGCAATGGTGCAATCTCGGCTCACCACAACCTCCGCCTCCTGGGTTCAAGGGACTCTCCTGCTTCAGCATTCTGAGTAAATGGAATTACAGGTGCCTGCCACCACACCCAGCTAATTTTTTGTATTTTTAATAGAGACGGGTTTCACCATGTTGGCCAGGCTGGTCTTGAACCCCTGACCTCAGATGATCCACCCACCTCAGATGATAATCCTGCCAAGTGCTGAGATTACAGGTGTGAGCCACCATGCCCGGCCTTATCCTCAAAAAAGAATTTATCAAAAATGTATGTGTGTGTGTGTGTGTGTGTGTGTTTTAAGTAGAGTAACACTATATTAAAATGCCACTATATATGTTCTAACAAAAAACCTCAATTTAACAAATGTATGTGGAGAGAGGGAGAGAGAGAGGGAGAGAGGGAGGGAGAGAGAAGGAGGGAGGGAGAGAGAGAGGGAGAGAGAGAGGGAGAGACGGAGGGAGAGAGAAGGAGGGGGGCAGAGAGAGAGAGAAGAGAGAGAGAGATATCTCTTGTGTCTCTACCTTTTTGGATGATGACCCCAGTCCTAACAGATTAGGGCCTTACCCTTTTGCCCGTATTTAACCTTTACCTTCTTAAAAGCTCCTTCTCCAAATACAGTCACACTGGGAGATAGGGCTTCAGGTTAGGAATTCTGGGGGGACATAATTCTCTCCAGAACAGACACTAATATCATAAGTGCTCAGATTGCTAGTGAATGTGTTCTTGTTACAATTATTTTTGCTTTGCAGTTTTAGATAATGAATACTTGGATAATAAATAGCCACTGTAATCTAATTTTTTCAACACTTCTTACTTGCATGGATTCTAAACAGGAGTCCAATGTAATTCTTATGTCTGTTTCTCTGTAGACACTGTGTTTCTTCCTCTGCCTTATTTTAATCTTTTATCTTTGTTACAGGTTTTCTACAGTTTGAATATGATATTCCTAGGTATATTTTTAAAATATTCATCCTGCTTGGTGTTCTCTGAGCTTTTTGGATTTGTAATTTGGTGTCTGTCATTAATTTGTGTTTTTTTCCTAGTTAAAAAAATGAACTTTATAGATTTTACATTCTCAACTTTCACTTATTTTCAAAATGAGAGACAAGACACCTAAACTCCAAGATTTCAGTCCTGAATGCAATAGTACCAGATTTTCAAGTTACATAAGTGAACTGCATAAACACCACTAGTTTCAAGTGTACCCTATAAGAAACACATGGACATACTTGCGTTGTTTAACCACACGGTGTCATATCAATAAACATCAAAGTATCTGACACATATTTGTCCATTAAAGGTAAACACAACTCTGAGTATCAAATTAAATTAACCATTTGCCTTTTATAATCTAAATCAGAAATTGAAAAACAGGAAGAATGTAGAGGTAAGTGGCTGAAAATGCTCTGCTTACTGCACACAAGCATATCATGACAAAGAATGCTAGAAGTAGCTTTCCTCAGAAGTAATAATTGAACATTTAAAATATTATTTTCTCAGAAAAGTTAAAGCTTTTAGTGTAAAAAGCATGGTAAATGACATTTTAACTTAATAGTTAACTATATAGCAAATTATAGATTTCAAGCAATTAGTTACCCACATTTCACCAGAACCTTCAGTGAAAGTGTCTACTCTCAACATTGACCAGACCCTTCCTGTTCTGAAGTGTCTACTCTTTAGAGTTGCTTCAGCTTTACATATCTGTAAAACCTAAGATTACTCAATGAGAAGTTACAGCTTATTCTGTACTAGATACAGAAAATACATATAGATTTAGAACAAATGGATGTTTTTCAACTTAAAAAAAGTATTTTTATTTACACAATGTTAGATTGTTTTTCACCTATGTGTATACATAACAGTGTTTCCCAAATTCACAGGGTCCACTTCCATAATTCTAAAGCAAAAATAGAGGCACACAAATGGATAATAATTCATAGCTTTATGCCTTTTTTTAAAAACATATCTTTAAAGAAATTCAGTTGCCATTTAGACAAAGATGTGATGAACCTGTAACAAATTTCTATGACTTGGAAAATTAAAGGTCTAAAAATCCTAAATGTTGTAACACTGGGCAGTTTGCAATCTGTGCATGGGTTCACTCACCCTATGGTCCGTGAACTCCCTTATCCTGCAAGCTGTAGGTAGTTTCAGCAAATATGAGACTCAATAAGACTAAGGAAGGGCTTGTTTAAATTAGTTCCCCTCACAGTTGATTCTAATCTTGCAATGAACAGATTTAATGTACTAGTGAGTTAAATTTTAAAGTAATTATAAAGCCATTTACTCTATCATAAATGAATGAAATGTAAGAATCACACTTGAAACAAGTCTTTCATTTTAATGAATGGTATCTTTCATTTATATACGAAGGAATTCACTTGCCAGCAGCATTTAAATATAGAAATAGTCCCGTCTTTTCTCTAGTGCCTTTTATAAAGCAGTGCCATTTCTAACTAGGTGTATTTGTTTCCCAGCTATTCAGTAACTACACTATAGGTATCTAATAGACTCAAGAAAAGATTGGAAAATTGAGAAGATTTAGCATTTTAAACATTTGAAAAATGTTGCTACAAAGCATCGATTATGAATGCATTAGTAAAATAAATTGACACCTTATGTGAGAATCATTAAGTTGGTTTAATTATATCGCACAAGTATGGGCTCACTAATATTTATAACAATTTATGCTAATTAAACCAGAAAGTTTCTGTAGGTAATTCAGCTCTGAGCACCATTTAATAAGGTTATGCCAAATAGAACCAATGGTTATGTAATACTCAGAATATAAACCTCAGCAAATTCAAACTTTTGGAATGGCAACACAAGTGAGAATGAGAGGCAATATTTCATTTCAAAGTACCATAGGCTGCTTAGAGAATTCTTTTCTTTTAAAAATTTGTGTGGTTGTTAGTAATGTGCCTTAACACTGGTCCTCCTTGACAGCGGTGTTAGAGATGGTTAGGTAGAACCTATATTACGGAAGTCAGCGTTGCCCATTTCTTTAGTTCAGTGATTAAAATTGAAATTGCTTTTACAAAACAATTGAACTGCTGCTTACAATATAAATAGAATACCAACAGGTTTCCTGTTGTATTCACATTCTTCTCTAATTAGTATTTTTGCATTTCCACTCTGACCTGACCTTCAGTAGTTCCTTTATTTTTATTTTCAAGCATTTTTATGAGTATATAATAGGCATATATATTTATGGGGTGCATGAGATATTTTGATACAGGCAATGCAACATGAACTAATCACATCATGGAGAGTGGGTATCCATCCCTTTAAGCATGTATCTTTTGTGTTACAATCCAATTAGATTCTTTTAGTTATTTTAAAATGTACAATTATTGACTAGAGTCCCCCTCTTGTGCTATCAAACAGTATGTCTTATTCATTCCTTCTGCCTGTTTTTGTACCCATTACCCGTGCCCTGTGTCCCCCACCAGCCCCCTAGTACTTAGTATGTCCATGAGCTTAATTGTTTTGATTTTTAGATCCCACAAATAAGTGAGAACATGCAATGTCTGCCTTTCCATGCTTGGCTTATTTCCCTTAACATAATGATATCCAGTTCCTTCCATCTTGTTGCAAATGATTGAATCTCATTCTTTTTTAGGGCTGAATAATACTCCACTCTGTGTATCTACCACATTTTCTTTAATACATTAATCTGTTGATGGACACTTAGGTTGCTTCCAAATCTTAGCTATTGTCAACAGTGGTGCAACCAACATGGGAGTGAAGATAATTTCTTCGATATACTCATTTCTTATTTTGGGGGTATATATCCAACAGTGGGATTGCTGGATCATGTGGCACCTCTATTTTCAGTGTTTAGAGGAACCTCCAAACTGTTCTCCACCGTGGCTGTACCAGTAGTACCTTAAAATGCAAATGCAATTGGTAAAAGAACAAGACAGCATGTAGTACTTGCACTTACAAATACTACCAGTTTTGTACAAATTTGCATTTTTTTTGTCCTTGAAAGAGTAACCACTTAATAAAACAGATAATTAAAAGCGCAATGTTCCTTCCTTTGCATGGCATGCAGGAATGGTGAAAGCAAAGAAACAGTCATCCCTTCTCTTCCCCCCACTTCTGGTCTCCGGAAATAGGAACGCCAGGTCAGACAGGTGGAGGAGGGAAATGGGGCACAGGTCAAAGTATGATGAATCTCTTAAAAAGAAATCCGGCCAGGCGCAGTGGCTCATGCCTCTAATCCCAGCACTTTGGCAGGCCGAGGCGGGCGGATCACGAGGTCAGGAATAGAGACCATCCTGGAGAACACGGTGACACCCTGTCTCTACTAAAAATACAAAAAAATTAGCCGTGTGTGGTGGCGGACGCCTGTAGTCCCAGCTACTGGGAGGCTGGGGCTGGAGAATGGCATAAACCCGAGGGGAGGAGCTTGCAGTGAGCGGAGATGGCGCCACTGCATTCCAGCCTGGGTGACAGAGCGAGACTCCTTCCTCCCACCGCCAAAAAAAAAAAAAAAACAAAAACAAAAACAAACAAACAAACAAACAAAAAAAACACTTTCCCCGGAATGCTAGCCTGATGGGAACTCCACCCCATCCATTCCAACCTAGTAAGGATAGTTTAGTTTGTCTTTTCTGGTCTCACTTCCTGACGTCTAATGTTCTTTTTTTGTTTCTGTTATTAAATTTCAGAAGACAAACCTTAGCATTTTCTAAAAGAAATTATTTTTTACCTAAATACATTGGACTTTGGTCTTAATTTGAAGGAATAGGATAAGTGGCCTTTAAGAGAGTGTTCCTTCTCCTTCTCTTCCAGTGGTTGCTCTGGGTCCCTGAAAGAGGGTGTGATGTGAACCATCTGGGTTGTGAAGTGGATTTTGTTGAGCCTGTGTTTTTTAAGTCCATTAGTCCTGCCCGAGGCTGTGCGCCCTGGAATCCTTGGCTTCACGTCTGGACCACCTTCAGCCAAGTGGTGATGGTGGAGAGGGTCCACCCATCTTCCAGGACGTGTGAGAGTTTGTAGGTGGTGAGATGGAGGGGGCAGCTTTTAAATCTTCCAGTACCCACCCCCGCTGCTGGCGGTGCTCTCCCCATCGTCCTTGTCCAGGACTCCCATCAGGGTCTCAATCTCTTCTGTGATGCTCTGACTCACATGCTGGGAGGCCCTTTTCCCAATGTAGTCCCTGATATCCACATCGGCGTCCTATGTCCCCACTAGCAGCTTCACCATCTCCAAGGTACATGGCTGCCAAGTGCAGGGCGGTGTAGCTCTGGCCTTGCTGTTCCCAGGCAGCAGAGGCTCGTTGGGGAAGTTGACCAGCATGGCCAGAAGCTCCAGCCTGCAGTGCTAGGTGCCTGCGCAGGCAGGTGAGGCTGTGATGAAGCCCAGAGTGGCCAGCAGGCCGGCTGGCACGGCGGCAACCCCCTAAGCTGTCCACTCCCCATCGGAGGCCGAGAGCAGCCAGCCGTGCTTCCTGGTCCAGCTCACCCAGCCCCTCAGCTCTCCTCCGTGGACGGGAAAGCCAGCCCTGCGCCGCCAGAGTCACTCGCCTCTGCCGTGTCCTCGGAGGAGGAGCTCCCAGGCTGCTGCCTCCAGGACACAGGTTCCTCTTCAAGGGCAGGGCACTGCGCCTTCCCAGGTCGCTCAAGTTCTGGCGGAATGGCCTCGGGGCGGTAGCCCCCCAGGAGCTGCCCCTGTCCGCCTCCTGGCAACCGTGGGGCGGGGGCTCCAGGTCCTCGCTGGTCTGAGGTCCCGCATCTGGGGTAGGGGCTGGTGGAGCCGGCGAGCTCTTCCTGCGTCTCCGCCGCTCAGGGCGGCCCGTGCAGGGGCTGGGCTCCCCCTTGCCCAGCTCGGCCCTGCCTGTGGAGCACTTCGGGGACCGCTGTTTCAGGGAGGGGATGGTGAATGCTGCGCTCCGCGTTCACGTGGACGCGGGACAGGTACCAGGGGCGCGGCCTCAGGCGGAGGACCCGCCAGAACCTCTTCCTGAGACGCAGGTACTGGGCGCCATCGGCGGGGTCCGTGCAGTGGCCACAGCGTTCACCCGGAGATACATTTAAACAGTTTTATTCTCCTGTTTTTTATTTTTTCATTCCAGAAACCATTACTACTATGCAACGAAGTAAAAATATCTAGTTTAAATAATAATTTGATACGGTCAGGTGGGGATGAGTGCACACGTGTGTGTACACACACACACAGGCTCTAAGTGGGATATTTTGGCGGAGCAGAGGGATAAGGCTTTTATTTCGTTGGTGTGTTGAGTTAGAATCGCCCTTCTCACAATTAAATAATTTAAATCAGGAGTTTTATTAAAGCTAATTTGTACAACTAGGCAACATCTTTTCTCCTTATATTTATACACATATACACATCTCTAATATTTGCATTTATTACTTCATCTAAAAGAGCCTGGAAAAAGGGTCCTAGGTCTTGGCTAGTTAAGGTAAAAATCTATATTTTAAGGTAATAAAAACGTTTGCTATGGACAGAGACCTGCAGACACTGTGGGTGAAGCTGATTCATGTTCCATTGAAGGAAATGACATGGGGTTTTCTAAGGGAAAGCCCAGCATTCTGCAAGGAGAGGGGAGGTCCCAGGGGGGAATTGGAGTCAGCATTAGGATCTAAGTGTCACAGGGGAGTGTGTTCCCAAAAAAGACTGTGACTGTTTCTGTGTGCATCCTGAACTGGTTACCATGAGTGTGTGTGTGTGTGTGTGTGTGTGTGTGTGTGTGTGTGTGTGTGAATTAAAAGAGGAGTTACATGCTGGGGTATTCCTGGTATCTCAACTGGCATCTCAGCTGCTGGTGATGATGGCTATACATTTTCCTCAGTATTCAATGTGTGCATTTTGAGTTAACACTCCACCCATTGGCTGAGGCAGGTGGATCATCTGAGGTGAAGAGTTCGAGACCAGCCTGGCCAATATGTGAAACTCTGTCTCTACTAAAAATACAAAAATTAGCCGGGCATGGTTGCAGCACCTGTAATCCCAGCTACTCGGGAGGCCAAGACAGGAGAATTGCTTGAATCCAGGAGACAGAATTTGCAGTGAGCTGAGATGGACCACTGCACTCCAGCTTGGGCAGCAGAGTGAGACTTGGTCTCAAAAAAAAAAAAGTTATTGTGACATGCTGTACACATGCTGTGCACATTCACAAATTCAGTGTCTCCCAGAAGTCTGAGATTCTTTTTTTCTTTCTTTTTTTGTTTTTTTGAGAAGGAATTTCACTCTTGTTGCCCAGGCTGGAGTGCAATGGTGTGATCTCGGCTAACTACAACCCTTCCTGGGTTCAAGCGATTCTCCTGCCTCAGCCCAAGTAGCTCCTGCCTCCCAAGTAGCTGGGATTACAGGCATGTGCCACCATGCGCAGCTAATTTTATATTTTTAGTAGAGTTGGGGTTTCTCCACGTTGATCAGGCTCATCTCGAACTCCTGACCTCAGGTGATCCACCCGCCTTGGCCTCTCGAAGTGCTGGTATTACAGCCATGAGCCACCATGCCCAGCCAGAAAGTTTTAAGGTTATGATTATTAGACCATCATACACACAAAAAGTACTTAAAAAGTCTCAGGAATGCAGTCCCTCATTGGCCTGGTATGACAAAGATAAAAAGAAGTTGGTCGTGAAAATTTCTGAATGTGGTTTAGGAGAAGGAACCCCAGTAAGATTCAGAGACAACCTAGAAAATTGAAAGACAATTTTACTACCCAAATCACCCTTCTATAAAAAATAATAGAAGATGTCAAATATGAAAATAAAACTGTCCTCTGGGCCCTCAATTTTCCATGTTATTGGGAAGGCAGACAGCTACTCAGCAGTTATATCCCATAAGAATGGATAACACTAAAACAACAGACAGCATCAAGTATTGGTTAGAAAGTGGAACTGATTCTCTCAAACATTTTCATTGTAGTTTAAGATGGCACAACCACTTAGGAAAATGTCTCCCTATTTCATACAATGCCAAATGTATACTTATTTTATAACCCAGAAAATCCACTCTTATGTACTTAAACTCAAGAAAAGTGAAAATATTATTACAGAAAAATGTGTATATCTGATTTGTTCGTAGCAGGTTTATTCATGATAGCCTCAAATCAGAAACTGCTTTTGTGTCTATCAATAGTGGAGTGGATTATAAACAAAACAAGCAAAGGCCTCAAACCTGTGGTATAGTCATAAAATTGAGTATTACAAAATAAAGTTAATGAATAATCAATAGGAACAAAATGATGTCACAAGCATGTTTAGTGAATGAACATAAAAATTATATAATTTATAGTTTCACTTATGTAAATGGTGAAAACAGACAAAACTATCCTTTTGTGGAAAGAATCAAAACCATGGAAGCCTCTGTGTTCAAATATTGAATGGAAATGGGCATGAGAAAACGTGTTTCTGCCAGATCTTCTATATGCCTGAGGTACATTCACTCGATGTATTTTGCATATACTATTTTTGCAAATAAAACTGAGATAGATGCAAAATAACTCAAGAGAAAATAGCTAGAAATAGGTAGAGTTGGGATAGAAGCCTTGGAAGCTCCCCCCTACCTTGCTCACCTGGCACAGGCCGAGGAAGCCCTGGGACAATGCTGTGAGCGATCTGAGGGCCATCCAGGGGAGCCTCGCCAGCCCATGCCGGTGCCCGAGCTGCCCGCCGCCATCTGAATATGTTGCAAAGACAGTGCTGGCCTGGCAACTGGTGATGCTCCATGCCCCACCCCGACCCTCACTTCTACCCAAGTAGTGGCAACCCCAGAGACAGATGCTTGGGCGGCAGCGGCTAAGTCTGGTAGTTGGCCAGGCGGCCAAAGGACGGGAACTGGCCGTTCACCCCATCCCAGTTTCCACGGAGAACTCAACCACCATGGCCCCTGAGCGGACCCTCAGGCCTGGGCTGTGCTCTGTGCCTGCAAACCTGACGCCTTCCAGGGGAGCTCCGCCTTCCCACGCCAGCGCCTCAGCTGCTGCAGAAAACTGCAAAACTGCAAGTTGCACACAGGCAGAGATGACGGAGCAACCCCTGACCCTCCGTGCCACTCACCCTACCCGCACACACACCTGCCACGCGGACCCTGAGGCCAGTGTCTGGGCGCCCAAGTCAGGCAGTCCGCACAGCAGTGGCACCAGGGTGAAAACCTGCTGCTCAATACCATCCCAGTTACCACGAAGAGCCAGCCCTGGCGGCCCCTGAGTTCTTGGAGGAGGCCAAGTCACAGCAACCCCTCAAGTGGGCGGGCGATGCACTTGACCCTGAGGACATCAGGTACCAGGCCCGCCAGCTGACGCCGGCATCGGAGCCGCAGCTGCAGTCCAGACGTGGTGCACCGACAGTAAGTGACTGGACACCCCAGACCAGGCCCGCCCCCCAGTAGCGTGGATCTTGAGGCCAGACCCCCAGGCGGCAAAATCAGGCGATGGGCCCCGCCAGCAGCCGCTCAGTTTCATCCATGTGGATACAGAGTGCCCAGCTCCCGGGCCCAGGATCCAGAGAGATGCCCAAGAGGAGCGGAACTTGAGGCCAGGTGGGCTGTGCGCTCTGCGACCCTGAGGCCATCCAAGGGAAGCTCCGCTGTCCCACGCCAGTGCCAGATCTGCCGCTGCAAACTGCGCGTGGGGCACTGGCAGCAGTGAGGGCTGGTGGGGGAAGGAGCAGCCCCTGACTCTCCCTCCATGCCTCTCCAGCTACCTGACACTAGCCACACAGACTCCAGGGCCAGAGCCTCAGCGTGAAGCCGGGCCATCTGCGAAGCCACCCAGGTGGCCGCGGAGTGCCCTTGCCAGCACCCTATCTCCCTTCCGAGGAGGAGTGGGGCGGGCTGCAAGGCCAGACAGGCCCTCCTTCTCAGGCCGGGCTGGCGGCGCTCCTGCGATCCTGGGGCCGCCCGGGCGATCCCAAGAGGACCTGCGAGCCCATCGGCGCCCGCCCAGAGCTGCAGCCCCACCTGCCGGCGCACGCTGCCGGGGAGCGGCTTCCAGGAGCCGGGCAGCAACCGCGGTGCAGGCGCGCGCCCAACGGCTTTGCGAGGCTCACTCGGTCTGAGAGGTCGGAGGCTGCGAGTGTCGCTGCTGAAGGCTGTGGTGGACCCAGCTGGATCGCGGACTGTGGAGTAGATCACAGATTTGGGATCGCGGATTGGGGGTTGATCGAGGATTTGGGGTTGGATCAGGGATTTGGGGTTGGATAGGGGATTTGGGGCTGGGTCGGCCGGGGTCGGGGGATGGGGTGGGTGAAAAGGTGACAGGGAGCTGCCCCCGCTCAAGAGCCGGAGGTTGGGGGTCTGAGAAGTCACCACTATGAAGTTATTCGGCTTCGGGAGCCGCAGGGGCCAGACGGCCCACGGCTCCATAGAACATGTCTACACGGGTTCCGGATACCGAATCCGGGACTCCGAACTGCAGAAGATCCACAGGGCAGCTGTCAAGGGCGACGCCGCGGGGGTGGAGCGCTGCCTGGCGCACAGGAGCGGAGACCTGGACGCCCTGGACAAGCAGCACAGGTAGCGGGGGCTCAGCCCGGGGTAGGAGGGGGTCCCCAGGCCCGGCTTCCCCGCAGCCCCTGGGATGGGGCCTTTCAGGGCTCCGGGCACCCTCAGAGCGGCGGAGCCAAACGGACTCTCGGCTGTTTTCCATCCCTCATAATTCCATGGCTGGAGCAGTTGGAGAATTTGAGTGATTTAACTCACAAAGTTAAGCGTACACAGTGTTGTTATTTTTAACGTACACGTTGAAAACATGGTTTATATGCATTATAGGAGGTGCCTAATGAGAGAACTCGTTCCCCTATCAAAAATACCGTGAGTTATTTCAGTAGGCAAAAAGTTCTCAGATAAGAGAGCTTACTTGAAAAATATTTACTATATTTTATATATATATAAATATATATATATGTATTCTCAGATGAAAAGTATGTTTTCATTTTATAGGGAATTCATTATATTCTGTTTTTGTTTTTGAGTCAGAGTCTTGCTTCTTTGCCCAGGCTGGTGTCCAATGGCACAATCTTGGCTCACTGCAACCTCTGCCTGCCGGGTTCAAGCAATTCTCCTACCTCCGCCTCCCAAGTAGCTTGGATTACAGGCAGGTGCCAGCGTGCCTGGCTAATTTTTGTATATTTAGTAGAGAGGGGGTTTCACCACGTTGACCAGGCTGGTCTCAAACTCCTGACCTCAAGTGATCTGCCCGCCTCTGCCTCCCAAAGTGCTGGGATTACAGGCGTGAGCCACCGCGCCCGGCCTATGTTGTTTATTATATATCATAAGTTATATATATATATAGATAGATAGATAGATAGATAGATAGATACGTATACATATATACCAGATATAATATGTCATATATATCAGTTATATATACACATTAGATGTAAAGTACATTTTCATTTGACAGGGAATTCTTTCAAATCAAATCATCAAACACTCTAAAATTGGGCAAAGTACACTTTTCCAGATCTGCAAGTTACTTGTGTACATAGGAAAAAGGCCTTCACATTTCTGGTATAAGAATTTAAATTAAAAGAGGAATGAAACAGTTTTCTATCCACAATATTTGTGAGGATGTTTTATACTCCTGCTTAAAGTTTAAGTTGCTGATTACTTTTCAAATAGATAATTTGGTGGTAAGTACAACAATTAAAAAATATGTATGCCCTTTACCCATCAATTCCATTATACTAAAACACCCTTAGGAAATAAAGATACATGCACTTTATTTTTCACCTCACTTATTTTAAAAAGAACCCAAAGAATGGATCCTATAAATAAACTTCAGTTGCATCCACAGGATGGAATAATATGTGACCATTGAAGGTGGCAATAGATACAGAAGTATATTGATGTGCGAAGATGTATTTTGTTATAGCTAGTGAGAAAAAAATCAATTAAGTTATACATACAAATATACTATGGTCTTGTTTTATCAAAAAATATGTACAAAATATAAAATTTGTAATTTCTGAGCATATGTATTTTAAGGAAAGTTCTTTTCCTTTTTCTTATCTGTGATTGCTGCAGTGAGCATGTACAAAACTTCTAGTAAAGTTTATTAATAAAGGAATAATCCTTGGGAAGACAGGAATATGAATCTTACAATATTAAAAATAATTTCTCACTTTCTATTTTTTATCATTATTGAGTGTATTGTTATCTTCTTTGAACTTTTAGCCTCTTCAGAAGTAAAAAGGGAATATTTTTATCTGTTTCCAGATTTTATTATCTATATATTTTATTATGTACATATGTTTTTCTTATGTATTCATTCAATTTATGCAAACAATGATAGATTAATCATTTCATTTTAATTGTATTCTTAAATAAAAATAACATATAAATATTACTATTGCAAAAATATTGCTTTATAGGAGTTTATTTAAAAATATTGAACTCCCCAACTGTATTTATCCATTCTTTCATTCCATTTATTCATCAAACATAACCTGAGTGCCTGTTATGTAGCAGACATATTCTGCTATCTCTCAGGACCCTTCTATCCTTAAAAACTTCATGTTTACCTGCCCTGCCTGCACAAGCTGAGAGATTTAAAATAGGAATATTGGGACTTAATCTCCTTGAAACTTTGTCACCCAACTTTCAAACAAAAGCATTTCTGAAGTTAGAAAATGTAGAAGATAAGCTTTAACTGCCCACTCAAAAGTTTATCAGTCTTAAATACTAATATTAATCATGGAAATGTCTTATTTGCATATATTCTGTAAGCATAAATATTGAATAAAATGAGCCATATGTATTCATTTGAATCATGAGTTTCCTTTGTCTTCAATTTGTTTGAAAATCAAGGAATTAATTTGTTTGAAAAATGCATTATTATTATTTCAGTGTTCTATCCCCGTAGTACCTTTAAGCAGGCAGACAAGCCAGCAACCTCACCCACTCAAGGAAGCCCAGATGGCCAGGTTCCAACAGCATGAGTAGCTGCCACCTGATGGCTGATGGAGCAGAGTCCTGAGGAAAAGCAGATGGCACTGGGGCCCTAACTCTAGGGCAGAAGAACTGATGTACTGTGACTGGCAGCATGTGAGGTTGGTGATTGGCCCACCTGTTCCTGGCACACCCTTGCAGAGGTGGCTGGTTGCTCTTTGAGCCAGCTTGGGCTTGCCTGGCATGCACAAGCCTCGGTGCAACAACGGTGCTACAAATGGAGCCATATATAGGAAAGGAGCAGGAGGCTCAGGAGCAGGGTGTGCACTGCCTTTGGGGCTCCAGTGCATGCCTCAGGGCTCCTATGGCACTGCAGACTTCTTTGTTGCCAAGAGGCAGACCACAGGCCATCTTGAGGAAGACTTTATGTACAAGTGCAGAAAGCAGCCAGGATTACCACCCAGGGGACTCGGCCTTCTGTGGCCCTGGCCTGACAGAATTTAGCCCAAGGCAGGACAAGGTCACTCAGAGCAGTGTGTCAGTAGGTGGGGCCTGTGCATGCGAGGCAAGGCCAAGCTGGCTCAAAGAGCAAGCAGCCACCTCTGCAAGGGTGTGCCTGGAGCAGGTGGACCAGCCACCAACCTCACCCACTGAAGGAAGCCAGGATGGCCAGGTTTCCACAGCCTGAGTGGCTGCCTCCTGATGGCTGATGGAGCAGAGGCCTGAGGAAAAGCAGGTGGCATATTTAACTCTTTAATCCATCTTAAGTTAATTTTTGTATAAAGCAGATGGCACCAGTCCATGCCTCAGGGCTCATATGGCACTGTGGGCCACAGAAGGGTGAGTCCCCAGGGTGGTAATCCTGCCTGCTTTCTGCACTTGAACATAAAGTCCTCCTCAAGATGGCCTGTGGTCTGCCTCTTGGCCCCACCTTTAGGGTAGAAGAACTGATGTACCACATCTGGCAGTGAGTGAGGTTGGCAGCTGGTCCATCTGCTCCTGGCACACCCTTGCAGAGGTGGCTGCTTGCTCTTTGAGCCAGCTTGGCCTTGCCTGGCATACACAAGCCTCGCTGCAACAAGTGTGCTACAAATGGAGCCATATAGAGGAAATGATCAGCAGGCTCAGGAACGGGGCGTGCACTGCCTTTGTGGCTCCAGTCCATGCCTCAGGGCTCGTATGGCACTGTAGGTTTCTTGGTCGCCAACAGGCAGACCACAGGCTTTCTTGAGGAGGACTTTATGTTCAAGTGCAGAAAGCAGCCAAGATTAGCACCCAGGGGACTGGGCCTTCTGTGGCCCTGGCCAGACTTAGAATTTGACCCAAGGCAGGACAAGCTGACTCGGAGCAGAGTGTCAGTACCTGGGGCCTATGCATGCCAGGCAAGGCCAAGCTGGCTCAGAGCAACTAGCCACATCTGCAAGGCTGCACCTGTAGCAGGCAGACAAGCCAGCATCCTCAGCTACTCAAGGAAGGAGGGATGGCCAGGTTCCCACAGCCTGAGTGGTTGCCGCCTGATGACTGATAGAGCAGAGGCCTGAGGAAAAGCATATGACACTGGGGCCCTACCTCTAGGGTAGAAGAACTGATGTAACCTGACCGGCAGCAAGTGAGGTTGGTGGCCGGTCCACCGGCTCCTGGCACAACCTTGCAGAGGTGGCCGGTTGCTTTTTGAGCCAGCTTGGCCTTGCCTGGCATGCACAAGTCTGTGCAACAACTGTGACACAAATGGAGCCACCCAGAGAAAATGGGCAGCAGGCTCAGGAGCAGGGTGTGTGCTTCCTAAGGGGCTCCAGTCCATGCCTAAGGGTTCATATGGCACTGTGGGCTTCTTGGTTGCAAAGAGGTAGACCACAGGCCAGCTTCAGGAGGTCTTCATATGGAAGTGCAGAAAGCAGCCAGGATTACCACCCGTGGGACTCGGCCTTTTGTGGCCCTGGCCTGACAGAATTTGGCCCAAGGCAGGACAAGCTCACTCGGAGCAACATGTCGGAACCTGGGGCCTGTGCATGCCAGGCAAGGCCAAGCTGGCTTAAAGAGCACCCAGAGCATCCATTCTGGTGGATGAGCCAACCACATGACCAGCTTCTGGGTGTGGACACAGTGCCACATCTTCCATCGCTTTCTGACGTATCCCACCAACACTGAAGGGACAGCCTGGACAGAGTGCAAGAGGAAGGCTGAGAAGGATGAGATAGTGAGTGCTGGCTTCTTTCTGACCCTCAGCACACCCCCAGGTGGTGACCATCAACCTTTAGGGGTGGGAGAGCAAGACTGATGGCTTCAAATGCTTCCCCAAGAAGATGGACACAGGCCACTCAGCTCATCCTCACAGCCAATGAGTTGACAAGCAAGCAGATGACAGTGACAGGCTTTTAGAAAGAGCATCAGAAGGTGGCCAGTTTTTCTTCAGCCTCAGCCAGGCCTTGGGACTTGACTAGGCCATCCACTTCACCAGAGATGCCTTCAAGAACATCAGTAAGCTCCTTGCCAATGAGTCCAGGAAGGACCTGGACCCAGCCATGGACCTGTTAGTGCTGTCTCAGGGACACCAGACCAACATCCTGGACATCATCCTCATACACAAGGAAGCTCTTACCAAAGTCACGGAGAACAGGCAACATGTGGCAGAAGGGAAGACAGAGGTGCAGAGGCTGATGGCGTCATTATCACAGGAACAGGATTTCTTTGGCCACTTTGGCTGAAATTCACCACTTCCATCCAATTCACTCAAGCGAGAGACTTGAAATCACAAATGGACCATTTCTTGCAACAAGAGATACTATTTTTTCAAAAAGTCACCTAAAATTTGATAGTGTTGAATGACTAGCTATTCTATTGTGGACTTTTTCCTGTTCACGGGTACTTTCTACAGCAGAATGATAACAGTATCAAAGAGCTAGTGCCAGCTATCAGTGGTAGTACAAGGATGACTTTGTGCTCAACTGAAACCCAGCTGAATATAGAATTGTGTAGGAAAGTGTTAATATGGTGATAGAATAGAAACAGTAGCAAATGAACTAAATCATACTATGAATGCCTATACTACCATTATAACTTTTTGAAGAATGATAATACCACTTACTTTATTGCCTTTTGAAGTAGGAATATTTTAGTGGATATGCTATAGACCTGAAACCCTATAAAGAATCCCAAAGAAGCTGGCTGGATAAAGCCTGCTATGGATGTCTTTATACTCAAAGACTGATGAGGCAATTCGAATATGTGTCCCCACCAAATCTCATTTTGAGTTATGCTTCCTAATGTTGGAGGTGGATCCTGGTATAAGGTGATTGAATCATGAAGGCAAATTTCTCATGAGTGGTTCAGCACTATCCCCTTGGTACTGTCCTCACAATCATGAGTGAATTCTCGTGAGATCTGGCCACTGAAAACTCTATATCACTCCCTACTGTCCGTGATTTCCTCTTGCCATGTGAGACAATTCACTCTTTCATTATCTTGCACAATGATTGAAAGATTTCTGAGGCCCCCCAGAAGCAGAAGCACTAAGCTTCCTGTCCACTCTGCAGAACCATAAGCCAATTAAACCTCTTTTTCAAAATAAATCTTACCAAAAATGGCAAATGAGGACTGGAGCATTGCTATAAAGATACCTGAAAATGTGGAAGCAACTTCGGAACTGGGTAATGGGTAGAGGTTGGAAGAGTTTGGAGGGCTCCAAAGAAGACAGACAGATGAGAAAATTTTTGGACCATCTTAGAGACTGGTTAAATGGCTGTGACAAGAATGCTGACAAAAACATGGACAGTGAAGGCCAGGCTGAGGGGGTCTCAGATAAAAATAAGAAGGTTTCTGGAAAATGTCTCCCTTTTGGATATGGAAAGCTTACACAATGCCTGTACCATCATTGTACCTTAGACGCAGTAAACTTGCTTCTTTATTTCAGAGACTCGTAGGCAAAAGAGAATGTAGCCTTGACCCAGATGAGACTTTGGACTTTGTATCTTTGAGTTAATGCTGAAATGAGTTAAGACTTTGGGAGACTGCTGGCAAGGCATGACTGTATTTTGCAATGTGAGAAGGACATGAGATGTGTGAGGTCAGGGACAGAATAATACGGTTTTTCTCTATGCTCCTTCCAAAACTCATGTGAAAGTACACTCCCTAATGTTAGAGTCGGGGCCTAGGTGGAAAAAGCTTTAATCTTAAAGGGGTGGGAGTGGATCCTTCACAAATGGCAAAGCACCAAGCCCTTAATGCCATCCTCCTGATAGTGAGTGAGTTCTCATGAGATCTAGTAGTTTAAAAGGCTGTGGAACCTCTTTCCTCTCTCTGTCTTTTTCCAACTTCTGGCATATGAAACATGTCATTGCTGCTTGGATTTCCGGTGTGGTTAGGAGGGGCCTGATCAGTGTGGGCCTGGTCAGTGGACCTAGGTCAGTGAGGGCTATTTAGTGGGATCGTGGTCAGCAGGGGTCTGCTTAGAGAGGGTCTCATTAGTGGGGTCTAGTAGTGGGGGTTTTGGTGAGTGGGGACCTATTGGCTGCCAGTTGTTTGGTGTCTGGTCAGTGCAAACCTGGGTTGTGGGGCTTGATCAGTGGAGACCTGGTCAGCTGGGGCTTAGTGCTGGCCTGGTCAGCATGGGCTGGGGCACTGGTGACCAGGTCAAGGGGTGCTATTCAGTGGAGGACTGGGCACATGGGACCTAGTCATCAGACCCTGGTGGGCGTGTCCTCATCAGTGAGGCCCTTGTCAGTGGGGCCCTGGTCAGGGCACCTTGTCAGCGGGACCTAATCTGTAGTGTCCTTGTCAGAGAGGACTTGGTCAGTGGTGACTTTTGTAGCACTGGTCTACAGGGTGACCTGGTCAGCGGGGATCTCAGCATTTGGTGCCAGTTCAGTGGGGTCTACTCACTAGGGTCCCAGTCAGGGGCATCTGGTGACCTTAGGCCTGGTTATTAGGGGCCTGATCATTGGCAACCTGTTCCCTGGAGGCCTGGTCAGTGGGGCCTCATCTTGGGGGCCAGGGAATGAGGTCATGATCAGTGGAACCTGATCAGTGAGGCCTTGTCAATAATGACCTAGTCAGTGAGGACTTGTCAGTAAGGACTTGGTCCGTGGGGCCTTGTCAGTGAGGCCTTGTCAGTAAGGTCGTGGTCAGTGGGGTCCTTGTCATTGTGTGCCTGGCAGTGGGGGCCTTGTTAGTGGGGCCTGGTCATGAGGGTCTAATCAGTGAGGGTGTCATCAGGGAGGACCTGATGTGCGGGGTCTGGTCAGCAGGGACCTGGTCAATGTGGGCTGCTGAGCACTGCTTGGATAGGCCAGGTGCAATGTGCATTATTGAAGGCCCTGTGGACAGCTGGGATAGCCCAGTGATGCCCAAGGGCCTAGTCAAAAGTGGACAAAGCACGTGTTTGGATGGACCTGGGAGATCCTGCTCAGAGATTCTGACAGGACAAAGGTAAAGGAAGGGCCAGAGTGGCTGCAGAGATGGTCACAGTCTACGGGCTGCACAGGATGAAGGAGGCCAGGGAACAGGCAGGGTGGGCAGTTGGGGTTCAGGGAGAGGCAGGTGCATGCTGGGAGGTCAGACCCTGTGAGGGCTTTGGGGGCGTCAGGTTGGGTAGGCTCCAGGCACTCTCACTCACATAGGATTCCAGAACACTGCTACAAGGCTCTGAGTGTTTGTCCCTCACATAGGATTCCAGAACACTGCTGCCATTGTCTGAATGTTTGTCCCCCACATAGGATTCCAGAAGCCTGCTGCTGGGGTCTGAATGTTTGTCCCTCATCTAGGATTCCAGAACACTGCTGCGAGGGTCTGAATGTATGTCCCTCACATATGATTCTAGAACATTGATGCTAGGGTCTGTATGTTTGCCCTTAACATATGATTTCAAAACACTGCTCCTGGATTCTGAATGTTTGTCCTTCACATAGGAATACAGAACACTGCTGCTGGAATCTGAAAGTTTGTCACTCACATAGAATTCCAGAACACTGCTGTGAGGATCTGAATGTTTGACCCTCACATGGGATTCCAGAACACTGCTGCGAGGGTCTAAATGTCTGTCCCTCACATAGGTTTCCCGAACAATGTTACGAGGTTCTGAATGTTTGTCCCTAACATAGGATTCCAGAGCACTCCTGCTGTGCTCTGAATGCTTCTCTCTCACATAGGATTCCAGAACACTGCTACAAGGGTCTGAATGCTTATCCCTCATATAGGATTCCAGAACACTCCTGCTGTGTTCTGAATGTTTGTTCCTCACATAGGATTCCAGAATACTCCTGCCGTGGTCTGAATGTTTGTCCCTCACCTAGGATTCCAGAACATTCATGCTGGGGTCTCAATGTTTCCCTTAACATAGGATTTCAGAACACTGCTCTTGGGGTCTGAATGTTTGTCACTCACATAGGATTACAGAACACTGCTGCTGGAGTCTGAATGTTTGTCAGTCACATAGAATTCCAGAACACTGCTACAAGGGTGTGAATATTTCTCCCTCACCTAGTATTCCAGAACACTGTTGCAAGGGTCTGAATGTTGGTCCGTCATATAGGATTCCAGAACACTGATGCTGTGGTCTGAATGTTTGTCCCTCACATAGGATTCCAGAACACTGCTACTAGGTTCGGAATGTTTTTCCCACACCTAGGATTCCAGAACACTTCTGCTGGTGTCTGAATGGTTGTTCCTCACATATGATTCCAGGACACTGCTACGAGAGTCTTAATGTTTGTCCTTCACATAGGATTCTAGAACACTGCTCCCGTGGTCTGAATGTTTGTCCTTCACATAGCATTCCGGAACACTGCTGCTGGGGTCTGAATGTCTGCCCCTCAAATCAGATTCCAGAACACTGCTGCTGGGGTTTGAATGTCTTTCCCTCACATAGAATTCCAGAACATAGCTGGGAGGGTCTGAATGTTTGTCCCTCACATGGGATACCAGAACACTGCTGCGAGGGTCTAAATGTCTCTCCCTCACATAAGATTTCAGGACACTGCTACGAGGTTCTGAATGTTTGTCCCTCACATAGGATTCCAGAACACTGCCACGTGGGTCTGAATGTTTGCCCTCACATAGGATTCCAGAACACTACTGCTGGGGTCTGAATGTTTGACCCTCACATAGGATTCCAGAACACTCCTGCTGTGGTCTGAATGTTTGACCCTCACATAGGATTCCAGAACACTCCTGCTGTGGTCTGAAAGTTTGTTCATCACATAGGACTCCAGAACAGTGCTAAGAGGGTCTGAATGTCCCTCACATTGTATTCCAGAACACTCCTTCTGTGGTCTGAATGTTTGTTCCTCATATAGGATTCGAGAACACTCCTGCTGTGGTCTGAATATTTGTCCCTTACCTAGGATTCGAGAACATTCACGCTGGGATATAAATTCTTGCCCTTAACATAGGATTTCAGAACACTGCTCCTGGGGTCTGAAAGTTTGTCCCTCACATAGGATTCCAGAACTCCCCTGCTGTGGTCTGAAAGTTTGTACCGCACATAGGATTCCAGAACACTGCAGCTGGGTTCTGAATGTTTGTCCCTCACATAGGATTTCAGAACACTGCTACGAGGGTCTGAATGTTGGTCCCTCACACAGGATTCCAGAACCCTCCTGCTGGGGTCTGAATGTTTGTCCCTCACAAAGGATTCCAGAACACTGCTATGAGGGTCTGAATATTTGTCCCTCACATAGGATTCCAGAACACTCCTGCTGTGGTCTGAATGGTTGTCCCTCACAAAGGATTCCAGAACACTCCTGCTGTGATCTGAATGGTTGTCCCTCACATAAGATTCCGGAACACTTCTGCTGTGGTACGAATGTTTGTGTCTCACATAGGATTCCAGAACACTGCTACGAGGGTCTCAATGTTTGTCCCTCATATAAGATTTCAGGACACTGCTGCTGGGGTCTGAATGCTTGTCCCTCACATACGATTACAGAACACTGTTGCTGGGGTGTGAATGTTTGTCCCTCACATGGGATTCCAGACCACTGCTGCTGGGGTCTCAATGTCTGTCCCTCAAAAAAGGATTCCAGAACACTGTTACGAGGGTCTGAATTTTTGTTCCTCACTTAAGACTGCAGAACACTGCTTCGAGGGTCTAAATGTCTGTCCTTCACATAGGATTCCAGAACACTGCTACGAGGGTCTGAATGTTTGTCCTTCACATAGCATTTCAGAACTGCCATGGTCTGACTGGTTGTCCCTCACATAGTATTCTAGAACACTGCTATGAGGCTCTGAATGTTTGTACCTCACATAGGATTCCAGAACACTGCTATGAGGGTCTGAAAGTTTGTCCCTCACATCGGATTCCAGAACACTGCTGCTGGGGTTTGAATGTCTGTCCCTCACATAGAATTCCAGAAGACTGCTGGGAGGGTCTGAATGTTTGTCCCTCACACAGGATTCCCGAGCACTCCTGCTGTGGTCTGAATGTTTTTCTCTCACATAGGATTCCAGAACACTGCTACGAGGGTCTGAATGTTTGTCCTTTACATAGGATTCCAGAACACTCCTCCTGGGGTCTGAATGTTTGTCCCTCACATAGGATTCCAGAGCACTCCTGCTGTGGTCTCAATGTTTGTTAATCACATAGGATTCCAGAACACTTCTACAAGGGTCTGAATGTTTGTCCCTCACATAGGATTCCAGAATACTCCTGCTATGGTCTTAATGCTTGTCCCTCACATAGGATTCCAGAACATTCATGTTGGGGTCTGAATGTTTGCCCTTATCATAGGATTTCAGAACAGTGCTCCTGGGGTCTGAATGTTTGTCCTTCATATAGGATTCCAGAACTCTCCTGCTGTGGTCTGAAAGTTTGTCCTTCACGTAGGATTCCAGAACACTGCTGCTGTGGTTTGAATGTTTGTCCCTCACATAAGATTCCAGAACAGTGCTACGAGGGTCTGAATGTTTGTCCCGCAAATAGGATTCCAGAACACTTCTGCTGGTGTCTGAATGTTTGTACCTCACATAGGATTCCAGAACACTGCTGCTGGAGTCTGAACGTCTGTCCCTCACATAGGATTCTAGAACACTGCTGTTGGGGTTTGAATGTCTGTCCCTCACATAGAATTCCAGAACACTGCTGCAAGTGTCTGAATGTTTGTCCCGCAGATGGGATTCTAGAACACTGCTGCAAGGGTCTAAATGTCTGTCCCTGACATAACATTCCAGCACACTGCTACGAGGTTTTGAAATGTTTGTCCCTCACATAGGATTACAGAGCACTCCTGCTGTGGTCTGAATGTTTGTCCCTCACATAGGATTCCAGAACATTCCTGCTGTGGTGTGATTGTTCCTCACATAGGATTCCAGAACACTGTTATGAGGTTCTGAATTTTTGTCCCTCACATAGGATTGCAGAACACTGCTACAAGGGTTTGAAAGTTTTTCCCTCACATAGGATTCCACAACACTACTGCTGGGGTCTGAATGTTTGTCCCTCACATAGGATTCCTGAGCACTCCTGCTGTGGTCTGAATGTTTTTTCCCTCACATATGATTCCTGAAGACTGCTGCTGTCACTATAGTCGTTGAGAGTGTCTGAATGTTTGACCTTCACCAAACACTAAATATCCTGCCCCTTTAGTCTTGGACTTTCCAGCCTCCAGATCTGTGAGCAATAATCTCTGTTGCATATGAATTACTCAGTCTAAAGTATTTTGTTATAGTAGCCTAAAGAGACTAAGAGAGCATCACCTGCCCTGTCACCTCATCATCGCATTACTAAAGCTATACTAACAGCAGTCACCTTTAATGGGTGCTTCATGCATGAGAATAAAGGGAAAAAATTGCAAGGCATACTAAAATCCAAAAAAAGAAAAAAATACAATTTGTGTCAACAGAGCAAGCTTCAGAAGCAGACAAAGATATGATTTTGGAATTTTTTTTAAACCTCTGGAGAATATGCTAAGGGCCTAATGAATGAAGTAGACAGCATTCAAGTGTAGATGGGTAATGTAATCAGAAAGACAGACATCGTAAGAACCTTCAACATAATGTAGTGGTAAAAAATGTGGTAAATAACTGAAGAATACCTCTGATGGCTTATTAGTAGACTGGACTCAGCTGAATAAAGAATCTCTGAGCTTGAGGATTTATCATCAGAAACTTCGAAAACTAAAGAAAAGAAACACTGAAAATAACAGAAGATGATATCCAAGACTGTGGGACAACTACAAAAGGTGAAACAGAGTAATGAGAATACCAGGAGGAGAAGAAATAGAAGAAAGTTCTGCAACAACCATGTCTGAGAACTTCCAGTATTAATGTCAGACACCAAACCAAAGATCCAGGAAGCTCCGAGAACACCAGGCAGAATAAATGCCAACAACCTACACTTGGACATATAATTTTCAAACTATATGAAATAAAAGATAAAGGAAAACTCTGAAAGAAACCAGAGGTGGGGCAGAAAACACCTTACCTACAGAGACACAAAGATAAGAACTGCATTCAACATTGCAGAAACTGTGAAAGCAAGAAGACAGTGAAATGAAAAATTCAAACTGTTGACAGAAAAAAACCCACCAGCCTAAGTTTCTGTACCCACTGAAACCACCCTTCAAAAGTGAAGGAGAATTAAGGCCTTCCTCAGAAAAATAAAAATTCAAGAAACTTGTTACCAGGAGACCTGTCTTGCAAGAAATGTTAAATGAAATTCTTTAGAGGGAAACAAAAGATATATAACTGAAACCTGGATCAACATTTTTTAAAAAAGAGCATTAAAGAATTGTGGTACAATAAAAACCTATGTATTTATTCTTAATTGATCTGACCAAGAAGTTCATAGACAATAACAAATACACACAGATAGATTATGTATGCGTATACACAAGTGAAATGAGTAACACTAACACAAGGAATGGAATGGAAGGATGGGAGGGAGGAATTGTGGTACAATAAAAACATGTATTTATTCATAATTGATCTGACCAATAAGTTTGTAGATAATAATAAATACACACAGATAGATTATGTATGCTTATACACAAGTGAAATAAGGAACAATAATACAAGGAATGGAATGGAAGGATGGGAGGGAGGAATCAGGTGTTTTCTTTGTTAAGCAGGTAGTCACCCGTGAAGTGGGATAGTGTTATCTGAAAGTGGACTTGAATTGGTTGTAAATGTATATTGAGGAATTAGGTGTGTTCTTTGTTAAGCAGGTAGTCTTATTTGTGGGATAGTGGGATAGTGTTATTTGAAAGTGGACTTGAATTTGTTGTAAATGTTACTGAGGAATTGGGTGTTTTGTTTGTTCAGCAGGTATTCTTATTTGTGGGATAGTGGGATAGTGTTATTTGAAAGTGGACTTGAATTGGTTGTAAATGTATATTGCAAATTCTGTGGCAACTAGTTAAAAAAAAGTTTTAAAAAGAGAAGCACATGCTAAGAAAGACAGGGAAAATGTAGTCATCTAAAATCATCAATGAAAACTGCAAAAGGCAGAAAAAGAGTGGTAGACAAAAGAATGGAGACTGAGGAGAATGAATAGAAAACAGTAACAAATATAGTAGATATTAATCCAATGATATCAATAATCACTTTGAATGCTAATGGTATGAATGTACCAATTCAAAGATAGAGATTGTCAGAGTCTATCAAAAGACAGACACATCTTCTTTCACTGCACTTTGCTTTATTGTGTTTTGTGACCATGTGTTTTACATATTGAAGGTTTGTGGCCACCCTGCAATAAGCAGGTCTCACTGGCACCATTGTTCCTACAGCACGTGCTCACTTCACGTCTCTGTGTCACATTTTGGTCATTCTCACAGTATTTTAAGCTTTTTATTATTGAATCTGTTATAGTGATCTGTAATCAGTGATCTTTAATGCTACTGTTGTCATTGTTTTGGGAACCACAAATCACACCAGGATAAGACAGCAAACAGTTGACAAATGCGTTTGTTCCGACTGCCCCACCAATGGGCCATTTCTCTTTCTCTCTCTTTTTCTCAGGCTTCTTTTTATTAATATTAAAATGTGGCCAATTAATAACCCTACAATAGCCTCTATATGTTCAAGTGAAAGAAGAGTTGCATGTCTGTCACTTTAAACCAAAAGGAAGAAATAATTAAGCTTAGTGAGGAAGGCATGCTGTAAGCAAGACAGGCCAGTAGCTAGACCTCATGCAACAAACATTAGCCGAGTTGTGAATGCAAAGGAAGTGTTCTGGAAAGAAATTTAAAGTACTGCTCCAGTGAATACATGAATGATAAAAAGCTAAACAATCTTGCTGCTGTTATGAGGAAAGTTCAATTGGTCTAGATAGAAGATAAAAAAAACAAAAAAAATTCCATTAAGCCTAAGCCTAACTCTCTTTTTACTTTTTTTCTTTGTTTTTGAGACAGAGTTTCATTCTTCTTGCCCAAGCTGGAGTACAATGGTGTGATCTTGGCTCATCGCAACCTCTGCCTCCCAAGTTCAAGCCATTCTCCTGCCTCAGCATCCCGAGTAGCTGGGATTACAGGCATGCACCACCACGCCTGGCTAATTTTTTGTATTTTTAGTAGACACGGGGTTTCTCCACGTTGGTCAGACTGGTGTCGAACTCCCGACCTCAGGTGATCTGCCCGCCTCGGCCCCCCAAAGTGCTAGGATTACAGGTGTGACAGCCACCGCACCCGGCCTCCCTTCAATTCTATGAAGACTTAGAGAGGTGAGGCAGCTGCAGAAGAAAAGTCTGAAGCTAGAAGAGCTTGTTTCTTGAGGTTTAAGGAAAAAAGTCATCTCCATAACATAAAAGCGCAAGATAAAGCAGCAAGTACTGATGGAAAAGCTGCAGAAAGCTATCTAGAAGATAATTGATTAAGATGGCTACACTAAACAGATTTGCAATGGAGACAAAACAGCCTTCTACTAGAAGGAGATGCCATCCAGGATGTTCCCAGCTAGAGAGGAGTTGATGCCTGGCTTTAAGGCTTCAAAGGACATGCTGACTCTTTTGTTAAGGCCTAATGCAGTTGGTGATGTTAACTTGAAACCAATGACGATTTACTATTCTGAAAATCCAAGGGCCCTGAAGAATTATGATAAAACACAGCTCTGCCTGTACTCTACAAATGGGAACAAAGCCTGGATGACAGACTATCGGTTTACAAATATGGTTTACTGAATATCTTAAGCCCACTGTCGACAACTACTGCTCAATAAATAAGATTCCTTTCAAAGTATTACCGCTCACTGACAATGCCGCTGGTACTCAAGGGCTTTTACAGAGATGTATAAAGAGCTGAATATTGTTTTCATGCCTACTAACCCAACATTCATTCTGGTGCCCTTGGATCAAAGAATAATTTCAACTTTCAAGTCTTATCACTTAAGAAATATATTTCATAAAGCTATAGCTTCTCTAGAAAGTGATTCCTTTGATGGATCTGGGCAAAATAATTGAAAACCTACTGGAAAGGATTCACCATTCTAGATGCCATTGAGAACATTCATGATTTAAAAAAGAAGATCAAAATAGCAACATTAGGAGAAGTTGGGGCTGAGCTTGGTGGCTCACGCCTGTAATCCCAGCACTTTGGGAGGCCAAGGCACGTGGATCACGAGGTCAGGAATTTGAGACCAGCCTGGCCAACATAGTGAAATCCTGTCTGTACTAAAAACACACAAAAAATTAGCTGGGCCTGGTCGGGGGTGACTGTAATCCCAAACACTTGGGAGGCTGAGGCAGGAGAATTGCTTGAACACGAGAGGTGGAGGTTGCAGTGAGCTGAGATCACATCACTGCACTCCAGCCCAGGCAAGACTTCATCTCAAAAAAAAAAAAAAAAAAAGAGAGAGAGAGAAGTTGGGAAGATTATTCCAACCCTCACAGATGACACAGGGGTTCACGACTTCTGTGGAGGAAGTAACTGCAGATATGGTGGAAATAACAAGAGCACTAGAATCAGAGAAAGGGCCTGAAGATCTGGCAAGACTGCAGCAGCCTCTGGAGAAAACGTGAGAGGATGAGTTACTCCCACGGATGAGCAAAGAAAGTGGTTTCTTGAGATGAAATCTACTCGTGGTGAAGACAGTGTAAACAATGTTGAGATGACAACAGATTTAGAATAAACTTGGTACAGCAGAAGGAAGGCTTGACAGGATTGAACCCAATGATTTACAATAATACATAAACTTAGTTGGTACAGCAGTACGAAGGTTTGACAGCATTGAAACCAATTTTGAAAGTTCTACTGTGGGTAAAAAGCTATGATCGTATGCTACAGTTAATTCTTTTGTGAAAGGGAGAGTCAATTGACACAGCAAACTTCAATGTTGTCTTATTTTAAGAAATTGCCACAGCCACCCCAACGCTCAGCAACCACCACCTTACATTAAGGTAAGACCCTCCATCAGCAAGAAGACTGAAACTTGGCCAGGTGCAGTGGCTACACCTGTCATCCCAACACCTTGGGAGGCCAAGGTGGGTGGATTGCTTGAGCCCAGGACGTCAAGGGAACATGGCAAAACCCCATCTCTACAAAAAAAAAAAATACAAAAATTAGCTGGACACGGTGGCATGCACCTGTAGTCCCAGCTAGTCAGGAGTCTGAGGTGGGGGTTTGATTGAGCATGAGGTTGAGGCTGCAATTACTCCAGCCTGAGCCACAGAGTAAAACCCTGTCACACACACACAAAAAGATTGCAGCTTTCTGAAGGCTCAGATGACTGTTAGCATTTGTTAACAATAAAGTATTTGTAAATTACAGTGTGCATACTTTGTAGACATATGCTATTGCACACTTTATACAGCACAGTATAAACATACTTTTACATGCACTGGGAAACCAAAAGAAATTGTATAACACTTTATTGCAGTGGTCTGGAACCAAACCCACATATATCTCTGATGCATGGCCGTCCTGTATTGTACACTTAAAAAAATACTTAAGAGGGTATATTTTAGGAGAAATGGTCATCTCACTTTTTTTTTTTTTTGAGACGGAGTCACACTCTGTTGCCCAGGCTGGAGTGCAGTGGCACGATCTCGGCTCACTGCAAGCCCTGCCTCCCGAGTTCACACCATTATCCTGCCTCAGTCTCCCGAGTAGCTGGGACTACAGGTGCCCGCCATCACGCCTGGCTAATTTTCTGTATTTTTAGTAGAAACGGGGTTTCACTGTGTTAGCCAGGATGGTCTTGATCTCCTGACCTCGTGATCCACCTGCCTTGGCCTCCCAAAGTGCTGGGATTACAGGCGTGAGCCACTACTCCCGGTCTCATTTCTTAAAAAGGGTGAGAATGAGAAATATATGGGGGGTGATGGTCAAGTTTACGGCATTATTTGTTGTGATGAGTCCTGGGGCGAATATTTATCTCTATACTCATTAAGATGTATATATTTGGTGTCACACGCCTGTAATCCCAGCACTTTGGGAGGCCGAGGCAGGTGGATCATCTGAGGTCAGGCGTTCGAGACCAGCCTGGCCAACATGGTGAAACCCTGTCTCTACTAAAAAAATATGAAAATTAGCCGGGCGTGGGGGCGCACGCCTGTGATCCCAGCTACTCAGGAGGCTGAGGCAGGAGAATTGCTTGAACCTGGGAGGCAGAGGTTGCAGTTAGCTGAGATCGTGTCACTGCACTCCAGCCTGGGCAACAAGAGTAAAACCTCCATAACACACACACACACACACACACACACACACACACACACACACACACGGTATATATTAAATATGTGTAATTTTTGTATGTCAACCACACCTTAGTTTTATTTTATTTTATTTTTTTGAGACAGAGTCTCGCTCTGTCACCCAGGCTGGAATCCAGTGGTGCAATCTTGGCTCACTGCAAGCTCCACCTCCCAGGTTCACACCATTCTCCTGCCTCAGCCTCCGGAGTAGCTGGAACTGCAGACACCCGCCACCATGCCCGGCTAATTTTTTGTATTTTTAGTAGAGATGGCGTTTCACGGTGTTAGCCCGGATGGTCTCAATCTCCTGACGTGATCTGTCTGCCTCAGCTTCCCAAAATGCTGCGATTACAGGTGTGAGCCACCGCGCCCAGACAATTTTTATTTTTTTGAGACAGAGCCTCACTCTGTCACCCAGGCTGGAGTGCAGTGGCACTATCTTGGCTCACTGCAACCTCTGCCTCACATGTTCAAGCAATTCTCCTGCCTCAGTCTCCCCAGTAGCTGGGACTACAGATGCATGCTATCACGCCTGGCTAATTTTTTGATTTTTAATAGAGATGAGGTTTCACCATGTTGGCCAGGCTGGTCTCAAACTCCTGACCTCATGTGATCTGCCCACCTCAGCCTCCCAAAGTGCTGGGATTACAGGTGTAAGCCACTGCACCCGGCAATTTTTAAATATATATAATTAAAAATTAATAAAAAACAGGTATTTGCAAGTTTCTGTTTTGTTATATGCATATTATTCTTTATCTTTATGTCAGGTTGCTGTGTCAATACACTTAGGAGATCATAGTTTCTAAATTGAAATACAAATAAATATGTTTGAAATTTTTTCTTTTTTCTTTTTTTTTGAGATGGACTCTCATTCTGTCACCCAGGCTGGAGTGCAGTGGTGCCATCTCAGCTCACTGCAACCTCCGCCGCCCAGATTCAAGTGATTCTCCTGCCTCAGCCTCCAGAGTAGCTGGGATTACAGGCACCCACCATGACACCCAGCTAACTTTTATATTTTTTTTTCTATTTTTAGTAAAGACAGGGTTTCACCATGTTGGCCAGGGTGGTCTCCAACTCCTGACCTCAGATGATCCTCCCACCTCGGCCTCCTCAAGTGCTGGGATTACAGGTGTGAGCTACTGTGCCTGGCCTGGAATTTTTTTCTAAAATTTACATTTCTGAGTTAAGAATGCTTAAAATATTATAAAAACAGAAGCACAATTCATTATGTGTTTCATTAATTATCTTTATTAAAAACAACACAATTATATTACAATAGGACAAAAAATGTTTAAGCAAATGAAAACGAAACCATGACATACCCAAACTCAGGAGGAGGCAACAAAGGCAGTGCTAAAGGGAAGCTTACAGCTGCAGATGCTTAAATTAAAAAGAAGAAAGATCTCAAACCCACGCTAAAGGGAAGCTTACAGCTGCAGATCCTTAAATTAAAAAGAAGAAAGATCTCAAACCCATGCTAAAGGGAAGCTTACAGCTGCAGATGCTTAAATTAAAAAGAAGAAAGATCTCAAACCCATGCTAAAGTGAAGCTTATAGCTGCAGGTGCTTACATTAAAAAGAAGAAAGATCTCAAATCAATAACCTAACATTACACCTAAAGGGGGAAAAAAAACTAATGACAAACCAAGCAAAAGGAAGAAAATAACAGATTAGAACAGAGATAAGCAGAATAAGACCAGAAAGAAAAGGAAAAAAAACACTGAGTTTGTTTTTTTAAAGATCAATAAATATTTTAAAACTCACAGCTATATTAAGAAAAAAAGAGAAATCTCAAATACTAAAATCATAAATAAAAGAGGTGACAGTACAACAGATGCCACAGAAATGAAAAAGATTACAAGAGACTAATGTGAGCAAGCATAGGCAACAAAACTGGGCAACCTAGAATAAATTTATAAATTCCTAGAAACACAAACCACCATACTGCATCATGGAGAAATAAAAAATCTAAAGAGACCTGTAACTAGTAAGAAGATTCAACCAGTAATCAAAAACCCCACCAAAAAGAAAATTCCAGGTCCACATAACTTCACTGGAAAATTTTACCAAACATTGCAAGAAGAATTAATGCCAATCCTCTGCAAAATATTCCAAAAGTGTTCAAAAACCAGAGGGGGACATTCCAATCCATTCTATCAGGTCAACATTTATCTGGTTCCAGAGCCAGATGAACACCTTTTGTAATAAAAACACTCAAAGAATTAGTAATATATGGAAACTCCTCAGTAAATAAAGATTATACATGAAAAGCTCGCAGCTAACATCATACTCAATGGTGAAAAACTAAAATCTTTTCCTCTAAGATCAGGAATAAGATAGCAACATCTCTTCCTGTCACTTCTATTCATCACAGTACTGGAATTTCTACTCAGAATAATTAGTCAAGAGAAAGTAATAAAAAGGATGCAAATGGGAAAGGAAAAAGTATAAAATTTTGTTCACAGACAACAGGATGTAATGGGTAAAAATCCTGAAATTCCCAAAATACTGGTAAAATAATGAAATTCAACAAAGTTTCAGGATACAGTAACACACACAAGTCAGTTGCATTTCCATAAACTAACAATGAACAATCTGCAAATAAAATTTTAAAAAGAGAGGCCAGGTGCAGTGGCTCACACTTATAATCCCAGCACTTTGGGAGGCCAAGGCGGGTAGACCACCTGAGGTCAGGAGTTCGTGACCAGCTGGGCCAAACCCATCTCTAAAATAAATAGTAAAACTCTGTCTCTATTAAAAATACAAAAATTAGCTGGGCGTAGTGGCAGACACCTGTAGTCCCAGCTACTTGGGAGGCTGAGGCAGGAGAATTGCTTGAACTTGGAAGGTGGAGGTTGCAGTCAGCTGAGATTGTGCCACTGCGCTCCAGCTTAGGAAACTGAGTGAGACCCATCTCAAAGAAAAGAAAGAAAGGAAAGAAAGAGAGAGAAAGAAAAGAAAGGTAAAACAAAAGAAAAGAAATTTTTAAAAAGAATGACATTTGGCCGGGTGCAGTGGTTCATGCCTGCAATCCCAGCAGTTTGGGAGGCCGAGGTGGGCAGATCACCTGAGGTCACAAGTTCAAGACTTGCCTGGTCAACATGGAGAAACCCTGTCTCTACTAAAAATACCAAAAAATTAGCTGGGCGTGCTGGCGTGCACCTGTGATCCCAGGTACTTGAGAGGCTGAGGTTGGAGAATCGCTTGAATAAAGAAGGCGCAGGTTGCAGTGAGCTGAGATAGTGCCACTGCACTCCAGCCTGGGAGACAGAGCAAGACTCCATCTCGAAAAAAAAAAAGTATTACATTTACAACAGCATTATAAAAATTAAAAATAAGCTTAACCAAAAGGGCAAAAGATTTGAACACAGAAAACTACAAAACACTGTTGAAAGAAATTAAACACAAATAAATGAAAAGAAAAGCTGGGTTTGCAGATTAGATGATTTCATCTTGGAATGATGTCAACACTACTTAAGTGACCTAGATTCAATACAATCCTTATAAAGATTCCAATGACATTTTTGATAAACAGAAAAACCTATCCTAAAATTCATATTGAATCTCCAGGGCCCATGAATAGGCAAATCAATCTTGAAACAGAACAAAATTAAAGGTCTCAAAACAATTACAAAACTGCAATAAGCCAAAAAAAAATGTGGTCATGGCATAAAGACATACTTGACACACTTATGGACCAACACAACAGAGACCTCAGAAACCAACCCTGGCATATATGGTCTGATGATCTTCCACAAGGATGCCAAGACCACTCAAAGGCGAAGGACACTTTCTTCAACAAATGGTGTTGGGAAAATTGTACATCTACATGCAAAACAATGAAGTTGGACTCTTACCTTACACCACGTTAAAATTAATTCAAAGTGAATTATAAACCTAAATGTAAAACTAGAACTATCAAACTCCTAGGGAAAACAAATTTGGAAAATGCTTTATGACGATGAATTTGTCAATAATTTTTAGGATATGACATTAAAAGCTCAGGTAGTAAAAGCAAAAATATATCAAACCTAAAAACTTCTGTACCTCAAAGGTCACAACCAACAGGGTAAAAGGCAAACTGTAGAATAAAAGAAAATACCAGTTGAGTGTCCCTTATTTGAAATGCTTGGGATGTGTTTCAGATTTTGTAATATTTGCATTATTCTTACTGGTTGAGCATCTCGAATTCAATCCCCTGAGTCTGAGATGCTCCAATAAGCACTTCCTTTGAGTGTCATGTTGGCACTCAAAAAGTTTCAGACTTTGGAGCATTTGGGATTTCAGATTTTTGGAACAGAGACATTCAACCTATAGTTGCTCATCATGTATCTCATAAGAAGTGAACATTCAGAATACGTAAAGAACTCCTACAGAGAGACTACCAGAAGCAGAGAGGAGCAAACACATTTTCACAGTAGGGCACCCCCTATCTCTCCTGGATTCCAATTAGGGCAGAGTAAGTGCTAGTTCTCTGCCAACCCAGGATTAGGCCCTGCAGCTGCAGTGAAAATAATCACAGAAGAAAACTAAGAAATAAAAAATGGAGAAAGTGAGACATCAAACTAGAATTACTAGAAACCCCCAGGAAGAAGGAAAAAAAAAACCCAAGAAAACAGAAAAACAATCAAACCAGTTAATTAAACCTTGGCATGACCAGAAGATCAGAGTTTCCTAAAGGAGTGGAAATTTATTGATTTGAAGAGGATTTATTGATTACTGATTTGAAGAGGAAGAAAAACCATGAATGGTCTAAAGCAAAAGCCTAGTGTCTGAAGAAGTCAGTAGGGTGAAAACAAGAGCTGGCCAGAATATCCACAGATGGTGACAAGTTGGCAAAGCCTTTACTAGACTACTCGTGAGGCTAACTAGAGGCCAAGGAGCCAACACTATCCCTGTCCTTACAGAGAGACCCTACACAGGATTCCCAGATATACATGGAAGGACAACATCTTATCAGGTCCTCTCTGTGCAGATGTGGTTATCATTCCAAATAGTGAGCTCCAGCCCCAAGACTGTTCCATCCTCAATTGCTTTGAGTGGGCAATGTAGGCTCTCCACACACGAGCTATATGTAGGTTCCTTGGGTACCCAGATGGGAGCCGTGAAACACAAACCCTCCATGGTCAGGTCCGTATCTGTTTCCTGCCTTTTTCCCAGCAATCCCCAGGCCTCAGCAGCAGTGGTCTACCTCTGCTGATTCTCATTCAGAATCTAAACTTAGAAACAATTAGAACCTAGACCCAAATTCTACCCAAAAGTAACAGAATAACATAATCTATACTCTGCAGCATGACTGTTTGCCCAACGTAATGAGGATGAACTGAGAGATAATGAATGATCATGACCCTGGCCCAAGTAACGAGAATGAACTGTGAGATAAATGAATGATCATGACCAGAAAACCCCGCTACAACACAACAACAAAATAAAGTGATTAAAAAATGGACAAAGAACATTTATCCAAAGATGCAAAGATTATATACAAATAGCCAACAGATACATGAGATATATGAGAAGATGTGTAACATCACTAGTCATTAGAGAAATGCAAATAGAAACCACAATGGGACATCACTTCAAACCCAACAGAAAGTAACAAGTGCAGGTGAAACTGAAACCCTTGAACACTGTTGGTGGAAATATGAACTGGCTCCTCAAAAAAAAATAAAAATAAAATGACCATATGATCCAGCCATCCAACTTCTACAGAGACAGAATAACTAGTAGCAGGACCTCAAACAGATATGTGCACACCTATGTTCACAGGAGCATTACATAGCCACAAGGTGGAAGAAACCAAAACGTCCATCCAGGAATAGATGGATAAACAAAAGGATATATATATAGAGAGAGAGAGATAAAATATATATATATGAAGAAATATTATTCAGCCATAGAAAGGAAGAAAATCCTGACACATCTGACACATAACATGGAACCTACTTACAAAACAACAAATATTATATAACCCTAGGTATATAAGCCAAATTTTTAGAAGCACAAAGTAGAATAGTACTTGCCAGGAGGTGGAATGAAGGGGAAATTAATAGTTGCTGAATGGGTATAGAGTTTTCCAAGATAGAAAAAAAATCTAGACATCTGCTTCACAACACTGTAAATATTCTTAACTCTACAAAACGGTATACCTACAACTGGATATGATGGTAAATTTTAAGGTATGTGTTTGTTACCAAAATTTGAAATAATAAATTATTTATAAAAAATGATCTTTTTTGACACAGGGTCTTACTCTGTTGCCCTGGCAGGAGTTCAATGGCATGATCACAGCTCATTGCAGCCTCAGCCTCCCAGGCTCAAGCAACCCTCCCACCTCAGCCTTCTGAATAGTTGGGACTACAGGTGCACACCAAGATGTCAGGCTAAATTTTGGTTTGGTTTTTTTGTAGAGAGGGTTTTGCCATGTTGCCCAGACTGGTCTCAAACTCCTGGGCTCAAGCAATCCACCTCCCTTGGACTCCCGCAGAGCTGAGATTATGAGCATAAGCCAACATGCCCAGCCTATAAAAAATTATTTCAAAAAACCAAAAGATTAATCAAACTAGAATATTTAGAAATATTTAACCCAAAAGATGTTAGGAAAGAATATATAGATCAAAAGACAGACGAAGGCCAGGCATGGTGGCTCATGCCTATAATCTGAACAGTTTGGGAGGCCAAGGTGGGTAGATTGCTTGATCTCAGGGGTTCAAGACCAGCCTGTGCAACATGGCAAAACCCTATCTCTACAAATAGTATAAAAATTAGCCAGGTGTGGTGCATGCACCTGTAGTCCCAGCTACTCAGGGGCTCAAGTGAGGATTGGTTGGGCCTGGGAGGCAGAGGTTGCAGTGAGCCAAGATTGCACCATTGCACTACAGTCTGGGTGACAGAGCAAGACCCTGTCTTAAAAAAAAATAAACAAACAAATAGAAAATAAGTAGAAAAATGGCAGACCTAAATCCAACCTTAGCAATGATTAGTTACAATGTAACTGGACAAATACTCTACTTAAGACAGAGACTGCCAGACCTGACAGGAAGGCAAGACCCAACAATATGGCATCCACAGAGACACAATTTAAACACAAAGACACAAACAAAGTATGAGAAAAAATATGTTATGCGGACACTAATCATAAAAATATGCTATCCAGACACTAATCATAAAAAGCTTCAACAGAGATGTTAACACTAGATGAAAGAGGCTTCAGAACAAAATATATCACCAGAAATAAACAGGGTAATTTAATAAAAATAAAAGAATCAGAGAGGATGATGTTACAATTACAAATTGTGCCTCAAAGTGCACGCAAAGTACACACACCCAGAGCCTCAAAGTATGTGAATCAAAAACAACAGAACAAAAGCAGGAAAT
Source organism: Pan troglodytes (assembly GCF_028858775.2). Lineage (NCBI taxonomy): Eukaryota > Metazoa > Chordata > Mammalia > Primates > Hominidae > Pan > Pan troglodytes. The sequence continues at coordinate 523,190 of NC_072415.2, read as the reverse complement.
TGACAATCCAAAATTATAGCTGGTGAATTAATACCACTCTCTCAGTAACTGATGGAACAACCAGATAAAAATATAGGAAAAATACGGATCTAAATGACAAAATCCTGACCCAAATGGTACTTGGCAGTACCAAGATAGACTGTATGTCGATCGATTGAGAAAAGGTTCAAGCCTGAAATAGTATACAAAGTATGTTGTCTGAACACTTGAAATTAAATTAGAAACCAAAAACAAATTGATATCCAGAAAAGCCTCAAATGTCTGAAAACCAAGTAATAAACTTTGAAATACCCTGTGAGTCAAAAAGTATTCAGAAGGGGAACTGGAATGTATTTGGAACAAACTTGTTATAAAAATCTCATTTCTGGTAGACTAAAGGTGACAACTTCTTTCCTGCTCCTCTCTCTGTGAGAACCAATTCCCCTTAAACCTTGCCCAGACTACTGACTTATTTGGCCAACAGAAGGTGACAAAGGTGGTATTTGGGGACTTCAGAAGCCAGGATGAGAAAACAGAACACTTATCCAGGAGAAAGCCAGTCACCAGGCAGGAAATCCCACTCCCCTGAGACCTCATGATGGAAACCACACGGCCAGTCCATGACTAGCTACACGCATTGACATCCCCCACTGAGCCTCCAGCAACACCGACTCCCAACCACTAGTGAGCCTCCAGCAACATCCACTCCCAACCACTAGTGAGCCACACTGCAAACCACTGTGCTTTCGCACAATCCAGCTTGGCTGCAACTGTGTGTGAGATGAGCTGGCCACCAAGACTCTCTAAGCCAAACAACAAGTAATAATGAGTTGTTTTAAGCTGCCAAGTTATGGGGATGGTTTCTTCAGAATAGATAACTGGAACAGAATATGGCAGCTGGAAATGAGCTGCTGTGGTAGTCAGAAGCTACAGTATGTGCCACGACTGTGAGGCTGACCTGTAACTGGGCCTCAAGGAGACCATTCATGCAGCCTGGAAGGGCATCAAGACTCTTGGTCAGGGCCTGAAGAACGGTGAGAAAATGTCATTGGAAACTGGAGAAAAGTCCTGAGAGTTACGTGCTGAGGGACTGTGGGAAAACTACGGCCACAACATGGAAACTGAAAGGGCACTGCACCATCTCAGGGATCTGCCTAAGGAGACATCTGGGAAGAACATGGAAAGTGCTACCAGCCTCCCCTAACTGTCACTGAATAAATATGACAGGAGAGGGACATGATCTAAAGAAGGAGGTTCAGTTTTCAAACAGAATTTAGAGAAAATGTAAAGAAATAAATTCTTGTCTCAAAAGGCCAAAGTAAAAAAAAAAAAAAAAAAAAAAAGAAGAAAAGAAAAGGAAAAAAAAATGAAAAAGAAGCCACTGAATACCCTATTGACCATAAGAAAAAGGCAGGGAAAATTGGTCAACGGCAACCCAGGCACTGAAGGAAAAAGAACATGGAGAATGACAAAAGCCCAGAGGGAGGAGTAAAAGGACACAAACACCATTCTCAGGGACCAGGACTGGGCGCCATTCTCAGGGACCAGGACTGGGCACTAATCACAGAACTGTAACAGGCACCCCATGGGAATGACCAACTGTTAGACGGGGCCTGCAGGGCAGCACTTCCCTCTTGCCTCCCACCAACAGCTTCTAAAGGGAAATGTCGACTGTTTTCACACCAGTCCCCTCACTGCAGCTGAGTTTGTGGGCTCAGATGACAGGCCACCACAACCTGATTCAGTCCCCACTGTGGCTGTGTGTGGGGGGTCAGATGACAGGCCACCACAACCTGATTCAGTCCCCACTGTTGCTGTGTCGGGGGGGGCAGATGACAGGTCACCACAACCTGATTCAGTCCTCACTGCGGCTGAGTGTGTGTGGGTGCAGATGACAGGCCACCACAACCTGATTCAGGATTCAGTTGGGCTACCAACCAGTGCCATAAGGAAAACCGTTCTGGGGCTCTTGAGAGAGGCAAAGCATAATTTGCATGTGGGAGAAATGTTAATAGTTTGTGGCCAGAGGACAAGCTGTGGTTTATTAAAGACTGCTGCAGGTTCCTACTATGCTTCTCATCAAGAGGTGGAATCTAATCACCAACCCCCTTGAATCATGGCTGGTCTCAGTGATGAGTGTGACTGGGCAGTGTGGCAGGAGAGATGCTCTGGGACTTCTGAGGGGTGATCATGAGAGGCCTTACAGCTTCTGCCTGGGCCTCTTGGACACACACCCTGGGAGAAGCCAGACAAACCTGACTACCTGACGCTGCCAGACTGGGAGGAAGTCCGTGCTGGCCACAAAGAGAGGGCTGGGTTCCTGCTCCATGTCCCCAGCCACTAGAGTCCTTCCAGATGAGACCAAGGACATCATGAAGCAATGAACCCACATCGCCTGTCCAGTGTCTTGACCCAGAAAATTGTGACATGTAAAAAGAATAAATTCCTGGTTTATGCCAGTAAGATTACTGGTACATTGTTACATCTCAGATAATTAAAACCTTGAAAAACTCATGAGAGATCACAAGTAGAACCTTGATCTGAAACGTGGTATGTGGCGATTTATATTGAGTATTAGGTTAAAAATGCAAGAATGGAGCATAGTTAATATTTTATGTTAAAGCTAAAACTATAATGCCTCCTTAAAATTTTCAGTTAATTAGGTTGTCACTTTTTGTTCTTAACCAAGAAATCAACTAGTTTTAGTCCATAAACAGTTAGAACTGATGCACACATCCGTTTTTCCTTACTCATTTTAAACAGCTATCTGAAATAGGAAGCATAATATAATCTTTAAAGAATCTGAAAACATGACAGAAATGTTTAAACTATAAACATATATTGTATATGTTAGCATATTGTATACATTGCATATTAACATAAGCTAGAATCATTGACATAAATTTATATAAACAAAAGGTAGAAAATATGACAATGTTCTTCTTGATTTTTGTCTTTGCATATTTCTTTATTGGCCCTTGTCAAACGTGACCCACTAACTCCTGAATGATTCCTCTCTCCCCATGGATTCCTAAGGATGTCACCACAGTGTTGGCCAGATGCACAGGTCACAGGGGACTGAATCTCATCACCCCACAAACATACCATTCAGGTTTTGCCAAGAATGACACTGTAAATGTAACAAAGCTTCCGTGCTTGTTAGTGAACACCAACTCAGCTCCTCTCCTGTATTCAGAAATCAGGATGAGATTAAAACAATAAGTAGACCAGGCACGGTGGCTCACGCCTGTAATCCCAGCACTTTGGGAGGACGAGGCAGGTGGATCACCTGAGGTCGGGAGTTTGAGACCACCCTGATCAAAACAGAGAAACCCCATCTCTACTAAAAATACATAATTAGCCAGGCATGGTGGCAAGTGCCTGTAATACCAGTTACTCAGGAGCTGAAGCAGGAGAATTGCTTGAACCCGGGAGGTGGAGGCTACAGTGAGCCGAGATCACAACACTGCACTCTAGCCTGGGCAACAAGAGTGAAACTCTGTCTCAAAAGAAAAAAAATTAAAAATAAAAGAACAAGGAAACAAAAGTAACAAGGCTTGACACCAGATGAGCCTGAATCTAAGCAAGAAAAGGCCAGAAGAAATCCCATTTTGGGTCACTGGCTGCATGGTAGTAATACCATACACATAAGGGAAGAGAGGAGGATGTGGCTTTCACTTTGAATTTTTTGAGCTTAAGGTAACTTTTGCATAGCTACAAAGAAGCATTCAACAGAGAGTTAAACCTATGATGGAAAGACTGAAGGGGTCCAAGCTGTAGAGAAACAGGACTGCAAACCACAAAGGGCTGAATCAGTCATGGAGAACTGCAGGGCAAGATGAACAGGGACCAGTGGAACATTTGGATAAGCTGTTGAGAAGAAAGGAGAATTCAGAGAAAAAGAACTGTCAGTGAGGTCATAATAGGAACTGTTACAGTGAACTAAATATGGCCTGGGAAGGACTCTGTACTTCTAGATTTGAGTCCCTGTGGACAAACTGCAACCTAACTTAATAGGTAGAAAGACTGAAAACCTAACTTAGGAGTATGTGCCTGTAACTATAGCTGAGTCCTGGCCAATCCCAACAGCCAAACTTCTGCCACTCACACACTGCTGAGTGTTCAGCTGTGTTCAAATAAGGCAAATGCTGAGCACTGTAACCAGTCCAGTTGTTTCTGGACCTCACTGCTGAGAATGGTAAGGGACCCAGTTGCTTCTGGACCTCACTCCTCACTTCAGATTTCTGTACACCACGTTCCCTTTATTGTCTATAAATCTTCCACCATGTAGCTGTGCTGGAGTCTCACCAAATCTGCTGTGATTCTGGTGGCTGCCTGATTCGTGAATCATTCATTTCTCAATTAAGTTCCTTTAAATTTAATTCAGCTGAAGATTTTCTTTTAATAGATGGTGTCAGAAGTGGGATCTGTGGGAGCAGGACTGCTAGGGCCTCCGGAGCTATAGTGTGGTGAGCAGTGTTGCTAGGGCTTCTAATGACCCCCAGGAGTGCTGAGGTACAAGAAAGGCACCTGCAAGGACTGCTCTGTGATGGCAGCAGTGGCCCACGTGGAGCAGTTGCTATGGAGACACTGGCTGCAGTGGGGAGGAGTGGCTGGGGCTGTGCGCTCCTCGAAGCTGGTGGGAGCCTGGAATGGGTGGGAGACCCACCCCTTCTAAATTGGCAGGCAGGAGCCCCGCCCTCCCAGGCACAGCTGCAGCCATCCAGCCATGACTGCAAACCCGGGCATCTTTGCACTCTCAGAGGCCCAGCAAGCCCCCCTGCCCCTGCAGGCTCAGTCGTACCTGGTCCCACCACCTGGCGTCTCTCCGCTCCCAGAGCCCACTCCAACTTCGGATCCAAGTTGAGGCTGAACCCAGGCACAGTCACAACCCGGGCCGGTTTCTGCAAGCTCAGGGCAGTGCTGACATGCCAGCCCCCTGCCACCTCGGCCCCCTCCAGACTTTGGGCGCTGACGAGCACAAGAGGGAGGTTGAGGTGGGGCTAAGAGTGGCTCAGCACTGGCCTGAAGGCACTCCTCAGCTCGAACAGCCTCGGCAATGTGGGCACAGCTAACCACAGTGCGTCTCTCTCAGCTGCTGAGAGCTGAACAGACGTTGGGATGACTTGCCTGCAGAAAGGAGCTACCCACTGCAGGTTTCCTCTGAGCTGTACTGTTGCTCAATAAAGCACCTCTTCACCTTGCTCACCTTCTACTTGCCCACATATCTCATTCTTCCTGGACACAGGACAAGAACTCAGGACCTGCCAACTAGCAGGGCTGAAAGAGGTGTAACATAAACAGGGCTGAAACGCACCCCTTGCTTGCCAAATTGCAGGCAAGAAGAAGAGAAGAGAGAAGGAGACAAGAGCTGTGGCTTTTCAGGGAGCCCAGACCTAGGAGCTCCCCAAGCCAGGGCTGTGACACCTTCTTTGGGGCTCTGCAGTTCCTGCATCTCCAAGTTTCCGGGCGCCACTGCATTCCCTGATAACCACAGTGGAAGCTGTTTGCAGTCGGCCTGGTCCAGCTGCAGCCTCACAGGGAGCTGGCACCTGTGCCGGTGCCTGGAGCTGCCCACCCCACTGCAGCTGGCATGCTTGGCTGTGTGCAGTGGCCAGATCCCATGCTTGCTTGCTCACACACCCTTCACTGCTCTGTACCCAGCTTACCCTTGGCAGGTGTGGGGTCCACACCACTAGCATGAGCCGAGTGGACAGAACGAACCCAGTGGGCCCGAGCAAAACACAGGTAAAGACACCACCAGCCAGAGGTTTCAGGCAGAAAAGTGATGTCTCAGGATTCTGTAACACTTGTGCCCTTTGACCTCTCGGAGCAGCTGGGGATTATGGTAAATTCTCTCTCGGATTTCAGAGCTCCATGGATTTGTGTTTTGAGCTCTGAGTTTCTTTGAGCAAATTTGTGTTCCAAACTGCTATCCAGCCATGACTGGCTAGATGTTTTAGAAGTTATTACAGAAACGGGACCGGGTCCAGGATCAGATTTGATCCAGTAGTTAACTGGCTTGAATCCAGTTCCAGTTAGAGATCTCCTACATCTGAATGGGTCAGAAGGAAAGTGGTAGTAAATGATAATATTGGAGGGTTGTAAAATTTGGCTTTTGAAAATTCACAGGGATTTTTGTGTTCTACCCCTTTGTTTCATTTTCCTCACATGCTTAGGTAGGAAAAAAAAAATCATTGGCTAAGTCAATCAAGGGAACCTTGCAGTAAAGCCAATATATTAGGTAAAAATAGGATCCTTAATTTCTGGAAAACTTAGTTCCTTCTGGCTAATTCATTAGGCCTGGGAAGCAGCAAAGTCTTACAGAAATGGCAAAATCTTACTAAAGATAACTTACAGTGGAACATTCCAAATGAATAATGCCCTGAAGTGCATTTAAAAATGAGGGCTCCCAAATTAGTCTCATCTAGGGATGCCTATTAATATGCAGAAGCTTCTAAAAAGATTTAGAGATGGCACGGCCTATCTGGGAGCAAGTTTAAGTCTTACCAGTTTGACACTGAGTGCTAAGCAAAGTGGCTCATGTCTATGTTTTGTCACATGTATTTTGCTCTGAGCAGAATGAAAAAAGTTAATTTGGTTACTCCAAGCAACCCCTTGGGCAGCATCTTGCAAAGCTGAGTGGATTCTTCCTGTGGCTCCATGATTTCCATTGTGATGCAGCTTGGCCCCAGAGCTATAATGTGGTGAGGAGGGTGACAGAGCATGACGTTATCTTTAAAAAAAATGGCCAGGGGCAGTGGCTCATGCCTGTAATCCCAACACTTGGGGAGGCCGAGGCAGGTGGATCACCTGAGGTCAGGAGTTCAGGGCCAGCCTGACCAACAAGGAAAAACCCTGTCTCTACTAAAAACACAAAATTAGTTGGGCATGGTGGGGCATGCCTCTAATCACAGCTACTCAGGAGGCTGGGGTGGGAGAATTGCTTGAACCTGGGAGGCAGGGGGTTGCAGTAAACCGAGATCGCACCATTGCACTCCAGCCTGGGCAACAAGAGGGAAAATCCACCTCAAAAAAAAGAAAAGAATAATAGATTTGCCTATAAGGCTTTATGAAAAAGTGGGTGACATTTGGCTTTCTCTCTTTAAAGAAGATTTTCAGAAAATATTAAAAAATAATGGGAGAAGGAGCCAAGATGGCCGAATAGGAACAGCTCGAGTCTACAGCTCCCAGCATGAGCGACGCAGAAGACGGGTGATTTCTGCATTTCCATTTGAGGTACTGGGTTCATCTCACTAGGGAGTGCCAGACAGTGGGCGCAGGACAGTGGGTGAAGTGCACTGTGCACTAGCTGAAGCAGGGCGAGGCATTGCCTCACTTGGGAAGCGCAAGGGGTCAGGGAGTTAGTTACCTTTCCTGGTCAAGGAAAGGGGTGACAGACGGCACCTGGAAAATCGGGCCACTCCCACCCTAACACTGCACTTTTCTGATGGGCTTAGGAAACGGCACACCAGGAGATTATATCCGGCACCTGGCTCAGAGGGTCCTAAGCCCACGGAGTCTCACTGATTGCTAACACAGCAGTCTCAGATCAAACTGCAAGGCAGCAGCCAGGCTGGGGGAGGGGCACTGGCTATTGCCCAGGCTCTCTTAGGTAAACAAAGCAGCCGGGAAGCTCAAACTGGGTGGAACCCACCACAGCTCAAGGAGGCCTTCCTGCCTCTGCAGGCTCCACCTCTGGGGGCAGGGCACAGACAAACAAAAAGACAGCAGTAACCTCTGCAGACTTAAATGTCCCTGTCTGACAGCTTTGAGGAGAGCAGTGGTTCTCCCAGCATGCAGCCGGAGATCTGAGAATGGGCAGACTGCATCCTCAAGTGGGTCCCTGACCCCTGACCCCCAAGCAGCCTAACTGGGAGACACCCCCCAGTAGGGGCAGACTGACACCTCACACGACCAGGTACTCCTCTGAGACAAAACTTCCAGAGAAACGATCAGACAGCAGCATTAGCGGATCACGAAAATCCACAGTTTTGCAGACACCACTGCTGATACCCAGGCAAACAGGGTCTGGAATGGGCCTCTAGCAATCTCCAACACACCTGAAACTGAGGGTCCTGTCTGTTAGAAGGAAAATTAACAAATAGAAAGGACATCCACACCAAAAACCCATCTGCACATCACCATCATCAAAGACCAAAAGTTGATAAAACCACAAAGATGGGGAAAAAACAGAGCAGAAAAACTGGAAACTCTAAAAAGCAGAACACCTCTCCTCCGCCAAAGGAATGCAGTTCCTCACCAGCAATGGAACAAAGCTGGACAGAGAATGACTTTGACGAGTTGAGAGAAGAAGGCTTCAGATGATCAAACTAATCCGAGCTACAGGAGGAAATACAAACCAAAGGCAAAGAAGTTGAAAACTTTGAAAAAACTTTAGATGAATGTATAACTAGAATAACCAATATAGAGAAGTGCTTAAAGGAGCTGATGGAGCTGAAAGCCAAGGCTTGAGAACTATGTGTGAAGAATGCAGAAGCCTCAGGAGATGATGAGATCAACTGGAAGAAAGTGTATCAGTGATGAAAGAAGAAATGAAAGAAATGAAGCAAGAAGGGAAGTTTAGAGACAAAAGAATAAAAAGAAATGAACAAAGCCTCCAAGAAATATGGGACTATGTGAAAAGACCAAATCTGCGTCTGATTGGTGTACCTGAAAGTGACAGGAAGAATGGAACCAAGTTGGAAAACACTCTGCAGGATATTATCCAGGAGAACTTCCCCAATCCAGCAAAGCAGGCCGACATTCAGATTCAGGAAATACAGAGAATGCCACAGAGATACTCCTCGAGAACAGCAACTCCAAGGCACATAATTGTCAGATTCACCAAAGTTGAAATGAAGGAAAAAATGTTAAGGGCAGCCAGAGAGAAAGGTCAGGTTACCCACAAAGGTAAGCCCATCAGACTAACTGCTGATCTCTCAGCAGAAACTCTACAAGCCAGAAGAGAGTGGGGGCCAATATTCAACATTCTTACAGAAAAGAATGTTCAACCCAGAATTTCATATCCAGCCAAACTAAGCTTCATAAGTGAAGGAGAAATAAAATACTTTACAGACAAGCAAATGCTGAGAGATTTTGTCACCACCAGGCCTTCCCTGAAAGAGCTCCTGAAGGAAGCACTAAACATGGAAAGGCACAATCGATACCAGCCACTGCAAAAACATGCCAAATTGTAAAGACCATCAAGACTAGGAAGAAACTGCATCAACTAAAGAGCAAAATAACCAGCTAACATCATAATGACGGGATCAAATTCACACATAACAATATTAACTTTAAATGTAAATGGACTAAATGCTCCAATTAAAAGACACAGACTGGCTAATTGGATAAAGAAAGAGTCAAGACCCATCATTGTGCTGTATTCAGGAAACCCATCTCATGTGCAGAGACACACATAGGCTCAAAATAAAATGATGGAGGAAGATCTACAAAGCAAATGGAAGACAAAAAAAGGCAGGGGTTGCAATCCTAGACTCTGATAAAACAGACTGTAAACCAACAAAGATCAAAAGAGACAAAGAAGACCATTACATAATGGTAAAGGGATCAATTCAACAAGAGGAGCTAACTATCCTAAATATATATGCACCCAATACAGGAGCACCCATATTCATAAAGCAAGTCCTGAGTGACCTACAAAGAGACTTAGACTCCCACACAATAATAATGGGAGACTTTAACACCCCACTGTCAACATTAGACAGATCAATGAGACAAAAAGTTCACAAGGATACCAAGGAATTGAACTCAGCTCTGCACCAAGCGGACCTAATAGACATCTACAGAACTCTCCACCCCAAATCAACAGAATATACATTTTTTTCAGCACCACACCACACCTCTTCCAAAATTGACCACATACTCGGAAGTAAAGCCCTCTTCAGCAAATGTAAAAGAACAGAAATTAAACTGTCTCTCAGACCACAGTGCAATCAAACTAGAAGACAGCATTAAGAAACTCACTCAAAACTGCTCAACTACATGGAAACTGAACAACCTGCTCCTGAATGACTACTGGGTACATAACAAAATGAAGGCAGAAATAAAGATGTTCTTTGAAACCAACGAGAACAAAGACACAACATACCAGAATCTCTGGGACACATTCAAAGCAGTGTGTAGAGGGAAATTTATAGCACTAAATGCCCACAAGGGAAAGCAGGAAAGATCCAAAATTGACACCCTAACATCACAATTAAAAGAACTAGAAAAGCAAGAGCAAACACATTCAAAAGCTAGCAGAAGGCAAGAAGTAACTAAAATCAAGGCAGAACTGAAGGAAATAGCAACAAAAAAAACTTCAAAAAATTAATGAATCCAGGAGCTGGTTTTTTGAAAGGATCAAAATTGATACACTGCTAGCAGGACTAATAAAGAAAAAAAGAGAGAAGAATCAAGTAGACACAATAAAAAATGATAAAGGGGATATCACCACTGATCCCTCAGAAATACAAACTACCATCAGAGAATACTACAAACACCTCTATGCAAATAAACTAGAAAATCTAGAAGAAATGGATACATTCCTCCACACATACACTCTCCCAAGACTAAACCAGGAAGAAGTTGAATCTCTGAATAGACCAATAACAGGATCTGAAATTGTGGCAATAATCAATAGCTTACCAACCAAAAAGAGTCCAGGACCAGATGGATTCACAGCCAAATTCTACCAGAGATACAAGGAGGAACTGGAACCATTCCTTCTGAAACTATCCCAATCAATATAAAAAGAAGGAGTCCTCCCTAACTCATTTTATGAAGCCAGAATCATCCTGATACCAAAGCCAGGTAGAGACAAAACCAAAAAAGAGAATTTTAGACCAATATCCTTGATGAACATTGATGCAAAAATCCTCAATAAAATACTGGCAAACCAAATCCAGCAGCACATAAAAAAGTTTATCCACCATGATCAAGTGGGTTTCATCCCTGGGATGCAAGGCTGGTTCAATATAAGCAAATCAATAAATGTAATCCAGCATATAAACAGAACCAAAGACAAAAACCACATGATTATCTCAATAGATGCAGAAAAGACCTTTGACAAAATTCAACAATGCTTCATGCTAAAAACTCTCAATAAATTAGGTATTGATGGGACGTATCTCAAAATAATAAGCGCTATCTATGACAAACCCACAGTCAATATCATACTGAATGGGCAAAAACTAGAAGCATGCCCTTTGAAAACGGGCACAAGACAGGGATGCCCTCTCTCACCACTCCTATTCAACATAGTGTTGGAAGTTCTGGCCAGGGCAATTAGGCAGGAGAAGGAAATAAAGGGTATTCAATTAGGAAAAGAGGAAGTCAAATTGTCCCTCTTTGCAGATGACATGATTGTATATCTAGAAAACCCCATCGTCTCAGCCCAAAATCTCCTTAAGCTGATAAGTAACCTCAGCAAAGTCTCAGGATACGAAATCAATGTACAAAAATCACAAGCGTTCTTATACACCAATAACAGACAAACAGAGAGCCAAATCATGAGTGAACTCCCATTTGCAATTGCTTCAAAGAGAATAAAATACTTAGGAATCCAATTTACAAGGGACATGAAGGACCTCTTCAAGGAGAACTACAAACCACTGCTCAATGAAATAAAAGAGGATACAAACAAATGGAAGAACATTCCATGCTCATGGATAGGAAGAATCAATATCATGAAAATGGCCATACTGCCCAAGGTAATTTATAGATTCAATGCCATCCCCATCAAGCTACCAATGACTTTCTTCACAGAATTGGAAAAAACTACTTTAAAGTTCACATGGAACCAAAGAAGAGCCTGCATCACCAAGTCAATCCTAAGCCAAAAGAACAAAGCTGGAGGCATCACCCTACTTGACTTCAAACTATACTACAAGGCTACAGTAACCAAAACAGCATGGTACTGGTACCAAAACAGAGATATAGACCAATGGAACAGCACAGAGCCCTCAGAAATAATGCCGCATACCTACAACTATCTGATCTTTGACAAACCTGACAAAAACAAGGAGTGGATTCCATATTTAATAAATGGTGCTGGGAAAACTGGCTAGCCATATGTAGAAAGCTGAAACTGGATCCCTTCCTTACACCTTATACAAAAATTAATTCAAGATGGATTAAAGACTTAAATGTTAGACCTGAAACCATAAAAACCCTAGAAGTAAAACTAGGCATTACCATTCAGGATATAGGCATGGGCAAGGACTTCATGTCTCAAACACCAGAAGCAATGGCAACAAAAGCCAAAATTGACAAATGGGATCTAATTAAACTAAAGAGCTTCTGCACAGCAAAAGAAACTGCCATCAGAGTGAACAGGCAACCTACAAAATGGGAGAAAATTTTTGCAACCTATTCAACTGACAAAGGGCTAATATCCAGAATCTACAACGAACTTAAAGAAATGTACAAGAAAAAAACAAACAACCCCATCAAAAAGTGGGTGAAGGATATGAACAGACACTTCTCAAAAGAAGACCTTTATGCAGCCAAAAGACACATGAAAAAAATGCTCATCATCACTGGCCATCAGAGAAATGCAAATCAAAACCACAATGAGATACCATCTCACCCCAGTTAGAATGGCAATCATTAAAAAGTCAGGAAACAACAGGTGCTGGAGAGGATGTGGAGAAATAGAAACACTTTTACACTGTTCGTGGGACTGTAAACTAGTTCAATGATTGTGGTAGTCAATGTGGCGATTCCTCAAGTATCTGGAACTAGAAATACCATTTGACCCAGCCATCCCATTAGTGGGTATATAACCAAAGGACAAAAAATCATGCTGCTATAAAGACACATGCACACGTATGTTTATTGTGGCACTATTCACAATAGCAAAGACTTGGAACCAACCCAAATGTCCAACAACGATAGACTGGATTGAGAAATTGTGGCACATATACACCATGGAATACTATGCAGCCATAAAAAATGATGAGTTCATGCCCTTTGTAGGGATATGGATGAAATTGGAAATCATCATTCTCAGTAAACTATCGCAAGGACAAAAAAACCAAACACTGCAAGTTCTCATTCATAGATGGGAATTGAACAATGAGAACACATGGACACAGGAAGGGGAACATCACACTCTGGGGACTGTTGTGAGGTGGGGGGAGGGGGGAGGGATAGCATTAGGAGATATACCTAATGCTAAATGACGAGTTAATGGGTGCAGCACACCAGACTGGCACATGTATACATATGTAACTAACCGGCACATTGTGCACATAAACTCTAAAACTTAAAGTATAATAATAATAATAATAATAATAATAATAAAATAAAATGAAAAAATGAAAAATTTGTTTGCCTTGTAAATAAACTACCAAAAAAAAAGGAAAAACAAGAGGCAGATTATTTGTGGAGATAAGTCTTCCCCCTATCAATGAGTAAAGATTTTTGCCCTTTAAAAATTTTTTAAGTCATGATTTTAGGTAAATGAATGACTTACGTTGACGTGGAATTCTATTTCACAACATCAAGTGTTTAAACCTTTAATATATTTAATAGGCTTCCCAAATTCAAATTTCAACTTCAAAATTTTCTTTTCTGACCTATAACTTTGGGATACTACAGAGGCCCCTGAAGCACCCAAAAGAGAGGTAAACAGGACTATTTAACATGTTAAGTCACATGGCTAGCACTGTCAAAATAAAAAATAATGTTGAACCTTCTTTAGGTTATATTCAGTGTATGTCATCAATCCATTCTAAAATTGTATAGGATTTCTAAAATTCTTGTATTTTTTTTTTTCTGAGATGGAGTCTTGCTCTGTCACCCAGGCTGGAGTACAGTGGTGCAATCTCGGCTCACTGCAACCTCCACCTCCCGGGTTCATGCCATTCTCCTGCCTCAGCCTCCTGAGTATCTGGGACTACAGGCACCCACCACCATGCCAGGCTAATTTTTGTATTTTTAGTTAAGACGGATTTCACCATGTTAGCCAGGATGGTCTCGATTTCCTGACCTCGTGATCCTTCCACCTCAGCCTTCCAAAGTGCTGGGATTACAGGCATGAGCTACCACATCCACCCTAATTATGGTTATTAAGTCATTGTAGACCACAGAAATAACCAAACTTCCTTGTCAATTGTCTTTAACTGTAACTATTTAAAGTCATTTCCACAGTTAATTGCTTAATGGTGATGCAGTTTCTAAAAACTTCACAAGCATGCAAAATTCTAGAATATGGTGTCTCTTAGAAGATTCATGAAAGAATGAAAAGGATCCTGAAAAACTCTCGTGAACACAGATTTCTAATAACTTTAATATCATGGGTAAAAATTCCCCATAAGTTCCCTGATACCCCAAGAATTGGACTGGTTAAGAATTCTCAAAAGTTAGGCTGGGTGCAGCTGCTCATGTCGGCAATCCCAGCACTTTGGGAGGCCAAGGCCAGTGGATCACTTGAGGTCAGGAGTTTGAGACCAGCCTGGCCTACGGTGAAACCCCACCTCTACTAAAAATATAAAAATTAGCCCGGTGTGGTGGTATGTGCCTGTAATCCCAGCTACTCTGGAGGCTGAGGCAAGAGAATTGCATGAACCCAGGAGGTGGAGGTTGCAGTGAGCCAAGATTGTGACACTGCACTCCAACCTAGGTAACAGAGTGAGACTCTGTCTCAAAAAAAAAAAAAAAATCCCAAAAGTTTAATAAAAAGACCAACTGGTTTATAAAACTGCTAACCTAAGTAAAACAAAAATTGTATACCAAGGAAATATTTTGCCACATTTGCAAGCTAAATCACCAATATTGAAATTGTTTAGATATATAATTTAAATAAACTCCATGGTCTAAGTCAAATCACCTATAACTACTCATCAGTTACCAGTGCCATGCACCTAATTTGGAGAAACAGCTGGTATTCAAGAGGATGTAAGTCTAATGTTAATTAAGCATAGACTTATGAAGAACCAGGATGGCCACCTTATCCTTCTTAAGTCCTTAAAACTTTTGTTATTAAAAGTTCTGCATTCCATAACTCATCAGGGAAAGAGAAAATGATCCAAATTAAATATATTGGTGTGGTGATTTCTAAACTGCTAAAATAGTTTATAACCAATGTTTGGTTTGTCAAACCTATATTTCTAGGAAAACAATCAAAACTTCAGGTACATTTGGTTACCTGATGGGCCATTTAAACATTTTATAAAGGGATTTCATTCAATTGTCATTTTCAGTGCATGTTTTCTGATTGTATAAAAGCTCTTCCATGCGAGAGAGTTGATGTTAAAATAGTAGATTATTACCCTGAAGTGTATTTTCACCAGGTAAAGAAAGCCTTTTATGGTTCACTGAGGACAGTCAACCCCTGCAAAATCTAGAATCTGATGACTGGATCTTCTGAGAACATCAGAGAAGGACTGCCCTTGCCATCCACATGACAGCAAAACTTTAAAACCTTAAACTTTGGGTTCATAGTCTCACAACTCAGAAGGGTCCTTCCACACTTGGAACCATATACCCACTGGAACCCTTAAGGTAAAGCTAACAAGGACAGTTCCCCCCCAGAAGAAGATGGCATCCTTAATGTGAAGAGCTTTTCCCAAGATCACAGATCAAGACTTCTCTACTATCATGAGACACTTATCTGAAGTATCTGTGCAGCTGCTAACACTTATAACATGTGGAGAAAACATGGGGTATTATAAAGATTTGGTTGTAGGGAATTAACAGAAAAACCCACTTAGTTAAGCAAGTAAACTCTTTATCTAATTCATTCTTTAATCTATTTGATTTTAGGTGGTTTGATTTATGGGGACCCTGAGTTAGGAGCATATACCAAATTCTTGGTGTTATCCCAATAGTCATAAGAGTCTCCCTGGTGCACTGTACTTACTCAAATGTTTTAAGAGTTTGCATGCAGGCATCTCTAAAATATCAAATGGTATCTCTTCAACTGGAATGACAAGAGATTAAAAAAACAAGTGCAACCATAAGGACACCATAACCTATGAGTGACATGCTAAACCGGAAACCCAAAACAATGAGAGTGACATGCTAAACCAGAAACCCAAAACAATGGGAGTGATGTACTAAAACTGGAACCCAAAACAATGGGAGTGACGTGCACTGAAACCAGAACCCAAAACAATGGGAGTGACGTGCTAAACCAGAAACCCAAAACAATGGGAGTGACTTGCTAAAACTGGAACCCAAAACAATGGGAGTGATGTGCTAAAACCGGAAATGAAAACAATGGGAGTGATGTGCTTAAACCAGAACCCAAAACAATGGGAGTGACCTGCTAAACCAGAAACCCAAAACAATGGGAGTGACTTGCTAAAACTGGAACCCAAAACAATAGGAGTGACGTGCTAATACCAGAAATGAAAACAATGGGAGTGATGTGCTTAAACTGGAACCCAAAACAATGGGAGTGACCTGCTAAACCAGAAACCCAAAACAATGGGAGTGACGTGTAAAACCAGAAACCAAAACAATGGGAGTGATGTGCTTAAACTGGAACCCAAAACAATGGGAGTGACCTGCTAAACCAGAAACCCAAAACAATGGGAGCACCCTGCTAAACCAGAAACTGAAAACAATGGGAGTGACCTGCTAAACCAGAAACCCAAAACAATGGGAGTGACGTGTAAAACCAGAAACCCAAAACAATGGGAGCATCCTGCTAAACCAGAATCCCAAAACAATGGGAGTGACAGCTAAACCAGAAACCCAAAACAATGGGAGCGTCCTGCTAAACCAGAAACCCAAAACAATGGGAGTCACGTGATAAAACCAGAAACCCAAAACAATGGGAGTGACGTGCTAAAACCTGGAAACCCAAAACAATGGGAGTGAGGTGCCAAAACCAGATACACAAAACAATGGGAGTGACGTGCTAAAACCAGATACCCAAAACAATGGGAGCATCCTGCTAAACCAGAAACCCAAAACAATGGGAATGACGTGCTAAAATCGGAACCCAAAACAATGGTAACTAAGAGTGATGCTAAGGCCCTACATTTTGGTCACACTCTCAACTAAGTGAGAACTTGACTGAAAAGGAGGATTTTTTTTCTAAGACAGAGTCTTGGTCTGTCCCCCAGAGTGGAGTGCAGTGGCACGATCTCGGCTCACTGCAAGCTCCGCCTCCCGGGTTCAGGCCATTCTCCTGCCTCAGCCTCCTGAGTAGCTGTGACTACAGGCACCCGCCACCACACTTGGCTAATTTTTTGTATTTTTAGTAGAGATGAGGTTTCACCATATTAGCAAGGATGGTCTCAATCTCCTGACCTCGTGATCTGCCCACCGCAGCCCCACAAAGTGCTGGGATTACAGGTGTGAGCCACCGCACCCAGCCAAAAGGAGGAATTTTTTAAGCAAAATTATGGGAGGCCATTGTTTTGAACTAAGCTCATGCAATAGGTCCCAACAGACCAAACCAAACCAAAATGGAGTCACTCATGCTAAATGTAACATAATCAAACTAAGACTTTAAGGAAACACATAAATCCTAGAACAAACCAGGTTTTGTTTTTCTCCTGTAAACAGGATGTTCCAGCATAAGAAGATATCTTCTACTCAAGTCCTTGTTCCACCTTTTCAAATCTCACTGGTCTATTTCCCAATGGGTTTCTAAACCAAGTAAGTACATTTGCAATGGTAATAGTGACACCAGTGATTGAAGTTTTGGCCAATCTCTCAAAATTGAGAAAATAACCAAAGGGAAGGCATTGTTAAAGTGAACTAAGTATGACCTGAGAAGGACTCCATAATTCTATATATGAGTCTTTGTGGATGAACTGCAACCTACTTTAATAGGTATACAAGAATGAAAAACTAACTTGAGAGTATGCACCTGGAACAACAGCTACATCTTGGCCAATCCCAATGGCCAAACTTCAACCACTCAGGCACTGCCAAATGTTCAAACTGTGTTCAAACAAGGCAAATGCTGAGTTGTTTCTGTACCTCACTTCCGATTTCGGTATGCCATTTCCCTTTTGTCTATAAATCTTCTTCCACCACATGACTGCGCTGGAGTCTCTGTGAATCTGCTGTGATTCTGGGGACCGTCTGATTCGTGAATCATTTATTGCTCAATTAAACTCCTTTAAAGTTTTTCTTTTAACAGAACTAACACAGAAGAATTTCCAGATCATGACCAGACGTTTTGTAATATCCAACCTTGTATTAACATGAGTAGACTCTTCCTTAGCTGAGAAAACCAGACAAACTCCATTTGGCTCCTTCATTTACAAGACATCAAGGGCTCCTTACCCACCCCCTTTCCTCAAGTACTTTAACTTGTGCAAGCTGATTTTCAACATATCAAAGAGTGCAATTAACTGATAAAGTGCTGAGACAAGCGATGTCCGCAGTTCCCAGCAAATTACTCAGAGATAGTATCATAAAGCCCCCACATTTGTCCGGCAGATAATGCCCAGAGCCCCCTCACCTATCACTTTGTGGTGAATTTAAAGCCCCTGCACCTGGAACAGTTTGTTTTCCTGTAACCATAAGTCTTTTTAACGTTTTTGTCGTTTTTTTCTTCTGTAAAGTTGCTGCAGCTAGAATCCCCCCTCCCCTCTCTAAACCAAAGTATAAAAGAAAATCTATTCCCTTCTTCGGGGCCAAGAGAATTTTGTGCATTAGCCATCTCTCAGTCACCAGCTAATAAAGGACTCCCGAATTCATCTCAAAGTGTGGCGTTTTTCCTTAACTCACTCAGGTATGACAGTTTCAACTATGGTAGAAGACTCGAGTAAGGCAAATACAGTCCCCCTAAATTTGACTATTATTTAGGTTAATGGTGAGTTTAGAGGAAATAAGTTAAGACTACACAGAGTGGGCTAAAGTGCAAATAAACACTGGAAATATTTCCCAGAAAATATGACTTTGAACAGGCTGCTGCACACCCTGCATGTACAGATAAACTAAGAAAAAGGTGTGGAGAGTTATTTAAGGACCTATGGTTAACTCAGTCCTCAAGATGTTCCGGGTTTCATCCATGAATCAAGGAGGACCTCCCAAAAGCTGTTTGGGACCACAGTCTTTGAGCAAGGAGCATACCTTACGATGGAAGCTGTGCTTTAGTGGCCGATGACCATTTCCACTGCACAACACACTGTGCTTTAGCGGAAGATGACCATTTCCACTGCACAACACTACAAGTGCTTACTGCCAGGCCGGTGTGAAATATGTTCCAGCACATAATCTATGTCACCAATGAAGGTGGTGGTTCAGACTTGGTGCACACAAGCTTTCCTGTCCCACAAGAACACAGCATGCTCTCTTCTCGGATTCCATTCCAATCACGTAACAAATATGACTGCCTTTTTTGTCTCGGCATCAGAAAGATCAGAGGAAAATTTGCACTCAACTTAGACAACTCTAAGCTCTTATAACCTGCCTATATCTACAGGTCAGCTTTATCTTATTTATGTATATTTCCTTCAACTAGAGTTTTACTTATTTCTACTTTTCCTTTTTAATTCACAGACACCCATAAACTCAGAAAATACAGTGTAAAACAAACTGAAGAACAAATAAACAACTCACCAGAGATTTATTCGTTTCCTGTTGCTCTTGGCAACACCCAGAGGACACTGGAAACATAGCTGGGATAGAAGGCAAATGACGTGGATTAAGGAGAGAACTGGTGTGGTGTGCTCCCAGATTCTTCTGCCCAACACTCTAGACGCATTACCTGGGAAAGCCCGCCTCCCTCCTGAAAAAGAAAAACTTCGCCATGGGAGAAGAGTCCTTTATGCCTCATTAGGGGCAGCAAAGACTCAAGTTAAGATAAGATACATCTACAAGTACATTAATTGGTAGACATTAGATGCACAATTTATTTTTGAATAAAAATATGTATTACCTACTAATTTAGTAACAATGTTATCTAAAGATATAATCTAATAATTTAATACAAAGAAACATTATAAGTTCACTAAAATAAATGTTATAGAAATATACTGGGCTGTATTAACTATTTTCCTATTAGTATGTAGATTCCACAAATAACTTCATATGAGTGTTCCCATGACAGTACATCTTGCTTTTCTATACCTGAACATCATGGAAAGTGCATCTTGCAAACCAGCAATTTTGACCTACAGTTACGTTTTTTAAAATGTACATAATATGTACTTCCTGCAGTACACCATTGTACTCATGTTTCCCAATAACACCTTTCCTTCTATCCAAGCCCTCATATTATGCTCTGACAATAAATTGGGCTTTTCCATCTGACTTGTCCAGTGAATGGACAATGGAAAATGTGATGCAAATATCCATTGGTTCTTCCCTTTTTGGACACAGTCAAATTGTGAAGAGGTCTGGAGCTACCATGTTGGAGACACAGGGCCTAGCCAAGAGTCACCACAAACCACCAGATTGTGAAGGAAACTATCTTAAACCAACAAGACTCAGTCAAGTCACCAGGTGACTAAGGCCTTTTTGTGATCCAGGCAACACAAATATATCAACTACCCAGCTGAACCCACCACACCAAAATGCAGATCCACAGAACTTCAAACAAATAAAATGGTGGTTGTTTTTTATAAGCCAGTAAGGTTTAATTAGTTCCTTAAACAGCAAGTATTAACTGTTACACCTAAGTGAACAGAATTCATTTCTGTGTTTTTAACAAAATTACGTAGGGGGAGAAAATCTTAAATTACAAATCAAATACAATCAATAGAACTTCGCAATCTAATGCTAAATTTGGTGATGGACTAGGTTTAATATATCTCAGACGCTGGAAAAATTGAGCTAAGGTTGAAGGAATGGGACTGTGTTTGGAGAGTATTTTAATCTCCTCAAGTATGACAGGTCACTCCTGTACCCCAGACCACACTTTCAGGCCCATTCAAATAAGGAGTATTTCCTAAGTCCTTGCCTGTTCTTCTCAGCTGAATTCACCTCAACCTTCTGAAAGTTCTTCCAAACCTTCTACTATCACCTAGTCTTTGCAAATCTTGTGCATTCTAGGGAGTAGAATTAATATTTCCTGAGCGAGGAAAACTGGGATCTTCACCTGTGACCTTTTTTCCTCCTCTGAAGCACCAGTGAGAGGTTAGACCAGAGGGCTGTTCTTTCAAGTGCGCTTCTTATTCATAGGGAACCCTCCCTTTCAAACTTTGTAACACACAGTTAAGACTGAAGTACCCTTAAGGCTGACGACCATCATCCATTACACCATCTCCCTCGCGGAATCAGTGAGTTCTTCCCTGGAAACTAGGTCTCATATAAACTTCTGTAAATGCGACCCAGGAGGACTAGGCAGGTCACACAGTGAAGGAGGGAACCAGAAACTTCACTTGCTAAAGAGACACTAGGAAACCCAACTAATACAAACGGCAAGTTTAAGACTAGAGGCACACGCGTTTCGCACTACTCCTCTGGGAATGGGGAACATCTCCCGAGAACTGTGTGTTAGCACCGGGACACATGGGCAAACTTAGCGACTTGCGGGTTGGTAACCGGGTCCCTCGGCGGCAGGACAGGAGCTTGGCCTGCAGACTCCAGGCCCAGGGCCACCGGCCTCGCCTACCCGCTCCTGCACCTCTAGAACCCGCTTCACTGCCAGGACCCCACGCCTGTCCTCCTAGCCCCCGCCAGGGTCCGCGGCCCACACCTGCACTTCAGGCCCTGCCCGCCCGCGATGCGCCCACGCGTCTGCTCCCACAACTAGGGAACACTGGTCTGGCCCCCCGGGATCCCCTGAGGCCCACAGGTTCCTCTTCGCCCTCGCACCGACCCGCAGGGACATAGAACCAAGCCCCAAGCCGGCCCAGCTACAGGACCGCCTCTGGGTGCCGCACTTCCGGAGAAAAATGGCGGAGTGGGCCGGGCGGCGCAAGCGCAGAGAGAAAAGCTGGTTCCCAAGGTCCTTGATGGTAACATAATTGGAAGGTGACACTACATTTCCCATGAGGCTCTGCGGTCCCCCGTTAGGAACCTACGCAGGACATTCTGTTTTGCCCAGCAGTTGAGTTCAGTTACCCAGACACCCGGACTTAATGGATCAGGACTGGTCCCAACCCAGGTGACACAGATGTGGCATTCTGGTTCTTTATTAAATCCTGGTTTCACAGCCTGGGACATTGTGAAAATAATGGAGAAATTTCAATAGAGGCCAATTGGTCTATGCTATTAATGAGTAACTTTTTTTTTTTTTTTTGGAGACGGAGTCTCACTCTGTCGCCCAGGCTGGAGTGCAATGGTGCTATCTCGGCTCACTGCAACCTCCGCTTCCCGGGTTCAAGCGATTCTCCTGCCTCAGCCTCCTGAGTAGCTGGGATTACAGGCGCACGCCACCACACTCGCCTAATTTTTGTATTTTTAGTAGAGACGGGTTTTCACCATGTTGGTCAGGCTGGTCTCCAACTCCTGACCGCGCGAGCCGCCCTCCTCGGCCTCCCAAAGTGCTGGGATTACAGGCGTGAGCCACTGCTCCCAGCCCTCAAGTCTATTTTTTATAGATGCATTCGAAAGCATGAAAAAAATCATGTCTCTATTTTACTTTAAAATTTTAAAAACACAACTAATGAATATGGTAATTCTCTTCCAATCCGTTATCTTTTCTCTCACTAAACTAATTTGTGAGCCTTCAATTTACACAGTTAGAAAATATGCTCTAGTGCATATACTAGGATAAAATAACAGGGTCATAAGACAGGTGCACTCCATAATCTTTGTGACAACTTACACTTCCAGTGTCTGATAAATATTTGCCTGCAGACTCCCACGTTTCATCCATCCATCAATCAATCAAATCTACCTATCTTTATTTATTTATTGTGAGAAAGACCTGAAATTTGCCTTTCCTTCCCTGATTTCTGCCACAAACTAGGCAAGGAATTCTGCCTAGGGGTTTCTCAGAGCTCCAGCTATCACTGAGGTTCCTAACAGGGAAACTCAGGCTTGAATGCTCAGGGTTGATGTGAGAGTGCGTGTGAAACGGGGGTGGGGTGAAAGGTCAGTGACATTTGTAGGTGGGCAGATGGGGGTGTGAAGGGCTTTCAGGTAAGAGGCACACAGGAAACTGGGAGAGGCAGCGAAAGCACCTCACGCCTCAGATCACCAGAAGACGCTCCCACCAGTGCCATGACAGTTTGCCAATGCCATGGCACCACGGGAAGTCCCCAACCCTTGCCATAGAAACAGCTGGAAGTTGCTGCCCATTTCTAGCTATTTCCGAATAACCCGCCCCTTAATTAGCATGCCATTAAAAGTGAATTATAAAAATGACTACAAGCCACCCCTAGGCTGCTGCTCTGGGAGCACAACCCACGGAGGGCTCCCTGCCCAGCCGGAGTGGACGCAGGGCTGTAACAACGCCAATGCCTCCGTAGAGCTGCTTTCTTCCACCACAGGCTTGCTTTTGGATTTCTTCCTGAGTGACGCCAAGAACCTGCCCTTCCTCAGTGTGACTCTTGCGTAAAACCTATCCCTGGTATTCTCTTCTCCTAAGCATGCCCTGACTTGTTCTTTCATCTCCTCTGACCTTGCAATTGGTCCCCAGTGACTCTATTCTGCAGATCCAGAAAACTCAACCTTAATCTTCCCAGAGCCCTGTTGTCTCCAATATTGGAATCTCTAGCCTTGTTTTCTCAGACGCCTAGATTACAGGCCTCTCTCTTGAACACCTGTTGGTATGGTATCTGGGGATCCTTTAAATACACGGTGATTGGCAGGGGTTACATAGCGGAAATCAGTGCCTGACAATTCGCCTTCCAGGATATGGACTGTCATTCCCTCTCTTGGTGGGCCTCAGTCTCTTATCCATAAAAGTAGAGATTGTAATACTCATTTGAATTGCAGATACCTCAACCCGTACCCACCTAATATAATGTAAAAGCCAAGAATGCAACCCCTTTCCTCACCCCTTGAAGGTAAAGCCCTCAGAGCCAAGGAGAGAACGCTCAGGGATGGTATCTGGGTGTTTCCAACGCTAACCATGTATTGTGGTTTTTAGTGTTCAAGTTTAAGCTTCCCCAGCTTTAATTCTATTGTAACAAGATTTATTTTTGTAATTCCATTTTTGGATTCTTGATTTCTTGATAAATAAATACAGTTATTTTTGTATACCAATCTTATATAGTGCTACATTCTTAAATTTGTTCATGAGTCCTAATACTTTTTAGTAAATTTCTTACGATTTTCTAAATGCAAGATCATGTCATCTGTACATAAAGACAACTGTACTTCTTCCTTTCCAATATAGATGCCGTTTATTTATTTACGTTGCCAAGTTGTCCCAGCTACTACTGTTATCAAGTAAAAGGGTCTCACTGCCCAAAGCACAAGAAGCCTGTACCATGACACTGAGTTTTCGAGAAAAGAAAAAGTTTAAAGTCAAACCAAAACCTATGGGGTACGGGCCGGGCGCAGTGGCTCAAGCCTGTAATCCCAGCACTTTGGAAGGCCGAGGCGGGCGGATCACAGGGTCAGGAGATTGAGACCATCTTGGCTAACACGGTGAAACCCCATCTCTACTAAAAATACAAAAAACAAAAATTAGCCAGGCGTGAAGGCGGATGCCTGTAGTCCCAGATACTCGGGAGGCTGAGGTGGGAGAATGGCGTGAACCCGGGAGGCGGAGCTTGCAGTGAGCCGAGATCGCGTCACTGCACTCCAGCCTGGGCAACAGAGCTAGACTCCGTCTCAAAAAAAAAAAAAAAAGGAAAGAAAAAAAAAGCTATGGGATACAGTAAAAACAGTACTACAGTGCTAAGAAGTAAGTTTCTAGAAAAAAGCATCTACATCAAAAAAAGTAGAAAAGCTTCAAATAAACAACGTAATAATACATCTTAAATAATTAGAAAAGCAAGAGCAAACCAAAACCAAAATTAGTAGAAGGAAACATAGCAAATATCGGAGCAGAAATAAATGAAATTGAAATTTAAAAATATAAAATATCAATGAAATGAAAAGTTAATATTTTTTAAAAGACCAACAAAGTCAACAAACATTTAACCAGACTAAGAAAAAAGAGAGAAGACTCAAATACATAAAACCAGAGATTAAAAAGGAGACACTATAACTGATATTGCGGAAATTCAAAGACCCATTAGAAACTATTATGACCGACTATATTCCAATAAATTGAAAAACCTGGAAGAAATGGCTGGGCACCGTGGCTCATGCCTGTAATCCCAACACTTTGGGAAGCCAAGGCAGTTGATCACCTGAGGTCAGGAGTTCAAGACCAGCCTGGCCAACATGGTGAAACCCCATCTCTACTGAAAATACAAAAATTAGCCAGGCATGGTGGCATGCACTTGTACTCCCAGCTACTCCAGAGGTTGAGGCAGGAAAATCACTTGAACCTGGGAGGCAGAGGTTGCAGTGAGCTGAGATTGTACCACGCTGCAGCCTGGGTGACAGAGCAAGACTCCATCTCAAAAAAAAAAAAAAAAACCTAGAAGAAATGGATAAATGAAATTGAAGCCATAATAAAACATCTCCTGGCAAAGAAAAGCCTGGATTCAATGGCTTCACTGGCTTCACTGATTAATTTTACCAAACACTGAAGGCAGAATTACTATCAATCCTACTCAAACTATTCCAAAAAACAGAGAAGACTGTAGTATTTCCAAACTCATCCTATGAAAAAGACCATTCATCATGTCTAAGGGGGATTTATACCGAGGATGCCAACATGGTTCAACATATGCAAATCAATGAATGTGACACATCATAACAACAGAATGAAGGCCAAAAACCTTATGATAATTTCAATTGATGCTGAAAAGCATTTAATAAAATTCAACATCCCTGTGATAAAAAGAAACCCTCAAAAAAAACTAGATATAGAGGGAACATACCACAACTCAATAAAAACCATATGCAACAGACCCACAGCCAGTATCATCCTGAACAGGGAAAAGCTGAAAGCCTTTCTTCTAAGATCTGGAACAAGACAGGAATGTCCACTTCCAACACTGTTACTCAACATAGTACTGGAAGTCCTAGCTAGAGCAATTCAGACAAGAGAAAAACAATAAAAGGGATCCAAATTGGAAAGAAGTAAAATTATTACTGTTTTCTTGTTTGCAGATGATTTGATCTTATATTTGGAAAAACCTTAGGACTGCACCAAGAAACTATTAGAACTGATCAACAAATTCAGAGTCACAGGATACAAAATCAAACTACAAAAGTCAGTAGCATTTCTAAATGACAAAAATGAACAATCTAAAGAAGAAAATCAAGAATGTAATACAATTTACAATAACTACAAATAAAATAAAATATCTGGGAATAAACATAACAGAAGAAGTGAAAGATCTCTACAATGAAAACTATAAAACATCGATGCAAAAAAAAATTAAAGAGGACACCAAAAGAAAAAAAAAAGGAAAGGTAGTTCATGTTCATTGATTGGAAGAGTAAATATTGTTAAAATACCCATACTTCACAAAGCAATCTACAGATTCAATGCAATCCCTATTGAAATACTAATAACACTCTTCACTGAAATAGAAAAAAAATCCTAAAATTTATACGAAACCATAAAAGACCCAGAATACCAAAAGCCATCCTGAGCAAAAAGAACAATACTGGAAGAATCACATCACCTGACTTTAAATTATAGTACAGAGCAATTGTAAACAAAACAGCATGGTACTGGCATAAAACAGACACATAGACCAATGGAACAGAATAGAGAACCCAGAAATAAATCCATACATTTACAATTAACTCATTTTCAATGAAGGTGCCAAGAATATACATGAGGGAGAGGACAGTCTCTTCAACAAATTGTGCTGGGAAAACTAGATATTCATTGGCAGATTTTTTTTTTTTTTGAGATGGAGTCTAGCTCTGTTGCCCAGGCTGGAGTGCAGTGGCGCGATCTGGGCTCACTGCAAGCTCCACCTCCCAGGTTCACACCATTCTCCTCCTCAGCCTCCCAAGTAGCTGGGAGTACAGGCGCCCGCCACCGTGCCTAATTTTTTTTTTTTTTGTATTTTTAGTTGAGACAGAGTTTCACCATGTTAGCCAGGATGGTCTCGATCTCCTGCCCCCATGATCTGACCACCTTGGCCTCCCAAAGTCATTGGCAGAATATATAACTAGAACCCTCTCTTGCACTGTATACAAAAATCAAATCCAAATGGGTTAAAGACTTAAATCAAAGACATGAAACTACTGAAAGAAAACATTAGGGAAACTCTCCAGGAAATTGGTCTTGGCACAGATTTCTTGAGTAATACTCCAAAAGCTCAGGCAAACAAAGCTAAAATGAACAAGTGGTATCACATGAAGTTCAAAAGTTTCTGCATAGTAAAGAAAACAATGGGCAAAGTGAAAAGACAATCCACAGAGTGGAAGAAAATATTTGCAAACTATATATCTGACAAGGGATTAATAACCAGAATATATAAGGAGCTCAAACAACTCTATAAGAAAAAAACTAACAATCCAATTATTTAAATGGGCAAAAGATCTGAACAGACATTTCTCAAAAGAAGGCACACAGGTCAGGCACAGTGGCTCACACCTGTAATTCCAGCACTTTGGGGAGCCAAGACGGGTGGGCCACTTGAGCCCTGGAGTTCAAGACCAACCTGAACAACATAGCAAATAATTTTAAAAACTACCTGGGCATGGTGATGCCTGCCTGTGGTCCCAGCTACTCAGGAGGCTGAGGTGGGAGGATTGCTTGAACCCTGGCAGTCAACACTACATTAAGCCATGATCATACCACTGCACTCCAGCCTGGGTGACAGAGTGAGACGCTGTCTCAAAAAATGAGCAAAAACAAAAAAGAAGATATATAAATGTCAAATAGGTATATGAAAAGAAGCTCAATATCATTGATCATCAGAGGAATTGAAATCAAAACTACAATAAGATATCATCTTACCCCATTAAAATGGCTTTTATGCAAAAGACAGGCAATAACAAATGCTTGCAAGAATGTGGGGAAAAGGGAACACTCTTACTGTGTTGGTGGGAATGTAAATTAGTATATTCACTATGGAGAAAAATATGGAGGTCCCTCAAAAAATTAAAAATAGAACTATCATATGATCCATTGCTGAGTATATATCCAAGAGAGGGAAAAATAGTATATCAAAGAGATATCTGCATTCCCATATTTATTTCAGCATTATTCATAATAGCCAAGATTTGGAAGCAACCTAAGTGTGCATCAACAGATGAAGGGATAAAGAAAATGTAGTACATATACACAATGGAGTACTCTTCAGCCATGAAAAAGAATAAGATTCTGTCATTTGCAACAACATGGATGGAACTAGAGGACATTATGTTAAGTACAATGAGCCAGGCACAGAAAGACAGACTTTGCATGTTCTCACTCATTTGTGGGAGCTAAAAATTAAAACAACTGAACTCATCAAGATAGAGAGTAGACTGAGAGTTTCCAAAGGCTGGGAAGAGTAGCGGTGTTACGGGATCTTTGGGGTGTTACTTTTCTGGAGAGAAACCTCTATGGCTGGTGGCACCTTTGCCCGAGTTTTGCTGGGCCCCGCACTCTCAGCCTGGCAGGCTGTGCTCAGCTCATGCTACCACGTTGGATCCCATGCCTGCCAAGGGAGACTGCGTGGAGTGGCAAGGGGTGTGTGAGTGAGCATGGGGTCTGGCCACTGTGCAGTCAGATCTGCTGGCTGCTGCAGTGGGGCAGGTGGCTCCAGGTGCCAACACGGGCGCCAGCTCTCCACAAGGCTGTGGCTGGACCACGGGCACCTCAAGCAGCTTCCATAGCTGGCACACTGGGAACAGAGTGGCACCCAGAATCTTGGAGATATCAGGAACCAAAGGGCCCCAAAGAAGGAATCACAGCCCTGGCTTGGGGAGCTCCCAGGTCTGGGCTCCCCAAAGGGCCACAGCTCTTCTTTCCTTCTCTTTGCCCACAATGTGGTGAGCAAGCGGCATGTATCAGCCCTGTTTGTGTTACAGCTCTTTCAACCTCTTCCCTAGGATTTGTCATAATTAATTCCCATATCGTCTTATTTTTTTACATGTGTTTCAACTTCAGAAGATGTATGGATCTAAACACAACATGATGTGTTAGCTAGCTGCCATATGAGTTTCTCCCTGTTTCACCACTATATAGCCTAAAGTTATTCCGTCATCCATGACTATCCTGGCTAAAGAGTCTGAAGATCTTTATTTGGTAGCTATGGCTTCAGCTAGTTCACTTGCTAAGTTACCTAGAGTGGTTGACAGATTTCTAATTATACGTTCATGAGAGGTTACTCCCCACCATTGCAAGAGACTTCTGCCAAACATAGGCCAAAATTCATCTCCTTGGTTTGCAGGTACGGTTTGTCTAATCCTGGAAAATAATTTCGATGAACTACTTCAGCGTTCAGAAACATTGGAGTTATAAATAGAAAAAGGAAGAGCCACATAACCTAATAGACAATTACCTCTCATATGTCAGTGGTCAACACATTCATAAGCCCATGTGTGCTTGATCCAGGGACCACACAGGGTCCCTGATGGATTCTGAAATTTAAGGCTTTGGTTTACTGGTAACAGAGACAGGTTAAAGTACATGTCTTCAGTCTTGAGTAGAGTGTAATCAGTCTGATTTCTTCTTTTTTTTTTTTAATGAGACAAACATCAGGTAAAGACCTTGACAAGAAGGAAGAGAAATCCCGAGATTCTATAATCATAATAATCGAATTGTAATTGCTAATTTAAGTAGTCCTTCAAAAATACATCTCATTCCTGACAGGATAAAACAAGTTTTATAAAATATATTATATCTGGGTTCACTAGGGAACACTTGGAGCCAAGAAATAATTCTGGATTCAGCCCAAATTATAGGCAAATAATAAAAACTCGGAAAAAATGATCAGGGCTGGAATCTAATAGCATATGTCACAGTTTTCTTTTGGAACATAAATTTTCTCTCTCTAGTCCATCATTTTATCAAAGACAAATCATAGTAGGACAAATTTCTGTGCAAAGTAAGTTTTAGTCTTATCATACCTGGCCTGATTATTTGCATAAAGTGCAGCAAGAATATTTATTGACCATATAGGCTTCTTAAAATTGGCTTTGTTGGAACTTTTTAATAAGGAATCTTAGACTTTTAAAAGCCTTGAGGCTAGCCAAGTCAAAGATTTGCATCAGACTGTGTCTGTAATACTTTTTTTAACCTACTTTTTTTTATTATATTTTAAGTTGTGGAGTACACGTGCAGAATGCACAGGTTTGTTACATAGGTATACATGTGCTGTGGTGGTTTGCTGCACCCATCAACCCATCACCTATATTAGGTATTTGTCCTAATGCTTTCCCTCCCCCCGCCCCCACCCCCCAACACGCCCCAGTGTGTGATGTTCCCCTCCCTGTGTCCTTGTGTTCTAGTTGTTCAACTCCAACTTATGAGTGAGAACATGTGGTGTTTCATTTGCTGTTCTTGTGTTAGTTTGCTGAGAATGACAGTTTCCAGCTTCATCCATGTCCCTACAAAGGACATGAACTCATCCTTTTTTATGGCTGCATAGTATTCCATGGTGTATATGTGCCACATTTTCTTTATCCAGTCTATAATTGATGGGCATTTGGGTTGGTTCCAAGTCTTTGTTATTGTGAACAGTCCTGCAATAAACATACGTGTGCATGTGTCTTTATGGTAGAATGAGTTATAATCCTTTGGGTATATACCCAGTAATGGGATTGCTGGGCCAAATGGTATTTCTAGTTCTAGATCCTTGAGGAATAGCCACACTGTCTTCCACAATGGTTGAACTAATTTACACTCCCACCAACAGTGTAAAAGCATTCCTATTTCTCCACACCCTCTCCAGTATCTGTTGTTTCCTGACTTTTTAATGATTGTGATTCTAACTGGCATGAGATGGTATCTCATTGTGGTTTTGATTTGCATTTCTCTAATGACTAGTGATGATGAGCTTTTTTTCATATGTTTGTTGGTTGCATAATTGTCCTCTTTTAAGAAGTGTCTGTTCACATCCTTTGCCCACTTTTTGATGGGATTGTTCTTTCTTGTAAATTTGTTTAAGTTCTTTGTAGATTCTGGATATTAGCCCTTTGTCAGATGGATAGATTGCAAAAATTTTCTCCCATTTTGTAGGTTGCCCGTTCACTCTCATAGTTTCTTTTGCTGTCCAGAAGCTCTTTAGTTTAATTAGGTCCCATTTGTCAATTTTGGTTTTTTTGCCATTGTTTTTGGTGTTTTAGTCATGAAGTCTTTGCCCATGCCTATGTCCTGAATGGTATTGCCTAGGTTTTCCTCTAGGGTTTTTATGGCTTTAGGTATTAAGTTTAAGTCTTTAATCCATCTTGAGTTAATTTTTATATAAGGCGTAAGGAAGGGATCCAGTTTCAGCTTTCTGCCTAAGGCTAGCCAGTTTTCCCATCACCATTTATTAAATAGGGAATCCTTTCCCCAGTGCTTGTTTTTCTCAGGTTTGTCAAAGATCAGATGGTTGTAGATATGTGGTGTTATTTCTGAGGGTTCTGTTCTGTTCCTTTGATCTATATATCTGTTTTGGTACCAGTACCATGCTGTTTTGGTTACCGTTGCCTTGTAGTATAGTTTGAAGTCAGGTAGCATGATGCTTCCAGCTTTGTTCTTTTTGCTTAGGATTGTCTTGGCTATTCGGGCTCTTTTTTGATTCCATGTGAAATTTAAAATATATTTTTCCAATTCCGTGGAGAAAGTCAATGGTAGTTTAATGGGGATAGCAGTGAATCTATAAATTACTTTGGGTAGCATGGCCATTTTCATGATATTGATTCTTCCTATCGATGAGCATGGAATGTTTTTCCATTTGTTTGTGTCCTCTCTTTTTCCTTGAGGAGTGGTTTGTAGTTCTCCTTGAAGAGGTCCTTCACATCCTTGTAAGTTGTATTCCTAGGTATTTCATTCTTGTTGTAGCAATGGTGAATGGGAGTTCACTCATAGTTTGGCTCTCTGTTTGTCTGTTATTGGTGAATAAGAAAGCTTGTGATTTTTGCACATTGATTTTGTATCCTGAAACTTTGCTGAAGTTGCTTATCAGCTTAAGGAGATTTTGGGCTGAGACGATGCGGTTTTCTATATATATAATCATGTCATCTGCAAACAGAGACAATTTGACTTCTTCTTTTCCTAATTGAATACGCTTTATTTCTTTCTCTTGCCTGACTACCCTGGCCAGAACTTCCAACACTATGTGGAATAGGAGTAGTGAGAGAGGGCATCCTTGTCTTGTGCTGATTTTCAAAGGGAATGCTTCCAGTTTTTGCACATTCAGTATGTTATTGGCTGTGGGTTTGTCATAAATAGCACTTAATATTTTGAGATATGTTCCATCAATACCAGTTTATTAAGAGTTTTTAGCATGAAGGGCTGTTGAATTTTGTCAAAGGCCTTTTCTGCATCTATTGAGATAATCATGTAGTTTTTGTCATTGATTCCGTTTATGTGATGGGATTACATTTATTGATTTGCATGTTGAACCAGCCTTGCATCCCAAGGATGAAGTCAACTTGGTCATGGTGGACAAGATTTTTGATGTGCTGCTGGATTCAGTTTTCCAGTATTTTATTCAGGATTTCTGCATCGATGTTCATCAGGGATATTGGCCTAAAATTTTCTTTTTTTGTTGTGTCCCTGCCAGGTTTTGGTATCAAGATGATCCTGGACTCATAAAATGAATTAGGGAGGATTCTCTCTTTTTCCATTGTTTGGAATAGTTTCAGAAGGAATGGTACCACCTGCTCTTTGTACCTCTGGTAGAATTTGGCTGTGAATCCGTCTGGTACTGGACTTTTTTTCATTGGTAGGCTATTGATTAATGCCTCAATTTCAGAACTTGTTATTGGTCTATTCAGGAATTTGACTTCTTCCTGGTTTAGTCTTGGTAGTATTCTCTGATGATAATTTGTATTTCTGTGGGATCAGTGGTGATATCCCCTTAATCATGTTTTATTGCATCTATTTGATTCTTCTCTCTTTTCTTCTTTATTAGTCTGGCTAGTGGTCTGTTTTGTTGATCTTTTCAAAAAACCGACTCCTGGATTCATTGATTTTTTGAAGAGATTTTCGTGTCTCTATCTCCTTCAATTCTGCTCTGATCTTATTTATGTCTTGTCTTCTGCTAGCTTTTGAATTTGCTTGTTCTTGCTTCTCTAGTTCTTTTAATTTTGATGTTAAGGTGTCAATTTTAGATCTTTCCTGCTTTCTGTTGTGGGCATTTAGTGCTATAAATTTCCCTCTACACACTGCTTTAAAAGTGTCCCAGCGATTCTGGTATGTTGTGTCTTTGTTCTCATTGGTTTTGAAGAACATCTTTATTTCTGCCTTCATTTCGTTATTTACCCAGTAGTCATTCAGGAGCAGGTTGCCCAGTTTCCATGTAGTTGTGAGGTTTTGAGTGAGTTTCTTAATCCTGTATACTAATTTGAATGCATTGTGGTCTGAGAGACTGTTTGTTATGATTTCCATTCTTTTGCATTTCCTGAGGAGTGTTTTACTTCCAATTATGTGGTCAATTTTCTAATAAGTGCAATGTGGTGCTGAGAAGAAGGTACATTTTGTTGATTTGGGGTGGAGAGTTCTGTAGATATCTTTTAGGTCCACTTGGTCCAGAGCTGAGTTCAAGTCGTGGATATTCTTGTTAATTTTCTGTCTCATCGATCTAATATTGACAATGGAGTGTTAAAGTCTCCCACTATTATTGTGTGGGAGTCTAAGTCTCTTTGTAGGTCTTTAAGAACTTGCTTTATGAATCTGAGTGCTCCTGTATTGGGTGCATATATGTCTAAGATAGTTAACTCTTCTTGTTGCATTGATCCCTTTACCATTAGGTAATGCCCTTCTTTGTCTCTTTTTATCTTTGTTGGCTTAAGATCTCTTTTATCAGAAACTAGGACTGCAACCCCTGCTTTTTGTTGCTTTCCACTTGCTTGTTAAATGTTCCTTCATCCCTTTATTTTGAGCCTATGTGTATGAGATGGGTCTCCTTAATACAGCATATTGATGGGTCTTGACTCTTTATCCAATTTGCCAGTCTGTGTCTTTCAATTGGGGGCATTTAGCTCATTTACATTTAAGGTTAATATTGTTATGTGTGAATTTGATCCTGTCATTATGATACTAGCTGGTTATTTTGCTCCTTAGTTGAGGCAGTTTTTCCATAGTGTCAATGGACTTTATAATTTGGTATGTTTTTGCAGTGGCTGTTACCAGTTGTTCCTTTCCATGTTTAGTGCTTCCTTCAGGAGCTCTTGTAAGGCAGTCCTGGTGGTGACAATATCTCTCAGCATTTGCTTGTAAAGGATTTTATTTCTCCTTCAACTATGAAGTTTAGTTTGGCTGGATATGAAATTCTGGCTTGAAAATTCTTTTCTTTAGGAATGTTGTATATTGGCCCCCACTCTCTTCTGGCTTGTAGGCTTTCTGCCAAGAGATCCACTGTTAGTCTGGTGGGCTTCCCTTTGTGGGTAACTCAACCTTTCTCTCTGGCTGCCGTTAATATTTTCTCCTTCATTTCAACCTTGGTGAATCTGATGATTTTCTGTCTTGGGGTTGCTCTTCTTGAGGAGAATCTTAGTGGTGTTCTCTGTATTTCCTGAAGTTGAATGTTGGCCTGTCTTGCTAGGTTGGGGAAGTTCTCCTGGATAATATCCTTACGAGTGTTTTCCAACTTGGTTCCCTTCTCTCTGTCACTTTCAGGTACACCAATCAAACGTAGATTCAGTCTTTTAACATAGTCCTCTATTTCTTGGAGGCTTTCTTCATTTCTTTTCACTCTTTTTTCTCTAATCTTGTCTTCTTGCTTTATTTCATTGAGTTGATCTTCAATCTCTGATATCCTTTCTCCTGCTTGATTGATTCAGCTATTGATACTTGTGTATGCTTCATGAAGTCCTTGTGCTGGGTTTTTCAGCTCCATCAGGTCATTTATATTCTTCTCTAAACTGGTTATTCTAGTTACCAATTCGTCTAACCTTTTTTTTCAGGCTCTTAGCTTCCTTGCATTGGGTTAGAACATGCTCCTTTAGCTCGGAGGAGTTTGTTATTACCCTCCTTCTGAAGCCTACTTCTGTCAATTCGTCAAACTCATTGTCTGTCCAGTATTGTTCCCTTGCTGGCGGGGAGTTGTGATCTTCTGGAGGAGAAGAGGCATTCTGGCTTTTGGAGTTTTCAGCATTTTTGCACTGGTTTCTCCCCATCTTTGTGGATTTATCTACCTTTGGTCTTTGATGTTGGTGATGTCGATACTATTCCTTTCTCTTTGTTAGTTTTCCTTCTAACAGTCAGGTCCCTCTGCTGCAGGTTTGCTCGAGTTTGCTGGAGGTCCACTCCAGACTCTGTTTGCATGGGTATCACCAGTGGAGGCTTAGTTGGAAATGCATGAACCACCTGCCTTCTGTGTTGATCTCACTGGGTGCTGCAGGCCGGAGCTGTTCCTATTCAGACATCTTGCCAGCTCTCCTGTAATACTTTAATGAGTGGGTGTAGTCCTCTCTTCTCAAGGTCCCCAAATATCTTGAGGTTCCTGGGCCCGTCAGAAACTGACATTCTTTACTTCTTACCACAAGGACAGCAACTTTGTAAAGGACCCTTGTAGACAGGACATCAAGCCAGTCATTCTAAGGGGCTTTGTATTGGTGCTATAAAGTCAACCTTAATTCCTTAAAGTGGTCTAGTTGTATCTGCCATTCGAGTTAAAGCCTTGATAAAACAAACAGTGTCTCCAATTGAATCCTGTTACCAAAAATAGATTCTTATTGAAATTATGCAAATAATTATATTGCCATAATTTAAGAATGCTCACGAATGGCTTCTGAATTCTGGAGAAATCAGCTAGAGAGACAGATAAATGGCTCAAATTTTTTTTCACAATGTAGTTTATCTAATGTATTGTAAGTTAAAAATAGCTGAAAAGAAAAAAATTCTTGACTTTGGAAAACAAAACATAAAGAGAATCAACAATGTTTCCAATGGAAGGGCCATGAATAAAATCTTTTCCTTCTTTTATAAGTTCAGTCCCATGTAACTAAATCTTGTTCTGCTTGATTTCAAATAGCAATTCTCATTCAGTTTTTTGTGTTTTGCTTGATTTCAATTGGAAATTCTCATTCAGCTTTTTACAGTCCTGGAAGATTTTCCTAGTCCAACAGTATGATCCCCAAAGTTATCTGAAACCATATTTAAGAGAACTTGTCAGAGTCCTTTCCATTAAAAGTAATTTAGATGATAGCTGATTGTAAAGGCTTTTTTTTTTTTTTTTTTTTTGAGACATTGTCTGGCTCTATCACTCAGGATGGAGTGCAGTGGCATGATCTTGGCTCACCGCAATCTCTCCCTCCTAAACTCAAGCCATCCTCCTACCTCAGCCTCCAAAGTAGCTGGGACCATAGGCATGCACCATCATGCTGGCTAATTTCTGTATTTTTGTAGAGACAGGGTTTTACCATGTTGCCCAGGATGCTTTCAAACTTTTGAGTTCAAGCAATTCACCCACCTTGGCCTTGCAAAGTGCTGGGATTTTTACACGCGTGAGCCACCATGCCCTGCACCATGCCCAGCACCATGCCCTGCACAGCCTCCAGCAGCATGCCCGGCCTGTAAAGGGTTTTAGAGAGGAACTTTAAACAATCACCGTGGATGACAAAAACTTAGAATATCCTTTGGTTAAAATCCAGTGGAAGTTCTCAACTGGAGAGAAAATTTAGTTATTTCTATTATATGTAGCATTTTAAGATAACAGCCAGAATCATGACTGACAGCAACACATCAGATCCATCAGACTTCCACAAATTTTATATAATCTTTGGAATATTTATATTAATAATATATCTATACATATACAACTTTATAGAATATTTAACATCATCAAAATTATGACTGATACCATATTAGATTTTTATAATTTATATAACATTTAAAATATTTATATTAATAATATACCTATAAATGTAACCAAAAGAAGATTTAGACCAGGCACAGTGGCTCATGCCTGTAATCCCAACACTTTGGGAGGCCAAGTTCGACAGATCATCAGAGGTCAGGACTTCGACACAAGCCTGGCCAACATGTAGAAATCTTGTCTCTACTAAAAATACAAAATTAGCCAGGCGTGGTGGCATGTGTCTGTAGTCCCAGCTACTTGGGAGGTTGAGGCAGGAGAATCGCTTGAACCTTGGGGCAGAGGTTGCAGTGAACCTAGATCACGCCACTGCACTCCAGCCTGGGTGACAAAGCAAGATTCTGTCTCAGAGAAAAAAAAAAAGAAGATTTAGACTTATCTTTTGGCAATGCTTTCCATACAATATTATCAACTAAGTTTTAGCAAAGATGTAAAAAAATTGAAAACATTTGACCAAAACAGAATGACAGTTTATTGTTTTTTATTTTATTATTTTTTTGAGACAGGGTCTCACCCTGTTGCCCAGGCTGGAGTGCAGTGGTGAAATCATGGCTCAATGCAGCCTCAACCTCCCAGGCTCAGGTGATCCTCCACCTTAGTCTCCCAAGTAGCCAGGACTATGAGCACTTGCTACCACACCTAGCTAGCTTTTGCATTTTTAGTAGAGATGGGGTTTTGCCATTTTGCCCAGGCTGGACTTAAACTCCTGGGCTCAAGTGATCCACCCACCTTGGCCTCCCAAAAGGCTGGAATTACAGCCATGAGCCACTGCACACAGCCACATGTCATTTTTAAATAACAGTCATTCATTTAATTAGCATGACAACCAAAAGACATCAAAAGCAACATAGAAGGTTACATGGACGTGAAAACTGAAGACCCTCAGTTTTCCCAAGTAATTAAAAAAAATAAAGGCAACACATGGATTATCTTGATAAAACCTAAAATCTTTATTACAGGCCAGTCATTTAAAGGGTAAAACTCCTGTGGCATAACTGTGTCTTCTTACAGGAAGCTAATTTAAATCACTTGGAAGTCAATTCCGATGATAAGGAGACTTGAATTTAATTAGACATAGAAAGAGTGTGTCCAGGGTCATGAGTGAGCATAATATTACAAAGGAATGTAAACAGGAAAACCAGAGCATAGAGCAGTGGGGATCCATAGCTCACAATGATAGCATGGAAGTTTCCTGGTTACATGAAGTAATTAAGACATATTTAAAAGCCAAGAGTACAAAATTAGACCTGATGAAAAACCTGAAGGAGTTATCATCACAGCCAAGCCGGAAACCCAAGCCTTTTATTCCTTCTCAAGAAGGAACAGGAGACAATGATGTGATCTGTGAGTCATGTGTAACATGAAAGTACAGGAAAAGTTGAACTTCTGATATACAAATCTGAAAAGTTTTTTATAGTAACAGATTTCAGGATTAAAAGTCAATATTTATTACCTCTTATTATGAGCAAATAAATACCTTAAGAAAACCTTGTTGTTATAACCAAAATTTCTAGTTTTAATGTTTTTAATATTACAGCTAATTTAAATAAACTTTATAAACAATCTATCTGATCTCAATCAGTTTTGACCTCGATGTAAGATTTACATAAACTTTTAATAACCTTGTATAATTTTTTCATCTTTCCCAACTTTTTATACACATTTAGTTTTATCTATCTTTTTTATTCCTTCAATTTAAAATAATCCTTAAAAATCTCTAAGCGAATTTACTTTTTCTGAAACAAAAACCGGTATACATTTTGCATACAGAATTGTTTCTCTTGTATCTAGTAGTCTTAATCACATATATCTACCAAGATATTAACACTTAGTAACCCTTATTTTAATAAAAAACCTAGGAAGCAAGAAATCTTGAATTGTCATATAGCAGTATCTTACATATGAGAATAATTTTATAATTTAGAATTATGTGTTCCTAAAACATATTTTTTAAGATGGATTTTCACTCTTGTTGCCCAGGCTGGAGTGCAATGGTGTGATCTCATCTCACTGCAACCTCCGTCCCCCAGGTTCAAGCAATTCTCCTGCCTCAGCCTCCCAAGTAGCTGGGATTACAGGAACCCAGCACCACACCTGGCTAATTTTTTGTATTTTTTAGTAGAGATGGGGTTTCACTATGTTGATCAGGCTGGTCTTGAGCTCCTGACCTCGGGTGAGCCGCCCACCTTGGCCTCCCAAAGTGCAGGGTTACAGGCGTGAGCCATAGTGCCTGGGCTAAAACATAAGTTTTAAATTGGAAATAACCCAGATATTTAATGAATATCTATTATTTAATTTAATATAACTAAAATTTCAAAAATAGGCTGGGCATGGTGGCTCACACCTGTAATCCCAACACTTTAGGAGGCCAAGGCAGGAGTATCATGAGACCAGCCTGAGCAAAATAGTGAGATGCTGACTCTACAAAAAAAAAAAAAGTTAGCTGACCATGGTGGTGCATACCTGTAATTAACAGCTACTTAGGTGGCTGAGGTGGGAGGATTCCTTGAGCGCAGGAGGTCAAGGTTGCAGTGAGCTGTGATCATGCCACTGCACTTCAGCCTGGGTGACAGACAGAGACACTGTCTCAAAAAAATTTCAAAAATACATTAAGATGTCTTGTATAGACATTTATCCATTTACATTTACTTATTTTTGACAGTTTATCTAGAGTATTTGTGAGAACTGAGGTATTAGACAAAGCTAGTCATCATTTCTAGGTTTTTCTCTTGTTAACCATGTTATAGCCTGTGAATATCAGGTGTTCACGTAAGTGAGGACTTCAAAGTTAAATACATGGGTATTTTACCAATAACTCAGAAAATTCCATTATTTTTGTTCAACAAACCGTGTTAAATTGGTCTTATGTATTTAAAAAATCACATAAACAAATATTCTTTTTTTCCTGTGTTTGTAGTTTTATAACCTTCATGCCAAACCCTAGCACCTTAAAATATCTAGCAAATGTAAATATAAAACACAGTCAAAAATGTATGCTGACAATTCTGAAGACATTTTTATTTTTATTTTATCAATACTTTTTAAATTATTTGTATTTATAAAAGAACTCTCTTTTATCTGGGCACAGTGGTTCGTGCCTGTATCCCAGCACTTTGAGAGGCTGAGGCAAGAGGATCACTTGAGCTCAGGAGTTTGAGACCAGCCTGGGCAACATAGTGAGACCCAATCTCTACTAAGAATAAGATAAAAAATTGCCAGGCATGGTGGTGCATGCCTATTGTCCCAGCTACTAGAGAGGATGAAGCAGGAGGATTGCTTGAGCCTGGGAGGTTGAGATAACAGTGAGCTATGATCCCACTACTGCACTCCAGTCTGGGGAACAGAGTGAGACCTTAGAGTGAGACCTTGTCTCAAAAAGAGAAAAAAAAAATAAAGAATTGTTTCATTCTTTTGTTTTTCTTCAGCCAAGTAACCTTGAATTGGTAACACCGCAGACAGTAAGTCTTATCTTAACACCAGTAGACAAATCAGCAGATTTAAAGTAGGCAGGGAAAAAAAATAGATAGGCAAAAGTACTGAGAATTTTTTCATTTTAGGGTTTTTAAAAATAGTAACTATTTGAGTTCTGAATTTTCTTTCATGTAATTTGGCCATCAGGTTTAAAGTGTGCGTGTAATCCCAACACTATGGGAGGCTGAGGCAGGTGGATCACTTGAGGCCAGGAGTTTGAGACCAGCCTGGCCAACGTGACAAAACCCCATCTCTACTGAAAATACAAAAATTAACTGGGTGTGGTGGTGTGCACCTGCAGTCCCAACTATTCAGGAGGCTGAGGCAGGATAATCGCTCAAACCTGGGAGGCGGAGGTTGCAGTGAGCCGCGACTGTACCACCATACTCCATCCTGGGCAACAGAGCAAGACACTGTGTCAAAAAGAAAAAGAAAAAAAGTATATATATACGTGTGTGTGTGTGTGTGTGTATAGGCTGGGCAGAGTGGCTCATGCCTGTAATCCCAGCAGTTTAGGAGACCAAGGCCAGTGGATCACTTGAGATCAGGAGTTTGAGACCAGCCTGGCCAACATGGTGAAACTTCATCTCTACTAAAACCACAAAAATTAGCTGGGTATGGTGGCGCACACCTGTAATCGCAGCTACTCAGGAGGCTGAGACAGGAGAATTGCTCGAACCTGGGAAGTGGAGGTTGCAGTGAGCCAAG
This sequence comes from Pan troglodytes, assembly GCF_028858775.2. NCBI lineage: Eukaryota > Metazoa > Chordata > Mammalia > Primates > Hominidae > Pan > Pan troglodytes. Next base: position 482,175 of record NC_072415.2, on the reverse strand, counting down.
ATCACACCACTGCACTCCAGTATGGGCAACAGAGCAAGACTCTGTCTCAAAAAAGTGTGTGTGTGTGTGTGTGTGTGTGTGTGTGTGTGTGTGGCTAGAATGGTCCATAATATATAGCCAGCTCGAGTCCCAGAAAACCTAGCAAGCTTAAGGTTAGAGCTTCTCATTTTGGCCTTTTCAAGATTAAATCTCCTTTAGTAGGCCCTTCCCCTCTAGGGAGGTACTTGCCGGAGTGCTGCCTGAAGTTGGTTTTCTGATGCCCAGTTGTTTCTGTTCTGAATGGTTTATTTCTCATTATAAGAGCTCAGCAAAGCAGGCAGAGTTAAAAAGCAGAGACATGAAGGCTTTAAAATCATGGACTTCACTCCTACACTGAATCTCAGGTCCCCAGAAAGACAGAAACACCATGGGACCACAGCAAAGGCAGAAGGAGGAGTGAGAGAGGGAGGTGGACAGAACAACAAACAGGAGTTGGCTCTCATTTTTTCACGCGTGCCATTTTCTTTAGGTTTTTCTAGTTTATGGAGTCTGTTTGTTCCTGTTGAGCACACAGATAAACTAGAGATCTCACAAGGCTTTTGCTGAGAACATCAAAGCCTTTAACCTCTGTTGGGCCAAATATTTAGATCAAAAATACAGACAGACACACAAAAGCCAGAACCAGACCAGATTGAGTAGCTCAGTGGCTACAGCCTTTATTCCCTTTATTCTTTAGGATATGAACTCAAACCAGATTCAGGGTTCTAACCCCAACCAGGACCCCCCTGGGGTGAAACTGAAACCCCACAGTCTAGACAAGGTTGGGGGTCATTTTTTATTTTTTATTTTTTTTTGAGATGGAGTTTCACTCTTGTTGCCCAGGCTGGAGTGCAATGGTGCAATATTGCCTCACCGCAACCTCCGCCTCTCAGGTTTAAGCACTTATCCTGCCTCAGCCTCCCAAGCTGGGATTACAGGCTTGTGCCACCACGCCCAGCTCATTTTGCACTTTTAGTAGAGACGGGGTTTCTCCATGTTGGTTAGGCTGGTCTCGAACTCCCAACCTCGGGTGATCCGCACACCTAAGCCTCCCAAAGTGTTGGCATTACAGTCATGAGCCACTGCGCCCGGCCTGCTTGTTCTTTTCATTTCATCCTGATCTCCGAATACAGGAGAGTAGCTGATTTGGTGTTCACTAACAAGCACAGAAGCTTTGTTACATTTACAGTGTCATTCTTGGCAAAACCTGAAGTTTTGCCTCCCGGGTTCACGCCATTCTCCTGCCTCAGCCTCCTGAGTAGCTGGGACTATAGGTGCCCGCCACCTCACCCAGCTAATTTTTTGTATTTTTAGTAGAGACGGGGTTTCACCGTGTTAGCCAGGATGGTCTCGATCTCCTGACCTTGTGATGTGCCCACCTCGGCCTCCCAGAGTGCTGCGATTACAGGCGTGAGCCACCGCGCCCAGCCAGAAGCTCTAATTTCAATGATGATTGTACTTTTTATCTCTTCCTCAGCATCTGGCTCATGATAAAATTTCAGGTGTCTTGATGGTATCTAAATCAGTTGTTGATTCGGTCCTGGAGAAACACAAGCATAACCTCTATGCCAAGTTATAATTTTACCTATTTCCCACGTTTTTGTTATTGGATCTCTCCACCAAACCAGTTGTTCTGCTTCTGTCTTTGCAGCTGGTTTCTGTAGATGCTGTTCAGCTGCTGGTCACATCTGGCCTTTGGGCAGGCTCAAAAATTTGAAAGTTAATAATGCAAGATTCAATTGTGTATGGGCTATCCCATAATCCCTGTTTCTCCCCCTTTTTTGTTTTTATTATCAGTTGTTCGTCTGTATGAAATCTTAACTGAGCATTTTCAATTAACTGTGTGGAATGACCCATGTATGAAGAATCAGAAATCACATTAACAGGCATATCAAAAGCAGTCAACACCTCAATTACAGCTACAAGCTCCGCCTTTTGAGCTGAAGTATAGGGTGTCTGGAAAACTTTACCTTTCGATCCACAATAAGAAGCTTTACCATTACTAGACCCATCTGTGAAACAATGAAAACGCTTAGCAGGCTGCAGGTTGTTTACTGCAGGAATTGTAAATGCAAACCGTTCACAGTCTTGCTCAGCTAAAAGGGTAGTAAAGAAACAGTCTTTTAAATCTGTGACTATTAAAGGCCAATTTTTTGGAATTATAGTAGGAGAAGGCAATCCTGGCTGTTATATTTCCATAGGTTGTATAACTGAATTGATGGCTCTTAAGTCAGTTAACATTCTCCATTTACCTGATTTTTTCTTAATTATGAAAACTGGAGAATTCCAAGGGGAAAATGTTGGAGCTATGTGCCCATTTTCTAATTGTTCAGTAACTAATTTCTCTAAAGCATCCAGTTTCTCTTTGCTTATGCAGCCATTATTCTATCCAAATTGGCTTATCTGTTAACCATTTTAAAGGTATAGGTTCTGGAGGCTTAACAGTGGCCACCATCAAAAATGGTATCCTAATCTTTGGCAGGAACTTTGTCTTTCCGTTTGAAGCAGTTCTTTCAAATCTTGCAATTTTTTTCTACTCCTATACCAGGGACATGCCCCATTTCGTGCATCATATGTTGACTTTGAGGGCTGTATAATTGTTATGGAATTAGAACTTGTGCTCCCCATTGTCATAATAAATCTCTCCCCCATAAATTTATAGGTACAGAAATTGCAATTGGTTGAAGAGTCCCAGGTTGTCCATCGGGCCCTTCAAAATGCAAAATATAGCTACTTTGATACACTTCTGGAGCTTTAGCAGTTTCCACTGCGTTAAATTGAGTGGGCTGAATTGGCCACATGGACAGCCAGTGCTGTAGAGAAATGATTGAAATGTCCACTCCTACCAAAAAAAAATGTCCACTCCTACCAAACCTTTAAAGTTCTTTCCCTGGATAGTTATTTCACAGATAGGATGTTTATCAGTAATTTGATTTACCCAATAAGCTGCCTTGCCTTTTTTATTTGTGCTTCCAAATCCTCCAGTTCACTTAATTTCACTTTTTCCCATTCCCACATACGGCACACTCAGGAGCTGTGCTATGAGCTCTCCTGGCTGTGCTTTCCAGGGAACAGAAGTAGATATCACAATTTGAATTTCTTCATTGTAATCTGAATCAATGACTCCAGTGTGTATTTGTACCCCTTTTAAACTTAAACTAGACCTTCCTAAAAGTAATCCCATTGTCCCTCCTGGCAATGGTCCACAGACTCCTGTTGGGACCTTTTGTGGGGGTTCCCCAGGCAGAAGGCTCACAGCCTTTGTGCACCATAAATCTACTGCGGCACTATGGGATGTGGTGGGGGACAGATAATATTTGGGGGTGAGGGAACGGCCTGAGCTGGAAATGCCCTGGATTAGAACAGGGCCTGGGATGGGCCCATCAGGGAGTTTCCCAAAATCGGGTTCCCTTCTTTATCAAACTTAGAGTGACACTGATTAGCCCAAAGTTTTCCTTTTTTATATTTTGGACATATTTCAGGATCAGCAGTTTTCTTTTTTCCCCTATCGGGTGGCCTGAGTCGCTGATTTTTTTTCTACATTCTTTTTAGTATGACCATGTTTCCCACAGTTAAAACAAGCTCCAGGAAATGGAGTATTTCCTTTATCCACTCTCAGTCCTGCCATCGCCAGTGCCAACAAAGTAGCTTCATGTAGATTACCTCTGATACCATCACAGGTCTTGATATAAGCAACTAAATGTGCTTTCCCTCTGATAGGTCGCAGAGCAGCCTAGCAATAGGGATTAGCGTTGTCAAAAGCTAATAACTGCAACACTATATCCTAAGCAGCCAAATCTGCAATCATCTTTTTAAGAGACTCCTGTAACCAAGCTATAAAATCCACCTATGGTTGTCTTGGTCCCTGTTTTATAGCACTAAAGGAAGGGTAGTGTTCTCCACATGAAGTGATTTTTTCCAAGCTCTAATGCACACTCCTCTAAGCTGTTCTATGGCATCATCCTGCATGACACTTGTGCATGTAAACCAGCCCAGTCACCAACCCCCAAAAGTTGGTCTGCAGTTATATTAATTTGAGGTTGGGCCCAGGCATTGTGAGCAGTCTGAATGGAAGCTTCATCTGCCTAGTAAGTTTTAAACTGTAAGAACTGAGCAGGAGTTAGACAAGCTAGAGTAAAATTGTCCCAGTCAGTAGGAATCATCCGACTGGAAACAGCAACATTCTTTAACGTTCCCATTTCAAAAGGAGAACCTGGTCCATACTGATTTAGCTTGTTTAATTTTTTTGAGTAATTTAAAAGGAAAAGGCTCAAATGTAGCTATAATATTTCCCTGTTGATCTGGGGCATGTATTCCAACAGGGAACTGCCAAGCTTCTAAATCCCACTTTTGTCTAGCTTGCTGAATTCCTGCCTGAATAGAACTAAGCAGTCGCTCAAGGCGCTGCTCGAACAGTCACCAGGGCAACTACTTTTCACCCAGTGTCCTCCAGAAAAGAAAGATCTGGAGGGTCGTTTTCTTCAAAATAATATTGAGGGGGTGCAGAAGGGTAGGGATGAACCTCTCCCTCCTTTTCTGCTTTAGCTTTAGGTGGCAAATAAACCTGGTCTGTAACCTCTACTGTTACTTTGTTATACTCTCCTTCCTCCTCATCATCAACGTGAAAAAGTTCCAAGGTAGAACGAACCACAGCCCAGACTTGTCCCATATTTACCCTGATGCTTCTGAGCTCCTCTTCTTACTCACCACGGGGATTACTTTAAGAGTACTCAGGTGTCCTCCAGCTAGTTCCACATTCTCCAATCGTTGCTCCAGCAACCTTTTGACCTGTAATCGAGCCCCCATGAATGGGCACCACTTGCTGAGACCAGGTCGGTCGGAGAGACCCTAACCCAGCAGCGCTAGAGGAATTAAAGACACACAGACTGAAATATAGAGGTGTGAAGTGGGAGATCAGGGGTCTCACAGCCTTCAGAGCTGAGAGCCCTGAACAGAGATTTACCCACGTATTTATTAACAGCAAGCCAGTCATTAGCATTGTTTCTATAGATATTAGATTAACTAAAAGTATCCCTTATGGGAAATGAAGGAATGGGCTGAATTAAAGGAATAGATTGGGCTAGTTAACTGCAGCAGAAGCATGTTCTTAAGGCACAGATCACTCATGCTATTGTTTGTGGCTTAAGAATGCCTTTAAGTGGTTTTCCACCCTGGAAGAGCCAGGTATTCCTTGTCCTCATTACAGTAAACCCACAACCTTCCAGTGTGGGTGTTACAGCCATCATGAACATGTCACAGTGCTGCAGAGATTTTGTTTATGGCCAGTTTTGGGGCCAGTTTATGGCCGGATTTGAGGGGACTTGTTCCCAACAGTTCCTCAGGGTAAGGGTGCCCTAACTGCTGTGGGGACCTTCTTTGGTGGCTCCCCAGGAAGTAAGGAGATGGGAATTGTGCTGTAGAGGTCTACAGCAGCACTGCTTGCTGAGGCAGCCGACAATTGTTGTACATTTGTAAGGGCAGTGGCTGTGCTGGGTATGCCTCTGTTGAGGGGCTCGAGGCGGGTCCCTCTTCCTATTTCCTGAAAGAGGTTGTCCATCTTTGCTAAACTTAGAATGACAAGGACTTGCCTAGTGATTGTCCTTCTTACACCTGGGACATACACTGGGACTTTTCTGTTCATTGATGGTAGTAGTTTTCATCTTTTGAATTCTTTTCTACATTCCTTTCTTGTGTCCAATTTGCCCACAATTAAGGCAAGAGCCTGAGAAATGAAGTATATTTTTTCTTACTCCTAATCTTGCCATAGCCTCAGCTGAAAGAATAGCCTTCTATAAGTTACCTCCAATGCCATCGCAAGCCTTAATATATTTAGTTAAGTGAGCCTTCTCTCTCAGGGGTCTAATAGCAGTTTGACATTCTGCATTAGCATTATTGTATGCAAGAAGCTGTATTACAACATCCTGAGCTGTTTTTATCATTTATGGCTTTATACACAGCCTCTTGGAGTTGAGCAATAAAATTAATATATGGTTCTTTAGGTCCTTGTCAGACAGAACTGAAATAAGGATACTTTCCCCCTGTAACATTTATCCTTTTCTATGCCTGTAAGCACATGAAGCACAGCTGAACAATGGCAACATCTTCCATTACTGCTTGATTCGCTAATCAACCCCAGTTAGGGCCAACTCATATTAACTGATCAAAGAAAACAGGCACAGGTGGCTTCACTTGTGTGTTTTCTTTTGCCTGAGTTTGAGCTTCATCAGCCTACCAAGTTTTAAACTGCAAGTACTGAGATGGAGTGAGAACAGGTTTTGTCAAAGTATCCTAATTATATGGTAGTAATCTATTATCAAGAGCCATATTTTTTAATAAAGTTTGCACAAAAAGAGAGTTCAGTCCATATTGACTAATGGCTTGCTTAAATTCTTTAGTAACTTAAAAAGAAAAAACAGCCTAATTAGCTATATTCTGTCCTACTTGCTGGATTATAGTAACGGGAAATTGCCATGCTTCAAGGTCTCCCTTGGCTTTAGCTTTTTGAATAGAATTTTGTCTAGCACCACCAAATACTCCAGGTTTTAATGTTGTAACTACAGGAGCAGTAAGTTTTTCAGCTAATTTATTTTCTCACCCATTTAGGGGAGAGAGAGGAGGTGGCCATTCACTTAATTCAGCAGGTGGAGCCAACGGGCTAGTAAAACATACTTTTTAAAGTTTCTCTTTCTTTTCTTTAATCTCCTCTGGTAGCTGCTCCCCACACTCAGAATTTGAGGTTAGTTTTTTACACTCATCCTCCTCTTCCTCATCTGAGTCTGCCTCATCATCTGTTTGAAATGGCTCAAGAGCTGCCTTTATTAGTGCCCACACTGACCATACAGAAACTGGAATTTCCGTTCCATCTTTATATGCCTTTTAAAAAACCTCTTCCAATTCTCTCCCATTCATCCAACTTCATAGTCCTTTGTTCTGGAAACCATGGACAAAACTGCTTTACTGTACTAAAGAGTGATAATAAATTCTAAGTACTAAATTTCATTCCCCATCTTTGTATGTCCTCGGGTGTCTTTTGATGATATGTCCTCTGCTTTCACATGCTCCAGCCTTCCTTCACCGGGTCTTTGTCACCCCATGTTGGGCGCCAGGAATGTTGGGGTGATCAGACCCAACACTAGGTCATGGGAGTGATGAAGTCCGGCAGAGTCAAAGGAATGAGAAAAAGACAGTTTGAGAGAGAAAGTGGGACCAGGAGACCATCACGAGTGTGGAGACTGCAAAGTCCCCAAGCTCTGGGAGCCCACGCTATTTGTTGGTGCTCAAACAAACAGGTGGTGAGGATTTAGGGGTTGAAAGGAAACGGTGTATCAAGTGAATGAGAAACATATGGCCCTGACTCAGCTTCTCTTACAACACTCAGCTTTTCTCCCAACACATTCCCCTTATGAACAGGAATAAAATAGGGATGCCTGTTCTCACCACTCCTGTTTAACAAGTCCTAGCCAGAGCAATCAGGAAAGAGAAAGCAATAAAAGGCATCCAAATAGGAAATGAAGTCAAATTATCTCTCTTCACTGATGATATGATTCTACACCTAGAAATCCCTAAAGACTGTGCCAAAAGGCTCCTAGAACTGATAAAAAAAAACTTCAGCAAACTTTCAGGATAAAAAAATCAACATATAGAAAGAAGTAGCATTTCTGTACACCAAAAATGTTTAAACTGAGAGGTAAATCAGGAGTGCAATCCTGTTTACAACAGCAACCCCCAAAATAAAATAAAAGAAAATAAGAATATGTCTAAGCAAGGAGGTAAAGATATCTAAAAGGGGAACTACAAAACACTGCAGAAAGAAATCATAGATGACAAAGCAAATGGAAAACTATTCCATGCTCATGGATTAGAAAGATCAATATTGTTAAAATGGCTATACTGCCAAAAGCAATCTACACATTCAACACTATTCCTATGAAACAACCGATGTCGTTTTACACAGAATTAGAAAAAAATATATTCTAAATTTCATATGGATTTTTAAAGAGCCCAGACAACCAAAGGAAACCTAAGCAAGAAGAACAAAGCTGGGGACATCACATTACTTGACTTCATACTGTACCCTAAGGCCACAATAGACAAAATAGCATGGTAGCGATATGAAAACAGACACAAAGGCCAATGAAACAGAATAGAGAACCCCAAAATAAACATGCACCTACAGCCATCAGCTTTCCCAGGATAACACAAAGAGAGCCAAGTGGCACCTGCACATTACACTGTGGAAGAAAAACTCAAGCTCAAGAAACCCCAACTTGTATTATGGGAAGTTCACTTGGCTGCACCCTTCCCAAGAGGGAGAAATTATCTGCATTATACTAGACAGTAAATAAACTTTTCCTTTGTTCCAGAAGGAGGTACTGGTTTTCTATTCCAAGGCTGTTTTCTATACAAACATGCTTGAAAACAATCATTTGGAACAAGAAAGTCAGCGTCCATACTTGCAAAATGTGCGGAAATTAAAGAGACCCAAAAACTGTTTCTCTACCAATTTCTATTTTTTAAAAATCACATTTTCCCCATATAATATGCTTTTAATATGTGATAATATTCTGAAATTGTCTTAGCATTTACCCCCATTTCTGAGTCCAGAAGGATACCATAAATTTAATTTAATTTAGTAACACTTCAAATAGTAGTGATTGTAATAGCAGAGCTAGTTTGTAGCATAAAGAAAAAATAATAATATTATTAGGTGACACAAATAATGCTAGCCACCATTTCTAAGTGTCATGGTAAGTACAGTGATTATTTTCTTTTTTTCTGACTCTTTTTTATTTTATTTTTTATTTTTTTCCCATAGGTTATTGGGGTACGGTGGTATGTGGTTCCATGAATAACTTCTTTACTGGTTATTTGTGAGATTTGGGTGCACCCATCATCCGAACAGTGTACACTGCACCTTATTTGTTATCTTTTATCCCTCGCCCCCTTCCCTATTAAATAATAGACAAAAAATAATGGGTTTAGAATAAATGAGTTCAAATGAATTGTCAAATGTATGTGGGAAAAGTGGAATCAGTTTGTCAGAAAAAGTAAAAAACTCAACAGAAATGCTGATAAAGCATCATCCCTTCATGGCTAGAGCTGCCAGGACACCAGAACACCAAAATCAGCTAGGGAAATTTTGTAGAAATCCCAGATGTACTAAATGTTCTGTGAATACACAGAGATATAATTATAACTGTTACCTGCATGTAGAGTAAAGATGAGAAGGCATTGGTCATGGTGGCAGCTACCTCAGGATTTACAAAGCAGACGTGGTTCCAGGACAGTGTATGTCAGGGCAAAGCTGTCCTAGGAGGCTATTAGGAGCTGGTTACGGCACAGACATTGTAAGTCAGATGGTCTCATTACTTTCAATGACAAAACCAAAATTACTTTTGTATCAGCCTAATACAACGGCCTGGCAAGAGCACAGAAAAAGTCCCTGTGCTGTTAGGTGGGGACCTCTGATGCAGCACAATTCCTTCATCCCCTTCTCCAAAACCCCCCTCTTCCAATTCCACTGAAGAGAAAATCTGATGGAAGTGCTGTGTAAGTAGGCTCAGATATATCTACCACTATAGATAGTAGAGGTGATTCATAAATCCAAGCCTATCAAATACATCACAAATAAGTTACACGTTTAATTTTTTTTTGAAATTAGGGATCATGATATAAAAGTTATCAGAATCAAAACTGTCACTAATGTTTAAAAAGAAAAGAAAAAACCTGGACAAATAGATTCAGAGAAGGCCTTGAAGAGAGGGTTCTCATGCTTCTAGGCCTGATAAAAATTATCACAAAATACCACAAAATCCACAACCTTGCACAAAGGCCATAGCAACCTTACACAAAATACACTTCTGTGAGGACATCTATCCAGCAACCACCTGCTCAAACTTCAACTGACATCGACCTTGTTGTTGATCTTTATAGTCAAAGATAACTATAACAATTATATAAGCCTCTTCATTTTTCCTTTATTTATTTTTTTCTACTCCCCCATACTTCCAGGTTGATCGCTTTTCTTTTAAAGACCTTGTCTTCCTTTACCATTTGAATCTACACAGTTTGCTTTGTCATGCATATTCCCATTGCAGTGCCCTCCTCCCTAAGATGTGTCTTCTTCCTTTAGAGAGCCTTTCTCTGTTTGTTATTGAGGTTTACAATGAGAAGGCGTGTAAAGTATTTTTACTGTCTTCCTAGGAAAAAATCACTGACTTACAGTATTTATATTTATTTATTTACATTCCTGGGGATGAGGAATTAAAGATTTCACAAATTTTCTTATTGAGAAGATCGAAGTTTTCATGTGAGCAAAACTGAATATGTAAATTGATATGTAAATTATGCTGCAGATAATATGGTCAAATGTTTACTGGTATTTAATTTGTTACACATGAATATTGCATATGTAAGATAATATACTAAGAAATTATAACATTTAATGAAATGTTTTAATCAAATTCCTGATTGAATTTTTGATATCAATATCTTTTTCCTTGTTTAATCCATCTTTAGAGTGAACAGGGCTGTCTAGGCCAAAGTCCTCACATCTATCTAAATTGTCTGAGTTACAGAAACTTTTGAATTTATTATGTTGTCACAGGAAGTTTCTTATTGCTTGTTTAAAGGAGTCTCTCTCAATATGATGCAGAATCCAAAAGCACTGAAGGGCATATATCCTGAGTTTCTGTTACTGAAGCCAAAGGTTGCCAATTTCTTGTAGATCCTGCTAGAGTTAAACTTCATTTAAGTAATCATTAAAAGCTGCATTTATTCCCTCACTTGAACTTTTGATTTCACACTATTAGGACTAATCCTCTAAGTCTTTGCTAAGTTATGTTCCTCCTTTTCTTGTGACTTGACTCTGATGCTCTCTATATGCAACATCAATTGACATAAAGTACATTCAGGGCAAGAGAGTTTCTTTAAATATTACTTTGTTATTCAAAATAATCACAAAATCACTCATCGTAGGAAAACTTGTGAGGACTCAAATATAGGGAAATACTTTTTCTTTCTAAGGCACAATTCTCTAAAGAAGTTCACCTTAATCTGAATATACATGGGAAAATATCCTTGTTCACTAATAGTCTATATTCACTCTGTTTTCTTCCCTCATAGACCAGCCGGTTCACTATTATTCTCCAAATGATGTGTCCCTCTCTAGAGTCCAGGCTATCTGCATATCTAATTTTTCCCACAAATCACTGTTTTGAATTGCACTGAATTCAATTCAAGGGGATGTCATTTATAAACAGTGCAAATATATACTGCGCGAGGGATCTTAGAAATCATACACATGGTTTGATCCATAAGCTGATATGAGCGTGCAATGTCAACTTTTTTCATGTTTTTTTAAATCCACTTAAATTCTATTTTAAGCCATCATCTGCCTGTGCTGTTAGGGCAGTTAGCCTTCAATCATTTTAAGATGCTCCCCTCTAAGTACCGTGATAGTGATAGAGATATCACCAGTCAGGTGTCCTAGGAAGCCGACTCCGAGTTGGAGATTTGCATGCAAGGAGGTTGAAATGATATTCCCAACACCTGTGGAAGAGTGAAAGCAATAGGATTGGGAGGAGCAGGAAGTCGGCTGGAATGCAATCACTATCATGGCCGCAGTCCACTCTACAGGGATCTTGGTGAGTTTACCTAATGACCTCGAATTGGAGCAAGAAAACCAGGCCATTATATTTCTGTACCAAGCAGTTCTCGGATGTGGGATGCCTTGAGAAGGGACATGAACTTGGATGAAGGAACTTTGCTGTGCTGTGAGTATTGTTGCCAGGAGTCAGCTGTCAACACTCCCAGGAGACGGGGAATTATGCTTTAGTCACTGAGGCGGCATGTAGTGTCAGACCACAGCCTTGTTAAACAGAGCCAGAATTTGGAGGATGGTTGGTGGGTTTAACATTTGGGGCTTGACATCTTGTCCCCACAAGCTGTTACTGGCCTCTTCCTTGTCCATTTCTGTGTGGCCTGTTTAGGCACCCCAGCTTCCTGCTTCTTCTTTACCATATTTGGAATGCAAAAATCTACACGTAATTTGGCCCATGGTCCCTTGTGCTTAGACATATCCTTGTAGCTATTTTTTTTTTAAAAGATGACTATGCCTTCTAGAATATTTCTAAGAAATTGCCTAAGTCACCACTGCTCACCAAGAGGCCTTTGTTTTTTCCTCTTCTTAACCATGGGAAAGGAATGTAGGAGGGTAGGGAGTGGATATTTTCTAACCTGGAAAAAACTCATTTTACCCTATATAATTTTTGTTAGCAAATTCCTTCTTTGCACTTACTCCACAATCTTTCCAAATTCTCCCAAATGCTCAAGCTTTTAAAAAATAAAAGACAGAAAGATAGCAGGTTATTAGGTTTTCCACCAAACCTTTTCTTTCTATTCCTTTACATCAGTGAGCTTAGAATAACTCTGCTCCTGGAACTGGGAAAGGGACTTGGGAAAAGAAAGAAAAAAAAAAGCTCCCAAAGTTTAACATCACAAAACATTATAGTCACTGCTATTTTATTATTTATTTATTTACTTTTGATTTGGAGTCTTGTTCTGCCACCAGGCTGGAGTGCAGTGGTGCGATCTCGGCTCACTGCAACCTCCGCGTCCTGGGTTCAAGTGATTCTCCTGCCTCAGCCTACTGAGTAGCTGGGACTACAGGCGTGGGCCACCACACCCAGCTAATTTTTCTATTTTTAGTAGAGATGGGGTTTCACCGTGTTAGCCAGGATGATCTCGATCTCCTGAATCTGTGATCCGCCCTCCTTGGCCTCCCAAAGTGCTGGGATTACAGGCATGAGCCACCGTGAGTGACCCTGCTTTGTAATTTTTACATCATATATCCCCTGTGTTAGACCAAGAGCTTGTAAAAGCCAGAAGACATACACCATTTATAGTTCAATTAGAGATGTTCACTGATAAAACTGATTCTTCCATCTGAGGGTGGTATTTGTAGTTACAGTAATGTAGATGACAATCTAAGTTATGTTCTATAAACTGTGTCACTGACATCTCAATCTACAGCTAACTTTAATTTTTTAAAAGCAGAATAGTGGGTTGTATAGGTTTAGAAATACATCCATCAAGCTAGTTAAGTGAGATGGATTCAAACCTTCAACTCACTGGAATATTTACCAAATTGACTATTCATTAGCTAAAGGAGCCATATAAACAAGGTACTTTTTAAAATTCAAAATTATGTGAGGTTTTATTTCCTTTTTATGTTGTTATGAATTGGATTGTAGAGGTTATAAGGTAAAATAAGATGACTTTTACAGTAAAACATACAACACATTGTCACAAGAGGGCAGCCTTTGAACATGAATTGCTTCTCAGGCATTCCTTGAAATTTTGAGACAGTTACTTTAATTAACGCAACAAAATAATAAAACACTGCAGAGGATCTAAGAAGATACTTTGACTTATGCATATTGTTACTTTTTTATTACTGCTAGTGGAAGATGTAATCGACAAGGAAGGTAAGGGCTGAATTTGTTTTATGTAAAAAGACAAATTTCTTTGGGTTTTAGCTTTCAAACATCAAGATAGTAGGTCAATGTCTAAATGAGTGTATCAAAGTTCTCACAATGGCACATGTAAATCCACCTCTTGTCTACCCAAAACTCTAACCAAGCAAAGGCAAGATGGAAGAATCAGACAAATGTAAGTGCCTAGGATACATAAATGCCACTGGATTTTATGTTTTTAACTTTCAACCTCCTAAGTTTCACTAAGAGACATGTTATTTGGAGAGGTTGCTAAAGTGTATTTGTATGATGTCTCTGTTTACGGTTGGTCTGGACCTCTTTCTGTCCAGTGGTTGCCCTCAACTGATGAGAGTCACCTCTCTAAAGATCATGCTTACGTCCCTGGAGCAGTCCACAGCACTGTCAATGTCTGACGTCCACCTTTTTCCAATTAATATTTCTGTACTTACTGAATTGGAAAACATACAGGTGTTTTTTGCCTGGTCACTTGTGGTTTTACAACACTCCCCCCGCTTCCCCACCACTGCCCCAGGTGATTTTGATGCCAGCCAAAGTGCGAGAACTACTGGCAGCTGCTGGCAGACAGCAGCAAAGGCCCAAATCCTCTGTGTGATTTCAAGACCCGTATCTTGTTTACAGCCATATTTCCTTCTCCTTCTCACAGCTGAGCCCACTCCTCCTCCCTCACCACCTGTAGGCTATGCTTTCCAGCCTGTGTGCAGGATTAGTCCTGATGTAAGGCACGTGGGGTTTAAGGAGCTCTCTCTTCAGTCTTATTTCCGCACCATCTCTGACAGATATATTCCAGTTGTAATCATGGGGCTACCTCCTCTTATTTCCAGTCCCATGCTCGTTTTCTCTATCACATTCTACCTTGTAATAACCTAAATCTTCTGGTCGGCAAGCTTCTTCCTCAATCAAATTTGTGTTTATGATTGTGTTGGGGATTGGCATAGTAATCCAGGTACTGCTACTGCCTTGAGAGCGGAGACTGCATCCTTCTGTCTGGATATCTTGAGTTTCTGGATTGTAAACCTTATTAGGGTCCATTTTTCCTAGAATTGGAGCCTCTACTTTGTTCTTGCTACTTTAGTTGACCCAGAAAGCAGGATCTCTGCCTGAATTTCAAAGTGTTGGCTAGTTTAAATATCCTTTTGTGAGACTTTTGTCTTCCTGCGGGGTGATTTTTTCATCTTACATATCATTGCTAATCTTTTTACCTTGAATGTAATTGAAATAGTTTTATCTGTGTTACCAGCAACAAGAACCCCTTTTATGAGATGAAGAGGCCAGGTCAGTCTCACAACGTGTGTCCCCCTCCGTGTGTTGAATTTATGTCAGAGCCAGGTTCTTTCCTAATTGATGTCTCTCACCAAATTCCAGTGTTTATGTCGTAGGAGGTGCCCAATAAATTCTAGAGTTGATACAAGCTGTAATTTTAGAGAAATTAAATTAGCAAGTAGAATTAGATTATGTGCAACCTAATCAACTTTTTTTTTTCCTGAGGATGACCAAGATTTGGGCTTCAGTGACAATAGTTATCCCCTAAATATTTATACTCAATCTAGGATCACCAGTACAATGTTGAATAGAGGTGATGAACACACACATCCTTTTCTTGTCCTAATCTATGTGGTTGAAACATTTACGCTTTCACAATTAAATATAATATTGTTTATATGTTTTGTTGTGGATGCTTTCCACCACTTCGAGAAAATTTCTTTTTCTAGCTTGCTGAGAGTTTTTTTTTTTTAATCAGCAACAGATATTTCTCCAAAGAAAATATCCAAATTACCAACAGGTACATGAAAAAAATGCTCAGCATCACTAATCATCACGGAAATGCAAATCAAAACCACAAAGAGATATTGCCTCAAGCCTGTTAGAATGGTCTTATTAAAAGAAAAAGATAACGAGTGTTAACAATGGGGAGAAATTGGAACACTTGTACAGTGTTTCTGGGAAAGTAAAACTGTGCAGCCTCTATGGAAAACAGTACAGTGGTTCCTCAAAAAAATTAAGAAAGTAGAACTACCATATGATCTAGCAATCTCACTTCAGGTTACTTATCTGAAAGAATTGAGATTGGGATGATTCTCAGGCTCATTGCAGCATTATTTACACTAATCAAAATGTAGAAATAAGGTTAATGTCTATTGGCAGATGAATAGATAAAGAAAATGTGGTATATTCATACAACGGAATATTATTCAGCTTTAAAACAAGAAAATCCGGCAATATGCAACATGGATGAACCTAGAGGACATTAATGCTAAGTAAAGTAAATCAGTCACAGAAGGACAAACTGTATGATTCCACTTGTATAAAGTATCTAAGATAGCCAAATTCATTAGAATCACAGATTAGAATGGTGATAGCCCTTTATGTTGAAATCAATTTTGCATTCCTGGGTTTTGCTGTTTTGCTATCAGGATTCTGACTCATAAAACAAGTTTGGAATTTCCCCCTTCTTCTGAAATAATTTAAAAATTTTATTTTTTTAAAACGTTTGAAAGAATTCACCAGCAAAACTCTTTGGATGTGGAGTTTGCTTATTTTTTTATTTCTTTAGTTTTATGTTTTTATGTGCAGGTATTTGACAATTTAATTACTTTAATAAATGTCAATTACTTCATATATTCCATTTAATCTTGTGAATTTTTTTATAAGTTTTTTTCAAGGAATTCACCCTTTCATCCAAGTAATGAAAATTAGTATAAAATGTTTCACAATATTCCATTATCTTGTTAATGTCTCTTATGTCTGCAACTGTACAATCTCATTAATCCCTGATATTTATAATTTGCGTTTTCTTTCTTTCTCACAGAACTAACTTTTGGCCATGTTAATTTTCTCCTGTGTCTGTTTTCTGTCTCATTGATTTCTAATTTCTGTTTTGTTTTCTTTCTTCTACTTGTTTTGGACTTAATTTGCTCTCTTGTTTTAGATTTTCTTTTTAAGGTAGAAAATTAGTTCACTTGTTTTGAACTTCTCTTTTTTAGAATAAGCATTTATACAAAAAATTTACTCTGGGTCTGCTTAAGTTTATCCCACATATTTTGATATAGTATATTTTTATTTGTATTCAGTTCAATGTATTTTAAGGTGTTTCTTATGATTTCTTCCTTGAGCTAAAGGGCATTTTAAGGTGTATTTAAATCTTCCAATAGTGTAGACTTTCCTGGGTAGCTTGTTTTCACCCATTTCGACTCATTTTCATTATGGTCAGAAAGCATACTTTCTATGATTACAGTGTTTTGAAACTTCTTAAGAGATATTTTGTGGTCTATAGCCTATTGATAAATGTTTCATGTGTAGCATAATAGAACATATATTCAATTTTGTTGGTCAATATCGTTAGGTCAAGGCGTTGTCAAAATTATTTTACCTTAACTTTCTTTAGTTATTCTATCAGCAATACAGCATTATGTCTTCATAATTACTTGACATTTTATCATTATGAAATAGCTTTCTGTTGTAATGTTGCTTGTTTGGAGGTCTACTTATTCTTATATTAATACAGCCACATAAGATTTCTTGGGCTTGTTGTTTCCTTGGTATACTTGGAAATTATTTAACTCTCAACTTATCTATACCATAATATTTGGCATGCATCTCTTATAGGTACTTTTATTATATAGTTGGACAATCTGTGTTTTATTTGGAGTATTTAAATTACATTTGAAATAATTATTGATAAGGTTGGAGTTAAGCCTACTATTTTTGCTTTTTTTTTTTTTTTTTTGGGACGGAGTCTGGTCCTGTCGCCCAGGCTGGAGTGCAGTGGCGGGATCTCGCCTCACTGCAAGCTCCGCCTCCCAGATTCACGCCATTTTCCTGCCTCAGCATCTGGAGTAGCTGGGACTACAAGCGCCCGCCACCATGCCTGGCTAATTTTTGCATTTTTAGTAGAGATGGGGTTTCACCGTGTTAGCCAGTATGGTCTCGATCTCCTGACCTCGTGATCCACTCGCCTCGGCCTCCCAAAGTACTGGGATTACAGGCTGAGCCACCACGCCCAGCCTATTTTGCTCTTATCTTCTATTTGTTCCATCATTTTTTGCTCCTCTATTCTTTCTTTCATGCCTTTTTATATTAACTGAACAATATTCAGCATTCCATTTTAATTCCTTTATTGACATTTTAGAAGAATATCTTCATATAATGTGATGGTTCTCTAGGGATTGTAATAAACATCCTGGGCTTATCACAGTCCACTTACTGTTAATAGTCAAAGTTTTCATGTAACATAAAGAAAAGTTGTGGCAAAATTGTTGCGTTTAGTCTCCTGTCAGAGCTATTAATTTAGAATATTTTACTCTACATACATTATCAATAGTACTCTTAATTTTTTATTTAAACAATCAGTTGTTTGTTATAAAACTAAAAGAAAAAAGTCTTATTTTTTCCTGTTTATCCACATGCCATTCCTAGAGCTTCTCCTTGCTTCCTGTAGGTCAGAATTTCCATCTGTTATCTTTCTTTAGTCTAAAAAATTTCCGTTTGCATTTCTTGTATCTAGATCTGCTAATGACAATTGTTCGAACCTTTCTTTTATCTGAATAAATCTTTCTTTTCTCAAGAATTACTTTTTCTAGTTATAGAATTTGGAGTTGACGGTTTTTTTTTTTTATTTTGAAGATGTAGTTTCATTGCTTTTTAAAGTGTCATTTCTGATGACAGGTCATCTGTCTATTTGTTTCCACGTATGTAAATTATTTTCTCCCTCCCTTTAGCTACTTTCAAGATTTGCTCTTTTTTTTGCCCAGTGGTTTGACTATGGTATGTCTACATTTGGTTCTCTATATTTTTATTCTGTTCTTTGAGTTTCTTAAACCTGTAAGTTGATATACGCTGACAATTAGGAAAACTTTTGGTCTTTACTTTTTCAAATAGCTTTTTCTGTCTCATTTTCTTCTCTACTCTTTCTAGGAGTCCAATTATATTAGTGCTAGACTGGTCATATTTTTATTATTTTTCTCCTTTGTATTAACTGTATTGGGAAATTGTTCTTGATCTGTTTTTAAGTGCACTGATAGTTTTTTCTGCCATCTTTAATTTACTGGTATGTGCATAAAATGACACTTTTATATAAGATATTCTGTTTCTCAGTTCTAAAATTTGTCCTATTATCCCTTTATCATTTTTACTTCTCTGTTGAGATTCTCCATATATTCCCTCTTATGACCATCTATTCCTTAAATCCTTGAATATGCTTATAATAGCTTATTTTAAATTTCTTATCTTCTAATTCCAGCACGTGGGCCATTTCAATGTCTTAATCCATTGTTTACTTTTTTTGTTATGTGTCATATTTTCCTGGTTCTATGTCTAGGCCGGTTAAATTATATGTTAGATTATGTGTATGATATTTTGTAGAGATAGGCTCTTTTATTTTCCTTTGAAGAGTGACTCTTTTCTAACATTAGTCTTCTTTCTGTAGTCAAACACCAAACTTTCACTCCTGAGCTATATGCAATGGTTGAAATCTCTGCTCTGTACTAGCAATTTAGCTGTTGTTTTCTGCTGGATTCTATGGAGTCTCTTTTTATGAATGTGAAATGTAGCAGCCATCATATATCTGAATGATGTTTAAGTGCTGATTTTAGATTTCTACTCTGTGATATTCTCCTCTGTGACTTTCAGTTGTGTGAGATTTCCTCCCATATCATTCAAATTTCCCAGTTCTTCTTTTCTGTCAGCCTGGAACTCTGTACTCTTATTCCTCAAGCTAGTAAAACTCACCGCTTTACTCTTAGACATCTAATTTTGCACAGACTGGGAAGTGTCAGCAGGTGTGAAGTTGCATTGATGCAAATTTAAATCATTGCAATTTTCTTTATTCAATGGTCAAATACTTCATCAGTGGTTGAATATTCTACTATTTCTGACTGTTTTCTGTTTCTCATTACCATCAAATGTGTATTTAATTTTTTTTAGAGTTAATAGTTTTTTCCCTGCATTTGAGTTAGACCTGAGCTACTACCACATTTTGTAATTCAAACTTTTTGTCTAACAATGTTTTAAAAAACTCTTTATTTGGAGGGAATTCTCAAATTTCTAAATACTCTACAAACATTAGGATCAGGGCTCACATTCCCAGTTTCCCTTGTAGCCAGATGTGCATATGGAACATGGCCTCAGCTAATGAAGCATACCTACATATTTGAAAGTAAGTAAAGTGTTAAGAGGAACTGTAGATATAATTTTAGTGATGCAAGGATGGAAAAAAAATAACCAACTTTCACTGGTGAACTTTGTCTTCAATCATTGTTTTCCCGTGGGTAACTGGCTAATTTTCTGGCCTAGAGGTGGCATTGGTGTTTTGGTAACAATTGATTTGATGATAACCTGCTTTTGTCTTTTTAAAAATTGCTAATCCACCATTGTTTCTGGTCCTGTTTTATATTTATGCAGTTTATAATGTCTCATGCAAAATTTAGTTCTTTGTTTCTCAGCTTAAACTGAATTTTGATGAGCAGTTTTCACCTTCAAATGAAAGAAATGGCTTTGGTTGATGTTAGACAAAAATAACAAGAAGGAATTAAAGAAATATATTTGTCCTCTTGTAACATTAAATAAATGAAACTGAAAATTCAATAATTCTGCTTCATAAAAAAATAGAAAGTTTCTACTGTTTTTCATTATTTTTGAAGCTGTATCATTAAATGAAATTTCTGCCTTATGGAAGGTTTTTAGAACTATGTAATAATACCATACAGACCATTAGGAGAGAAATGAATAAAGACTGAAAGAAGTAAGCACTGTGTGGTAACATAGATGGCGCACAGTTCTGTGCGTGGAGCCCTAATACATTTGACCATGGAATTTATACAATAAATGTTAGTTTACTGTGAACCTGCTAATTAATATGACTTTTGCAGACATTTCCTTAACCTAAACAGTTTGGGTTTCCTGTATATAGACTGCATGTATTCTCACCTTTAACCTTTCCATAATCTTCCCTAATTACAGATGTCATTGATTCTTAATAGCAAAAGAACAGCAGTAGCTTATAAAGTTATATTATTTGTTTTTTACTAATATGTGAAGTGATTTTGTCTTTCATTTCACCTCTAGAGCTAATTATGTCTTCTAGGTTAACAAAAATTCCAGATCATACCATCATTAGTTTAAACTTTACAATGAAATCATTATTTCCATTTACTACTAGCCTGCATTATAGCAATATTTAGCTAATGAATTCTCAAAATATTTCTTGAAAGGTGAAAGAGTACATCAAGTAAATGGTGTAATTAATTTATTTATCAGAATTTTAAATTAATTGTTCTGTTTAATCTCAAAGGGGTACCAATGAAGTCAGGGCATAAGGACTCCGTGGTTAATAAAATGGCAAGAATTAAAGAGGATTATTACATTTTTTCCTCATACTATGATGGCTATAATTTTTAAAAACAGTAGAAATGTTTAATTTTTAAAGGATACTAGTGTCTATTTCATTCAAAGATGTGAGCTCTTCAGTTCAACTTGTTGTTTGAAATTTGAACAGCTTTTTCTTGCTCTTGTTCAATACAGTTATTTAACAGTCCAGGCAGGCCTCCGGAGTTACATATATGTATGTGGCTATGTGTGTATATATACATAGAAGTACAAATAGCATATAAACAATTTACATAAGACTTTTGCTTTTGATGAAAATTCTTCTAAAAGTGAATATAAATTAATAGCATATGGAGCCTACAAAAATTGTCTAATAGGGAACTAGGAAAAGATAACTTGTGAAGAAAAAGTTCGCTAAAACAGACTTTTTATTTTTGCATGTAATAACTTTATATTGAAGGGTTTCCAGAAATATAAAATGTTATAGGGCACTTATCCTGAGACACACGAAGGAGACAAGGGATAGAGCTAGGATGGAAGTGAAAATAAAGGACAAATAGAGATAGATACTTAAGTGGAAATGAAACACTGCATGTTCTCACTCATAGGTGGGAATTGAACAATGAGAACACATGCACACAGGAAGGGGAACATCACACACTAGGGCCTGTTGTGGGGTGGGGGTAGAGGGTAGGGATAGCATTAGGTCATATACCTAATGTTAAATGACGAGTTAATGGGTGCAGCACACCAACATGGCACATGCATACATATGTAACTAAACTGCACGTTGTGCACATGTGCCCTAAAACTTAAAGTATAAAAAAAAATCATCAAACCGGTGGTAATTTCAAAACATGGCTTTTTCCAGGCAACAAATTTTCTGAATGTATCACAAAAGAAGATAAATTGCATGTCTATGCAGATCATGTCAATGAAATAAACAATAAAGTTACTTATTGGAATATTGAAAGTGGTTGATAATAAATAAATTATTTATATTTATGGCAAAAGCAATAAACTTGCTTTTTAGGGGGTTCAATGACTTCCTGAAAATATCTTTTCACAGATTTTCTCAGAGTGTCTAGTTGGCAAAAGCACAGCTCCAAATAGCTATTTCTGTCAACGTCTAGAGAACATTTACAGTTTGATTTCCAAAAGTTTCCATTTCTACTGACCTTACAAATTTGTAAAGTGAATGCCCACCAGGACAAAATATTAAGTGATAAAATTAATTGGATCCTACAAGTGAAAATCTAGGCAAGGGAAATCTTCTTCCTTCTTAATGAATGATTTTTATGTCTCTTCATTCTTGTCCTTCTAGGTAGAGCAACACTCTGGAGACCTTCTTTTGAGGCATTTCACCACCAGAGTAAGTGTGATGTGTGAGTAATTAGTCCACCCACAGGGAGCTGGTGAAATTAAATGGGAAGTTATTTCCAACTGGCATATCTTGGAGTAAAATTAATCTAATAACAGCTTTCATAAGAGAGCATAAGCTTAAAATACAACATTTTTCATTCAACTTTACCAAACAAAGTGCAAATTTAGGCGTCCAGTTGTGAAGTTTTGTTGTGTGTGGATTGTACAGTGAAGGTACCAGTGGACAACAGTTGCTCATCAAGCAAGTTTATACAAAAGCTTTTGGACAAATCCAACTCTAGATAAAATTCGAAAGTATTTCATGCTTGTGTTCAGAGTTTCTTTTTCTCTCTCCAAGGTAACCCACATATCAAAAGACATATGGGTTGTGGGTAGAACTTCCTAAAATTGCTGGTGAGAAGTGTGCCATGCATAAGCATACTTCACTAGCTTGAATTTTCTGTTAGTCTCACAGGCAACAATTACAATCCTGTATGTTTTTCTATCTCCACACACTCCTGAACATAAAAAGACCAAGTAACATCCCTGGTTAAGATGTGTACAGGTTACAAGACATGTTTAAATATATTCACCAAGAGGTTTATTATTTTCACAGTGGCATTCACTAAATCAGCTGTCAGTGTAGCAATACTGAAGGAATAAGCAGGGTCTTTAATTTATCAAAGTTTGGAGTGTACCCCAAGTTGGATCACTGAAGCACATAACTATAGATAAGGTCACTCAAAATCAGAAATCCAGGTAATAAATATTCACTAGTAGTTTATATGCATTTAGCAATTTCAATGCTGGGAAGTGGAGCCCAGAAAATCAATCGACATGGAGCTATTAAAGAGGCATTCATGGCACCTGCACTTTGAATCTCTTCAGACTCAGGTTAAACAGGAGACACGGTAGCTCATGTATACTGCAAAAACCCTTCCTCTGTCCCTTTTTATCTATGAACCTGCCCTTTTCAATGTTATCTAGATGCCTGAAGGTATGAATACCCTTAATCTTGGTAAAAAATGGTACCACCCATCAGCAAAATCTCACTGATCAGTGTCTGTTACCTCACTGAGTTAGCCTTTTGTGTTGTTGTGGCCCAGAATGACAATGTTGACACAATCCAAACCAGTAGTTGGAAAGTTAATGTTGGATGCGCCTTTGACAATTGATGGAATGACCTGAAATCAAATGGGAGGCAGTGGAGACACAAGAATGCTATTCAGGAAGTTAGTGATCTGTGGAGGTACTAAATGAAATATCTGGAAGGAATTGTAATCTTGCAACTATGCTTTTATGTGTTTTTTGACATAAACCGTTTCTATTTATGGTGGAGCTAGAGTGTCCATTTCCCATGAAGTTCCCATAGTGTTAACTAATACAGTCATGTGTCATTTAATGACAGGGGTGTGTCTGAGAAATGCATTGCTGGACAATTTTATTATTGTATGAACATCACAGAGTTTACTTACACAAACCTAGATGCTATAGCTGATTACATATCTAGGTTAGGTGGTATAGCCTATTCCTCCTAGGCTACAAACCTGTGCAGCATGTTACTGTACTGAATACTGTAGGCAATTGTAACACAACAGTTAAGTATATCTATACTTACTTATATCTATACAGTAAGTGTATCTATACATGTCTAAACATACAAGAGGTACAGTACAAATACAGTGTTATGATTTTATTGCACCACTGTCATACAAGTGCACTATCCTTGACCAAAATGTTGTTATGTGATGCATGATTGTAACAAAAGAATTAATTAAATATAATATCGAAGTGCCTATTGAGATTTCAATGAAGAAAGGAATATTTGTAAATTCTGATTACCTTAGGTGGGAATTGACTTTCTTCCTGTTTCCATGGCTGTTCTTGTGAAAGAGCATAGCTTTCCAAAGACCTGAAATCTCTGACAAATCTTGCAATTCTCTATAGGCTGCATTATGAAGGTCACCTGGTATCAAAAGGGGCAAAATCGTAGATTATAAAGACCTGTACTTTCTTGTCAGTTCCTAAACATAGCAAGCCTTGGTCTATCTTGAACATTTCTGCAGTTATAAATGAGCCTTGGGTCATGATTTTCTGCCTTTTTATCATAGACAAGATTTAATTTAGGAGATGTCCTTTTAATGAGTAATGTGAATAGTAAGTGACACTTATGAAGCCTATTTTCTTCCAGCCATTTTAATTGTCAAATCTGTCCAGTCAAGATGCAATGTTAGAGGCTTCACTGACAACACCGTCTGTGTGTGTGTGTGTGTGTGTGTGTGTGTGTGTATACATACATATGATTGAGCAGGATTTATTGTAAGTCAAAACAGTCTCAAATTTCTTAGGACAATACAGCTTCCTTGGCCATTCCCTTGGAGCTCTGAGTTGAGGAGCTGGTGATGTGTATTTCTTTTGCATGTTCTCCACATTATCCCTATGCAGGCCTTCCATGGGCTTGGTTTTGGAACCAGTGATGAGGAAGATCATTAGAATTGTTGTTCTCAAAAAGATTCCTCCATTCTTCTGTATAAGCAATGGCAATTTTCCCAGACCAATATTTCTTCTTTTGAAATGGTAAATTTTGAATATTAACTGGTTAGTATAATCCCATAAAATAACAAAGTTTGAGCCCTATGATCTGTGTTTTAGGCTAAAGTTGTGTTTTATGCTAAATCATCATTTACTCCTTGTATGATCTTTTTTTTTTTTTTTTTTTTTTTTTTTTTTTTTTTTTTTTTTTTTTTTTTTTTTTTTTTTTTTTTTTTACTTTTAAAATAATTTATTTAACTCAGGACCCAATAAGGTTCATACATTGCAATTGATTCATATGACTTCTAGATTTCTTTCAATGTCTAGGTTTTCTCCCCTCACTCTTTTTCTTTTCTCCCTTGTCTTGTAGAGTTTCCCACAGTCTGCATTTTGCTGATTGTAACCTTCTGCCTCCCCTTTTCCTGAAAACTGGTAGTTTGGGGCCTGATGAAGGTCAGGTTTGATTTTTTCATAAGAATACTTCAAAGGTGGTGTTTTATTCTTCCTTCAGAAGCTGGCGAGTTCCAGTGGTTTTTGTGTGTGCTGTTAGCTGCCATTGACAATCTTCCCGTGGGTCCACTGTTTCATTAGGGGTTGCAAAATGTCAACATACTACCTCGTCATTCCTTTTCTGTTTACTAGTTAGCATACTTCTTTTTTTTGAGACAGAGTCTCACACTGTCACTCAGGCTGGAGTGCAGTGGCACAATTTTGGCTTACGGTAAGCTCCGCCTCCCAGGTGCACACCATCCTCCTGCTTCAGCCTCCTGAGTAGCTGGGACTACAGGTGCCCGCCACCACACCCGGCTAATTGTTTTTTAAGATTAAGTGGGAAATAAAAGCTGCTCCCCTATATTACATTCATAAATCAGAATCATTAAAGCAAGCTATTTATTTATTAGAAACACATACTCCAAATTTAGCATCTAAGACATGACAGCCTTTCAAGAGACATCAATTTACTTTTTAGGGTCTATAGCTATATTTGTATTCATGTTATTGGTGTCCATAATATTTCATTAGATGTTCTGGGTAAATTGATAAATGAAAATAATGTATGTGATAAGGAGAACAACCTAGGCCTCCTGGAGGGCCCCTTACAACTCAGCTGGTGTTAGCAGAAATGCCTGGGTGTAACAGTGAGAAACAACCTTTCAAAAGTGTTGAGCAATTTTTCAGGCAGAGGAATATGTATACCAATCCAGGCAGCAAGATAAGTGGAGGTCAGTTAAAAGATCAGGGTGTGATTACATTTTTTTTTTTAGGTTTCTACTGAGAGGAAATATAACACTGAGTTATTATTTTCTCCGCATATCTCTGGTTATTTTGTCACAACCTTTTATGTAAGCTACTACCAAACACTGGGTTATCCAAGATCTATGGGTCGTATTCAATATTTGCTTTTCCCTCAACTACTAACACATTTGATTCCCTTTGTAACTTTCTCCCCTATTTCTCCTTTCAACCTGTTTTCTCCAACCACACTGAGTTAATAAGCCTCCTATATACTCTCATAACCTGTTTTATCTAAAGAGATTTCCTTTTTCTACTATTATACCCATCTCATTCCCTAATTTATTTATTCTTATTTCTCACTCTATTTTTTATTCTTTTAGGCACAGCTCATGTCTCATGACTTTCAAAAAGTTTTTCTTCCGATATTCCCAGCTCGAATTAGTTACATCCCAATCAGTTTCCTTAGACTTACAACTCTGCATATTATTGGCTTGCAATCTGTCTTAGGCTGGGAATTAGCTCCTTGTAGGCAGGGGCTAGAATTTATTTATTCTTATGTCCATAATGCCTGACACAGGAACTATTCTTATATACAAATTGTAGGGCCACAATTCCTGAGAACATATGTACATTGTAGTGACTCATAAAGGCTTGAAATAAATTTTTAAAATGATTAATTGGGAAGTCCATGAACTTGACATCTTGATGTAGAAGAAAAGCAAGGGCAGATGAAGAAGTTATAGGGGATACTTGAAATACCAGAAGAATATAATCAGAGAGCAATAAATTAATCCTAGATTTTTAGATGTGAAGAAGTTCTGAGAAATATTTGAAGACATGGCTCTAGGGATGAGTACATAACAGAGACCAGTAGCCAGAGTCAGAGCTTTAAAGAGTGAAGAAATTGCATTGCAGGGGGAAGGACTCTTGTATGCTAAATAGAAATTGTCATTAAATGGAGACTAAGCAAGAGGCTGATGATCTGTGGATGACAGACCCAGAAAGGTGTGGAGATAGAGGTAAATGCCATAATCTACAAAGAAGATATTTTTGTGCCAGAAAGAAATAATAGGTCTAGAACGTAATAAAAGATAAATAGTTAACTACATTGCAATGTGGTCTGAGAACTCACTGAAAGCATAGCCATTGATATTAACTTCCACTTCGCTTCCAGACAAAAGATTTTAAATATCTTAAAAATTCCATTTGATATTGTATGATTCATCAAGACAGAAAGTAAAGCTGTAGTTGCCCTGGGAGGGCGGGGAATGGGGAGTCACTTTTTAATGGGTACAGGATTTCAATTTTACAAGACAAAAAGAATTATGGAGATGGGTGGTGGTGATGCTTGCACAACATTGTGAATACATTTAATGACACTGAATTGTATACTTAACAGTGGTTAAGATGCAAATTGTTGAGTGTGTTTTGCCACAGTTAAAAAACGGAAAACAATAGTATTTGAAGATATAGCCCATTTCATCTGGTAGCTAGCTGTATGTGTCTGCTCAGCTGAGGATAGATATTTATGCTGTTTCTGAACTGGAGGTTACTGGTATTATTATAAGGTATAGGAAAATTGATCTTATGTGGCTAACTGAGGTGGATATAGTTGTATCAGTCAGGCAGTAATGATATAATCACGATAGTTTACATTTAACACAACTTACATGTGTTATACTTTAGAAAGCACTTCATTCATATTATTACTTCATACCATTTTCCCCTTACCATATTTGTCTCTCCTTTTTCTGCTGACTTCAGAAAATGTCTCTTCCACACTACTCAATTCATCTCCTTATTCTGTCAAAATTTTAAGTCTCAGAGTCTCCAAAAAAAATTCCAGACAAGTCTCATCAGCTTTTGGTCATTGATTAATTGATATCCTTAGAGGCTTTCCCTTCCCCTTCTCAATTTAACATAGCTTCCAAATACACTTGCCAGTAAAACAAAGTTGTTTAAATGGTTTTGTATTTCTTCCTGCTGAATTATGAACATTTTTTCATATTGACATTGATTTCCATCTGGCCATGAAATACTCAAGGTGAAGAAAATGAAACAAAATTGTTAATATTTATCAAGAGCCAGGTACTGTTTTCAGTGTCCTAGAAGCATAAACTGGTGTAATGCTCACCAGCTCATATGAGAGGCAAAAATGGATGAAACTATAAAATCAAGACACAGAGAGTTAAGGGAAATTTCCCAAGATCACACAGCCACTGAGGATATGAACTAGATTTTGACTTCAGGCTATTTACCCCAGAACCTGTGCTTTCAACCATCATTTGTACTGCTTCCGTAAATTACTCTTGAGTACACTGTGACATCATATTTCACCTATGACACTGATTATCTGGGGAACTTTGCAACTTATTCTGAATGTGATTCAGTTTTCTTTTCTGTACAGAGATAAAGTCAGTATATACTCCATAGATTCGTTATAAGGATTATATGAAATGACACATGAGAAGGCTTTAAAAGGACTTGGAAAGCAATAAGCTTTTTTGTTTTCAATCATTTTTCAATAGGTTATCAGTGTTGTGAATGGTTCATGAAAAATGACTCTGGGCTCAGTGAGTAACTGAAATGTGGTTGCTTAATAGTGTGTTTAATATTAATATAATAGTAACAAATGTTGTTATTGTTGAGTAATACTTATTTGGCTTTTCACTGGTTTTCTTTTCTAGTATTTTAGTCAGACTTCTTAAGTGTCCTCAAGTGTGTACACATTTCTTAAATTTGTTGGAAAGTACCAAATTTAAGATATCTTGCATTTTTTTCTTCCTTAGTAAACACGAAATTCCATCACGCAGCAGAAAAAGGGCTCTGTTATTGTTGGTACAATGGTTTAATATTCACTTTTATTCCCTGTATCGTAGTTCTGATTTAATTGCTATTTAGAATAAAACTTGTTCCTTATTATATGCATTCATAATTATAAAATTTGTGTTTTAATGCCTTCTACACATATACTGTGCTTTTCTTTATTTCCTTATATCTCTTACTGTTTCATGATCCTGGTATTTGAAATCTCATTAAGTGTTGTTTGGGGATTTGCTGGGAATGTCATCTACATAGTAATGTCTCAAGTTTGTAGCATCTTTAAAACATAATAGGAGAAGGAATTCACAGCAGAGTAATAACCCTCCCGCTTTAGGCAATGTATTTGTGATTGGTATGACTTTGTTCCCAGAGGGCAGTTAGCAACACAATATTAAGGCTATGTGTAGAAGGAAAACAAATTTTAAAAATCTCCTTTATAAAAAACAGTTCCCGAACCTAACCAGTATCATGCACAGAATCCGTTTCCACCTCTTCATATGGAAGCAGCTCTGGGTGGACATCTAGAAAGTTGGATAACTATTGATCACATATGATCTGTAAAGGGAGAGATTTACAAGAAAGTGTTAAATTTAATCCATAGGAAAGCAAAATCAAAAATCAATGAATTTTCCATTTGTAGTTTTCCCTAGGGGCTCCACTCTCTAGATGGCTTAAATGCGTTAGAATTAAATGACTAGGCACAATTGTTTGTTAGTGAGATAAAAGCAAGGTAAGCGTTTCTGCTTTATGAGTCCAAGCACAGGGACACTTGGTTTTCTTTGGAAGGATATCATAAAGGCAATGTTTATGAGTAATCCCTCATTGTCTTTCCTTCTGCAGCATTCAATGGTATGTACTATAATTTAGAAATGAAAACTACTTAAAGACCACTTGCTAAGTTTCATGTATTTCAAATTCTCAGATCCTGAGTGTTTAAATATGCCTATATTTCTTCATGAAAAAACATAATCTTTGCCAAGTTAGAAAAAGAAAGTCATATTCCCATTTTTAACTAAATGTAATCAGAAATTTGGACAGTTTTTAGCCTTCAATACATTATGTAATTTGGGTAACAGGCTGAATAAAAGTAAGGAACTTCAGTTAAATTCAGAGAGAAGCTAGTAATTTTTTCTAAGACTCAAATGTATAGAACAGATCTCTGATATTAAGGGTAAGACCCTCAAAGGTGACCCAAAATGGGTAATTGTGGGATTATTTTGGGAGGAATCATCATAAATTCTTACTGCTATAAATACAGTCAAATGTCAGATAAATATACTCCACTGAAATGTTTTCTAGGAATGACGTTGGAACCAATGTTGGTAATTTTGAAAGTCATTAAGAGGATTTCAGATGATAGAAGTCGGGCAACTATCCCAGGTTTAATAAATAAGCAAATGGTGAGTTCCAAAAATGCTGTATCAATGAGCCTCATATTGATCCTGAGCACAATTTCAGGAAGGTCCATTAAATGGGTCTTTGGAGAGCACTTAGGATAAAAGGCTGGCAGCAGGGATTCACTAAGAGCAATGGTGCCAATCTTGCCTCTTTGACATTGTTATCTGACTGATAAAGGTAGGCTATAGCGGTACACAATACAGATATTTCCAGGGTAAAGCTGTTGAGCTGCTGTAATTTTCCTTGCCTCTTCACTATCTTCTCCTATAGTTGACTCCCAAGGAAAAGATAGTTGACTTTTAATCTAGAAATGTATGTTAATTGGCAAAAACAAACAAATGAAACCATAAACTATCCTTTAGGCTTGTCTCTGCTCAGTTATTAGATCATATGAATGTGCCCTTAGGAAACACAGAAGGCCCACACTATTATAGAGACAAATTTCTTACATTCTCTGCTGTTTAATGCTCTTCAAAAGACTTACCATACTTCGCTAATTTGATTACCAACTACTTGAACACAGGGACCAATGTGCTTATTAAAAATTTTGCATATTATGAGGGCATTAACTTTTAAGTATTTGATTGTTAAGACAATGCATATTATTATAAACCATAGAAGGCACACTTATTACCTCCTTGAGAACCAGTCTCTATTTCTGTGGTTCATAGAACTCCAAGGTCACAGAGGGATTGGACATTTGTGTTTTCAATTGGCCCTCTTCAGCCCTAGGATAAATAGTGATTAATCTAAGCCGATGGTTTTTGGCTCTGTCTGACCCAATGCCTCTACTTCATAAGAAATTCTTCAAAGACCCCTTCACTATTCTAAACTATTAGTGAGAACACAATGTATGTATTCAAGTTGTTGAAAATATTAATGTTATGCTGAAGCTAACAAAGGAGAAATAATTTACTGTCAATATATGATCCAAAATGTATATAATTGTGCCAGAACATTTACATATCAAATACAATAGAACATAATGAGATTTTCATATCTTCGCCCATACCTTGAAACATTGTAAATAAAAAGCTACAAATATAGTTTCATTGAATAACCAAATGCCAAAACTGCCATTTCTGTTTTTGACATGATTGATCTGCATTGGTAAATGTAATAGATACTTTCTGTTTGGCCCTTGTCCCCTGTTATACTCTCCTATTTACTGGCTTTTGTCCAAGTGGAATGGTCCATATTGAATATCTCAATCTGTTCCCTTGCTCATTGCCTTCTATGCATGTTCATGAGATTAAAGGGAAGGAGGAAATGGGATTGGGGGTTATTGCCTAAACTCCCTCTCTGCTAGGTCTCCTTGACCAATCTTTTTCATAAGAAAATTAGTGTTTCCTTGCGTGATCAGGGCAGTTTACTCCCCAGAACTCTGCCTGCTGCTACTAACCCAGAGTTATTGTGGGGTGTGATTTCTGTGATTCCTTCACCCTTCTCCCCTGACATTTTCGTAAGTAGTCTCTTTGGAAATAAACCCATGTTAAATTATCTTAGTTTGTGTGTGTTCTGTTTTTCCTATTGAGACTCTGAAATGAGTATCTAAATGAAAAAATCTACCATCTTTTCTCATATACATAGTAGTTTCATTCTTGCAAAATTCATGGCATATTAAAACCATGCAAAAGTACTTGGCACTTAGGCAGTTACATTTGGGATTGTATAATTAAACAAAGCAGGTTATTCACCTTCATTACATTAGAAAGTCATTCAGGACATACAGCAATCCTTAATTAGGAACGGCTATCCCATGTTACTGGACATATGGCATCCCTGTTTTCCAATCCTTAAAGTTTTTCCTTAAAGTTCCAAAATACCATCACTTATTATTTCCTGCCATTGGATTTTGTCACGTGAAGTTGTAAGGCTGGGAATGCCATAGCCATCTTGAAAACATAGGTAGAAAGATAAGAGAATCACAAAGAAGTGGATCATGTTGAATTAACTAAGCATTGATACCATCTATTTGTTGTGCGATTTGGTAAAAGTTGCTCCTTGTTTTTTTCTTCAATTAGTTGACTATTCTGTTACTTGAAGCTAAAAACTTTTTTTTCTTTTCTTTCCTTCTTTTTTTTTTTTTGACAGAATCTTACTCTGTTGCCCAGGCTGGAGTGCAGTGGCATGATCTTGGCTCACTGCAACCTCTGCTTGCCTAGTTCAAGCAATTCTCACACCTCAGCCTCCCTAGTAGCTGGGATTACAGGCACATGCCACCACACTCAGATGATTTTTGTATTTTTAGTAGAGATGGGGTTTCACCCTGTTTGCCAGGCTGGTCTCAAACTCCTGACCTCAAGCGATCTGCCCACCTCAGCCTACCAAAGTGCTGGGATTACAGGTGTAAGCCACTGACCCTGCCCAAAAACATTTTAACCAATAGCAAAGCAAAGCACATTATTTCATTACATTTTTTCAAAAGTTGCCAGTAATTTCAATTAAAAATATTATATAACATGTTTAATGCAATACAAATGCTTTTCAATGTACAATGGGGTTAAGTCTTGATAAGCTGACTTTAAATTGAAAATACAGTAAGTTAAAAATGTATTTAATACCTAACTTACTGAATATCACAGCTTATCCAGGCATACCTTTAATGTGCTCAGAACACTTACATCAGCTGACAATTGGGCAAAATCATTGAATACAAAACCCACTTTATAATAAAGTATTGGATATTTTATGTAATTTGTTGAATATTGTACTGTGTGTACCTATATAAACATGTATGTTTATATATATATTTGTGTGCGTATATATCCTCGGTGTGTGTGTATGTGTGTTTGAGAGTGTGTGTGTGTGTGTATGAAATTGTAGGAAAGTAAAATTTCTTATCTTATAGATATAGCATGTTAACATGTTGGTACCTATCCTCCTGAGATGTAAAATTTTACATGGATAGATGTGTACATTTACTGTTGTACACAAAGAGAAACATATTCTGTAGGCTCTTTGTTTTTCTGTAGTTTCATTCAACACTATCTGGTTTATATGGATGATTACATATATAATGCTAGGATGAAGGTTCTTCTCTATAACTTTGAAACTTCCTTGATTATCAACCCTTGGTATATTCTTAGAATAGGATTTTATTTTAGAATTAAGATCCTTGTTTCAGGACTCTAGACTGTTAACACACAGAGCCAATAATTATTCAGAATTGTTGGGTTAGTTCACATTCCCACAGATGAGACATCAAATGTCCCGGCTGCACAGCCTCATTAACACTAGATTTTCTGGACATTTATATAGTATTTCATCTGATATAAAAAGTAGAATTCTAATTTAATTATGGTTGTTAATTTATTTTTATCTTTTTAGTCATTATGAAAATGTTTAACTATATGAAAAGCTAGGAAAGAGTTTTATTTTTTAAGGTAGTACTTCAGAAATATTTGCGATACTTAATTTTTAAAAATTAACTCTAAAAAATCTTGAAATGTCTGTTTAATGAAATAGGACATAAATACTGGTCACATTAGTGAAAAATATTTGTTTAAAATTAAAATATCTGCAGCAATCCTGTAGATATTAATAATTTTTAAAGAATGACATCTTTAAAATATAAATGTTCTAAATTTATAATCAGTTAAATACGTCTCTATTAATACATATAGATACATATATCTAAATAAATTTGAAGACTTCAAATTCCAGGTACAATATAATTCTTTTCTATCCTGTGATTTGTCATTCAGTATTTTGTAATTTGAACAGAAATATTTTGCACTAACCACATGTCTGTATTTTCTCTTACCTAGAAATGTTATTTTATGCAAAATTGTTTTAAAGGTCAGTTTGCATGTTTGAAAGCATCTTGTAGAATGTTACATAATATATTGCATATTTGGTTACATTGTTTTAACTGTGTAAATATGGTTTAAATCTATGATGCTCTTTAGTGCTGATCATGATGCAAAGCAAATTTATCTGTATAAAAGTCTCCTGTTAATTTATTTTTTATTATTATATTTTAAGTTTTAGGGTACATGTGCACAACGTGCAGGTTTGTTAGATATGTATACATGGGCCATGTTGGTGTGCTGCACCCATTAACTCGTCATTTAACATTAGGTATATCTCCTAATGCTATCCTTCCCCCCTCCCCCCACCCCACAACTGTCCCCAGTGTGTGATGTTCCCCTTCCTGCATCCATGTTTTCTCATTGTTCAATTCCCACCTATGAGTGAGAACATGTGGTATTTGGTTTTTTTCCTTGCAATAGTTTGCTGAGAATGATGGTTTCTAGCTTCATCCATGTCCCTACAAAGGACATGAACTCAACATTTTTTATGGCTGCATGGTATTCCATGGTGTATATGTGCCACGTTTTCTTCATCCAGTCTATCATTGTTGGACATTTGTGTTGGCTCCAAGTCTTTGCTATTGTGAATAGTGCCACAATAAACATACATGTGCTTGTGTCTTTATAGCAGCATGATTTATAATCCTTTGGGTATATACTCAGCAATGGGAAGGCTGGGTCAAATGGTATTTCTAGTTCTAGATCCCTGAGGAATCACCACACCGAGTTCCACATGGTTGAACTAGTTTACAGTCCCACCAACAGTGTAAAAGCGTTCCTATTTCTCCACATCCTCTCCAGCACCTGTTGTTTCCTGACTTTTTAATGATCGCCATTCTAACTGGTGTGAGATGGTATCTCATTGTGGTTTTGATATGCATTTCTCTGATGGCCAGTGATGATGAGCATTTTTTCATGTGTCTTTTGGCTGCAAAATGTCTTCTTTGAGAAGTGTCTGTTCATTTCCTTTGCCCACATTTTGATGGGGTTGTTTGTTTTTATCTTGTGAATTTGTTTGAGTTCATTGTAGATTCTGGATATTAGCCCTTTGTCAGATGAGGAGGTCGCAAAACTTTTCTCCCATACTGTAGGATGCCTGTTCACTCTGATAGTGGTTTCTTTTGCTGTGCAGAGCCTCCTTAGTTTAATTCGATCCCATTTGTCAATTTTGGCTTTTGTTGCCATTGCTTTTGGTGTTTTAGACATGAAGTCTCTGCCCATGCCTATGTCCTGAATGGTATTGCCTGGTTTTTCTTCTAGGGTTTTTATGGTTTTAGGTCCAACATGTAAGTCTTTAATCCATCGTGAATTAATTTCTGTGTAAGGTGTAAGGAAGGGATCCAGTTTCAGCTTTCTACCTATGGCTAGCCAGTTTTCCCAGCACCATTTATTAAATAGGGTAGACTTTCCCTAGTTCTTGTTTTTGTCAGGTTTGTCAAAGATCAGATAGTTGTAGATATGTGGCATTATTTCTTAGGGCTCTGCCCTGTTCCATTGGTCTATATCTCTGTTTTGGTACTAGTACTATGCTGTTTTGGTTACTGTATCCTTGTAGTATAGTTTGAAGTCAGGTAGCATGATGCCTCCACCTTTGTTCTTTTGGCTTAGGATTGACTTGGCAATTTGGGCTCTTTTTTGGTTCCATATGAACTTTAAAGTAGTTTTTTCCAATTCTGTGAAGAAAGTCATTGGTAGCTTGATGGAGATGGAATTGAATCTATAAATTACCTTGGGCAGTATGGCCATTTTCACGATATTAATTCTTCCTACCCATGAGCATGGCATGTTCTTCCATTTGTTTGTATCCTTTTTTATTTCATTGAGCAGTAGTTTGTAGTTCTCCTTGAAGAGGTCCTTCACTTCCCTTGTAAATGGTATTCCTAGGTATTTTATTTTCTTTGAAGCAATTGTGAATGTGAGTTCACTCATGATTTGGCTCTCTGTTTCTCTGTTATTGGTGTATAAGAATGCTTGTGATTTTTGCACATTGATTTTGTATCCTGAGACTTTGCTGAAGTTGCTTATTAGCTTAAGGAGACTTTGGGCTGAGACAATGGGGTTTTCCACATACACAGTCATGTCATCTGTAAACAGGGACAATTTGACTTCCTCTTTTCCTAATTGAATGTCCTTTATTTCCTTCTCCTTCCTGATTGCCCTGGCCAGAACTTCCAGCACTATGTTGAATAGGAGTGGTGAGAGAGGGCATCCCTGTCTTGTGCCAGTTTTCAAACGGAATGCTTCCAGTTTTTGTCCATTCAGTATGATATTGGCTGTGGATTTGTCATAGATAGCTCTTGTTATTTTGAGATACGTCCTATCAATCCCTAATTTATTGAGAGTTTTTAGCATGAAGGTTTGCTGAATTTTGTCAAAGGCCTTTTCTGCATCTATTGAGATAATCATGTGGTTTTTGTCTTTGGTCCTGTTTATATGCTGGATTACGTTTACTGATTTTCATATGTTGAACCAGCCTTGCATCCCAGGGATGAAACCCGCTTGATCATGGTGGATAAGCTTTTTTATGTGTTGCTGGATTCGGTTTTCCAGTATTTTATTGAGGATTTTTCATCAATGTTCATCAAGGATATTGGTCTAAAATTCTCTTTTTTTTTTTGTTTTGTCTCTGCCAGGCTTTGGTATCAGGATGATGCTGTCCTCATAAAATGAGTTAGGGAGGATTCCCTCTTTTTCTATTGATTGGAATAGTTTCAGAACGAATGGTACCAGTTCCTGCTTGTACCACTGGTAGAATTCGGCTGTGAATCCATCTGGTCCTGGACGTTTTTTGGTTGGTAAGCTATTAATTATTGCCTCAATTTCAGAGCGTGTTATTTGTCTATTCAGAGGTTCAACTTCTTCCTGGTTTAGTCTTGGGAGAGTATATGTGTCAAGGAATTTATCCATTTCTTCTAGATTTTCTAGTTTATTTGTGTAGAGGTGTTTATAGTATTCTCTGATTGTAGTTTGTATTTCTGTGGGATCGGTGGTGATATCCCCTTTGTCAATTTTTATTGCATCTATTTGATTCTTCTCTCTTTTCTTCTTTATTGGTCTTGCTAGTGGTCTGTCGATTTTGTTGATCTTTTCAAAAAACAGCTTCTGTATTCACTGATTTTTTGAAGGGTTTTTTGTGTCTCTATTTCCTTCAGTTCTGCTCTGATCTTAGTTACTTCTTGCCTTCTGCTAGCTTTTGAATGTGTTTGCTCTTGCTTCTCTAATTCTTTTAATTGTGATGTTAAGATGTCAATTTTATTTCTTTCCTGCTTTCTCTTGTGGGCATTTAGTGCTGTAAATTTCCCTCTTCACACTGCTTTGAATGTGTCCCAGAGATTCCGGTATGTTGTGTCTTTGTTCTTGTTGGTTTCGAAGAACATCTTTATTCCTGCCTTCATTTCCTTATGTACCCAGTAGTCATTCAAGAGCAGGTTGTTCAGTTTCCATGTAGTTGAGTGGTTTCGAGTGAGTTTCTTTTTTTTTTTTTTTTTTTTTTAAGACGGAGTCTCGCTCTGTCGCCCAGGCTGGAGTGCAGTGGCGCGATCTCGGCTCACTGCAAGCTCCGCCTCCCGGGTTCACGCCATTCTCCTGCCTCAGCCTCCCGAGTAGCTGGGACTACAGGCGCCCGCTACCACGCCCGGCTAATTTTTTGTATTTTTAGTAGAGACGGGGTTTCACTGTGTTAGCCAGGATGGTCTCGATCTCCTGACCTCGTGATCCGCCCGCCTCGGCCTCCCAAAGTGCTGGGATTACAGGCGTGAGCCACCGCGCCCGGCCTCGAGTGAGTTTCTTAATCCTGAGTTGAAGTTTGATTGCACTGTGGTCTGAGAGACAGTTTGTTATACTTTCTGTTCTTTTACATTTGCTGAGGAGTGCTTTACTTCCAACTATGTGGTCAATTTTGGAATAGGTGTGGTGTGGTGCTGAAAAGAATACATATTCCATTGATTTGGGATAGAGAGTTCTGTAGATGTCTATTAGGTCTGCTTGGTGCAGAGCTGAGTTCAATTCCTGTATATCCTGGTTAACTTTCTGTCTCGTTGATCTGTCTAATGTTGACAGTGGGGTGTTAAAGTCTCCCATTATTATTTTGTGGGCGTCTAAGTCACTTTGTAGATCACTAAGGACTTGCTTTATGAATCTGAGTGCTTCTGTATTGTGTGCATATATATTTAGGATAGTTAGTTCTTGTTGAATTGATCCCTTTACCATTATGTGATGGCCTTATTTGTCTCTTTTGATCTTTGGTGGTTTAAAGTCTGTTTTATCAGAGACTAGGATTGCAACCCCTGCCTTTTTTTGTTTTCCGTTTGCTTGGTAGATCTTCCTCCATCCCTTTATTTTGAGCCTATGTGTGTCTCTGCAGGTGAGAAGGGTTTCCTGAATACAGCACACTGATGGGTCTTGACTCTTTATCCAATTTGCCAGTCTGTGCCTTTTAATTGGAGCATTTAACCCATTTACATTTAAGGTTAGTATTGTTATGTGTGAGTTTGATCCTGCCATTATGATGTTAGCTGGTTATTTTCCTCGTTAGTTGATGCAGTTTCTTCCTAGCCTTGATGGTCTTTACAATTTGGCATGTTTTTGCAGTGGCTGGTACCAGTTGTTCCTTTCCATGTTTAGTGCTTCCTTCAGGAGCTCTTTTAGGGCAGGCCTGGTGGTGACAGAATCTCTCAGCATTTGCTTGTCTGTGGAGTATATTATTTCTCCTTCACTTATGAAGCTTAGTTTAGCTGAATATGAAATTCTGGGTTGAAAATTCTTTTCTTTAAGAATGTTGAATATTGGCCCCCACTCTCTTCTGGCTTGTAGAGTTTCTGAGGAGAGATCAGCAGATTGTCTGATGGGCTTCCTTTTGTGGGTAACCTGACCATTCTCTTGGCTGCCTTTAAAATTTTTTCAATCATTTCAACTTTGGTGAATCTGACAATTATGTGTCTTGGAGTTGCTCTTCTCGAGGAGTATCTTTGTGGCATTCTCTGTATTTCCTGAATTTGTATGTTGGCCTGCCTTACTAGATTGGGGAAGTTCTCCTGGATAATATCCTGCAGAGTGTTTTCCAACTTGGTTCCATTCTCCCCATCACTTTCAGGTACACCAATTAGACATACATTTGGTCTTTTCACATAGTCCCATATTTCTTGGAGGCTTTGTTCATTTCTTCTATTCCTTTTTCTCTAAACTTCTCTTCATGCTTTATTTCATTCATTTCGTTTTCCATCGCTGATACTCTTTCTTCCAGTTGATCACATCAGTTACTGAGGCTTATGCATTTGTCATGTAGTTCTTGTGCCATGGTTTTCAGCTCCGTCAGGTCCTTTAAGGACTTCTCTGCATTTGTTATTCTAGTTATCCATTCGTCTAATTTTTTTTCAAAGTTTTTAACTTCTTTGCCACTGGTTCGAACTTCCTCCTTTAGCTCGGAGTACTTTGATCTTTTGAAGACTTTCTCTCTCAACTCATCAAAGTCATACTCCGTCCAGCTTTGTTCCATTGCTGGTGAGGAGCTGCATTCCTTTGCAGGAGGAGAGGCACTCTGATTTTTAGAGTTTCCAGTTTTTCTGCTCTGTTTTTTCCCATCTTTGTGGTTTTATCTTCCTTTGGTCCTTGATGATGGTGACATACAGATGGGGTTTTGGTGTGGATGTCCTTTCTGTTTGTTAGTTTTCCTTCTAACAGTCAGGACCCTCAGCTGCAGGTCTGTTGGAGTTTACTGGAGGTCTACTCCAGACACTATTTGCTTGGGTATCAGCAGTGGTGGCTGCAGAACAGTGGATATTGGTGAACTGCAAATGCTGCTGCCTGACCATTCCTCTGGAAGTTTTGACTCAGAGGGGTACCCGGCCATGTGAGATGTCAGTCTGCCCCTACTGGGGGGTGCCTCCCAGTTAGGCTACTCAGGGGTCAGGAACCCACTTGAGGAGGCTGTCTGCCTGTTCTCAGATCTCAAGCTGCATGCTGGGAGAACCACTACTCTCTTCAAAGCTGTCAGACAGGGATATTTAAGTCTGCAGAGGGTATTGCTGTCTTTTGTTTGTCTGTGCCCTGCCCCCAGAGGTGGAGCCTACAGAGGCAGGCTGGCCTCCTTGAGCTGTGTTAGGCTCCACCCAGTTCGAACTTCCTGGCTGCTTTGTTTACTTACTCAAGCCCGAGCAATGGCGGGCGCCCCTCTCCCAGCCCCACTGTAACCTTGCAGTTTGATCTCAGACTGCTGTGCTAGCAAACAGTGAGGCTCCACCCAATTCGAACTTCCTGGCTGCTTTGTTTACTTACTCAAGCCTGAGCAATGGCGGGCGCCCATCCCCCAGCCCCACTGTAACCTTGCAGTTTGAGCTCAGACTGCTGTGCTAGCAAACAGTGAGGCTCCGTGGGTGTAGGATCCTCCAAGCCAGGTGCTGGATTCAATCTCCTGGTATGCCATTTGATAAGCCTGTTGGAAAAGTGCAGTATTAGGGTGGGAGTGACCTGATTTTCCAGGTGCCATCTGTCACCCCTTTCTTTGACTAGGAAAGGGAATTCCCTGACCCATTGTGCTTCCCAGGTGAGGTGATGCCTTGCCCTGCTTTGGCTCCTGCATGGTGCGCTGCACCCACTGTCCAGCACTCCCCAGTGAGATGAACCTGGTACCTCAGTTGGAAATGCAGATATCACCTGTCTTCTGCATCACTCACGCTGGGAGCTGTAGACTGGAGCTGTTCCTATTCGGCCATGTTGCCTCCATCTTCTAATTTTTAACTTTCAAGTGATTAGATACATTTACCCTCTTCTGAATTTTAATTCCTGATGAAAAGATTGTGAAATCTCAAGAGGATAATGAATCAGCTTCTGATTATATTCTGGAATTACGATTTGATCACCCATCCAAGAATGCGTATTCACTTTCCTTTACATTACACACATGCATAATACCATGCTGAGTGATGCTGGAGAAAGTGAGTCTTCAGTAATGCCCTCATGAAATTACAGTCTCACTACGCTGAGGTATTTTCTTTTTAACACTTTTTTTCTTTTCTGCTGTGAATATGTGCCTTCTAAGAGGTGAAAAACTGGGAAAAACTGAAAAAGAACCTTCATCTAATTCAGTAACTAGCTTTTGTATCTTCTAAAAATGTTCATCTCCAGAAAGCTCTAATCTTCATTCCTTTACAAGCTTTATTTCTCTCTCCTTTCCAACACTAGACTTTTCTCTGTTTGTTTTCTATAATTTTTTAGAGATGCCTACAATAGAAAAAAACTATGACATATTCAATACATCTGAAAAGTTTGCATTGCCATAGATAAGAATGAATTATCTGTTTATAAAGAAAAAAATCAATAAAAAGATGAACCAAGAAAGCACAGAAGGTAGTAACCACATTTAGATGTTTATCATGGAATCATCTTTATAATCCATCAGTTACAATTCCACAGAGCAAATTACAAGTAATTGTGAAGTTTCCCCTCATTTTATAGGTTTGGTCTTATAAGGCATACAACACAAATTTTAATTACTTTTCTTTTTGGTATTTGGAACTTAATTTGGTGAAGTGGCCACTGGGTAGATGATGGAGCCTCTTGAGACATACAGTCTTCTTCTAGCTTTGTGGATGTAAATATTACTGTGTAGTTTTCTTTCACTTATTATTTTACAAGGCATGCTTCATTAAAAATATGTCAGCATCTCATTGACAAATCACAAAATTTAAAAGGCACAAGAAAAAAACAATTTATTTGAAACATTTCTGTGTAAAAGCATTCACCACTCATACTATTCTTCAAATATTTTTATTATATTTAAACACAAGCCTAGTTTTATCTTGAGGGTCTGACCTTGATGATATTGTACACTTTAAACTTAGAAAAAATTGAACTCTATTGGAAATTTCCTACAGATCAGATTTTCTAGATGCCAAGCGCCTTGTTTCAGCTGCAGTGATGACAGCAAATTGGGTTCTCAGGGATTCTGGCCTCTGGCATCATCTCAGTTGTTTATAATTGAAGTCGGCTCTGATGAGAACTCAGCTTAGATGCATGGTTGGACTGCTGGGCTTAAGGCTGGCCAGCCAGGAGGTTGCATTGAGGTGTAACTAGGCAAAGAAAGAAGGAGTTTATTGAGGAACGACTGACAATAGCAAAGACTTGGAACCAACCCAAATGTCCAACAATGATAGACTGGATTAAGAAAATGTGGCAGAAATACACCATGGAATACTATGCAGCCATAAAAATGATGAGTTCATGTCCTTTGTAGGGACAAAGATGAACCTGGAAACCATTATTCACAGCAAACTATCACAAGGACAAAAAACCAAACACCACATGTTCTCATTCATAGGAGGGAATTAAACAACGAGTACACATGGACACAGGAAGGGGAACATCACACACTGGGGGCCTAAGGGGGCATTGTGACATCATAACGCTGCACTGGTCACCCAGGTGACAGACCCTTGCCTGTGATCTGCCTAAGGGGGCATTGTTACATCATGACTCTGCACTGGTCACCCAGGTGACACACCATTGTCTTTGATCTGCCTAAGGGGGCATTGTGACATCATAAGTCTGCACTGGTCACCCAGGTGACAGAACCCTGTCTTTGATCTGCCTAAGGGGGCATTGTGACATCATAACTCTACACAGGTAACCCAGGTGACACACCCTTGTCTGTTCACTGCCTAACGGGTCATTGTGACATCATAACTCTGCACTGGTCACCCAGGTGACAGACCCTTGTCTCTGATCTGCCTAAGGGTCATTGTGACATCATAACACTTCACGGGTCACCCAGGTGATAGGCCCATGTCTGTGATCTGCCTAAGGGGGCCTTGTGACATAACTCTGCACTGGTCACTCAGGTGACAGACCCTAGACTGTGATCTGCCTAAGGGGGCATTGTGACATCATAACTCTGCACTGGTCACCCAGGTGACAGACCCTTGTCTGTGATCCACGTAAGGGGGCATTGTGACATCAAAAGCCTGCACTGGTCACCCATGTGAAAGACCATTGTCTTTGATCTGCCTAAGGGGCCACTGGGACATCATAACCCTGCACTGGTCACCCAGGCGACAGACCCATGTCTGAAATCTGCCTAAGGGGAAATTGTGACATCACAACTCTGCAATGGTAACCCAGGTGACAGACCCTTGTCTGTGATCTGCCTAAGGGGGCATTGTGACACCATAATTCTGCAGTGGTCGTCCAGGTGACAGGCCCTAGTCTGTGATCTGCCTAAGTGGGCATTGTGACATCATAACTCTGCACTGGACACCCAGGTGACAGGCCCTTGTATGTGATCTGCCTAATGGGGCATTGTGACATCATAACTCTGAACTGGTCACCCAGGTGACAGGTCCTTGTCTGTTATCTGCCTAAGGGGCCATTGTGACATCATAACTCTGCATTGGTCACCCAGGTGACAGGTCCTTCTCTGTGATCTGCCTAAGTGGGC
Source organism: Pan troglodytes (assembly GCF_028858775.2). Taxonomy (NCBI): domain Eukaryota; kingdom Metazoa; phylum Chordata; class Mammalia; order Primates; family Hominidae; genus Pan; species Pan troglodytes. The sequence goes on along the minus strand of NC_072415.2, from coordinate 438,724 downwards.
ATTTTGACATCATAACTCTGCACTGGACAACCAGGTGACAGGCCATTGTCTGTGATCTGCCTAATGGAGCACTGTGACAACATAACTCTGCACTGGTCACCCAGGTGACAGGCCCTTGAATGTTATCTGCCAAACGGGGCATTGTGACATCATAATTCTTTAATGGTCACTCATGTTACAGGCCTTTGTCTGTGATCTTCCTAAGTGGGCATTGTGACATCATAACTCTGCACTGGTCACCCAGGTGACAGACCCTTGTCTGTGATCTGCCTAAGGGGTCATTGTGACATCACAACACTGCACTGGTCACCCAGGTGACAGACTCTTGTCTCTGATCAGCCTAAGGGGTCACTGTGACATCACAAATCTACACTCATCACCCAGGTGACAGACCCTTGTCTGTGATCTGCCTAAGGGGGCATTGTGACATCATAACTCTGCGCTGGTCACCCAGGTTACAGACCCTTTTCTGCGATGTGCCAAAGGGGGCATTGTGACATCATAACTCTGCACTGGTCACCCAGGTGACAGGCCCTTGTCTGTGATCTGCCTAAGGGGACGTTGTGATATCATAACTCTGCACCAGTCACCCATGTGACAGGCCCTTGTCTGTGATCTGCCTAAGGGGGCATTGTGACATCATAACCATTCACTGGTCACCGAGGTCACAGGCCCTTGTCTGTGATTTGCCTAGGGAGGCACTGTCATATCACAACACGGCACTGGTCACCGAGGTGACAGGCCATTGTCTGTGATCTGCCTAAGGGGGCATTGTGACATTATAACTCGGCACTGGTCACCCAGGTGACAGGACCCTGTCTGTGATCTGCCTAAGGGGTGATTGTTTCATCATAACTCTGCACTGGTAACCCCGGTGACAGGCCCTTGACTGTGATCCGCCTAAGGGGGCATTGTGACATCATAACTCGGCACTGGTCACCCAGGTGACAGGACCTTGTCTGTGATCTGCCTAAGGGGCATTGTAACATCATATGCTTGCACTGGACACCCAGGTGACAGGTCCTTGTCTGTGATCTGCCTAAGTGGGCATTTTGACATCATAACTAAGCACTGGACACCCAGGTGACAGGCTCTTGTCTGTGATCTGCCTAATGGAGCACTGTGAAAACATAACTATGCATTGGTCACCCAGGTGACAGGCCCTTGTCAGTGATCTGCCTAAGGGGGCATTGTTACATAATAACACTGCACTGGTCAACCCGGTGACAGGCCCTTGCCTGTGATCTGCCTAAAGGGGCATTGTGACATCATAACTATGCAATGGTCACCCAGGTGACAGGCCCTTGTCTGTGATCTGCCTAAGGGGACATTGTAACATCACAACCCTGCACTGGTCACCCAGCTGACAGGCTCTTGTCTGTGATCTGCCTAAGGTGGCATTGTGACATCATAACGCTGCACTGTTTCACCCAGGTGACAGGCCCTTGTCTGTGATCTGCCTAAGGGGGCATTGTGACGTCATAACCCTGCACTGGTCACCAAGGTGACAGGCCCTTGTCTGCGATCTGCCTAAGATGGCATTTTCACATCATAAATATGCACAGGGCACAGACGAGACCGGCCCTTGTCTGTGATCTGCCTAAGGGGTAATTGTGACATCATAACTCTGCACTGGTCACCCAGGTGACAGACCCTTGTCTGTGATCTGCCTAAGGGGGTATTGTGACATCATAATTCTGCACTGGTCACCCAGGTGACAGATCCTTCCCTGTGATCTGCCTAAGGGGACATTGGGACATCATAACTTTGCAATGGTCACCAAGGTGACAGACCCTTGCCTGTGATCTGCCTAAGAGAGCATTGTTACATCATAACCCTGCACTGTTCACCCAGGTGACACACCCTTGACTTTGATCTGACTAAGGGGGCATTGTTACATCATAACTCTGCACTGGTCACCCGGATGAAAGACCCTTGACTTTGATCCACCGAAGGGGGCATTGTGACATCACAACTCTGCACTGGTCACCCAGGTGACACATCCTTGTCTGTTATCTGCCTAAGGGCTCACTGTGACATCATAAGTCTGCACTGGTCACCCAGGTGACAGACCCTTGTCTCTGATCTGCATAAGGGGTCATTGTGACATCATAACTCTGCACTAGTCACCCAGGTGACAGGCCCTTGTCTGTGATCTGCCTAAGGGGGCATTGTGACATCATAACCGTTCACTGGTCACCGAGGTGACAGGCCCTTGTCTGTGATCTGCCTAAAGGGGCATTGTGATATCACAACACGGCACTGGTCACCGAGGTGACAGGCCCTGGTCTGTGATCTGGCTAATGGGGCATTGTGACATTATAACTAGCCACTGGTCACCCAGGTGACAGGCCCTTGTCTGTGATCTGCCTAAGGGGGCATTGTGACATCTTAACTGTTCACTGGTCACCGAGGTGACAGGCCCTTGTCTGTGATCTGCCTAAGGGGCATTGTGATATCACAACACGGCACTGGTCACCGAGGGACAGGCCTTTGTCTGTGATCTGCCTAAGGGGGCATTGTGACATTATAACTCGGCACTGGTCACCCAGGAGACAGGACCATGCCTGTGATCTGCCTAAGGGGTGATTGTTACATCATAACTCTGCACTGGTAATCCCGGTGACAGGCCCTTGATTGTGATCTGCCTAAGGGGGCATTGTGACATCATAACTCGGCACTGGTCACCCAGGTGACAGGCCCTTGTCTGTGATCTGCGTAAGGGGCATTGTAACATCATATCCTTGCACTGGACACCCAGGTGACAGGTCCTTGTCTGTGATCTACCTAAGTGGGCATTTTGACATCATAACTCTGCACTGGACACCCAGATGACAGGCCCTTGTCTGTGATCTGCCTAATGGAGCACTGTGAAAACATAACTCTGCACTGGTCATCAAGGTGACAGGCCCTTGAATGTTATCTGCCAAACGGGGCATTGCGGCATCATAATTCTTTAATGGTCAATCATGTTACAGGCCTTCGTCTGTGATCTTCCTAAGTGGGCATTGTGACATCATAACTCTGCACTGGTCACCCAGGTGACAGGCCCTTGTCTGTGATCTGCCTAAGGGGTCATTGTGACATCATAACTCTGCACTGGTCAGCCAGGTGACAGACTCCTGTCTCTGATATGCCTAATGGGTCACTGTGACATCATAAATCTACACTCATCACCCAGGTGACAGGCTTTTGTCTGTGATCTGCCTAAGGGGGCATTGTGACATCATAACCGTTCACTGGTCACCGAGGTGACAGGCCCTTGTCTGTGATCTGCCTAAGGGGGCATTGTGATATCACAACACGGCACTGGTCACCCAGGAGACAGGACCCTGTCTGTGATCTGCCTAAGGGGTGATTGTTACATCATAACTCTGCACTGGTAACCCTGGTGACAGGCCCTTGACTGTGATCTGCCTAAGGGGGCATTGTGACATCGCAACTCGGCACTGGTCACCCAGGTGACAGGCCCTTGTCTGTGATCTGCCTAAGGGGCATTGTAACATCATTTCCTTGCACTGGACACCCAGGTGACAGGTCCTTGTCTGTGATCTGCCTAAGTGGGCATTTTGACATCATAACTCTGCACTGGACACCCAGGTGACAGGCCCTTGTCTGTGATCTGCCTAATGGAGCACTGTGACAACCTAACTCTGCACTGGTCACCCAGGTGACAGGCCCTTGAATGTTATCTGCCAAACGGGGCATTGTGACATCATAATTCTTTAATGGTCACTCATGTTACAGGCCTTTGTCTGTGATCTTCCTAAGTGGGCATTGTGACATCATAACTCTACACTGGTCACCCAAGTGACAGGCCCTTGTCTGTGATCTGCCTAAGTGGTCATTGGGACATCATAACTCTGCACTGGTCACCCAGGTGACAGACCTTTGTCTCTGATCTGCCTAAGGGGTCATTGTGACATCATAACTCTAAACTAGTCACCCAGGTGACACACCCTTGTGTTTGATCTGCCTGAGAGGCATTGTGACATCATAACCCTACACTGCTCACCCAGATGACAGGCACTTGTCTGTGATCTGCGTAAGGGGGCATTGTGACTTCATAACTCTGCAATGGTCACCCAGGTGAGAGACCTTTGTCTTTGATCTGCCTAAGGGGCCATTGTGACATCATAACTCTGTGCTGGTCACCCAGGTGACAGAACCTTGTCGGTGATCTGCCTAAGGGGAAATTTTGACATCATAATTCTGCAATGGTCACCCAGGTAACAGACCCTTGTGTGTGATCTGCTTAAGGGGACATTGTGACATTGTAATTCTGCAGAGGTCACCCAGGTGACAGTCCCTTATCTCTGATCTGCCTAAGATGGCACTGTGACATCATAACTATGCACAGGGCACAGAGGTGACAGGCCCTTGTCAGTGATCTGCCTAAGGGGGCATTGTGACGTCATAACGCTGCACTGGTCACTCAGGTGACAGATCCTTGTCTGTGATCTGCACAAGGGGGCACTGTGACATCATAATTCTGCACTGGTCACCCAGGTGAGAGATCCTTCTCTGTGATCTGGCTAACGGGATATCGTGACATCGTAACTCTGCTCTGGTCACCCAGGTGACAGACCCTTTTCTGTGATCTGCCTAAGAGGGAATTGTGACATCATAACTCTGCAATGGTCACCCAGGTGACAGACCCTTGTCTGTGATCTGCCTAAGGGGACATTGTGACATCATAACTCTGCAATGGTCACCCAGGTGACAGACCCTTGACGTGATCTGCCTAAGGGGATATTGTGATATCAGAACTCTACAATGGTCACCCAGATGACGGGCCCTTGTCTGTGGTATGCTTAAGTGGGCATTGTGACATAACAACTCTACACTGGACACCCAGGTTACAGGCCCTTGTCTGTGATCTGCGTAAGGGGGCATTGTGAGTTCATAACTCTGCACTGGTCACCCAGGTGAGAGACCTTTGTCTTTGATCTGCCGAAGGTGCCACAGTGACATCATAACTTTCCACTGGTCACCCAGGTGACAGACCCTTGTCTGTGATCTGCCTAAGGGGGAGTTGTGACATCGTAATTCTGCAATGGTCACCCAGGTGATAGGCCCTTCTCTGTGATCTGCCTAAGGTGGCATTGTGACATCATAACTATGCACAGGACACAGAGGTGACAGGCCCTTGTCTGTGGTCTGCGTAATGGGGCATTGTGACATCATAACTCTGCACTGGTAACCAAGGTGACAGACCCTTCTCTGTGATCTGCCTAAGGGGGGCATTGTGACATCATAATTCAGCAATGGTCACTCAGGTTACAGGCCATTGTCTCTCATCTTCCTAAGTGGGCATTGTGACATCATAACTCTGTACTGGACACCCAGGTGACAGTCCCTTGTCTGTGATCTGCCTGAGTGTGCATTGTGACATCATACCTCTGCACTGGTAACCCAGGTCAGGACCTTGTCTATGATCTGCCTAAGTGGGAATTGTAACATCATAACTCTGCATTGGGCACCCAGGTGACAGGCCCTTGTCTGTGATCTGCCTAAGGGGGCATTGTGACATAACTCTGCACTGGGCACCCAGGTGACACGCCCTTGTCTGTGATCTGCCTAAGGGGGTATTGTGACATCATAATTCTGCGCTGGTCACCCAGGTGACAGGCCACTGTCTGTGATCTGCGTAAGGGGGCATTGTGACATCATAACTCTGCACTGGTCTCCCGGGTGACAGGCCTTGGTCTGTGATGTGCCTACGGAGGCACGGTGACATCATAAACCTGCTCTGGTCACCCATGTGACAGGCCCTTGTGTGTGATCTGCCTGAGGGGCCATTGTGACATCGTAACTCTGCACTCGTCACCCAGGTGACAGGCCCTTCTCTGTGATCTGCCTAAGGGGGCATTGTGACATCATAACTCTGTACTGGTCACCCACGTGACAAGCCCTCATCTGCGATCTGCCTAAGTGGTCATTGTGACATCACAACTCTGCGTTGGGCACCCAGGTTACAGGGCCTTTTCTGTGATCTGCCTAAGGGGGCATTTTGACATCATAACTCTGCACTGGGCACCCAGGTGACAGGCCACTGTCTGTGATCTGCGTAAAGGGACATTGTGACATCATAACTCTGCACTGGTCACCCTGGTGACAGGGCTTTGACTGTGATCTGCCTAAGGGGTCTTTGTGACATCATAACCCTGCACTGGTCACACAGGTGACAGGCCGTTGTGTGTGATCTGCCTGAGGGGGCATTGTGACATCATAACTCTGCACTGGTCACCCTGGTTACAGGCCTTTGTCTGTGATATCCCTAACGGGGCATTGTGACATCATAACCCTGCAATGGTGAGACAGGTGAAAGGCCCTTGTGTGTGATTTGCCTGAGGGGGCATTGTGACATCATAACTCTGCACTGGTCACCCAGGTGGCAGACCGTTGTCTGTGATCTGCGTAACGGGGCATTGTGACGTCATATCTCTGTACTGGTCTCCCAGGTGACAGGGCCTTGTCTCTGATCTGCCTACGGGGGCATTGTGACATCATGAGTCTGCACTAGTCACCCAGGTGACAGGCCCTTGTCTGTGATCTGCCTACGGGGCATTGTGACATCATAAATTTGCACCGGTCTCCCAGGGGACAGGACCTTGCTGTGATCTGCCTAAGGGGGCATTGTGACATCATAACTCTGCATTTGGCACCCAGGTTACAGGCCCCTGTATGTGATCTGCCTAAGTACTCATTGTGACATCATAACTCTGCACTGGGCAGCCAGGTGACTGTCCCTTGTCTGTGATCTGCCAAAGGGAGTATTGTGACATCATAACACTCCACTGGTCACCCAGTTGACAGACCCTTGTCTGTGATCTGCCTAAGGGAGTATTGTGACACCATAACTCTGCACTGGTCACCCTGGTGAAACGCCTTAGCCTGTGATCTGCCTAAGGGGGAATGCGACATCATAACCCTGCTCTGGGCACCCAGGTGACAATCCCTTGTCTGTGTTCTGCCTAAAGAGATATTGTGACATCATAACTCTGCACTGGGTAGCCTGGTGACCGGCCCCTGTCTTTGATCTACCTAAGTGGGCATTGTGACATCATAAGTCTGCACTTCTGACCCTGGTGACAGGCCTTTGTCTGTGATCTGCCTATGGTTGAATTGTGACATCATAAACCTGCACTGGTCACACAGGTGACAGGCCCTTGTGTGTGATTTGCCTGAGGGGGCATTGTGACATCATAATTCTGCACTGGTCACCCAGGTGACAGGCCCTTGTCTGTGATCTGCGTGAGGGTGCATTGTGACATCATAACTCTGCAGTGGTCACCCAGTTGACAGGCCCTTGTCTGTGATCTGCATAAGGGGGTATTGTGACATCATATCTCTGTACTGGTCACCCAGGTGACAGGCCCTTACCTGTGATCTGCCTAAGGGGTCATTGTGACATCGTAACTCTGCACTGGGCACCCAGGAGACAGTCCCATGTCTGTGATCTGCGTAAGGGAGTATTGTGACATCATAACTCTGCACTACTCAGCCACGTGACAGACCCTTGTTTGTGAACTGCCTAAGGGGGCATTGTGACATCATAATTCTGCAATGGTCACCCAGGTGACAGGCCCTTGGCTGTTATCTGCCTAAGGGGGCATTGTGACATCATAACTCTGCATTGGTCACCCAGGTGACAGGCCCTTGTCTGTGATCTGCCTGAGTGCGCATTGTGACATCATAACTCTGCACTGGTCCCCCAGGTGACAGGCCCTTGTCTGTGATCTGCCTAAGGGGGCATTGTGACATCATAACTCTGCATTTGGCACGCAGGTTACAGGGCCTTGTCTGTGTTCTGCCTAAGAGGGCATTGTGACATCATAAGTCTGCACTGGGCACACAGGTGTCAGGCCCTTGTCTGTGATCTGCCTAATGGGGTATTGTGACATCATAATTCTGCACTGGTCACCCAGGTGACAGGCCACTGTTTCTGATCTGCCTTAGGGGGCATTGTGACATCGTAACTCTGCGCTGGTCACTCTGGTGACAGGACTTTGTGATATGCCTAAAGGGGCATTGTGACATCATAACCCTGCACTGGTCACACAGTTGACAGGCCCTTGTCTGTGATCTGCCTGAGGGGGCATTGTGATATCATAACACTGCACTGGTCACCCAGGTGACAGGCCCTTGTCTGTGATCTGCCTAAGGGGGCACTGTGATATCATAAGTCTGCACTAGTCACCCAGGTGAATGATCCTCGTCTGTAATCTGCCTAAGGGGGCATTGTGACACCATAACTCTGCATTAGGCACTCAGGTGACAGTCCCTTTTCTGTGATCAGCCTAAGGTAGTATTGTGACATCATAACTCTGCACTGGTCACCCAGGTGACAGACCCTTGTCTGTGATCTGCCTAAGGGGGCATTGTGTTCATCATAATTCTGCAATCGTCACCCAGGTGACAGGCCCTTGTCTGTTATCTGCCTAAGGGGGCATTGTGACATCATAACTCTGCACTGGTCACCCAGGTGACAGGCCCTTGTCTGTGATCTGCCTAAGGGGCCATTGTGACATCATAACTCTGTACTGGTCACCCAGGTGACAGTCCCTTATCTGTGATCTGCCAAGGGGTCATTGTGACATCATAACTCTGCACTGGGCCCCCAGGTGACAGTCCCTTGCCTGTGATCTGCCTAAGGGAGTATTGTGACATCATAACACTGCACTTGTCACCCAATTGACAGACCCTTCTCTGTGATTTGCCTAAGGGAGAATTGTGACATCATAACTCTGCACTGGTCACTCTGGAGAAATGCCTTTGACTCTGATCCGCCTAAGGGGGCAACGTGACATCATAAGCCTGCAATGGTCACACAGGTGACAGGCCCTTGTCTGTGATCTGCCTGAGGGGGCATTGTGACATCATAACTCTGCACTGGTCACCCAGGTGACAGGCCCTAGTTTGTGATATGTCTGAGGGTGCATTGTGACATCATAACTCTGCACTGGGCACCCAGTTGACAGTTCCTTGTCTCTGATCTGCCTAACGGAGTATTGTGACATCATAACTCTGCACTGGTGATGCAGGTGAGAGACCCTTGTCTGTGATCTGCCTAAGGTGGCATTGTGACATCATTATTCTGCAATGGTCACCCTGGTGACAGGCTCTTGACTGTTATCTACCTAAGGGGCATTGTGACATCATAACTCTGCACTGGTCACCCTCGTCACAGGCCTTTGTCAATGATCTGCCTGAGTGTGCATTGTGACATCATAACTCCACACTGGTCACACAGGTGACAGGCCCTTGTGTGTGATCTGCCTAAGGAGGCATTGTGACATCATAACTCTACACTGGTCACCCAGGTGACAGGCCGTTTTCTGTTTTCTGCCTATGGGGCATTGTGGCATCATAACTCTGCACTGGTCACCCAGGTGACAGGCCCTTGTCTGTGATCTGCCTAACGGGGCATTGTGACATCATTAGTCTGCACTAGTCACCCAGGTGACTGGCCCTTGTCTGTGATCGGCCTATGGGGGCATTGTGACATCATAACCCTGCACTGGTCACACAGGTGACAGGCCCTTGTGTGTGATCTGCCTAAGGGGGCATTGTGACATCATAACCCTGCAGTGGTCACGCAGGTGACAGGCCATTTTCTGTTTTCTACCTATGGGGGCATTGTGACACCATAACTCTGCACTGGTCACCCAGGTGACAGGCCCTTGTCTGTGATCTGCCGCTGGGGCATTGTGACATCATAAGTCTGCACTAGGCACCCAGGTGTCAGGCCCTTGTCTGTGATCTGCCTAAGGGGTCATTCTGACATCATAACTCTGCATTAGGCACCCAGGAGACAGGCCCTTGTCTGTCATCTGCCTGAGGGGTCATTGTGACATCATAAATCTGCACTGGTCACCCAGGTGACAGACCCTTTTCTGTGATATTCCTGAGGGTGCATTGTGACGTCATAACTCTGTACTGGTCACCCAGGGACAGGCCCTTGTCTGTGATCTGACTAAGGGGGCATTGTGTCATCATAACCCGGTACTGGTCACCCAGGTGACAGACCCTTGTCTGTGATCCGCGTAAGGGGTATTGTAACATCATAACTCTGCACTGGTAACCCAGGAGACGGGACCTCCTCTGTGAGCTGCCTAATTGGGTTTTGTGACATCATAATTCTGCACTTTTCACCCGGGTGACATGTCACTGTCTGTGATCTGCGTAAAGGGGCATTGTGACATCATAACTCTGCAGTGGTCACCCTGGTGACAGGCCTTTGTCTGTAATCTGCCTAAGGGGGCATTGTGACATCATAACCCTGCACTGGTCACACAGGTGAAAGGCCTTCCTGTTTGATATGCCTGAGGGGGCATTGTGACGTCATAACACTACACTGGTCACCCTGGTGACAGGCCTTTGTGTGTGATATGTCTAAAGGGGCATTGTGACAGCATAAACCTGCCCTGGTCACACAGGTGACAGGCCCTTGTCTGTGAACTGCCTGAGGGGGCATTGTGACAACATAACTCTTTACTGCTCACCCAGGTGACAGGCCCTTGTGTGTGATCTGTCTGAGGGGGCATTGTGACATCATAACTCTGCACTGGTCACCCAGGTGACAGGCCGTTGTCTGTGATCTGCATAAGGGGGCATTGTGACATCATAACTCTGTACTGGTCACCCTGGTGACAGGCCGTTATCTGTGATCTGCCTTAGGGGTCATTGTGACATCATAACTCTGTACTGGACACTCAGGTGACTGTCCCTTGTCTGTGATCTGCCTAAGGGAGAATTGGGACATCACAACTCTGCACTGGTCACCCAGGTGACAGACCCATGACTGTGATCTCACTAAGGGGGCATTGTGATATCATAACTCTGCACTTCTCACACTGGTGACTGACCTTTGTCTGTGATCTGCCTAAGGTTGCATTGTGACATCATAAATCTTACTGGTCACACAGGTGACAGTCCCTTGCGTTTGAGCTGCCTGAAGGGGCATTGTGACATGATAATTCTGCACTGGTCATCCAGGTGACAGGCCCTTGTCTGTTATCTGCCTGAGGGTGTATTGTGACATCATAACTCTGCACTGGTCACCCAGTTGACAGGCCCTTGTCTGTGACCTGCATAAGGGGGTATTTTGACATCATAACTCTGCACTGGTCACCCAGGTGACAGGCCCTTATCGGTGATCTGCCTAAGGTGTAATTGTGACAACATAAATCTGCACTGGGCACCCAGGTGACAGTCACTTGTCTGTGATCTGCCTGAGGGAGTATTGTGACATCATAACACTGCACTAGGCTCCCAGGTGGCAGACCCTTCTCTTTGATCTGCCTAAGGGGGCATAGTGACATCATGACTCTCCATTGGTCACCCAGGTGACAAGCCCATGTCTGTGATCTGCCAGAGTGTGCACTGTGACATCATAACTCTGCACGGGTCACCCAGGTCACAGGCCCTTGATGTGATCTGCCTAAGGGGGTATTGTGATATCATAAGTCTGCACTAGTCACCCAGGTGACAGGCCCTTGTCTGTGAAATGCGAAAGGGGCATTGAGACATCATAACACTGCACTGATAACCCAGGAGACAGGAACTTGTCTGTGATCTGCCTAAGGGGTCATTGTGACATCCTAACTCTGCATTAGGCACCCAGGTGAGAAGCCCTTATCTGTGATCTGCCTAAGGGGGCATTGTGACATCATAACTCTGCACAGGGCACCCAGGTGAGAGGCCCTTGTCTGTAATCTGCTTAACGGGGTATTGTGACATCATAATTCTGAACTGGTCACCCAGGTGTCAGGCCACTGACTGTGATCTGCCTAAGGGGGCATTGTGACATCATAACTCTGCACTGGTCACCCTTGTGACAGGTCTTTGACTGTGATATGCCTAAGCGGGTATTGTGACATCTTAACCCTGCACTGTACACACAGGTGACAGGCCCTTGTGTGTGATCTGCCTGAGGGGTCATTGTGACATCATAACTCTGCACTGGTCACCCAGGTGACAGACCCTTGTCTGTGATCTGCATAAGGGGGCATTGTGACATCATAACTCTGTACTGGTCACCGTGGTGACAGGCCCTTATCTGTCATCTGCCTAAGGGGTCATTGTGACATCATAACTCTGTACTGGACATGCAGGTGACAGTTCCTTGTCTGTGATCTCCCTAAGGGAGAATTGTGACATCACAACTCTGCACGGGTCTCCCAGGTGACAGACCCTTGTCTGTGATCTGCGTAAGGGGGCATTGTGACATCATAAGTCTTCACTAGTCACCCAGGTGACAGGCCCTTGTCTGTGATCTGCCTGCGGTGCATTGTGACGTCATAACTCTGCACTGGTCACCCAGGTGACAGGACCTTTTCTGTGATCTGCCTAAGGGGGCATTGTGACATCATAACTCTGCATTCGGCACCCAGGTGACAGGCCCCTATCTGTGATCTGCCTAAGTGGTCATTGTGACATCATAAATCTGCACTGGGCAGCCAGGTGACAGTTGCTTGTCTGTGATCTGCCTAAGGGAGTATTGTGACACCACAACACTGCACTGGTCACCCAGTTGACAGACCCTTGTCTGTGATCTGCCTAAGGGAGTATTGTGACACCATAACTCTGCACTGGTCACGCTGGTGAAAGGCCTTTGTCTGTGATCTGCCTAAGGGTGCAATGTGACATCATAACCCTGCACTGCTCACACAGGTGACATGACCTTGTGTGTGATCTGCCTGAGAGGGCATTGTGACATCATAACTCTGCACTGGTCACCCAGGTGACAGGCCCTTGTCTGTGATCTGCCTAAGGGGGCATTGGGACATCGTAACTCTGCATTCGGCACCCAGGTGACAGGCCCCTATCTGTGATCTGCCTAAGTGGTCATTGTGACATCATAAATCTGCACTGGGCAGCCAGGTGACAGTTGCTTGTCTGTGATCTGCCTAAGGGAGTATTGTGACACCACAACACTGCACTGGTCACCCAGTTGACAGACCCTTGTCTGTGATCTGCCTAAGGGAGTATTGTGACACCATAACTCTGCACTGGTCACGCTGGTGAAAGGCCTTTGTCTGTGATCTGCCTAAGGGTGCAATGTGACATCATAACCCTGCACTGCTCACACAGGTGACATGACCTTGTGTGTGATCTGCCTGAGAGGGCATTGTGACATCATAACTCTGCACTGGTCACCCAGGTGACAGGCCCTTGTCTGTGATCTGCCTCATGGGGCATTGGGACATCGTAACTCTGTACTGATTATACAGGTGACAGGCCCTTATCTGTGATCTGCCAAAGTGGCATTGTTACATCATCACTCTGCACTGGGCACCCAGGTGACAATCCCTTGTCTGTGATGTGCCTAAAGGGGTATTGGGACATCATAACTCTGCACTGGGCAGCCAGGTGACCGGCTCTTGTCTTTGATCTACCTAAGGGGGTATTGTGACATCATAACTCTGCATTTGTCACCCAGGTGACAGGCCATTGTCTGTGATCTGCCTGAGGGTGCATTGTGACATCATAACTCTGCACTGGTCACCCAGTTGACAGGCCCTTGTCTGTGATATGCATAAGGGGGTATTGTGACATCATAACTCTGTACTGGTCACCCAGGTGACAGGCCCTTATCTGTGATCTGCCTAAGTGGCATTGTTACATCAGAACTCTGCAATGGGTACCCAGGTGACAATCCCTTGACTGTGATTTCCCTAAAGGGGTATTGTGACATCATAACTCTGCACTAGGCAGCCAGGTGACCGGACTTGTCTTTGATCTACCTAAGGGGGCATTGTGACAACATAACTCTGCATTTCTCACCGTGGTGACAGGACTTTTTCTGTGATCTGCCTAAGGTTGCATTGTGACATCATAAACCTGCACTAGTCACCCAGGTGACAGGCCCTTGTCTGTGATCTGCCTAATGGGGCATTGTGACATCTGAACTCTGCATTGGTCACCCTAGTGACAGGCCTTTGTCTGTAATATGCCTAAAGGGGCATTGTGACAGCATAACCCTGCAATGGTCCCACAGGTGACAGGACCCTGTCTGTGATCTGCCTGAGGGGGTATTGTGACAACATAACTGTTCACTGGTCACCCAGGTGGCAGGCCCTTGTCTGTGATATGCCTGAGGGTGCATTGTGACATCATAACTCTGTACTGGTCACCCAGGTGACAGGCCCTTGTCGGTGATATGCCTGAGGGTGCACTGTGACATCATAATTCTTCACTGGTCACCCAGTTGACAGACCCTTGTCTGTGATCTGCCTAAGGGAGTATTGTGACATCATACCTCTGCACTGGTCACCCTTGTGAAAGGCCTTTGTCAGTGATCTGCCTAAGGGGGCAACGTGACATCACAACCCTGCACTGGTCACAAAGGTAACAGGCCCTTGTGTGTGAACTGCCTAAGGGGGCATTGTGACATCATAACTCTGCACTGGTCACCCATGTGACAGGCCGTTTTCTGTTATCTGCCTATGGGGGAATTGCACATCATAACTCTACACTGCTCACCCAGGTAACAGGCCCTTCTCTGTGATCTGCCTAAGGGTGCATTGTGACATCATAAGTCTGCACTAGTCACCCTGGTAACTGGACCTTTTATCTGTTCTGCCTAAGGGGGCATTGTGACATCATAACTCTACTTTAGGCACCCAGGTGACATGCCCTTGTCTGTGATCTGCCTAAGTGGCATTGTTACATCATAATTATGCACTGGGCGTCCAGGTGACAATCCCTTCTCAGTGATCTGCCTAAAGGGGTATTGTGACATCACAACTCTGCACTGGGCAACCAGGTGACCGGCCCTTGCATTTGATTTACATAAGGGGGCATTGTGACATCATAACTCTGCACTTCTCACCCTGGTGACAGGCCTTTGTCTGTGATGTGCCTAAGGTTGCATTTTGACATCATAAACCTGCACTTGTCATACAGGTGACAGGCCCTTGTCTGTGATCTGCCTAAGGGGGCATTGTGACATCATTAGTCTGCACTAGTCACCCAGGTTACTGGCCCTTGCCTATGATCTGCCTAAGGGGGCATAGTGACATCATAACTCTGCATTAGGCACCCAGGTGACAGGCCCTTGTCTGTGATCTGCCTAAGGGTGCATTGTGACATCATAACTCTGCACTGGGCACCCAGGTGAGAGGCCCTTGTCTGTGATCTGCCTAAGGGTGTATTGTGACATCATAATTCTACACTGGTCACCCAGGTGACAGGCCACTGACTGTGATCTGCCTAAGGGGGCATTGTGACATCATAACTCTGCACTGGTCACCCTGGTGATAGCCCTTTGTCTGTGATCTGACTAAGTGGGCAATGTGACATCATAACCCTGAACTGGTCACACCGGTGACAGGCCCTTGTGTCTGGTCTGCCTGATGGGGCATTGTGACGTCATAACTCAGCACTGGTCACCCAGGTGACAGGCCGTTGTTTGTGATCTGCCTGTGGGTGAATTGTGATTTCATAACTGTGCACTGGTCACCCAGGTGACAGGCCGTTGTCTGTGATCTGCCTGAGGGTGCATTGTGACATCATAACTCTGCACTGGTCACCCAGCTGACAGGTCCTGGTCTGTGATCTGCCTTAGGGGGCATTGTGACATCAAAGCTCTGCAGTGTTCACCCAGGTGACAGGCTCTTGTCTGTGATCTGCCTAAGGGGGCACTGTGACATCATAACTCTGAACTGGACACCCAGTTGACAGACCCTTGTCTGTGATCTGCCTAAGGGGGCATTGTGACATCATAATTGTGCACTTGTCACCCAGGAGACAGGCCCGTGTCTGTGATGTGCCTAAGGGGGCATTGTGACATCATAAATCTGCACTGGTCACCCAGGTGACAGGCTCTGGTCTGTGATCTGCCTAAGGGGGCATTGTGACATCATAAGTCTGCACTAGTCACCCAGGAAACAGGCCCTTGCCTGGGCTCTGCCTAAGGGGCATTTTGACATCATAACACTGCACTGGGCACCAAGGTGAGAGCCTTTGAATGTGATCTCCCTAAGGGTGTATTGTGACATCACAACTCTCCACTGGCCACCCAGGTGACAGGCCCCTGTCTGTGATCTGCCTAAGGAGGCATTGTGACATCGTAAATCTGCACTAGTCAACCAGTTGACAGGCCCTTGTTTGTGATCTGCCTAAGTGGGTATTGTGACATCATATCTCTGCACTGGTCACCCTGGTGACAGGCCTTTGTGATCTGCCTAACTGGGCATTGTGACATCATAAACCTGCACTGGTCACACAGGTGACAGGCCCTTGTGTCTGATCAGCCTATTGGGGCATTGTGACATCATAACTCTGCACTGGTCACCCAGGTGACAGGACCTTGTCTGTGATCTGCCTAAGGGGGCAATGTGACATCATAAGTCTGCACTAGTCACCCAGGTGACAGGCCCTTGTCTGTGATCTGCGTAAGGGGCACAGGGACATCATAACTCTGCACTGGTCATCCAGGTGACAAGCCACTGTCTGTGATCTGCGTAAAGGGGCATTGTGACATCATAACTCTGCACTGGTCACCCAGGTGACAGGCCCTTGTGTGTGATCTGCTTAATGGGGTATTGTGACATCATAATTCTGCACTGGTCACCCAGGTGACAAGCCACTGTCTGTGATCTGCGTAAAGGGGAATTGTGACATCATAACTCTGCACTGGTCACCCAGGTGACAGGCCCTTGTCTGTGATCTGCCTAAGGGGACATTTTGACATCATAAGCCTGAACTAGTCACCCAGGTGACAGGCCCTTGTCTGTGATCCGCGTAAGGGTCATTGTGACATGATAACTCTGCAATGGTCACCCAGGTGACAGGCCCTTGTCTCTGGTCTGCCTAAGGGAGCATTGAGACATCATAAATCTGCACTGGTCACCCAGGTGACTGGCCGTTGTCTGTGATCTGCCTGCGCGTGCATTGTGACATCATAACTCTGCACTGGTCCCCCAGGTGACAGGACCTTGTCTGTGATCTGCCTAAGGGGGCAATGTGACATCATAAGTCTGCACTAGTCACCCAGGTGACAGGCCCTTGTCTGTGATCTGCGTAAGGGGCACAGGGACATCATAACTCTGCACTGGTTACCCAGGAGACAGGACATTGTCTGCAATCTGCCTAAGGGGGATTGTGATATCATAACTCTGCATTGGGCACCCAGGTTACAGGGCCTTGTCTATGATCTGCCTAAGGGGACATTGTGACATCATAACTCTGCACTGGGCACCCAGGTGACAGGCCTTTGTCTGTGATGTGCCTAATGGGGTATTGTGACATCATAATTCTGCACTGGTCACCCAGGTGACAGGCCACTGTCTGTGATCTGCGTAAAGGGGCATTGTGACATCATACGTCTGCACTGGTCACCCTGGTGACAGGCCTTTGTCTGTGATCTGCCTAAGGGGGCATTGTGACATCATAACTCTGAACTGGTCACCCAGGTGACAGGCCCTTGTCTGTGATATGCGTGACGGTGCATTGCGACATCACAACTCTGCACTGGTCACCCAGTTGACAGGCCATTGCCTTTGATCTGCCTAAGGGGGCATTGTGACATCATAATTCTGCAATGGTCACCCAGGTGACAGGCCCTTGTCTTTTATCTGCCTAAGGGGTCATTGGGACATCATAACTCTGCATTGGTCACCCACGTGACAGGCCCTTGTCTGTGATCTGCCTGAGTGTGCATTGTGACATCATAACTCTGCACTGGTCACCCAGTTGACAAGCCACTGTCGGTGATCTGCGTAAAGGGGCATTGTGACATCATAACTCTGCACTGGTCACCCAGGTGACAGGCCCTTGCCTGTGATGTGCTTAATGGGGTATTGTGACATCATAATTCGGCACTGGTCACCCAGGTGACAAGCCACTGTCTGTGATCTGCGTAAAGGGGCATTGTGACATCATACCCTGTACTGGTCACACAGGTGACAGGCCCTTGTGTGTGATCTGCCTGAGGGGGCATTGTGACATCATAACTCTGCACTGGTAACCCAGGTGACAGGCCCTTGTCTGTGATCGGCATAAGGGGCATTGTGACATCATACCTCTGTACTGGTCACCCAGGTGACAGACCCTTCTCTGTGATCTGCCTAAGGGGGCATTGTGACATCATAACTGTGCAGTGGTCACCCAGGTGACACGCCCTTGTCTGTGATCTGCCTAAGGGGGCATTGTGACATCATAAATCTGCACAAGTCACCCTGGTGACAGGCCTTTGTCTGTGATCTGCGTAAGGGGCATTGTGACATCATGACTATGCACTGGTAACCCAGGTGACAAGACCTTGTCAGTGATCTGCCTAAGGGGGCATTGTGACATCATAACTCCGCACTGGGCCCCCAGGTTAGAGGCCCTGATCTGTGATATGCCTAAGGGGGCATTGAGACATCACAACTCAGCACTGGGCACCCAGGGGACAGCACCTTGTCTATGATCTGCCTTAGGGTGTATTGTGACACCATAATTCTGCACTGGTCACCCAGGTGACAGGCCACTCTCTGTGATCTGCGTAAGGACACATTGGGACATCATAACTCTTCACTAGTCACCTTAGTGACAGGCCTTTGTCTGTGATCTTCCTAAAGGGGCTTTGTGACATCATAACCCTGCTCTTGTCAGACAGGTGACAGGCCCTTGATTGTGATCTACTTGAGGGGGCATTGTGACATCATAAATCTGCACTGGTCACCCAGGTGACAGGCCCTTGTCTGTGATCTGCCTGAGGGTGCATTGTGACATCATAACTCTGCACTGGTCACCCAGGTGACAGGACCTTGTCTGTGATCTGCCTAAGGTGGTATTTTGACATCATGACTATTTATTGGTCACCTAGGTGACAGGACCTTACCTGTGATCTGCCTAAGGGGTCATTGTGACATCATAACTCTGCATTGGGCACCCTGGTGACAGGCCCTTGTCTGTGATCTCCCTAAGGGGCATTGTGACATCATAACTCTGCACTGGGCACCCAGGTGTGAGGCCCTTGTCTGTAATCTGCCGAAGGCGGTATTGTGACATCATAATTCGGCACTGGTCACCCAGGTGACAGGCCATGGTCTGGGATCTGCCTAAGGGCGCATTGTGACATCATAACTCTGCACTGGTCACCCTGGTGACAGGCCTTTGTCTGTGATCTGCCTAAGGGGGCATTGTGACATCATAACCCTGCACTGGTCAGACAGGTGACAGGCCCTTGTTTGTGATCTACTTGAGGGGGCATTGTGACATGATAAATCTGCACTGGTCACCCAGGTGACAGGAACTTGTCTATGATCTGCCTATAGGGGTATTGTGACATCATGACTCTTTATTGGTCACCCAGGTGACAGGCCCATATCTGTGATCTGCCTAAGGGGTCACTGTGACATCATAACTCTGCACTGGGCACCCAGGTGACAGTCCCTTGTCTGTGACCTGCCTAAGGTGGTATTGTGACATCATAACTCTGCACTGGGCAGCCCGGTGACTGGCCCTTGTCTTTGATCTGCTGAACGGTGCATTGTGACATCATAACTCTGCACTGGTCAACCAGGAGACAGACCCTTCTCTGTGATCTGCCTAAGGGGGAATTGTGATATCATAACTCTGCACTGGGCAGCCAGATGAGAGGCTTTTGTTTGTGTTCTGCCTAAGGGGGTATTGTGACATCAGAACTCTGCACTGGTCACGCTGGTGACAGACCCTTGTCTGTGATCTGCCTAAGGGGGAATTGTGTTGTCATAACACTGCGCTGGTCACCCAGGTGACAGGCCCTTGACTGTGATCTGCCAAAGGGGGACTTGTGACATCATAAGACTGCGCTAGTCACCCAGGTGGCAGGCCCTTATCTGTGATCTGCCTAAGGTGCATTGTGACATCATAACGCTGCAATGGTTACCCAGGTGACTGGCCCTTATCTGTGATCTGCTAAGGGGGCATTGTGACATCATAATTCTGCATTGGTCACCCAGGTTACAGGGCCTTGTCTATGATCTGCCTAAGGGGGCATTGCGACATCATAACTCTGCACTGGGCACCCAGGTGACAGGCCCTTGACTGTGATGTGCCTAATGGGGTATTGTGACATCATAATTCTGCACTGGTCACCAAGGTGTCAGGCCACTGTCTGTGATCTGCGTAAAGGGGCATTGTGACATCATAAGTCTGCACTGGTCACCCTGGTGACAGGCCTTTGTCTGTGATCTGCCTAAGGGGACATTGTGACATCATAACACTGAACTGGTCACCCAGGTGACAGGCCCTTGTCTGTGATATGCCTGACGGTGCATTGTGACATCACAACTCTGCACTGGTCACCCAGTTGACAGACCCTTGTCTTTGATCTGCCTAAGGGGGCATTGTGACATCATAATTCTGCAATGGTCACCCAGGTGACAGGCCCTTGTCTTTTATCTGCCTAAGGGGTCATTGGGACATCATAACTCTGCATTGGTCACCCACGTGACAGGCCCTTGTCTGTGATCTGCCTAAGTGTGCATTGTGACATCATAATTCTGCACTGGTCACCCAGGTGACAAGCCACTGTCTGTGATCTGCATAAAGGGGCATTGTGACATCATAACCCTGCACTGGTCACCCAGGTGACAGGCCCTTGTGTGTGATCTGCTTAGTGGGGTATTGTGACATCATAATTCTGCACTGGTCACCCAGGTGACAAGCCACTGTGTTTGATCTGCGTAAAGGGGCACTGTGACATCATAACTCTGCACTGGTCACCCAGGTGACAGGCCCTTGTCTGTGATCTGCCTAAGGGGGCATTTTGACATCATAAGCCTGAACTAGTCACCCAGGTGACCGGCCCTTGTCTGTGATCCGCGTAAGGGTCATTGTGACATCATAACTCTGCGATGGTCACCCAGGTGACAGGCCCCTGTCTCTGGTCTGCCTAAGGGAGCATTGAGACATCATAAATCTGCACTGGTCACCCAGGTGACTGGCCGTTGTCTGTGATCTGCCTGCGCGTGCATTGTGACATCATAAATCTGCACTGGTTCCCCAGGTGACAGGACCTTGTCTGTGATCTGCCTAAGGGGGCATTGTGACATCATTCTTCTGCACTAGTCACCCAGGTGACAGGCCCTTGTCTGTGATCTGCGTAAGGGGCACAGGGACATCATAACTCTGCACTGGTTACCCAGGAGACAGGACATTGTCTGCGATCTGCCTAAGGGGGATTGTGATATCATAACTCTGCATTGGGCACCCAGGTTACAGGGCCTTGTCTATGATCTGCCTAAGGGGGCATTGTGACATCATAACTCTGCACTGGGCACCCAGGTGACAGGCCTTTGTCTGTGATGTGCCTAATGGGGTATTGTGACATCATAATTGTGCACTGGTCACCCAGGTGACAGGCCACTGTCTGTGATCTGCGTAAAGGGGCATTGTGACATCATACGTCTGCACTGGTCACCCTGGTGACAGGCCTTTGTCTGTGATCTGCCTAAGGGGGCATTGTGACATCATAACTCTGAACTGGTCACCCAGGTGACAGGCCCTTGTCTGTGATATGCGTGACGGTGCATTGCGACATCACAACTCTGCTCTGGTCACCGAGTTGACAGACCATTGCCTTTGATCTGCCTAAGGGGGCATTGTGACATCATAATTCTGCAATGGTCACCCAGGTGACAGGCCCTTGTCTTTTATCTGCCTAAGGGGTCATTGGGACATCATAACTCTGCATTGGTCACCCACGTGACAGGCCCTTGTCTGTGATCTGCCTGAGTGTGCATTTTGACATCATAACTCTGCACTGGTCACCCAGTTGACAAGCCACTGTCGGTGATCTGCGTAAAGGGGCATTGTGACATCATAACTCTGCACTGGTCACCCAGGTGACAGGCCCTTGTCTGTGATGTGCTTAATGGGGTATTGTGACATCATAATTCTGCACTGGTCACCCAGGTGACAAGCCACTGTCTGTGATCTGCATAAAGGGGCATTGTGACATCATACCCTGTACTGGTCACACAGGTGACAGGCCCTTGTGTGTGATCTGCCTGAGGGGGCATTGTGACATCATAACTCTGCACTGGTAACCCAGGTGACAGGCCCTTGTCTGTGATCGGCATAAGGGGCATTGTGACATCATACCTCTGTACTGGTCACCCAGGTGACAGACCCTTCTCTGTGATCTGCCTAAGGGGGCATTGTGACATCATAACTGTGCAGTGGTCACCCAGGTGACACGCCCTTGTCTGTGATCTGCCTAAGGGGGCATTGTGACATCATAAATCTGCACAAGTCACCCTGGTGACAGGCCTTTGTCTGTGATCTGCGTAAGGGGCATTGTGACATCATGACTATGCACTGGTAACCCAGGTGACAAGACCTTGTCAGTGATCTGCCTAAGGGGGCATTGTGACATCATAACTCCGCATTGGGCCCCCAGGTTAGAGGCCCTGATCTGTGATATGCCTAAGGGGGCATTGAGACATCACAACTCAGCACTGGGCACCCAGGGGACAGCACCTTGTCTGTGATCTGCCTTAGGGTGTATTGTGACACCATAATTATGCACTGGTCACCCAGGTGACAGGCCACTCTCTGTGATCTGCGTAAGGACACATTGGGACATCATAACTCTTCACTAGTCACCTTAGTGACAGGCCTTTGTCTGTGATCTTCCTAAAGGGGCTTTGTGACATCATAACCCTGCTCTTGTCAGACAGGTGACAGGCCCTTGATTGTGATCTACTTGAGGGGGCATTGTGACATCATAAATCTGCACTGGTCACCCAGGTGACAGGCCCTTGTCTGTGATCTGCCTGAGGGTGCATTGTGACATCATAACTCTGCACTGGTCACCCAGGTGACAGGACCTTGTCTGTGATCTGCCTAAGGTGGTATTTTGACATCATGACTATTTATTGGTCACCTAGGTGACAGGACCTTACCTGTGATCTGCCTAAGGGGTCATTGTGACATCATAACTCTGCACTGGGCACCCAGGTGACATTCCCTTGCCTGTGATCGGCCTAGGGGGTATTGTGACATCATAATTCTGCACTGGTCACCCAGGTGACAGACCCTTGTCTGTCGTCTGCCTAAGGGGGCATTGTGTTATCATAAGACTGCAGTGGTCACCCAGGTGACAGGCCCTTGTGGGTGATCTGCCTAAGGGGGAATTGTGACATCATAAGACTGCACTAGTCACCCAGGTGACAGGCCCTTATCTGTGATGTGCCTAAGGGGCATTGTGACATCATAACTCTGCACTGGTTTCCCAGGTGACCAGCCCTTATTTGTGATCTGCATAAGGGGGTATTGTGACATCATTACTCTGTACTGGTCACCCAGGTGACAGGGATTTATCTCTGATCTGCCTAAGGGGTCAATGTGACATCATAAGTCTGCACTGGTCACCCAGGTGACAGGCCCTTGTCTGTGATCTGCCTAAGGGGGCATTGTGACGTCATAAGTCGGCACTAGTCACCCAGGTGACAGGCCCTTGTCTGTGATCTGCGTAAGGGGCATTGTGACACCATGACTATGCACTGGTAACCCAGGTGACAAGACCTTGTCAGTGATCTGCCTAAGGGGGCATTGTGACATCATAACTCAGCATTGGGCCCCCAGGTTAGAGGCCCTGATCTGTGATCTGCCTAAGGGGGCATTGAGACATCACAACTCAGCACTGGGCACCCAGGGGACAGCACCTTGTCTGTGATCTGCCTTAGGGTGTATTGTGACACCATAATTATGCACTGGTCACCCAGGTGACAGGCCACTCTCTGTGATTTGCGTAAGGACACATTGGGACATCATAACTCTTCACTAGTCACCTTGGTGACAGGCCTTTGTCTGTGATCTTCCTAAAGGGGCATTGTGACATCATAACCCTGCTCTTGTCAGACAGGTGACAGGCCCTTGATTGTGATCTACTTGAGGGGGCATTGTGACATCATAAATCTGCACTGGTCACCCAGCTGACAGGCCCTTATCTGTGATGTGCCTAAGGGGCATTGTGACATCATAACTCTGCACTGGTTTCCCAGGTGACCAGCCCTTATCTGTGATCTGCATAAGAGGGCATTGTGACATCATTACTCTGTACTGGTCACCCAGGTGACAGGGATTTATCTCTGATCTGCCTAAGGGGTCATTGTGACATCATAAGTCTGCACTGATCACCCAGGTGACAGGCCCTTGTCTGTGATCTGCCTAAGGGGGCATTGTGACATCATAAGTCGGCACTAGTCACCCAGGTGACAGTCCCTTGTCTGTGATCTGCGTAAGGGGCATTGTGACATCATAACTCTGCATTGGTAACCCAGGTGGCAGGCCCTTGTCAGTGATCTGCCTAAGGGGGCATTGTGACATCATAACTCAGCATTGGGCACCGAGGTTAGAGGCCCTGATCTGTGATCTGCCTAAGGGGGCATTGAGACACCACAACTCTGCACTGGGCACCCAGGTGACAGCACCTTGTCTGTGACCTGCCTAAGGGTGTATTGTGACATCATAATTCTGCACTGGTCACCCAGGTGACAGGCCACTGTCTCTGATCTGCGTAAGGGGCATTGGGACATCATAACTCTTCACTGGTCGCCCTGGTGACAGGCCTTTGTCTGTGATATTCCTAAAGGGGCATTGTGACATCATAACTCTGCACTGGTCACCCAGGTTACAGGCCCTTGTCTGTGATCTGCCTGAGGTTGCATTGTGACATCATAACTCTGCACTGGTCACCCAGGGGACAGGACCTTGTCTGTGACCTGCCTAAGGGGGCATTGTGACATCATAACTCTGCATTGGGCACCAAGGTGACAGGCCCCTGTCTGTGATCTCCCTAAGCGGCATTGTGACATCATAACTCTGCACTGGGCACCCAGGTGAGAGGCCCTTGTCAGTGATATACCTAAGGCGGTATTGTGACATCATAATTCTGCACTGGTCTCCCAGGTGACAGGCCACTGTCTGGGATCTGCCTAAGGGCGCATTGTGACATCATAACTCTGCACTAGTCACCCTGGTGACAGGCCGTTGTTTGTGATCTGCCTAAGGGGGCATTGTGACATCATAACTCTGCACTCATCACCCAGGTGACCGACCCTTGTCTGTGATCTGACTAAGGGGGCATTGCGACATCATAACTCTGTACTTGTCACCCTGGTGACAGGCCCTTATCTGTGATCTGCCTAAGGGGTCATTGTGACATCATAACTCTGCACTGCACACCCAGGTGTGAGGCCCTTGTCTGTAATCTGCCTAAGGCCGTATTGTGACATCATAATTCGGCACTGGTCACCCAGGTGACAGGCCATGGTCTGGGATCTGCCTAAGGGCGCATTGTGACATCATAACTCTGCACTGGTCACCCTGGTGACAGGGCTTTGTGATCTGCCTAAGGGGGCATTGTGACATCATAACCCTGCACTGGTCAGACAGGTGACAGGCCCTTGTTTGTGATCTACTTGAGGGGGCATTGTGACATGAAAAATCTGCACTGGTCACCCAGGTGTCAGGCCCTTGTCCATGATCTGCCTGAGGGTGCATTGCGACATCATAACTCTGCACTGGTCACCCAGGTGACAGGACCTTGTGTGTGATCTGCCTAAGGGGGCATTGTGACATCGTAAATCTGCACTAGTCAACAAGTTGACAGGCCCTTGTTTGTGATCTGCCTAAGTGGGCATTGTGACATCATATCTCTGCATTGGTCACCCTGGTGACAGGCCTTTCTGATCTGCCTAAGTGGGCATTGTGACATCATAAACCTGCACTGGTCACACAGGTGACAGGCCCTTGTGTCTGATCAGCCTGACGGGGCATTGTGACATCATAACTCTGCACTGGTCACCCAGGTGACAGGACCTTCTCTGTGATCTGCCTAAGGGGGTATTGTGACATCATGACTCTTTATTGGTCACCCATGTGACAGGTCCGTATCTGTGATCTGCCTCAGGGGTCACTGTGACATCATAACTCTGCACTGGGCACCCAGGTGACAGTCCCTTGTCCGTGATCTGCCTAAGGGGGTATTGTGACATCGTAACTCTGCACTGGGCAGCCTGGTGACTGGCCCTTGTCTTTGATCTGCCGAACGGTGCATTGTGACATCATAGCTCTGCAATGGTCAACCAGGTGACAGACCTTTTCTGTGATCTGCCCAAGGGGGACTTGTGATATCATAACTCTGCACTGGGCAGCCAGATGAGAGGCTTTTGTTTTTGATCTGCCTAAGGGGGTATCGTGACATCAGAACTCTGCACTGGTCACGCTGGTGACAGACCCTTGTCTCTGATCTGCCTAAGGGGGAATTGTGTTATCATAACACTGCACTGGTAACCCAGGTGACAGGCCCTTGACTGTGATCTGCCTAAGGGGGTATTGTGACATCATAACTCTGCACTGGGCACCCTGGTGAGAGGCCCTTGTCTCTAATGTGCTTAATGGGGTATTGTGACATCATAATTCTGAACTGGTCACCCAGGTGACAGGCCACTGACTGTGATCTGCCTAAGGGGAATTGTGACATCATAAGACTGCGCTGGTCACCCGGGTGGCAGGCCCTTATCTGTGATCTGCCTAAGGTGCATTGTGACATCATAACGCTGCACTGGTTACCCAGGTGACTGGCCCTTATCTGTGATCTGCTAAGGGGGCATAGTGACATCATAATTCTGCATTGGTCACCCAGGTTACAGGGCCTTGTCTATGATCTGACTAAGGGGGCATTGTGACATCATAACACTGCACTGGGCACCCAGGTGACAGGCCCTTGTCTGTGATGTGCCTAATGGGGTATTGTGACATCATAATTCTGCACTGGTCACCAAGGTGTCAGGCCACTGTCTGTGATCTGCGTAAAGGGGCATTGTGACATCATAAGTCTGCACTGGTCACCCTGGTGACAGGCCTTTATCTGTGATCTGCCTAAGGGGGCATTGTGACATCATAACACTGAACTGGTCACCCAGGTGACAGGCCCTTGTCTGTGATATGCCTGACGGTGCATTGTGACATCACAACTCTGCACTGGTCACCCAGTTTACAGACCCTTGTCTTTGATCTCCCTAAGGGGGCATTGTGACATCATAATTCAGCAATGGTCACCCAGGTGACAGGCCCTTGTCTTTTATCTGCCTAACGGGTCATTGGGACATTATAACTCTGCATTGGTAACCCACGTGACAGGCCCTTGTCTGTGATCTGCCTGAGTGTGCATTGTGACATCATAACTCTGCACTGGTCACCCAGGTGACAAGCCCCTGTCTGTGATCTGCGTAAAGGGGCATTGTGACATCATAACTCTGCACTGGCCACCCAGGTGACAGGCCCTTGTCTGTGATCTGCTTAATGGGGTATTGTGACATCATAATTCTGCACTGGTCACCCAGGTGACAAGCCACTGTCTGTGAACGGCGTAAAGGGGCATTGTGACATCATAACTCTGCGCTGGTAACCCAGGTGACAGGCCCTTGTCTGTGATCTGCCTAAGAGGGCATTGTGACATCATAAGCCTGAACTAGTCACCCAGGTGACAGGCCCTTGTCTGTGATCCGCGTAAGGGTCTTTGTGACATCATAAATCTGCAATGGTCACCCAGGTGACAGGCCCTTGTCTCTGGTCTGCCTAAGGGAGTATTGAGACATCATAAATCTGCACTGGTCACCCAGGTGACAGGCCGTTGTCTGTGATCTGCCTGCGGGTGCATTGTGACATCATAACTCTGCACTGGTCCCCCAGGTGACAGGACCTTGTCTGTGATCTGCCCAAGGGGGTATTGTGACATCATAAGTCTGTACTAGTCATCCATGTGACAGGCCCTTGTCTGTGATCTGCGTAAGGGGCACAGGGACATCATAACTCTGCACTGGTTACCCAGGAGACAGGACCTTGTCTGCGATCTGCCTAAGGGGGGATTGTGATATCATAACTCTGCATTGGGCACCCAGGTTACAGGGCCTTGTCTATGATCTGCCTAATGGGGCCTTGTGACATCATAACTCTGCAGTGGGCACACAGGTGACAGTCCCTTGTCTGTGATGTGCCTAATGGGGTATTGTGACATCATAATTCTGCACTGGTCACCCAGGTGACAGGCCACTGTCTGTGATCTGCGTAAAGGGGAATTGTGACATCTTAAGTCTGCACTGGTCACCCTGGTGACAGGCCTTTGTCTGTGATCTGCCTAAGGGGTCATTGCGACATCATAACTGTGCAGTGGTCACCCAGGTGACAGGCCCTTGTCTGTGATCTGCCTAAGGGGGCATTGTGACATCATAAATCTGCACTAGTCACCCTGGTGACAGGCCCTTGTCTGTGATCTGCGTAAGGGGCATTGTGACATCATAACTCTGCACTGGTAACCGAGGTGACAAGACCTTGTCAGTGATCTGCCTAAGGGGGCATTGTGACATCACAACTCCGCATTGGGCACCCAGGTTAGAGGCCCTGATCTGTGATATGCCTAAGGGGGCATTGAGTCATCACAACTCTGCACTGGGCACCCAGGTGACAGCACCTTGTCTGTGATCTGCCTTAGGGTGTATTGTGACACCATAATTCTGCACTGGTCACCCAGGTGACAGGCCACTCTCTGTGATCTGCGTAAGGGCACATTGGGACATCATAACCCTAACTAGTCACCTTGGTGACAGGCCTTTGTCTGTGATCTTCCTAAAGGGGCATTGTGACATCATAACCCTGCTCTTGTCCGACAGGTGACAGGCCCTTGATTGTGATCTACTTGAGGGGGCATTGTGACATCATAAATCTGCACTGGTCACCCAGGTGACAGGCCCTTGTCTGTGATCTGCCTGAGGGTGCATTGTGACATCATAACTCTGCACTGGTCACCCAGGTGACAGGACCTTTTCTGTGATCTGCCTAAGGTGGTATTGTGATATCATGACTATTTATTGGTCACCCAGGTGGCAGGACCTTACCTGTGATCTACCTAAGGGGTTATTGTGACATCATAACTCTGCACTGGGCACCCAGGTGACAGTCCCTTGCCTGTGATCTGCCTAGGGGGTATTGTGACATCATAATTCGGCACTGGTCACCCAGGGGACAGACCCTTGTCTGTCATCTGCCTAAGGGGGCATTGTGTTATCATAAGACTGCACTGGTCACCCAGGTGACAGACCCTTGTGCGTGATCTGCCTAAGGGGGAATTGTGACATCATAAGACTGCACTAGTCACCCAGGTGACAGGCCCTTATCTGTGATGTGCCTAAGGGGCATTGTGACATCATAACTCTGCACTGGTTTCCCAGGTGACCAGCCCTTATCTGTGATCTGCATAAGGGGGCATTGTGATATCATTACTCTGTACTGGTCACCCAGGTGACAGGAATTTATCTCTGATCTGCCTAAGGGGTCATTGTGACATCATAAGTCTGCACTGGTCACCCAGGTGACAGGCCCTTGTCTGTGATCTGCCTAAGGGGGCATTGTGACATCATAAGTCGGCACTAGTCACCCAGGTGACAGGCCCTTGTCTGTGATCTGCGTAAGGGGCATTGTGACATCATAACTCTGCACTGTTAACCCAGGTGACAGGCCCTTGTCTGTGATCTGCCTAAGGGGGCATTGTGACATCATAACTCAGCATTGGGCACCGAGGTTAGAGGCCCTGATCTGTGATCTGCCTAAGGGGGCATTGAGACACCACAACACTGCACTGGGCACCCAGGTGACAGCACCTTGTCTGTGACCTGCCTAAGGGTGTATTGTGACATCATAATTCTGCACTGGTCACCCAGGTGACAGGCCACTGTCTCTGATCTGCGTAAGGGGGCATTGGGACATCATAACTCTTCACTGGTCGCCCTGGTGACAGGCCTTTGTCTGTGATATTCCTAAAGGGGCATTGTGACATCATAACTCTGCACTGGTCAATCAGTTACAGGCCCTTGTCTGTGATCTGCCTGAGGGTGCATTGTGACATCATAACTCTGCACTGGTCACCCAGGGGACAGGACCTTGTCTGTGACCTGCCTAAGGGGGCATTGTGACATCATAATTCTGCATTGGGCACCCAGGTGACAGGCCCCTGTCTGCGATCTCCGTAAGGGGAATTGTGACATCATAACTCTGCACTGGGCACCCAGGTGAGAGGCCCTTGTCAGTGATATGCCTAAGGCGGTATTGTGACATCATAATTCTGCACTGGTCTCCCAGGTGACAGGCCACTGTCTGGGATCTACCTAAGGGCGCATTGTGACATCATAACTCTGCACTGGTCACCCTTTTGACAGGCCTTTGTTTGTGATCTGCCTAAGGGGGCATTGTGACATCATAACCCTGCACTGGTCAAACAGGTGACAGGACTTTCTCTGTGATCTGCTTAAGGGGGCATGGTGACATCATGACTCTGTATTGGTCACTCAGGAGACAGGCCTTTATCTGTGATCTGCCTAAGTGGTCATTGTGACACCATAACTCTGCACTGGGCACCCAGGTGACAGTCACTTGTCTGTGATCTGCCTAAGGGGGTATTGTGACATCATAACTCTGCACTGGGCAGTCTGGTGACGGGCCCTTGTCTTTGATCTGCCTAACGGTGCATTGTGACATCATCACTCTGCACTGGTCACCCAGGTGACAGACCCTGCTCTGTGATCTGCCTAAGGGGGCATTGTGATATCATAAGTCTGCACTGGGCACCGAGATGAGAGGCCTTTGTCTGTAATCTGCTTAAGCGGGTATTGGGATATCATAACTCTGCGCTGGTCACCCAGGTGACAGACCATTGTCTGTGATCTGCCTAAGGGGGAATTGTGACATCATAAGTCTGCACTAGCCACCCAGGTGACAGGCCCTTATCTGTGATCTGCCTAAGGGGGCATTGTGACATCATAACTCTGCACTGGGCACCCTGGTGAGAGGCCCTTGTCTCTAATGTGCTTAATGGGGTATTGTGACATCATAACTCTGTACTGGTCACCCAGGTGACAGGCCCTTATCTGTTCTGCCTAATGGGTCATTGTGACATCATAGCTCTGCACTTGACACCCAGGTGACAGTCCCTTGTCTGTGATCTGCCTAAGGGAGAATTGTGATATCATAACTCTGCACTGGTCAGCCAGGTGACAGACCCTTGTCTGTGATCTGCCTAAGGGGACAGTGTGACATCATAACTCTGCACTGGTCACTGAGGTGACAGGCCCTTGTCTGTGATCTGCCTAAGGGGGCATTGTGACATCATAAGTCTGCACTGGTCACCCAGGTGACAGGCCCTTGTCTGTGATCTGCGTAAGGGGCATTGTGACATCATAACTCTGCACTGGTAACCCAGGTGACAGTACGTTGTCTGCGATCTGCCTAAGGGGGCTTTGTGACATCATAACTCAGCATTGGGCACCCAATTAACAGGCCCTTCCCTGTGATCTGCCTAAGGGGGCATTATGACATCATAACTCTGCACTGGGCACCCTGGTGACACGCCTTTGTGTGTGATCTGCCTAATCTGGCATTGTGACATCATAACCATACACTGGTCAGACAGGTGAAAGGCCCTTGTGTGTGATCTGCCAGATGGGGCATTGTGACATCATAGCTCTTCACTGGTCACCCAGATGACAGTCCCTAGTCTGTGATCTGCCTGAGGTTGCATTGTGACATCGTAACTCTGCAGTGGTAACCCAGGTGACAGGCCCTTGACAGTGATCTGCTTAAGGGGGCATTGTGACATCAAAACACTCAACTGGTCACACAGGTGACAGGCCTTTATCTGTGATCTGCCTAAGGGGTCATTGTGACATAATAATTCTGCACTGGGCACCCAGGTGACAGCCCCTTGTCTGTGATCTTCCTAAGGGTGTATTGTGACATCATAACTCTGCACTGGGCAGCCAGGTGAGAGGCCCATGATTTTGATCTGCCTAAGGGGGCATTGTGACATCATAACTCTGCACTGGTCACTCAGGTGACAGGCCCTGTTCCCTTATCTGCCTACGGGGGCACTGTGACATCATATCTCTGCACTGGTCACACAGGTGACAGTCCCTTGTCTGTGAACTTCCTGACGTGGCATTGTGACATCAAGAGTCTGCAGTAGTCAACCAGGTGACAGGACATTCTCTGGGATCTGCCTAAGGGGCATTGTGACATCATAACTCTGCACTGGTCACCCAGGTGACAGGCTTCTGTCTGTGATCTGCCTAAGGGTGCATTGTGACGTCATTAGTCTGCACTACTCACCCTGGTGACAGGCCCATGTCTGTGATCTGCGTAAGGGGCATAGTGACATCATAACTCGGCACTGGTATCCCAGGAGACAGGACCTTGTCTGTGATCTGCCTTAGGGTCATTGTGGCATCATAACTCTGCATTGGGAACCCAGGTTACAGGCCCTTGTCTGTGATCTGACTAAGGATGCATTGTGACATCATAACTCTGCACTGGGCACCCAGGTGACAGGCCAATGTCTGTGATCTGCGTAAGGGGGCATTGTGACATCATAACCATGCACTGGTCACCCTGGTGATAGGCCTTTGTCTCTGATCTGCCTAACGGGGCATTGTGACATCATAACCCTGCACTGGTCACACATGTGACAGGCCCTTGTGTGTGATGTGCCTGAGGGGGCATTGTGTCATCATAACTCTGCACTGGTATGCCACGTGACAGTACCTTGACTGTTATCCTCCTAAGGGGTCATTGTGACATCATAACTCTGCATTAGGCACCCAGGTGACAGGCTCTAGACTTTGTTCTGCCTTAGGGGGCATTGTGACATCATAACTCTGCACTGAGCACTCAGGTGAGAGGCCCCTGTCTGTGATCTGCCTAAGGGGGTATTGTGACATCATAATTCTGAACTGGTCCCCCAGGTGACAGGCCACTGACTGTGATCTGCCTAAGGGGGCATTGTGACATCATAACTCTGCACTGGTCACCCTGGTGACAGGCTTTTGTTTGTGATCTGCCTAAGGGGGCATTGTGACATCATAACTCTGCACTGGTCACCCAGGTGACAGGCCCTTGTCTTTTATCTGCCTAACGGGTCATTGGGACATTATAACTCTGCATTGGTAACCCACGTGACAGGCCCTTGTCTGTGATCTGCCTGAGTGTGCATTGTGACATCATAACTCTGCACTGGTCACCCAGGTGACAAGCCCCTGTCTGTGATCTGCGTAAAGGGGCATTGTGACATCATAACTCTGCACTGGCCACCCAGGTGACAGGCCCTTGTCTGTGATCTGCTTAATGGGGTATTGTGACATCATAATTCTGCACTGGTCACCCAGGTGACAAGCCACTGTCTGTGAACGGCGTAAAGGGGCATTGTGACATCATAACTCTGCACTGGTAACCCAGGTGACAGGCCCTTGTCTGTGATCTGCCTAAGAGGGCATTGTGACATCATAAGCCTGAACTAGTCACCCAGGTGACAGGCCCTTGTCTGTGATCCGCGTAAGGGTCTTTGTGACATCATAAATCTGCAATGGTCACCCAGGTGACAGGCCCTTGTCTCTGGTCTGCCTAAGGGAGTATTGAGACATCATAAATCTGCACT
This sequence comes from Pan troglodytes, assembly GCF_028858775.2. Lineage (NCBI taxonomy): Eukaryota > Metazoa > Chordata > Mammalia > Primates > Hominidae > Pan > Pan troglodytes. The sequence continues at coordinate 405,258 of NC_072415.2, read as the reverse complement.
GGTCACCCAGGTGACAGGCCGTTGTCTGTGATCTGCCTGCGGGTGCATTGTGACATCATAACTCTGCACTGGTCCCCCAGGTGACAGGACCTTGTCTGTGATCTGCCCAAGGGGGTATTGTGACATCATAAGTCTGTACTAGTCATCCATGTGACAGGCCCTTGTCTGTGATCTGCGTAAGGGGCACAGGGACATCATAACTCTGCACTGGTTACCCAGGAGACAGGACCTTGTCTGCGATCTGCCTAAGGGGGGATTGTGATATCATAACTCTGCATTGGGCACCCAGGTTACAGGGCCTTGTCTATGATCTGCCTAATGGGGCCTTGTGACATCATAACTCTGCAGTGGGCACACAGGTGACAGTCCCTTGTCTGTGATGTGCCTAATGGGGTATTGTGACATCATAATTCTGCACTGGTCACCCAGGTGACAGGCCACTGTCTGTGATCTGCGTAAAGGGGAATTGTGACATCTTAAGTCTGCACTGGTCACCCTGGTGACAGGCCTTTGTCTGTGATCTGCCTAAGGGGGCATTGCGACATCATAACTGTGCAGTGGTCACCCAGGTGACAGGCCCTTGTCTGTGATCTGCCTAAGGGGGCATTGTGACATCATAAATCTGCACTAGTCACCCTGGTGACAGGCCCTTGTCTGTGATCTGCGTAAGGGGCATTGTGACATCATAACTCTGCACTGGTAACCGAGGTGACAAGACCTTGTCAGTGATCTGCCTAAGGGGGCATTGTGACATCACAACTCCGCATTGGGCACCCAGGTTAGAGGCCCTGATCTGTGATATGCCTAAGGGGGCATTGAGTCATCACAACTCTGCACTGGGCACCCAGGTGACAGCACCTTGTCTGTGATCTGCCTTAGGGTGTATTGTGACACCATAATTCTGCACTGGTCACCCAGGTGACAGGCCACTCTCTGTGATCTGCGTAAGGGCACATTGGGACATCATAACCCTCACTAGTCACCTTGGTGACAGGCCTTTGTCTGTGATCTTCCTAAAGGGGCATTGTGACATCATAACCCTGCTCTTGTCCGACAGGTGACAGGCCCTTGATTGTGATCTACTTGAGGGGGCATTGTGACATCATAAATCTGCACTGGTCACCCAGGTGACAGGCCCTTGTCTGTGATCTGCCTGAGGGTGCATTGTGACATCATAACTCTGCACTGGTCACCCAGGTGACAGGACCTTTTCTGTGATCTGCCTAAGGTGGTATTGTGATATCATGACTATTTATTGGTCACCCAGGTGGCAGGACCTTACCTGTGATCTACCTAAGGGGTTATTGTGACATCATAACTCTGCACTGGGCACCCAGGTGACAGTCCCTTGCCTGTGATCTGCCTAGGGGGTATTGTGACATCATAATTCGGCACTGGTCACCCAGGGGACAGACCCTTGTCTGTCATCTGCCTAAGGGGGCATTGTGTTATCATAAGACTGCACTGGTCACCCAGGTGACAGACCCTTGTGTGTGATCTGCCTAAGGGGGAATTGTGACATCATAAGACTGCACTGGTCACCCAGGTGACAGGCCCTTATCTGTGATGTGCCTAAGGGGCATTGTGACATCATAACTCTGCACTGGTTTCCCAGGTGACCAGCCCTTATCTGTGATCTGCATAAGGGGGCATTGTGATATCATTACTCTGTACTGGTCACCCAGGTGACAGGAATTTATCTCTGATCTGCCTAAGGGGTCATTGTGACATCATAAGTCTGCACTGGTCACCCAGGTGACAGGCCCTTGTCTGTGATCTGCCTAAGGGGGCATTGTGACATCATAAGTCGGCACTAGTCACCCAGGTGACAGGCCCTTGTCTGTGATCTGCGTAAGGGGCATTGTGACATCATAACTCTGCACTGTTAACCCAGGTGACAGGCCCTTGTCTGTGATCTGCCTAAGGGGGCATTGTGACATCATAACTCAGCATTGGGCACCGAGGTTAGAGGCCCTGATCTGTGATCTGCCTAAGGGGGCATTGAGACACCACAACACTGCACTGGGCACCCAGGTGACAGCACCTTGTCTGTGACCTGCCTAAGGGTGTATTGTGACATCATAATTCTGCACTGGTCACCCAGGTGACAGGCCACTGTCTCTGATCTGCGTAAGGGGGCATTGGGACATCATAACTCTTCACTGGTCGCCCTGGTGACAGGCCTTTGTCTGTGATATTCCTAAAGGGGCATTGTGACATCATAACTCTGCACTGGTCAATCAGTTACAGGCCCTTGTCTGTGATCTGCCTGAGGGTGCATTGTGACATCATAACTCTGCACTGGTCACCCAGGGGACAGGACCTTGTCTGTGACCTGCCTAAGGGGGCATTGTGACATCATAATTCTGCATTGGGCACCCAGGTGACAGGCCCCTGTCTGCGATCTCCGTAAGGGGAATTGTGACATCATAACTCTGCACTGGGCACCCAGGTGAGAGGCCCTTGTCAGTGATATGCCTAAGGCGGTATTGTGACATCATAATTCTGCACTGGTCTCCCAGGTGACAGGCCACTGTCTGGGATCTACCTAAGGGCGCATTGTGACATCATAACTCTGCACTGGTCACCCTTTTGACAGGCCTTTGTTTGTGATCTGCCTAAGGGGGCATTGTGACATCATAACCCTGCACTGGTCAAACAGGTGACAGGACTTTCTCTGTGATCTGCTTAAGGGGGCATGGTGACATCATGACTCTGTATTGGTCACTCAGGAGACAGGCCTTTATCTGTGATCTGCCTAAGTGGTCATTGTGACACCATAACTCTGCACTGGGCACCCAGGTGACAGTCACTTGTCTGTGATCTGCCTAAGGGGGTATTGTGACATCATAACTCTGCACTGGGCAGTCTGGTGACGGGCCCTTGTCTTTGATCTGCCTAACGGTGCATTGTGACATCATCACTCTGCACTGGTCACCCAGGTGACAGACCCTGCTCTGTGATCTGCCTAAGGGGGCATTGTGATATCATAAGTCTGCACTGGGCACCGAGATGAGAGGCCTTTGTCTGTAATCTGCTTAAGCGGGTATTGGGATATCATAACTCTGCGCTGGTCACCCAGGTGACAGACCATTGTCTGTGATCTGCCTAAGGGGGAATTGTGACATCATAAGTCTGCACTAGCCACCCAGGTGACAGGCCCTTATCTGTGATCTGCCTAAGGGGGCATTGTGACATCATAACTCTGCACTGGGCACCCTGGTGAGAGGCCCTTGTCTCTAATGTGCTTAATGGGGTATTGTGACATCATAACTCTGTACTGGTCACCCAGGTGACAGGCCCTTATCTGTTCTGCCTAATGGGTCATTGTGACATCATAGCTCTGCACTTGACACCCAGGTGACAGTCCCTTGTCTGTGATCTGCCTAAGGGAGAATTGTGATATCATAACTCTGCACTGGTCAGCCAGGTGACAGACCCTTGTCTGTGATCTGCCTAAGGGGACAGTGTGACATCATAACTCTGCACTGGTCACTGAGGTGACAGGCCCTTGTCTGTGATCTGCCTAAGGGGGCATTGTGACATCATAAGTCTGCACTGGTCACCCAGGTGACAGGCCCTTGTCTGTGATCTGCGTAAGGGGCATTGTGACATCATAACTCTGCACTGGTAACCCAGGTGACAGTACGTTGTCTGCGATCTGCCTAAGGGGGCTTTGTGACATCATAACTCAGCATTGGGCACCCAATTAACAGGCCCTTCCCTGTGATCTGCCTAAGGGGGCATTATGACATCATAACTCTGCACTGGGCACCCTGGTGACACGCCTTTGTGTGTGATCTGCCTAATCTGGCATTGTGACATCATAACCATACACTGGTCAGACAGGTGAAAGGCCCTTGTGTGTGATCTGCCAGATGGGGCATTGTGACATCATAGCTCTTCACTGGTCACCCAGATGACAGTCCCTAGTCTGTGATCTGCCTGAGGTTGCATTGTGACATCGTAACTCTGCAGTGGTAACCCAGGTGACAGGCCCTTGACAGTGATCTGCTTAAGGGGGCATTGTGACATCAAAACACTCAACTGGTCACACAGGTGACAGGCCTTTATCTGTGATCTGCCTAAGGGGTCATTGTGACATAATAATTCTGCACTGGGCACCCAGGTGACAGCCCCTTGTCTGTGATCTTCCTAAGGGTGTATTGTGACATCATAACTCTGCACTGGGCAGCCAGGTGAGAGGCCCATGATTTTGATCTGCCTAAGGGGGCATTGTGACATCATAACTCTGCACTGGTCACTCAGGTGACAGGCCCTGTTCCCTTATCTGCCTACGGGGGCACTGTGACATCATATCTCTGCACTGGTCACACAGGTGACAGTCCCTTGTCTGTGAACTTCCTGACGTGGCATTGTGACATCAAGAGTCTGCAGTAGTCAACCAGGTGACAGGACATTCTCTGGGATCTGCCTAAGGGGCATTGTGACATCATAACTCTGCACTGGTCACCCAGGTGACAGGCTTCTGTCTGTGATCTGCCTAGTGGGGCATTGTGACATCATAACCCTGCACTTGTCACCCAGGTGACAGAACCTTGTCTGTCATCTGCCTAATGGGGCATTGTGGCATCATAACCCTGCACTGGTCACCCAGGAGAAAGACCCTTGTCTTTGATCTGCCTAAGGGGCCATTGTTACATCGTTTCTCTGCACTGGTCACTCAGGTAACAGACCCTTGTCTGTAATCTGCCTAAGGGGGCATTGTGACATCATAAAACTGTACTGGTCACACAGGTGACAGGCCCTTGTGTGTGGTCTGTCTGAGGGGGCCTTGTGACATCACAAGTCAGCACTGGTCACCCAGGTGACAGGCCCTTGTCAGTGATCTGCCTGAGTTTTCATTGTGACATCATAACTGTGCACTGGTCACCCAGGTGACAGGCCCTTGTCTGTGATCTGCCTAAGGGAATATTGTGACATCATAACTCTGCACTGGTCACCCAGGTGACAGGCCCGTGTCTGTAATCTGCAAAAGGGGGTATTGTGACATCATAACGCTGTACTGGTCATCCAGGTGACAGGCCCTTATCTGTGATCTGCCTAAGAGGTCATTGTGACATCATAAATCTGCACTGGGCACCCAGGAGACAGTCTCTTGTCTATGATCTGACTAAGGGAATATTTTGACACCATAACTCTGCAATGGTCACCCAGGTGACAGGCCCTTGTGTGTGATCTGCCTAATGGCGTATTGTGACATCATAAATATGCACTAGTCATCCAGATGAAAGGCCTTTGTCTGTGATCTTCCTAAGAGGCATTGTGACATCATAAGTCTGCACTAGTCACCCCGGTGACAGGCCCTTGTCTGTGATCTGCCTAAGGGGCACTGTGACTTCATAACTCTGCACTGGTTACCCAGGTGACAGGACCTTGTCTGTGACCTGCCTAAGGGGGCATTGTGACATCATAACTCTGCATTGGGCACCCAGGTGACAAGCCCTTATCTGTTATCTGCCTAAGGGGGCATTGTGATATCATAGCTCTGTACTGGGAACCCAGTTGAGAGGCCCTTTCCTGTGATCTGCCTAAGTGGGTATTTTCACGTCATAATTCTGCCCTGGTCACCCAGGTGACAGGACACTGTCTGTGATCTGCCTCATGGGGCACTGTGACATCATAACCCAGCACTGGTCACACAGGTGACAGGCCCTTTTATGGGAACTGCCTGAGGAGGAATTGTGACATCATAACTCTGCACTGGCCACCCAGGTGACAGGCCCTTTTCTGTGATGTGCCTGAGTGTGCATTGTGACATCATAACTCTGCTCTGTTCACCGAGGTGACAGGCCCTTATCTGTGATCTGCCTAAGGGGTAATTGTGACATCATAACTCTGCACTGGGCACCCAGGTGACAGTCCCTTGTCTCTGATCTGCCTAAGGGAGTATTGTGACATCATAACACGGCACTGGTCCCCCAGGTGCCAGGCCTTTGACTGTGATCTGCGTAAGGGGGCAATGTGACATCATAACCATGTACTGGTCACCCAGGTGACAGGACCTTGTCTGTGATCTGCCTAATGGGGCATTGTGACATCATAAATCTGCATTGGGCACCCAGGTGACGGTCCCATGTCTGTGATCTGCCTAAGGGCGTATTGTGACAATATAACTCTGCACTGGTCACCCATGTTACAGGTCTTTGTCTGTGATCTGCCTAAGGGGGCATTGTGACGTAATAACTCTGCACTGGGCACCATGCTGACTGGCCCTACTCTGTGATCTGCCTAAGGGGCCATTGTGTCATCATAACTCTGCACTGGTCACCGAGGTCACAGACCCTTGCCTGTAATCTGCCTAAGGGGGCATTGTGACATCATAAACCTGCACTGGTCAAACAGTTGCCAGGCCCCTGTGTGTGGTCTGCCTGAGGGGGCATTCTGACATCATAAGTCTGCAATGGTCACCGAGGTGACAGGCTGTTGTCAGTGATCTTCCTGAGTGTGCATTGTGACATCATAACTGTGCACTGGTCACCCAGGTGACAGGCCCTTGTCTGTGATCTGTGAAAGGGTACCTTGTGACATTATAACTCTGTACTGGTCACCCAGGTAACAGGCCCTTATCTGTGATCTGCCTAAGGGGTCATTGTGACATCATAACTCTGCACTGGGCACCCAGGTGACAGTCTCTTGTCTGTGATCTGCCTAAGGGGATACTGTGACATCATAACTCTGCACTGGTCAACCCGGTGACAGGCCCTTGTCTGTGATCTACCTAAGGGGGCATTGTGACATCAGAATTCTGCAGTGGTCATCCAGGTGACAGGCCTTTGTCTGTGTTCTGCCTAAGGGCGTATTGTGTCATCATAACCGTCCACTGGTCACCCAGGTGACAGGCCCTTGTGTGTGATCTACCTAATGGGGTATTGTGACATCATAAAGCTGCACTAGTCATCCACATGACAGGCCTGGTCTGTGATCTGCCTAAGAGGCATTGTGACATCATAAGTCTACACTAGTCACCCAGGTGACAGGCCCTTGTCTGTGATCTGCCTAAGGGGCATTGTGACTTCATAACTCTGCACTGGTTACCCAGGTGACAGGACCTTGTCTGTGACCTGCCTAAGGGGGCATTGTGATATCATAACTCTGCATTGGGCACCCAGGTGACAAGCCCTTGTCTGTTATCGGCCTAAGGGGTCATTGTGATATCAGAGCTCTGTACTGGGCACCCAGTTGTGAGGCCCTTTTCTGTGATCTGCCTAAGTGGGTATTGTGACATCATAATTCTGCCCTGGTCACCCAGATGACAGGACACTGTCTGTGATCTGCCTAAGGGGGCATTGTGACATCATAACCAAGCACTGGTCACCCAGGTGACAGGCCCTTGTATGGGATCTGCCTGAGGAGGAATTGTGACATCATAACACTGCACTGGTCACCCAGGTGACAGGCCCTTTTCTGTGATGTGCCTGAGTGTCCACTGTGACATCATAACTCTGCACTGGTCATCCTGGTGCCAGGCTTTGTCTGTGATCTGCCTAAGGGGGCAATGTGACATCATATCCCGGCACTGGTCACACAGGTGACAGGACGTTGTGTGTGATCTGTCTGAGGGGGCATTTTGACATCATAACTCTGGACTAGTCACCCAGGGGAGAGGCCCTTGTCTGTGATCTGCCTAAGGGGGCATTGTTACATCATAACCCTGTGCTGGTCACCCAGGTGACAGGCCCTTATCTGTGATCTGCCTAAGGGGTAATTGTGACATCATAACTCTGCACTGGGCGCCCAGGTGACGGTCCCTTGTCTGTGATCTGCCTAAGGGAGTATTGTGACATCATAACTCTGCACTGGTCACCCTGGTGACAGACCCTTGTCTGTGATCTGCGTAACGGAGTATTGTGACATCATAACTCGTCACTGCTCACCCAGTGGCCAGGCCATTGTCTGTGATCTGCCTAAGGGGGCAATGTGACATCATAAACCTGTACTGGTCACACCGGTGTCAGGACGTTGTGTGTGATCTGCCTGAGGGGGCATTGTGACATCATAATACTGCACTGGTCACCCAGGTGACTGGCCCGTGTCTGTGATCTGCCTCAGGGGGCATTGTGACATCATAACTCTGTACTGGTCAACCAGGAGACAGGCCCTTATCTGTTATCTGCCTAAGGGGACATTTTTACCTCATTAATCTGCACCTGGCACCCAGGTGGCTATCCAAAGTCTATGAACTGCCTAAAGGAGTACTGTGACATCATAACTCTGCACTGTGCACCTAGGTGACAAGACCTTGTCTGTGATCTGCCTAAGGGAGAATTGTGACATCATAAATCTGCATTGGGCACCCAGGTGACAGTCCCTTGTCTGTGATCTGCCTAAGGGCGTATTGTGACAACATACCTCTGCACTGGTCACCCATGTTACAGGTCTTTGTCTGTGATCTGTGAAAGGGTAGCTTGTGACATTATAACTCTGTACTGGTCACCCAGGTAACAGGCCCTTATCTGTAATCTGCCTAAGGGGTCATTGTGACATCATAACTCTGCACTGGGCACCCAGGTGACAGTCTCTTGTCTGTGATCTGCCTAAGGGGATACTGTGACATCATAACTCTGCACTGGTCAACCCGGTGACAGGCCCTTGTCTGTGATCTACCTAAGGGGGCATTGTGACATCAGAATTCTGCAGTGGTCAGCCAGGTGACAGGCCTTTGTCTGTGTTCTGCCTAAGGGCGTATTGTGTCATCATAACCGTCCACTGGTCACCCAGGTGACAGGCCCTTGTGTGTGATCTACCTAATGGGGTATTGTGACATCATAAAGCTGCACTAGTCATCCAGATGACAGGCCTTGTCTATGATCTGCCTAAGAGGCATTGTGACATCATAAGTCTACACTAGTCCCCCAGGTGACAGGCCCTTGTCTGTGATCTGCCTAAGCGGCATTGTGACTTCATAACTCTGCACTGGTTACCCAGGTGACAGGACCTTGTCTGTGACCTGCCTAAGGGGGCATTGTGACATCATAACTCTGCATTGGGCACCCAGGTGACAAGCCCTTGTCTGTTATCGGCCTAAGGGGTCATTGTGATATCACAGCTCTGTACTGGGCACCCAGTTGTGAGGCCCTTTTCTGTGATCTGCCTAAGTGGGTATTGTGACATCATAATTCTGCCCTGGTCACCCAGATGACAGGACACTGTCTGTGATCTGCCTAAGGGGGCATTGTGACATCATAACCAAGCACTGGTCACACAGGTGACAGGCCCTTTTATGGGATCTGCCTGAGGAGGAATTGTGACATCATAACACTGCACTGGTCACCCAGGTGACTGGCCCTTTTCTGTGATGTGCCTGAGTGTCCACTGTGACATCATAACTCTGCACTGGTCATCCTGATGCCAGGCTTTGTCTGTGATCTGCCTAAGGGGGCAATGTGACATCATAACCTGGCACTGGTCACAGAGGTGACAGGACGTTGTGTGTGATCTGTCTGAGGGGGCATTTTGACATCATAACTCTGGACTAGTCACCCAGGGGAGAGGCCCTTGTCTGTGATCTGCCTAAGGGGGCATTGTTACATCATAACCCTGTACTGGTCACCCAGGTGACAGGCCCTTATCTGTGATCTGCCTAAGGGGTAATTGTGACATCATAACTCTGCACTGGGCGCCCAGGTGACAGTCCCTTGTCTGTGATCTGCCTAAGGGAGTATTGTGACATCATAACTCTGCACTGGTCACCCTGGTGACAGACCCTTGTCTGTGATCTGCGTAAGGGAGTATTGTGACATCATAACTCGTCACTGCTCACCCAGTGGCCAGGCCATTGTCTGTGATCTGCCTAAGGGGGCAATGTGACATCATAAACCTGTACTGGTCACACCGGTGTCAGGACGTTGTGTGTGATCTGCCTGAGGGGGCATTGTGACATCATAATACTGCACTGGTCACCCAGGTGACTGGCCCGTGTCTGTGATCTGCCTCAGGGGGCATTGTGACATCATAACTCTGTACTGGTCAACCAGGAGACAGGCCCTTATCTGTTATCTGCCTAAGGGGACATTTTTACCTCATTAATCTGCACCTGGCACCCAGGTGACTATCCAAAGTCTATGAACTGCCTAAAGGAGTACTGTGACATCATAACTCTGCACTGTGCACCTAGGTGACAAGACCTTGTCTGTGATCTGCCTAAGGGAGAATTGTGACATCATAAATCTGCATTGGGCACCCAGGTGACAGTCCCTTGTCTGTGATCTGCCTAAGGGCGTATTGTGACAACATACCTCTGCACTGGTCACCCATGTTACAGGTCTTTGTCAGTGATTTGCGTAAGGGGGCATTGTGACGTAATAACTCTGCACTGGGCACCCAGGTGACAGGCCCTTCCCTGTGATCTGCCTAAGGTGGCATTGTGACATCATAACTCTGCACTGGGCAACCAGGTTACAGGCCCTTGTCTGTGATCTGCCTATGGGGGCATTGTGACATCAGAACTCTGCACTGGTCACCCAGGGGACAGGCCCTTGTCTGTGATCTGCCTAAGGGGACATTGTGACATCATAACACTGCACTGGTCACCCAGGTGACATGCCCTTTTTCGTGATCTGCCTAAGGAGGCATTGGGATATCATAATCCGGCACTGGTCACCCAGGTGACAGGGCCTTCTCTGTGATGTGCTAAGGGGGCATTGTGACATCATGACTCTGCACTGGTCATCCAGGTGAGAGTCCCTTGTCTGTGATCTGCCTACGGGGGCATCTTGACCTCATAACCCTGCACTTGTCACCCAGGTGACAGAACCTTGTCTTTGATCTGCCTAAGGGGCCATTGTGACATCGTAACTCTGCACTGGTCACCCAGGTGAGAGACCCTTGTCTGCAATCTGCCTAAGGGGGCATTGTGACATCATAACCCTGCACTGGTCACACAGGTGACAGGCCCTTGTGTGTGGTCTGCCTGAGGGGGCACTGTGACATCATAAGTCTGCACTGGTCACCCAGGTGACAGGCCCTTGTCAGTGATCTGCCTGAGGGTGCATTGTGACATCATGACTCTGCACTGGTCACCCAGGTGACAGGCCCGTGTCTGTGATCTGCAAAAGGGGGCATTGTGACATCATAACGCTGTACTGGTCATCCAGGTGACAGGCCCTTATCTGTGATCTATCTAAGGGGTCATTGTGACATCATAACTCTGCACTGGGCACCCAGGTGACAGTCCCTTGTCTATGATCTGCCTAAGGGAATATTGTGACATCATAACTCTGCACTGGTAACCCAGGTGACAGGCCCTTGTCTGTGATCTGCCTAAGGGGGCATTGTGACATCAGAATTCTGCAGTGGTCTGCCAGGTGACAGGCCTTTGTCTGTGTTCTTCCTAAGGGCGTATTGTGACATCATAACTCTCCACTGGTCACCCAGGTGACATGCCCTTGTGTGTGATCTGCCTAATGGGGTATTGTGACATCATAAGTCTGCACTAGTCATCCAGATGACAGGCCTTGTCTGTGATCTGCCTAAGAGGCATTGTGACATCATAAGTCTGCACTAGTCACCCAGGTGACAGGCCCTTGTCTGTGATCTTCCTAAGGGGCATTGTGACTTCATAACTCTGCACTGGTTACCCAGGTGACAGGACCTTGTGTGTGAGCCGCCTAAGGGGGCATTGTGACATCATAACTCTGCATTGGGCACCCAGGTGACAAGCCCTTGTCTTTTATCTGCCTAAGGGGTCATTGTGATATCATAGCTATGTACTGGGCACCCAGATTTGAGGCCCTTTTCTGTAATCTGCCTAAGTGGGTATTGTGACATCATAATTCTGCACTGGTCACCCAGGTGACAGGACACTGTCTGTGATCTGCCTAAGGGGGCATTGTGACATCATAACCCAGCACTGATCACACAGGTGACAGGCCCTTGTATGGGATCTGCCTGAGGAGGAATTGTGACATCATAACTCTGCACTGGTCACCCAGGTGAAAGGCCCTTTTCTGTGATGTGCCTGAGTGTGCACTGTGACATCATAACTCTGCTCTGCTCACCCAGGTGACAAGCCCTTGTCTGTGATCTGCATAAGGGGGCATTGTGACATCATACCTCTGTACTGGTCACCCAGGTGACAGGCCCTTATCTGTGATCTGCCTGTGGGATCATTTTGAGATCATAACTCTGCACTGGGCACCCAGGTGGCAGTCCCTTGACTGTGATGTGTTTAAGGGAGTATTGTATCATCATAACTCTGCACTGGTCAACCAGGTGACAGACCCTTGTCTCTGATCTGCCTAAGGGAGAATTGTGACATCATAACTCTGCACTGCTCACGCTGGTGCCAGGCTTTGTCTGTGATCTGCCTAAGGGGGCAATGTGACATCATAACCATGCACTGGTCACACAGGTGACAGGACCTTGTGTGTGATCTGCCTCAGGGGGCATTTTGACATCATAACGCTGGACTAGTCAACCAGGTGACAGGCCCTTGTCTGTGATCTCCCTAAGGGGGCGTTGTTACATCATAACTCTATACTGGTCACACAGGTGACAGGCCCTTATCTGTGATCTGCCTAAGGGGTAAGTGTGACATCAAAATTCTGCACTGGGCACCCAGGTGACAGTCCCTTGTCTGTGATATTCCTAAGGGAGTATTGTGATATCATAACTCTGCACTGGTCACCCAGGTGACAGACCCTTGTCTGTGATCCTCGTAAGGGAGTATTGTGACATCATAACTCGTCACTGCTCACCCAGGGGTAAGGCTTTTGTCTGTGATCTGCCTAAGGGGCAATGTGACATCATAACCCTGCACTGGTCACACAGGTGATAGGACCTTGTGTGTGATCTGCCTCAAGGGGCATTTTGACATCATATCTCTGGACTAGTCACCCAGGTGACAGGCCCTTGTCTGTGATCTCCCTAAGGGGGCATTGTTACATCATAACTCTGTACTGGTCACCCAGGTGGCAGGCCCTTATCTGTGATCTGCCTAAGGGGTAATTGTGACATCAAAACTCTGCACTGGTCACCCAGGTGACAGTCCCTTGTCTGTGATCTGCCTAAGGGGGCACTGTGACATCATAACTCGGCACTTGTCACCCAGGTGCCAGGCCATTGTCTGTGATCTGCCTAAGGGGGCAATGTGACATCATAACCCTGTACTGGTCACACAGGTGACAGGACCTTTCCTGTGGTCTGCCTGAGGTGGCATTGTGACATCATAATTCTGCACTGGTCACCCAGGTGACAGACCCTTATCTGGGATCTGCCTAAGGGAGTATTGTGACATCATAACTCGGCACTGGTCACCCAGGTGCCAGGCCTTTGTCTGTGATCTGCCTAAGAGGGCAATGTGACATCATAACGTTGTACTGGTCACACAGGTGACAGGAACTTGTGTGTGATCTGCCTGAGGGGGCATTGTCACATCATAACTCTGTACTGGTCACCCAGGTGACAAGCCCTTATCTGTTATCTGCCTAAGGGGGCATTTTTACATCATTAATATGCACTGGGCACCCAGGTGACAATCCTTTGTCTATGAACTCCCTAAAGGAGTATTGTGGCATCATAACTCTGCACTGGGCACCCAGGTGACAGGACCTTGTCTGTGATCTGCCTAATGGGACATTGTGACATCATAAATCTGCATTGGGCACCCAGGTGACAGTCCCATGTCTGTGATCTGCCTAAGGGCGTATTGTGACATCATAACTCTGCACTGGGCACCCACGTGACAGTCCCTTGTCTGTGATCTGCCTAAGGGGACGTTGTGACATCATAACACTGCACTGGTCACCCAGCTGACATGCCCTTTTTTGAGATCTGCCTAAGGGGGCATTGGGACATCATAAGACTGCACTGGTCATCCAGGTGACAGGACCTTGTCTGGGATCTGCTAAGGGGACATTGTGACATCGTAAGTCTGCACTGGTCACCCAGGTGACATTCCCTTTGCTGTGATCTGCCTAAGCGGCCATTGTGACATCATAACTATGCACTGGTCACCCAGGTGACAGACCCTTGTCTGTGATCTGCCTAAGGGGGCATTTTGACATCATAACTCTGTAGTGGTCACACAGGTGACATGCCCTTTTTTCTGATCTGCCTAAGGGGGAATTGGGACATCATAACCCAGCACTGGTCACCCAGGTGACAGGGCCTTGTCCGTGATCTGCAGAGGGGGCATTGTGACATCATAAGTATGCACTGGTCACCCGGCTGACAGTCCCTTGTCTGTGATCTGCCTAATGGGGCATCATGAAATCATAACTCTGCACTGGTCTCCCTGGTGACAGACCATTGTCTGTGATTTGCCTAAGGGGGCATTGTGATATGATAACTCTGCACTGGTCACCCAGGTGACAGACCATTGTCTTTGATCTGCCTAAGGGGCCATTGTGACATCATAACTATGCACTGGTCACGCGGGTGACAGACCCTTCTCTGTGATCTGCCTAAGGGGGCATTGTGAAATCACAACCCTGCACTGGTCACACAGGTGACATGCCCTTTATTGTTATCTGCCTAAGGGGGCATTGTGACGTCATAACCGTGCACTGGTCACCCAGGAGACAGGTCCTTGTCTGTGTTCTGCCTGAGGATGCATTCTGACATCATAACACTGCACTGGTCACCCAGGTCAGAGACCCTTGTCTGTGATTTGCCTAAGGGGGCATGGTGACATGATAACTCTGCACTGGTCACCCAGGTGACAGACCCTTGTCTGTGATCTGCGTAAGGGGGCATTGTGACATCATAAACATACACTGGTCACCCAGGTGACAGACCATGGTCTGTGATCTGCGTAAGGGGGCATTGTGACATCATAACTCTGCACTGGTCACCCAGGTGACAGACCCTTGTCGGTGATCTGCCTAAGGGGGCATTTTGACATGATAACTCTGCACTGGTCACCCTGGTGACAGACCATGGTCTGTGATCTGAGTAAGGGGGCATTGTGACATCATAACGCTGCACTGGTCACCCAGGTGAAAGACCCTTGTCTTTGATCTGCCTAAGGGGGGATTGTGACTTAGTAACTATGCACTGGTCACCCAGGTGACAGACCGTTGTCTGTTATCTGCATAAGGGGGCATTGTGAAATCATAACCCTGCACTGGTCACACAGGTGACATGCCTTTATTTGTTATCTGCCTAAGGGGGCATTGTTAAATCATAACCCTGCACTGGTCACACAGGAGACATGCCCTTTTTTGTTATCTGCCTAAGGGGGCATTGGGACATCATAAACCTGCACTGGTCACCTAGGTGACAGGGCCTTGTCTGTGGTCTGCTAAGGGGGCATAGTGACATCGTAAGTCTGCACTGGTCACCCAGGTGACAGTCCCTTGTCTGTGATCTCCCTAATGGGGCATTGTGACATCATAACTCTGTACTGGTCAACCAGGTGACAGGCCATTGTCTGTGGTATGCCTAAGGGAGCATTGTTACATCATAACTGTGCACTGAGCACGCTGGTGTCAGGCCCTTGTCTGTGATCTGCCTAAGGGTGCATTGTGACATCATAACTCTGCACTGGGCACCCCGGTGACAGTCCCTTCTCTGTGGTCTGCCTAAGGGGACACTTTGACATCATAACACTGCTCTGGTCACCCAGCAGACATGCCCTTTTTTGTGATCTGCCTACAGGGGCATTGGGACAGCAGAACCCTGCCCTGGTCATCCAGGTGGCAGGGCCTTGTCTGTGATCTGCATAAGGGGGCATTGTGAGATCATAACCCTGCACTGGTCACCCAGGTGAAAGACCCTTGTCTTTGATCTGCCTAAGGGGCCATTGTGACATCATAACTATGCACTGGTCACCCAGGTGACAGACCCTTCTCTGTGATCTGCCTAAGGGGGCATTGTGAAATTATAACCCTGCACTGGTCACACAGGTGACATGCCCTTTATTGTTATCTGCCTAAGGGGGCATTGTGACGTCATAACCCTGCACTGGTCATCCAGGTGACAGGACCTTGTCTGTGATCTGCTAAGGGGGCATTGTGACATCAGAAATCTGTACTGGTCACCCAGGTGACAGACCATTGTCTGTGATCTGCCTAAAGGTGCACTGGGACATCATAACCCTGCACTGGTCACCCAGGTGACAGGGCATTGTCTGTGATCTGCTATGGGGGCATTGTGACATCATAAGTCTGCACTGCCCACCCAGGTGACAGTCCCCTGTCTGTGATCTGCCTAATGGGGCATCGTGATATCATAACAGTTCACTGGTCACCCAGGTGACAGACCATTGTCTGTGATCTGTGTAAGGGGGCATTGTGACATCATAACACTGCACTGGTCACCCAGGTGACAGGGCCTTGTCTGTGGTCTGCTAAGGGGGCATTGTGACATCATAAGTCTGCACTGGTCACCCAGGTGACAGTCCCTTGTCTGTGATCTGCCTAATGGGGCATTGTGACATCATAAATCTGTACTGGTCAACCAAGTGACAGGCAATTTTCTGTGATATGCATAAGGGGGCATTGTGTCATCATAACTCTGCACTGGGCACCCAGACGAGAGGCCCTTGTATGTGATCTGCCTAAGGGGACATCCTGACATCATAACACTTCACTGGTCACCTAGGTCACACGCCCATTTTTGTGATCTGCCTAAGGGTGCAATGAGACATGATAACCCTGCACTGGTCACCCATGTGACAGGGCCTTGTCTGTGATCTGCTAAGGGGGCATTGTGACGTCATAAGTCTGCACTGTTCACCCAGGTGACAGGCCGTAGTCTGTGATCTGCCTGAGGGTGCATTGTGACAATATAACTTTGCACTGGTCACCCAGGTGAGAGACCCTTGTCTGTGGTCTGCCTAAGAGGGCATTGTGACATCATTACCACACACTGGTCACACAGATGACAAGCCCTTGTGTGTGATCTGCCTGAAGGGGCATTGTTAGATCATAAGTCTGCACTGGTCACCCAGGTTACAGGCCCTTGTCGGTGATCTGCCTGAAGTTGCATTGTGACATGATAACTCTGCACTGGTCACCCAGGTGACAGGCCCTTGTCTTTGATCTGCATAAGAGGGCACTGAAACATCAGAACTCTTTTTTGGTCACCCAGGTTACAGATCATTGTGTGTGATCTGCCTAAGGGGGAATTGTGACATGATAACCCGGCACTGGTCACCCAGGTGAAGGACCCTTGTCTTTCATCTGCCGAATGCGGCATAATGACATCATAACTGTGCACTGGTCACCCAGGTGACAGACCATTGTCTGTGATCTGCCTAAGGGGCCATTGTGACATGATAACCCTGCACTGGTCACCCAGGTGGAAGACCCTTGTCTTTGATCTGCCTAAGGGGCCATTGTGACAACGTAACTATGCACTGGTCACCCAGGTGACAGACCCTTGTCTGTGATCTGCCTAAGGGAGCATTGTGAAATCATAACCCTGCACTGGTCACAGAGCTGACATGCCCTTTTTTGTTATCTGCCTAAGGGGGCATTGGGACATCATAAACCTGTACTGGTCACCCAGGTGTCAGGGCCTTGTCTGTGGTCTGCTAAGGGGGCATTGTGACATCATAACTCTGCACTGGTCACCCAGGTGACAGGCCCTTGTCTGTGATCTGCCTAAGGGGGAATCGTGATATAATAACTCTGCACTGGTCACCCAGGTGACAGGCCGTTGTGTGTTATCTGCCTAAGGTGTCATTGTGACATCATAACTCTGCACTGGGCAACCAGGTGACAATCCCTTGTCTCTGATCTGCCTTAGGGGGAATTGTGATATCATAACTCTGCACTCGGCAGCCAGGTGACCGGTCTTGTCTTTGATCTGCTTAACGGTGCACTGTGACATCACAACTCTGCACTGGTCACCCAGGTGACAGACCCTTGTCTGTGATCTGCCTAAGGGGGCATTGTGATATCGTCACTCTCCACTGGTCACCCAGGTGATATGCCCTTTTGTTTTATCTGCCTGAGGGGGCATTGTGACATCACAACCCTTCACTGGTCACCCAGGTGACAGGTCCTCCTCTGTGATCTGCCTAAGGGGGCAATGTGACAGCATAAATCTGCACTAGTCAACCAGTTGACAGGCTCTTGTCTGTGATCTCCCTAAGTTGGCAATGTGACATCATTAACCTGCACTTGTCACACAGGTGACAGGACTTTGTGTGTGATCTGCCTGAGGGGGCATTGTGACATAATAACTCTGCACTGGTCAACCAGGTGACAGGCCTATGTCTGTGATCTGCCGAAGTGGCATTGTGACATCATAACTCTGTACTGGTCACCCAGGTGACAGGCCCTTATCTGTGATCTGCCTAAGTGGCATTGTGACATCATAACTCTGCACTGGGCACCCAGGTGACAATCCCTTGTCTGCGATCTGCCTAAAGGGGTATTGTGACATCATAACTCTGCACTCATCAGCCAGATGACAGGCCCTTGTCTTTGATCTGCCTAAGGGGATTGTGACATCATAATTCTGTACTGGTCATTAAGGTGACAGGCCACTGACTGTGATCTGCGTAAGGGAGCATTGTGACATCATAACTCTGCGCTTGTCACCCTGGTGACAGGCCTTTGTCTGTGATCTGCATAAGGTTGCATTGTTACATCATAACCCTGCAGTGGTCACACGGGTGACAGGCCCTTGTCGGTGATCTGCCTAAGTGGGCATTGTGACATCATAACTATGCACTGGTCACCCAGCTGACAAGACCTTGTCTGTGATCTGCCTGAGGGGGTATTGTGACATCATAACTCTGCACTGGTCACCCTGGTGAAAGGCCTTTGTCTGTGATCTGCCTAACGGAGCAATGTGACATCATAACCCTGCATTGGTCACACAGGTGAAAGGCCCTTGTCTGTGATCTGCCTAAGGGGGCATTGTGACATCATACCTCTGCACTGGTCACCAATGTTACAGGCCGTTTTCTGTTATCTGCCTACGGGGGCATTGTGACATCATAACTCCGCACTGGTCACCCAGGTGACAGGCCCTTGTCTGTGATCTGCCTAAGGGGGCATTGTGACTTCATAAACCTCCACTGTTCACACAGGTGACAGGCCCTTGTGTGTGATCTGCCTGAGGGGGCATTGTGACATCATTACTCTGCACTGGTCACCCAGGAGACAGGCCCTTGTCTGTGATCTGCCTGAGGGTGCATTGTGACATCGTAGCTCTGCACTGGTCACCCAGGTGACAGGCCCTAGTCTGTGATCTGCATAAGGGGGCATTGTGACATCATAACACTGTACTGGTCTCCAAGGTGACAGGCACTTACCTGTGATCTGCCTAAGGGGTCATTGTGACATCATTATTCTGACCTGGGCACCCAGGTGACAGTCCCTTGTGTGTGATCTGCTTGAGGGAGAATTGTGACATCATAATTCTGCACTGGTCACCCAGGTTACAGACCCTTGTCTGTGATCTGCCTAAGGTGGCATTGTGATATCATAAGTCTGCACTAATCACCCAGGTGACAGGCCCTTGACTGTGATCTGCGTAAGGGGCATTGAGACATCATAAACCTGCCCTGGTCACCCACGTGACAGGACCTTGCTATGATCTGCCTGAGGGTGCATTGTGCCATCATACCTCTGCACTGTCACCCAGTTGACAGGCCCTTGTCTGTGATATGCCAAAGGGGGCATTGTGACATCATAATTCTGCACTAGTCACCCAGGTGACAGTCCCTTGTCTGTCATCTACCTAAGGGGCATTGTGTCATCATATCTGTGCACTGGGCACCCAGATGAGAGGCCTTTATCTGTGATCTGCCTAAGGGGTATTGTGGCATCATAAATTTGCACTGGTCACCCAGGTGACAGGCCCTGGTCTGTGATCTGCCTAAGGGGGCATTGTGACAGCATAAATCTGCACTAGTCAACCAGTTGACAGGCCCTTGTCTATGATATGACTAAGGGGGCATTGTGACATCATAAGTCTGCACTAGTCACCCAGGTGACAGGCCCTCATCTGTAATCTGCCTAAGGGGGCATTGTGACATCATAACTCTGCATCAGGCACCCAGGGGACAGACACTTGTCGGTGATCTGCCTAAGGGGGCATTGTGACATCATAACTCTGCACTGGGCACCCAGGAGAGAGGCCCTTGTCTGTGATCTGCGTAACGGTGTATTGTGACATCATAATTCTGCCCTTGTCACCCAGGTGACAGGCCACTGACTGTGACCTGCCTAAGGGGGCATTGTGGCATCATAACTCTGCACTGGTCACCCGGGTGACAGGACTTTGTCAGTCATCTACCTAAGGGGGCATTGTGACATCATAACCGTGCACTGGTCACACAGGTGACAGGCCATTGTGTGTGAAATGCCTGAGGGGGTATTGTGACATCATAACTCTGCACTGGGCAGCCAGGTGACCGGCCCTTGTCTGAGATCTGCCCAACGGTGCATTGTGACATCATAACTCTGCACTGGTCAGCCACGTGACAGACCCTTGTCTGTGACCTGCCTAAGTGTCATTGTGATACCATAATTCAGCACTGGTCACCCAGGTGATAGGCCCTCTTCTGTTATCTGCATAAGGGGGCATTGTGACATCATAACTCTGCACTGGTCACCCAGGTGACAGGCCCTTGTCTGTGATCTGCCAAAGGGGGCATTGTGAAATCATAACTCTGCACTAGTCACCCAGGTGACAGGCCCTTGTCTGTCATCTACCTAAGGGGCATTGTGACATCATAACTCTGCACTGGGCACCCAGATGAGAGGCCTTTGTCTGTGATCTACCTAAGGTGGTATTGTGGCATCATAACTCTGCACTGGTCACCCAGGTGACAGGCCCTTGTCTGTGATACGCCTAAGGGGGCATTGTGACATCATAAGTCTGTAGTAGTCACCCAGGATACAGGCTCTTTTCTGTGATCTGCCTAAGGGGCATTGTGACATCATAACTGTGCACTGGACACCCAGGTGAGAGGCCTTTGTCTGAGATCTGCCTAATGGTGTATTCTGACATCATAACTCTGCACTGATCATCCAGATGACAGGCCCTTGTCTGTGATCTGTCTAAGGGGGCATTGTGACATCATAAGTCTGCAATAGTCGACCAGTTGTCAGGCCCATGTCTGTGATCTGCCTAAGGGACATTGTGACATCATAACTCTGCAATGGGCACCCAGGTGAGAGGCCCTTGTCTGTGATCTGCCTCAGGGAGTATTGTGACATCATAACTCTGCACTGCTCACCCAGGTGACAGACCGTTGTCTGTGATCTGCCTAAGGGGGCATTGTGACATCATAATTCTGCAATGGTCACCCAGGTGACAGGCCCTTGTCTGTTATCTGCCTAAGGGGGCATTTTGACATCATAACTCACCACTGGTCACCCAGGAGACAGGCCTTTCCTGTCATCTGCCTAACGGGGCCTTGTAACATCGTAAGACTGCACTGGTACCCCAGGAGACAGGACCTTGTCTCTGATCTGCCTAAGAGGGCATTGTGACATCATAACTCTGCATTGGGCACCCAGGTGACAGGCCCTTGTAGGTGATCTGCCTAAGGGGGCACTGTGACATCATAACTCTGCACTGGGCACCCAGGTGACAGGCCCATGTCTGTGATCTGCCTTAGGGGTATTGTGGCATCATAATTCTGCACTGGTCTTCCAGGTGACAGGCCAATGTCAGTGATCTGCGTAAGGGGGCATTGTGACATCATAACCCTGCACTGGACTCACAGGCGACAGGCCGTTGTCTGTGATCTGCCTGAGGGTGCATTGTGGCATCATAACTCTGCACTGGTCACCCACGTGACCGACCATTGTCTGTGTTCCGCCTAAGGTGGCACTGAGACATCATAACTCTGCACTGGTCACCCAGGTGACAGGCCCTTGTCTGTGATCTGCCTGAGGGTGCATTGTGACATAATAACTCTGCACTGGTCACCCACGGGACGGGCCCTTGACTGTGATCTGCCTAAGGGGGCATTGTGACATCATAACTCTGTATTGGTCACCCAGGTGACAGGCCCTTGTCTGTGATCTGCCTAAGGGGTCATCGTGACATCATAACTCTGCACTGGGTCACCAGGTGACAGTCCCTTGTGTGTGATCTGCCTAAGGGGTATTGTGACATCATAAATCTGCACTGGGCAACCAGGTGACTGGCCCTTGTCTTTGATCGGCCTAACGGTGCATTGTGACATCATAACTCTGCACTGGTCACCCAGGTGTCACACCTTTGTCTGTGTTCTGCCTAAGGGGGCATTGTGATATCATAACTCTGCACTGGTCACCCAGGTGATAGGCCTCTTTCTGTGATCTACCTAAGTGGGCATTGTGACATCATAACCCTGCACTGGTCACCCAGGTGACAGGCCCTTGTCTGTGATCTGCGAAAGGGACATTGTGACATCATGAGTCTGCACTAGTCACCCAGGTGACAGGCCCTTGTCTGTTTTCTGCCTAAGGGTGCATTGTGACATCATAAGTCTGCACTAGTCACCCATGAGACAGGCCCTTTTCTGTGATCTGCGTGAGGGGCATTGTGATAACATAACTCTGCACTGGTAACCCAGGAGACAGGACCTTGTCTCTGATCTGCCTAAGGGGGCATTGTGACATCATAATCCTGCACTGGTCTCAGATTTGACAGGCCCTTGTGTGTGATCTGCCTGAGGGGGCATTGTGAAATCATAACTCTGCACTGTTCACCCAGGTGACAGGCCCTTGTCTGTGATCTGCCTGAGTGTGCATTGTGACATCATAACTCTGCACTGGTCACCCAGGTGACAGGCCCTTGTCTGTGATCTTCTTAAGTGGTATTGTGACATCATAACTCTGTACTGGTCACCCAGGTGACAGGCCCTTATCTGTGATCTGCCTGAGGGTTCATTCTGACATCATAACAGTGCACTGGGCTGTCAGGTGAGTGTCCCTTGTCTGTGATCTCCCTAAGGGAGGATTGTGACATCATAACACTGCAATGGTCACCCAGTTGACAGACCCCTGTCTGTGATCTGCCTAAGGCAGTATTGTGACATCATGCCTCTGCACTGGTCACCCAGGTGACAGGCCCCTATCTGTGATCTGCCCATGGGGTCATTGTGACATCATAACTCTGCACTGGGCACCCAGGTGAGAGGCCTTTGTCTCTGATCTGCCTAAGAGTGTATTGTGACATCATAACTCTGCACTGGTCACCCAGGTGACAGGCCCTGGTCTGTGATCTGCCTAAGGAGTCATTGTGACATCATAAATCTGCGCTAGACAACCAGTTGACCAGCCCTTGGCTGTGATCTGCCTAAGGGGCATTGTAACATCATAAATCTGCACTGGTTACCCAGGTGAGAGGACCTTGTCTGTGATCTGCCTCGGGGGTATTTTGACATCATAATTCTGCACTGGTCACCCAGGTGACAGGCACTGTATGTCATCTGCGTAAGGGGGCATTGTGACATCATAACTCTGCACTGGTCACTCTGGTGACTGGCCTTTGTCCGTGATCTGCCTAAAGGGGCATTGTGACATCTTAACCCTGCACTGGTCTCACAGGTGACAGGCCCTTGTGTGTGATCTGCCTGAGGGGGAATTGCGACATCAAAACCCTGCACTGGTCACCCAGGTGAGAAGCCCTTGTCTGTGATCTGCATGAGTGTGCATTGAGACATCATAACTCTGC
Source organism: Pan troglodytes (assembly GCF_028858775.2). NCBI lineage: Eukaryota > Metazoa > Chordata > Mammalia > Primates > Hominidae > Pan > Pan troglodytes. Next base: position 381,660 of record NC_072415.2, on the reverse strand, counting down.
ACTGGTCACCCAGGTGACAGGCCCTTGTCTGTGATCTGCCTAAGGGGAAATCGTGACATAATAACTCTGCGCTGGTCACCCAGGTGACAGGCCATTGTCAGTTATCTGCCTAAGGTGTCATTGTGACATCATAACTCTGCACTGGGCAACCAGGTGACAATCCCTTTTCTGTGATCTGCCTAAGTGGGTATTGTGATATCATAACTCTGCACTCGGCAGCCAGGTGACCGGTCTTGTCTTTGATCTGCTTAACGGTGCATTGTGACATAACAACTCTGCGCTGGTCACCCAGGTGACAGACCCTTCTCTGTGATCTGCCTAAGGGGGCATTGTGATATTGTCACTCTCCACTGGTCACCCAGGTGATAGGCCCTTTTCTTTTATCTGCCTAAGGGGGCATTGTGACATCATAACCCTTCACTGGCCACCCAGGTGACAGGTCCTCCTCTGTGATCTGCCTAAGGGGGCAATGTGACAGCATAAATCTGCACTAGTGAACCAGTTGACAGGCCCTTGTCTGTGATCTGCCTAAGTTGGCAATGTGACATCATAACCCTGCACTGGTCACACAGGTTACAGGACTTTGTGTGTGATCTGCCTGAGGGGGCATTGTGACATCATAACTCTGCACTGGTCATCCAGGTGACAGGCCTATGTCTGTGATCTGCCGAAGTGGCATTGTGAACTCATAACTCTGTACTGGTCACCCAGGTGACAGGCCCTCATCTGTGATCTGCCTAAGTGGCATTGTGACATCATAACTCTGCACTGGGCACCCAGGTGACAATCCCTTGTCTGCGATCTGCCTAAAGGGGTATTGTGACATCATAACTCTGTACGGATCAGCCAGATGACAGGCCCTTGTCTTTTATCTGCCTAAGGGGCATTGTGACATCATAATTCTGTAGTGGTCATCCAGGTGACAGACCACTGACTCTGATCTGCGTAAGGGAGCATTGTGACATCATAACTCTGCACTTGTCACCCTGGTGACAGGCGTTTGTCTGTGATCTGCTTAAGGTTGCATTGTTACATCATAACCCTGCAGTGGTCACACGGGAGACAGGCCCTTGTCGGTGATCTGCCTAATTGGTCATTGTGACATCATAACTATGCACTGGTCACCCAGGTGACAAGACCTTGTCTGTGATCTGCCTGAGGGGTATTGTGACATCATAACTCTGCACTGGTCACCCTGGTGAAAGGCCTTTGTCTGTGATCTGCCTAACGGAGCAATGTGACATCATAACCCTGCACTGGTCACACAGGTGACAGGCCCTTGTCTGTGAACTGCCTAAGGGGGCATTGTGACATCATACCTCTGCACTGGTCACCAAGGTTACAGGGCGTTTTCTGTTATCTGCCTACGGGGGCATTGTGACATCATAACTCCGCACTGGTCACCCAGGTGACAGGACCTCATCTGTGATCTGCCTAAGGAGGCATTGTGACATCATAACTCTGCACTGGTCACCCAGGTTACAGGCCCTTGTCTGTGATCTGCCTAAGTTGGCAATGTGACATCATAACCCTGCACTGGTCACACAGGTGAGAGGACTTTGTGTGTGATCTGCTTGAGGGGGCATTGTGACATCATAATTCTGAACTGCTCAACCAGGTGACAGGCCCATGTCTGTGATCTGCCTATGTGGCATTGTGACTTCATAACTCTGTACTGGTCACCCAGGTGACAGCCCCTTGTCTGTGATCTGCCTCAGGGTGCATTGTGACATCATAACTCTGCACTGGTCACCCAAGTGACAGGCCCTTGTCTGTGATCTGCATAAGGGGGCATTGTGACATCATAACACTGTACTTGTCTCCCAGGTGACAGGCACTTACCTGTGATCTGCCTAAGTTGTCATTGTGACATCATTACTCTGCACTGGGCACCCAGGTGACAGTCCCTTGTCTGTGATGTGCTTAAGGGAGATTTGTGACATCAGAACTATGCACTGGTCACCCAGGTTACAGACACTTGTCTGAGATCTGCCTAAGGGGGAATTGTGATATCATAACTCTGCACGGGTCACCCAGGTGACAGGCCCTAGCCTGTGACCTGCCTAAGGGGGCATTGTGACATCATAAGTCTGCACTCATCACCCTGGTGACAGGCCCTTGTCTGATCTGCGTAAGGGGCACTGAGACATCATAAACATGCCCTGGTCACCCACGTGACAGGACCTTGTCTGTGATCTGCCTGAGGGTGCATTGTAACATCATAACTCTGCACTGGTCACCCAGTTGACAGGCCCTGGTCTGTGATCTGCCAAAGGGGGCATTGTGACATCATAAGTCTGCACTAGTCACGCAGGAGACAGGCCCTTGTCTGTCATGTACCTAAGGGGCATTGTGTCATCATAACTGTGCACTGGGCACCCTGATGAGAGGCCTTTGTCTGTGATCTGCCTAAGGAGGTATTGTGGCATCATAACTCTGCACTGGTCACCCAGGTGACAGGCCCTCCTCTGTGATCTGCCTAAGGGGGCATTGTGACAGCATAAATCTGCACTGGTCAACCAGTTGAAAATCCCTTGTCTGTGATCTCCCTAAGTTGGCAATGTGATATCATAACCCGGCACTGGTCACACAGGTGACAGGACTTTGGTGTGATCTGCTTGAGGGGGCATTGTGACATCATAACTCTGCACTGCTCAACCAGGTGACAGGCCCATGTCTGTGATCTGCCTATGTGGCATAGTGACATCATAACTCTGTACTGGTCCCCCAGGTGACAGGCCCTTATTTGTGATCTGCCTAAATGGCATTGTGACATCATTACTCTGCACTTGGCACCCAGGTGACAATCCCTTGTCTGTGATCTGCCTAAAGGGGTATTGTGACATCATAACTCTGCACTGGGCAGCCAGATGACAGGCCCTTGTCTTTGATCTGCCTAAGGCGGCTTTGTGACATCATAATTCAATACTGGTCATCCAGGTGGCAGGCCACTGACTGTGATCTGCGTAAGGGACCATTGTGACATCATAACTCTGCACTTGTCACCCTGGTGACAAGCCTTTGTCTGTGATCTGCATAAGGTTTCATTGTGACATCATAACCCTGCAGTGGTCACAGAAGTGACAGGCCCTTGTCGGTGATCTGCCAAAGTGGGCATTGTGACATCATAACTATGCACTGGTCACCCAGGTGACAAGACCTTGTCTGTGATCTGCCTAAGGGGGCATTGTGACATCATAAATCTGCATTGGGCACCCAGGTTACAAGCCCTTGTTTGTGATCTGCCTAAGAGGGTATTGTGACATCATAACTCTGCACTGGTCACCCTGGTGAAAGGCCTTTGTCTGTGATCTGCCTAACGGGGCAATATGACATCATAACCCTGCACTGTTCACGCAGGTGACAGTCCCTTGTCAGTGATCTGCCTAAGGAGGCATTGTGACATCATGACTCTGCACTGGTCACCCAGGTGACAGGCCGTTTTCTGTTATCTGCCTATGGGGGCATTGTGACATCATAACTCCGCACTGGTCACCCAGGTGACAGGACCTTGTCTGTGATCTGCCTAAGGGGTCATTGTGACATCATTACTCTGCACTGTGCACCCAGGTGACAGTCCCTTGTCTGTGATCTGCTTAAGGGAGAATTGTGACATCATAACTCTGCCCTGGTCACCTAGGTTACAGACCCCTGTCTGTGATCTGCCTAAGGGGGCATTGAGACATCATAACTCTACACTGGTCACCCAGGTGACAGTCCCTTGTCTGTGATCTGCCTAAGGGAGTATTGTGACATCATAACTCGGCACTTGTCACCCAGGTGCCAGGCCCTTATCTGTGATCTACCTAAGGGGGCATTGTGACATCACAACTCTGCACTGGGCAACCAGGTGACAGGCCCTTGTCTGTGATCTGCCTAAGGGGCATTGTGACATCATAACTCTGCACTGGTCCCCCAGGTGACAGGCCCTTGTCTGTGATCTGTCTAAGGGGTCATTGTGACATCATAACACTGCACTGGTCACCCAGGTGACTTGCCCTTTTTTGTGATCTGCCTAAGGGGGCATTGGGACATCATAATCCTGCACTGGTCACCCAGGCGTCAGGGCATACTCTGTGATGTGCTAAGGGGGCATTGTGACATCATAACTCTGCACTGGTCATCCAGGTGAGAGTCCCTTGTCTGTGATCTGCCTAAGGGGGCGTTGTGACATAATAACACTGCACTTGTCACCCAGGTGACAGAACCTTGTCTATGATGAGCCTAAGGGGGCATTGTGACATCATAACCCTGCACTGGTCACCCAGGAGAAAGAGCCATGTCTTTGATCTGCCTAAGGGGCCATTGTGAGATCGTAATTCTGCACTGGTCACCCAGGTGACAGACCCTTGTCTGTAATTTGCCTAACGGGACATTGTGACATCATAAACCTGCACTGCTCACACAGCTGACAGGCCCTTGGGTGTGGTCTGCCTGAGGGGGCATTGTGACATCATAACTCTGCACTTCTCACCCAGGTGAGTGTGCATTGTGACATCATAAGTGTGCACTGGTCACCCAGGTGACAGGCACTTACCTGTGATCTGCCTAAAGGGTCATTGTGACATCATAACTCTGCACTGGGCACCCAGGTGACAGGCCCTTTTCTTTGATCTGCTTAAGGGAATATTGTGACATCATAACTCTGCGCTGGTCAACCAGGTGACAGGCCCTTGTCTGTGATATGCCTAAGGGGCATTGTTATATCATAACTATGCACTGGGCATGCAGGTGACAGGCCCTTGTCTGTTATCTGCCTAAGGGTGCATTGTGACATCATAACTCTGCACAGTGCACCCAGGTGACAGTCCCTTGCCTGTGATCTACCTAAGGTGACACTTTGACATCATAACACTGCACTGGTCACCCAGCAGACATGCCCTCTTTTGTGATCTGCCAACGGGGGCATTGGGACATCATAACCCTGCACTGGTCATCCAGTTGACAGGGCCTTGTCTGTGATCTGCTAAGGGGGCATTGTGACATCGTAAGTCTGCACTGGTCACCCAGGTGACAGTCCCTTGTCTGTGATCTGCCTAATGGGGCATTGTGACATCGTAAGTCTGCACTGGTCACCCAGGTGACAGACCCTTGTCTGTGATCTGCCTAAGGGTGCATTGTGACATCATAACTCTGCACTGGGCACCCAGGTGACAGTCCCTTGTCTGTGATCTGCCTAAGGGGACCTTATGACAGCATAACACTGCACTGGTGACCCAGCTGACATGCACTTTCTTGTGATCTGCCTAAGGGGGCATTGGGACATCATAACCCTGCACTGGTCATCCAGGTGACAGGGCCTTGTCTGTGATCTGCTAAGGGGGCATTGTGACATCGTAAGCCTGTACTGGTCACCCAGGTGACAGTCCCATGTCTGTGGTCTGCCTAAGGGGCCATTGTGACATCATAACTATGCATTGGTCACCCCGGTGACAGACCATTGTCTGTGATCTGCCTAAGGGGCATTGTGACATCACAACCCTGCACTGGTCACAGAGGTGACGTGCCCTTTTTTTGTGATCTGTCTTAGGGGGCATTGGGACATCATAACCCTGCACTGGTCACCCAGGTGACCGGGCCTTCTCTGTGATCTGCTGAGGGGGAATTTTGACATCATATGTCTGCACTGGTCACCCAGGTGACAATCCCTTGTATGTGATCTGCCTAATTGGGAATCATGAAATCATAACTCTGCACTGGTCACCCAGGTGACAGACCCTTGTCTGTGATCTGCCTACGGGGGCATTGTGAAATCATAACCATGCAATGGACACACAGGTGACATGCCATTTTTTGTTATCTGCCTAAGGGGGCAATGTGGCATCATAACTCTGCACTGGTCACCCAGGTGACAGACCACTGTCTGTGATCTGCCTAATGGCGCATTGTGACGTCATAACCCTGCACTTGTCACCCAGGTGAAAGACACTTCTCTTTGATCTGCCTAAGGGGCCATTGTGACATCATAACTCTGCATGGGTCACCCAGGTCACAGACCCTTGTCTGTGATCTGCCTAAGGGGGCATTGTGACATCATAACTATGCACTGGTCACACCGGTGACAGGCCCTTGTGCGCGATCTGCCTGAGGGGGCATTGCTACATCATAAATCTGCACTGGTCACCCAGGTTACAGGCCCTTGTCTGTAATCTGCCTGAGGGTGCATTGTGACATCATAACTCTGCACTGGTCACCCAGGTTACAGACCCTTGTCTGTGATCTGCCTAAGGGGGCATTGTGATATCATAAGTCTGCACTAATCACCCAGCTGACAGGCCCTTGTCTGTGATCTGCGTAAGGGGCATTGAGATATCATAAACCTGCCCTGGTCACCCACGTGACAGGACCTTTTCTATGATCTGCCTGAGGGTGCATTGTGACATCATAACTCTGCACTGTCACCCAGTTGACAGGCCCTTGTCTGTGATATGCCAAAGGGGGCATTGTGACATCATAATTCTGCACTAGTCACCCAGGTGACAGGCCGTTGTCTGTCATCTACCTAAGGGGCATTGTGTCATCATAACTGTCCACTGGGCACCCAGATGAGAGGCCTTTATCTGTGATCTGCCTAAGGGGGTATTGTGGCATCATAACATTGCACTGGTCACCCAGGTGACAGGCCCTGGTCTGTGATCTGCCTAAGGGGGCATTGTGACAGCATAAATCTGCACTAGTCAACCAGTTGACAGGTCCTTGTCTGTGATGTGCCTAAGTTGGTAATGTGACATCATAACCCTGCACTGGTCACAGGTGACAGGACTTTGTGTGTGATCTGCCTCAGGGGGCATTGTGGCAGCCTAACTCTGCACTGGTCAACCAGGTGACAGGCCCATGTCTGTGATCTGCCTAAGTGGCATTGTGACATCATAACTCTGTACTGGTCACCTAGGCCACAGGCCCTTATCTGTGATCTTCCTAAGTGGCATTGTGACATCATAACTCTGCACTGGGCACCCAGGTGACAATCCCTTTTCTGTGATCTGCTTAAAGGGGTATTGTGACATCATAACTCTGCACTGGGGAGCCAGATGACAGGCCCTTGTCTTTCATCTGCCTAAGGGGGCTTCGTGACATCAAAATTCAGTACTGGTCATCCAGGTGACAGGCCACTGACTGTGATCTGCATAAGGGGGCATTGTGACATCATTACTCTGCACTTGTCACCCTGGTGACAGGCCTTTGTCTGTGATCTGCGTAAGGTTGCATTGTGACATCATAACCCTGCAGTGGTCACACAGGTGACAGGCCCTTGTCGGTGATCTGCTAAGTGGGCATTGTGACATCATAACTATGCACTGGTCACCCAGGTGTCAAGACCTTTTCTGTGATCTGCCTACATGGGCATTGTCACATCATAAATATGCACTGGTCACCCAAGTGACAGGACCTTGTCTGTGATCTGCCTACGGGAGTATTGTGACATCATAACTCTGCACTGGTCACCCTGGTGAAAGGTCTTTGTCTGTGATGTGCCTAACGTAGCAATGTGACATCATAACCCTGCATTGTTCACCCAGGTGACAGGACATTGTCTGTGATCTGCCTAAAGAGGCAATGTGACATCATACCTCTGCTCTGGTCACCCAGGTGTCAGGCCGTTTTCTGTTATTTGCCTACGGGGGCATTGTGACATCATAACTCTGCACTGGTCACCCAGGTGACAGGACATTGTCTGTGATCTGCCTAAGGAGGCATTGTGACATCATAACTCTGCACTGGGCACCCTGGTTACAGGCCCTTATCAGTGATCTGCCTAAAGGGGTGTTGTGACATCATAATTCTGCACTGGTCACCCTGGTGACAGGCCACTGTCGGCGATCTGCGTAAGGGGGCATTGTGACATCATAACTCTGCACTGGTCACCCTGGTGACAGGTCTTTGCCTGTGATCTGCCTAAGGGGGTATTGTGACATCATAGTTCTGAAATGGTCACCCAGGTGACAGGCCACTGACTGTGATCTGCCTAAGGGGGCATTGTGATATCATAACTCTGCACTGGTCACCCTGGTGACAGGCCTTTGTCTGTGATCTGCCTAAGGAGGCATTGTGACTTCATAACCCTACACTGTTCACACAGGTGAGAGGCCCTTGTGTGTCATCTGCCTGAGGGGGCATTGTGACTTCATTACTCTGCACTGGTCACCCAGGAGACAGGCCCTTGTCTGTGATCTACCTGAGGGTGCATTGTGACACCGTAACTCTGCACTGGTCACCCAGGTGACAGGCCCTTGTCTGTGATCTGCATAAGGGGGCATTGTGACATCATAACAATGTACTTGTCTCCCAGGTGACAGGAACTTACCTGTGATCTGCCTAGGTTGTCATTGTGACATCATTACTCTGCACTGGGCACCCAGGTGATAGTCCCTTGTCTGTGATCTGCTTAAGGGAGAATTGTGGCATCATAACTCTGCACTGGTCACCCAGGTTACAGACCCTTGTCTGAGATTTGCCTAAGGGGGCCTTGTGATATCATAAATCTGCACTGGTCACCCAGGTGACAGGCCCTTGCCTGTGACCTGCCTAACGGGGCATTGTGACATCATAAGTCTGCACTAATCACCCTGGTGACAGGCCCTTGTCTGTGATCTGTGTAACGGGCATTGAGACATCATAAACCTGCCCTGGTCACCCACGTCACAGGACCTTGTCTGTGATCTGCATGAGGGTGCATTGTGACATCATAACTCTGCACGGGTCACCCAGTTGACAGGCCCTTGTCTGTGATCTGCCAAAGGGGGCATTGTGACATCATAAGTCTGCACTAGTCACCCAGGTGACAGGCCCTTGTCTGTCATGTACCTAAGGGGCATTGTGTCATCATAACTGTGCACTGGGCACCCAGATGAGAGGCCTTTGTCTGTGATCTGCCTAAGGGGGTATTGTGGCATCATAACTCTGCACTAGTCACCCAGGTGAGAAGCCTTCGTCTGTGATCTGCCTAAGGGGGCATTGTGACAGCATAAATCTGCACTGGTCAACCAGTTGACAAGCCCTTGCCTGTGATCTGCCTAAGTTGGCAATGTGACATCATAACCCTGCACTGGTCACACAGGTGACAGGACTTTGTGTGTGATCTGCTTGAGGGGGCATTGTGACATCATAACTCTGCACTGCTCAACCAGGTGACAGGCCCATGTCTGTGATCTGCCTAAGTGGCATAGTGACATCGTAACTCTGTACAGGTCACCCAGGTGACAGGCCCTTATTTGTGATCTGCCTAAATGGCATTGTGACATCATTAATCTGCACTGGGCACCCAGGTGACAATCCCTTGCCTGTGATCTGCCTAAAGGGGTATTGTGACATCATAACTCTGCACTGAGCAGCCAGATGACAGGCCCTTGTCTTTGATCTGCCAAAGGGGGCTTTGTGACATCATAATTCAGTACTGGTCATCCAGGTGGCAGGCCACTGACTGTGATCTGCATAAGGGAGCATTGTGACATCATCACTCTGCACTTGTCACCCTGGTGACAGGCCTTTGTCTGTGATCTGCAAAAGGTTTCATTGTGACATCATAACCCTGCAGTGGTCACATAAGTGACAGGCCCTTGTCGGTGATCTGCCAAAGTGGGCATTGTGACATCATAACTATGCACTGGTCACCCAGGTGACAAGACCTTGTCTGTGATCTGCCTAAGGGGGCATTTTGGCATCATAAATCTGCATGGGGCACCCAGGTTACAGGCCCTTGTTTGTGATCTTCCTAAGAGGGTATTGTGACATCATAACTCTGCACTGGTCACCCTGGTGAAAGGCCTTTGTCTTTGATCTGCCTAACAGGGCAATGTGACAACATAACCCTGCACTGGTCACACAGGTGACAGGCCCTTGTCAGTGATGTGCCTCAGGAGGCATTGTGACATCATAACTCTGCGCTGGTCACCCAGGTGACAGGCCGTTTTCTGTTATCTGCCTATGGGGGCATTGTGACATCATAACTCCGCACTGGTCACCCTGGTGACAGGACCTTGTCTGTGATCTGCCTAAGGGGAAATTATGACATCATTACTCTGCACTGGGCACCCAGGTGACAGTCCCTAGTCTGTGATCTGCTTAAGGGAGAATTGTGACATCATAACTCTGCACTGGTCACCCAGGTTACAGACCCCTGTCTGTGATCTGCCTAAGGGGGCATTGTGACATCATAACTCTACACTGGTCACCGAAGTGACAGTCCCTTGTCTGTGATCTGCCTAAGGGAGTATTGTGACATCATAACTCGGCACTGGTCACCCAGGTGCCAGGCCCTTCTCTGTGATCTGCCTAAGGGGGCATTGTGACATCACAACTCTGCACTGGGCAACCAGGTGAGAGGCCATTGTCTGTGATCTGCCTAAGGGGGCATTGTGACATCATAACTCTGCACTGGTCACCCAGGTGACAGGCCCTTGTCTGTGATCTGCCTAAGGGGGCATTGTGACTTCATAAATCTGCAATAGTCGACCAGTTGACAGGCTCTTGTCTGTGATCTGCCTAAGGGGCATTGTGACATCATAACTCTGCAATGGGCACCCACGTGAGAGGCCCTTGTCTGTGATCTGCCTCAGGGAGTATTGTGACATCATAAATGTGCACTGCTCACCCAGGTGACAGACCGTTGTCTGTGATCTGCCTAAGGGGGCATTGTGACATCATAATTCTGTAATGGTCACCCAGGTGACAAGCCCTTGTCTGTTATCTGTCTAAGGGGGCATTGTGACATCATAACTCAGCACTGGTCACCCAGGTCACAGGCCCTTGCCTGTCATCTGCCTAACGGGGCCTTGTGACGTGGTAACACTGCACTGGTAACCCTGAAGACAGGACCTTGTCTCTGATCTGCCTCAGGGGGCATTGTGACATCATAACTCTGCATTGGGCACCCAGGTGACAGGCCCTTGTATGTGATCTGCCTAAGGGGGCACTGTGACATCATAACTCTGCACTGGGCACCCAGGTGACAGGCCCTATTCTGTGATCTTCCTGAGGGGTTATTGTGGCATCTTAATTATGCACTGGTCTCCCAGGTGACAGTCCACTGTCAGTGATCTGCGTAAGGGGGCATTGTGACATCGCAACTCTGCACTGGTCACCCAGGTGACAGGCCTTTGTCTGTGATATGCCTAAGGGGGCATTGTGACATCATAACCCTGCATTGGACTCACAGGCGACAGGCCGTTTTTTGTGATCTGCCTGAGGGTTCATTGTGGCATCATATGTCTGCACTGGTCACCCAGGTGACCGACCATTGTCTGTGTTCCGCCTAAGGTGGCATTGTGATATCATAACTCTGCACTGGTCACCCAGGTGACAGGCCCTTGTCTGTGATATGCCTGAGGGTGCATTGTGACATAATAACTCTGCACTGGTCACCCACGTGACAGGCCGTTGACTGTGATCTGCCTAAGGGGGCATTGTGACATCATAACTCTGTATTGGTCACCCAGGTGACAGGCCCTTTTCTGTGATCTGCCTAAGGGGTCATTGTGGCATCATAACTCTGCACTGGGTACCCAGGTGACAGTCCCTTGTGTGTGATCTGCCTAAGGGGGTATTGTGATATCATAAATCTGCACTCGGCAACCAGGTGACTGGCCCTTGTCTTTCATCGGCCTAATGGTGCATTGTGACATCATAACTCTGCACTGGTCACCCAGGTGACACACCTTTGTCTGTGTTCTGCCTAAGGGGGCATTGTGATATCATAACTCTGCACTGGTCACCCAGGTGATAAGCCCCTTACTGTGATCTACCTAAGTGGGCATTGTGACATCATAACCCAACACTGGTCACCCAGGTGACAGGCCCTTGTCTGTGATCAGCGAAAGGGACATTGTGACATCATGAGTCTGCACTAGTCACCCAGGTGACAGGCCCTTGTCTGTTATCTGCCTAAGGGTACATTGTGACATCATAAGTCTGCACTAGTCACCCATGAGACAGGCCCTTGTCTGAGATCTGCGTGAGGGGCATTGTGATAACCTAACTCTGCACTGGTAACCCAGGAGACAGGACCTTGTCTCTGATCTGCCTAAGGGGGCATTGTGACATCATAATCCTGCACTGGTCTCACATTTGACAGGCCCTTGTGTGTGATCTGCCTGAGGGGGCATTGTGACAACATAACTCTTCACTGGTCACTCTGGTGACAGGCCTTTGTCCGTGATCTGCCTAAGGGGGCATTGTGACATCTTAACCCTGCACTGGTCTCACAGGTGACAGGCCCTTGTGTGTGATCTGCCTGAGGGGGCATTGTGACAGCATAACTCTGCACTGGTCACCCAGGTGACAGGCCCTTGTCTGTGATCTGCCTGAGTGTGCATTGTGACATCATAACTCTGCACTGGTCACACAGGTGACAGGCCGTTGTCTGTGATCTGCCTAAGTGGTATTGTGACATCATAACTCTGTACTGGTCACCCAGGTGACAGGCCCTTATCTGTGATCTGCCTGAGGGGATATTCTGACATCATAACACTTCACTGGGCTGTCAGTTGACTGTCCCTTGTCTGAGATCTGCCTAAGGGAGGATTGTGACATCATAACACTGCAATGGTCACCCAGTTGACAGACCCGTTTCTGTGATCTGCCTAAGGCAGTATTGTGACATCATGCCTCTGCACTGGTCACCCAGGTGACAGGTCCTTATCTGTGATCTGCCTAAGGGGTCATTGTGACATCACAACTCTGCACTGGGCACCCAGGTGAGAGGTCTTTGTCTCTGATCTGTCTAAGAGTGTATTGTGACATCATAACTCTGCACTGGTCACCCAGGTGACAGGCCCTGGTCTGTGATCTGCCTAAGGGGGCATTGTGACATCATAAATCTGCGCTAGACAACCAGTTGACAGGCCCTTGTCTGTGATGTGCCTAAGTGGCATTGTAACATCATAACTCTGCACTGGTTACCCAGGTGAGAGGACCTTGTCTGTGATCTGCCTAAGGGGGCATTGGGACATCATAACTCTGCACTGGTTACCCAGGTGACAGGCCCTTGTCTGTGATCTGCCTAGGGGGGTATTTTGACATCATGATTCTTCACTGGTCACGCAGGTGACAGGCACTGTATGTGATCTGCGTAAGGGGGCATTGTGACAACATAACTCTTCACTGGTCACTCTGGTGACAGGCCTTTGTCCGTGATCTGCCTAAGGGGGCATTGTGACATCTTAACCCTGCACTGGTCTCACAGGTGACAGGCCCTTGTGTGTGATCTGCCTCAGGGGGCATTGCGACATCACAACTCTGCACTGGTAACCCAGGTGAGAAGCCCTTGTCTGTGATCTGCATGAGTGTGCATTGAGACATCATAACTCTGCACTGGTCACCCAGGTGACAGGCCCTTGTCTGTGATCTGCCTAAGGGGGAATCGTGATATAATAACTCTGCACTGGTCACCCAGGTGACAGGCCGTTGTCTGTTATCTGCCTAAGGTGTCATTGTGACATCATAACTCTGCACTGGGCAACCAGGTGACAATCCCTTGTCTCTGATCTGCCTTAGGGGGAATTGTGATATCATAACTCTGCACTCGGCAGCCAGGTGACCGGTCTTGTCTTTGATCTGCTTAACGGTGCATTGTGACATCACAACTCTGCACTGGTCACCCAGGTGACAGACCCTTGTCTGTGATCTGCCTAAGGGGGCATTGTGATATCGTCACTCTCCACTGGTCACCCAGGTGATAGGCCCTTTTGTTTTATCTGCCTGAGGGGGCATTGTGACATCACAACCCTTCACTGGTCACCCAGGTGACAGGTCCTCCTCTGTGATCTGCCTAAGGGGGCAATGTGACAGCATAAATCTGCACTATTCAACCAGTTGACAGGCTCTTGTCGGTGATCTCCCTAAGTTGGCAATGTGACATCATTAACCTGCACTTGTCACACAGGTGACAGGATTTTGTGTGTGATCTGCCTGAGGGGGCATTGTGACATAATAACTCTGCACTGGTCAACCAGGGGACAGGCCTATGTCTGTGATCTGCCGAAGTGGCATTGTGACATCATAACTCTGTACTGGTCACCCAGGTGACAGGCCCTTATCTGTGATCTGCCTAAGTGGCATTGTGACATCATAACTCTGCACTGGGCACCCAGGTGACAATCCCTTGTCTGCGATCTGCCTAAAGGGGTATTGTGACATCATAACTCTGCACTCATCAGCCAGATGACAGGCCCTTGTCTTTGATCTGCCTAAGGGGATTGTGACATCATAATTCTGTACTGGTCATTAAGGTGACAGGCCACTGACTGTGATCTGCGTAAGGGAGCATTGTGACATCATAACTCTGCGCTTGTCACCCTGGTGACAGGCCATTGTCTGTGATCTGGATAAGGTTGCATTGTTACATCATAACCCTGCAGTGGTCACACGGGTGACAAGCCCTTGTCGGTGATCTGCCTAAGTGGGCATTGTGACATCATAACTATGCACTGGTCACCCAGGTGACAAGACCTTGTCTGTGATCTGCCTGAGGGGGTATTGTGACATCATGACTCTGCACTGGTCACCCTGGTGAAAGGCCTTTGTCTGTGATCTGCCTAACGGAGCAATGTGACATCATAACCCTGCATTGGTCACACAGGTGAAAGGCTCTTGTCTGTGATCTGCCTAAGGGGGCATTGTGACATCATACCTCTGCACTGGTCACCCAGGTGACAGGCCGTTTCCTGTTATCTGCCTACGGGGGCATTGTGACATCATAACTCCGCACTGGTCACCCAGGTGACAGGCCCTTGTCTGTGATCTGCCTAAGGGGGCATTGTGACTTCGTAAACCTCCACTGTTCACACAGGTGACAGGCCCTTGTGTGTGATCTGCCTGAGGGGGCATTGTGACATCATTACTCTGCACTGGTCACCCAGGAGACAGGCCCTTGTCTGTGATCTGCCTGAGGGTGCATTGTGACATCGTAGCTCTGCACTGGTCACCCAGGTGACAGGCCCTAGGCTGTGATCTGCATAAGGGGGCATTGTGTCATCATAACACTGTACTGGTCTCCAAGGTGACAGGCACTTACCTGTGATCTGCCTAAGGGGTCATTGTGACATCATTATTCTGAACTGGGCACCCAGGTGACAGTCCCTTGTGTGTGATCTGCTTAAGGGAGAATTGTGACATCAAAATTCTGCACTGGTCACCCAGGTTACAGACCCTTGTCTGTGATCTGCCTAAGGGGGCATTGTGATATCATAAGTCTGCACTAATCACCCAGGTGACAGGCCCTTGACTGTGATCGGCGTAAGGGGCATTGAGACATCATAAACCTGCCCTGGTCACCCACGTGACAGGACCTTGCTATGATCTGCCTGAGGGTGCATTGTGCCATCATAACTCTGCACTGTCACCCAGTTGACAGGCCCTTGTCTGTGATATGCCAAAGGGGGCATTGTGACATCATAATTCTGCACTAGTCACCCAGGTGACAGGCCCTTGTCTGTCATCTACCTAAGGGACATTGTGTCATCATAACTGTGCACTGGGCACCCAGATGAGAGGCCTTTATCTGTGATCTGCCTAAGGGGTATTGTGGCATCATAAATTTGCACTGGTCACCCAGGTGACAGGCCCTGGTCTGTGATCTGCCTAAGGGGGCATTGTGACAGCATAAATCTGCACTAGTCAACCAGTTGACAGGCCCTTGTCTATGATATGCCTAAGGGGCATTGTGACATCATAAGTCTGCACTAGTCACCCAGGTGACAGGCCCTCATCTGTAATCTGCCTAAGGGGGAATTGTGACATCATAACTCTGCATTAGGCAACCAGGGGACAGACACTTGTCGGTGATCTGCCTAAGGGGGCATTGTGACATCATAACTCTGCACTGGGCACCCAGGAGAGAGGCCCTTGTCTGTGATCTGCGTAACGGTGTATTGTGACATCATAATACTGCCCTTGTCACCCAGGTGACAGACCACTGACTGTGACCTGCCTAAGGCGGCATTGTGGCATCATAACTCTGCACTGGTCACCATGGTGACAGGACTTTGTCAGTCATCTACCTAAGGGGGCATTGTGACATCATAACCGTGCACTGGTCACACAGGTGACAGGCCATTGTGTGTGAAATGCCTGAGGGGGTATTGTGACATCATAACTCTGCACTGGGCAGCCAGGTGACCGGCCCTTGTCTGAGATCTGCCCAACGGTGCATTGTGACATCATAACTCTGCACTGGTCAGCCACGTGACAGACCCTTGTCTGTGACCTGCCTAAGGGGCATTGTGATATCATAATTCTGCACTGGTCACCCAGGTGATAGGCCCTCTTCTGTTATCTGCATAAGGGGGCATTGTGACATCATAACTCTGCACTGGTCACCCAGGTGACAGGCCCTTGTCTGTGATCTGCCAAAGGGGGCATTGTGAAATCATAACTCTGCACTAGTCACCCAGGTGACAGGCCCTTGTCTGTCATCTACCTAAGGGGCATTGTGACATCATAACTCTGCACTGGGCACCCAGATGAGAGGCCTTTGTCTGTGATCTACCTAAGGTGGTATTGTGGCATCATAACTCTGCATTGGTCACCCAGGTGACAGGCCCTTGTCTGTGATACGCCAAAGGGGGCATTGTGACATCATAAGTCTGTAGTAGTCACCCAGGATACAGGCTCTTTTCTGTGATCTGCCTAAGGGGCATTGTGACATCATAACTGTGCACTGGACACCCAGGTGAGAGGCCTTTGTCTGAGATCTGCCTAATGGTGTATTCTGACATCATAACTCTGCACTGATCATCCAGATGACAGGCCCTTGTCTGTGATCTGTCTAAGGGGGCATTGTGACATCGTAAATCTGCAATAGTCGACCAGTTGTCAGGCCCCTGTCTGTGATCTGCCTAAGGGACATTGTGACATCATAACTCTGCAATGGGCACCCAGGTGAGAGACCCTTGTCTGTGATCTGCCTCAGGGAGTATTGTGACATCATAACTCCGCACTGCTCACCCAGGTGACAGACCGTTGTCTGTGATCTGCCTAAGGGGGCATTGTGACATCATAATTCTGCAATGGTCACCCAGGTGACAGGCCCTTGTCTGTTATCTGCCTAAGGGGGCATTGTGACATCATAACTCACCACTGGTCACCCAGGAGACAGGCCCTTCCTGTCATCTGCCTAACGGGGCCTTGTAACATTGTAACACTGCACTGGTACCCCAGGAGAAAGGACCTTGTCTCTGATCTGCCTAAGAGGGCATTGTGACATCATAACTCTGCATTGGGCACCCAGGTGACAGGCCCTTGTAGGTGATCTGCCTAAGGGGGCACTGTGACATCATAACTCTGCACTGGGCACCCAGGTGACAGGCCCTTGTCTGTGATCTGCCTTAGGGGTATTGTGGCATCATAATTCTGCACTGGTCTTCCAGGTGACAGGCCAATGTCAGTGATCTGCGTAAGGGGGCATTGTGACATCATAACTCTGCACTGGTCACCCTGGTGACAGGACTTTGTCTGTGATCTGCCTAAGGGGGCATTGTGACATCATAACCCTGCACTGGACTCACAGGCGACAGGCCGTTGTCTGTGATCTGCCTGAGGGTGCATTGTGGCATCATAACTCTGCACTGGTCACCCACGTGACCGACCATTGTCTGTGTTCCGCCTAAGGTGGCACTGAGACATCATAACTCTGCACTGGTCACCCAGGTGACAGGCCCTTGTCTGTGATCTGCCTGAGGGTGCATTGTGACATAATAACTCTGCACTGGTCACCCACGGGACGGGCCCTTGACTGTGATCTGCCTAAGGGGGCATTGTGACATCATAACTCTGTATTGGTCACCCAGGTGACAGGCCCTTGTCTGTGATCTGCTTAAGGGGTCATCGTGACATCATAACTCTGCACTGGGTACCCAGGTGACAGTCCCTTGTGTGTGATCTGCCTAAGGGGTATTGTGACATCATAAATCTGCACTGGGCAACCAGGTGACTGGCCCTTGTCTTTGATCGGCCTAACGGTGCATTGTGACATCATAACTCTGCACTGGTCACCCAGGTGTCACACCTTTGTCTGTGTTCTGCCTAAGGGGGCATTGTGATATCATAACTCTGCACTGGTCACCCAGGTGATAGGCCTCTTTCTGTGATCTACCTAAGTGGGCATTGTGACATCATAACCCTGCACTGGTCACCCAGGTGACAGGCCCGTGTCTGTGATCTGCCAAAGGGGACATTGTGACATCATGAGTCTGCACTAGTCACCCAGGTGACAGGCCCTTGTCTGTTTTCTGCCTAAGGGTGCATTGTGACATCATAAGTCTGCACTAGTCACCCATGAGACAGGCCCTTTTCTGTGATCTGCGTGAGGGGCATTGTGATAACATAACTCTGCACTGGTAACCCAGGAGACAGGACCTTGTCTCTGATCTGCCTAAGGGGGCATTGTGACATCATAATCCTGCACTGGTCTCACATTTGACAGGCCCTTGTGTGTGATCTGCCTGAGGGGGCATTGTGACATCATAACTCTGCACTGTTCACCCAGGTGACAGGCCCTTGTCTGTGATCTGCCTGAGTGTGCATTGTGACATCATAACTCTGCATTGGTCACCCAGGTGACAGGCCCTTGTCTGTGATCTTCTTAAGTGGTATTGTGACATCATAACTCTGTACTGGTCACCCAGGTGACAGGCCCTTATCTGTGATCTGCCTGAGGGTTCATTCTGACATCATAACAGTGCACTGGGCTGTCAGGTGAGTGTCCCTTGTCTGTGATCTCCCTAAGGGAGGATTGTGACATCATAACACTGCAATGGTCACCCAGTTGACAGACCCCTGTCTGTGATCTGCCTAAGGCAGTATTGTGACATCATGCCTCTGCACTGGTCACCCAGGTGACAGGCCCTTATCTGCGATCTGCCCATGGGGTCATTGTGACATCACAACTCTGCACTGGGCACCCAGGTGAGAGGCCTTTGTCTCTGATCTGCCTAAGAGTGTATTGTGACATCATAACTCTGCACTGGTCACCCAGGTGACAGGCCCTGGTCTGTGATCTGCCTAAGGAGTCATTGTGACATCATAAATCTGCGCTAGACAACCAGTTGACCAGCCCTTGTCTGTGATCTGCCTAAGGGGCATTGTAACATCATAAATCTGCACTGGTTACCCAGGTGAGAGGACCCTGTCTGTGATCTGCCTAAGGGGGCATTGGGACATCATAACTCTGCACTGGTTACCCAGGTGACAGGCCCTGGTCTGTGATCTGCCTAGGGGGGTATTTTGACATCATAATTCTGCACTGGTCACCCAGGTGACAGGCACTGTATGTCATCTGCTTATGGGGGCATTGTGACATCATAACTCTGCACTGGTCTCTCTGGTGCCTGGCCTTTGTCCGTGATCTGCCTAAGGGGGCATTGTGACATCTTAACCCTGCACTGGTCTCACAGGTGACAGGCCCTTGTGTGTGATCTGCCTGAGGGGGAATTGCGACATCAAAACCCTGCACTGGTCACCCAGGTGAGAAGCCCTTGTCTGTGATCTGCATGAGTGTGCATTGAGACATCATAACTCTGCACTGGTCACCCAGGTGACAGGCCCTTGTCTGTGATATGCCTAAGGGGAAATCGTGACATAATAACTCTGCGCTGGTCACCCAGGTGACAGGCCATTGTCAGTTATCTGCCTAAGGTGTCATTGTGACATCATAACTCTGCACTGGGCAACCAGGTGACAATCCCTTTTCTGTGATCTGCCTATGTGGGTATTGTGATATCATAACTCTGCACTCGGCAGCCAGGTGACCGGTCTTGTCTTTGATCTGCTTAACGGTGCATTGTGACATAACAACTCTGCACTGGTCACCCAGGTGACAGACCCTTCTCTGTGATCTGCCTAAGGGGGCATTGTGATATTGTCACTCTCCACTGGTCACCAAGGTGATAGGCCCTTTTCTTTTATCTGCCTAAGGGGGCATTGTGACATCATAACCCTTCACTGGCCACCCAGGTGACAGGTCCTCCTCTGTGATCTGCCTAAGGGGGCAATGTGACAGCATAAATCTGCACTAGTCAACCAGTTGACAGGCCCTTGTCTGTGATCTGCCTAAGTTGGCAATGTGACATCATAACCCTGCACTGGTCACACAGGTTACAGGACTTTGTGTGTGATCTGCCTGAGGGGGCATTGTGACATCATAACTCTGCACTGGTCATCCAGGTGACAGGCCTATATCTGTGATCTGCCGAAGTGGCATTGTGACATCATAACTCTGTACTGGTCACCCAGGTGACAGGCCCTTATTTGTGATCTGCCTAAATGGCATTGTGACATCATTACTCTGCACTGGGCACCCAGGTGACAATCCCTTGCCTGTGATCTGCCTAAAGGGGTATTGTGACATCATAACTCTGCACTGGGCAGCCAGATGACAGGCCCTTGTCTTTGATCTGCCTAAGGCGGCTTTGTGACATCATAATTCAATACTGGTCATCCAGGTGGCAGGCCACTGACTGTGATCTGCGTAAGGGACCATTGTGACATCATAACTCTGCACTTGTCACCCTGGTGACAAGCCTTTGTCTGTGATCTGCATAAGGTTTCATTGTGACATCATAACCCTGCAGTGGTCACAGAAGTGACAGGCCCTTGTCGGTGATCTGCCAAAGTGGGCATTGTGACATCATAACTATGCACTGGTCACCCAGGTGACAAGACCTTGTCTGTGATCTGCCTAAGGGGGCATTGTGACATCATAAATCTGCATTGGGCACCCAGGTTATAAGCCCTTGTTTGTGATCTGCCTAAGAGGGTATTGTGACATCATAACTCTGCACTGGTCACCCTGGTGAAAGGCCTTTGTCTGTGATCTGCCTAACGGGGCAATATGACATCATAACCCTGCACTGTTCACGCAGGTGACAGTCCCTTGTCAGTGATCTGCCTAAGGAGGCATTGTGACATCATGACTCTGCACTGGTCACCCAGGTGACAGGCCGTTTTCTGTTATCTGCCTATGGGGGCATTGTGACATCATAACTCCGCACTGGTCACCCAGGTGACAGGACCTTGTCTGTGATCTGCCTAAGGGGTCATTGTGACATCATTACTCTGCACTGTGCACCCAGGTGACAGTCCCTTGTCTGTGATCTGCTTAAGGGAGAATTGTGACATCATAACTCTGCCCTGGTCACCCAGGTTTCAGACCCCTGTCTATGATCTGCCTAAGGGGGCATTGAGACATCATAACTCTACACTGGTCACCCAGGTGACAGTCCCTTGTCTGTGATCTGCCTAAGGGAGTATTGTGACATCATAACTCGGCACTGGTCACCCAGGTGCCAAGCCCTTATCTGTGATCTACCTAAGGGGGCATTGTGACATCACAACTCTGCACTGGGCAACCAGGTGACAGGCCCTTGTCTGTGATCTGCCTAAGGGGGGCATTGTGTCATCATAACTCTGCACTGGTCCCCCAGGTGACAGGCCCTTGTCTGTGACTTGCCCTTTTTTGTGATCTGCCTAAGGGGGCATTGGGACATCATAATCCTGCACTGGTCACCCAGGCGTCAGGGCATACTCTGTGATGTGCTAAGGGGGCATTGTGACATCATAACTCTGCACTGGTCATCCAGGTGAGAGTCCCTTGTCTGTGATCTGCCTAAGGGGGCGTTGTGACATAATAACACTGCACGTGTCACCCAGGTGACAGAACCTTGTCTATGATGAGCCTAAGGGGGCATTGTGACATCATAACCCTGCACTGGTCACCCAGGAGAAAGAGCCATGTCTTTGATCTGCCTAAGGGGCCATTGTGAGATCGTAACTCTGCACTGGTCACCCAGGTGACAGACCCTTGTCTGTAATTTGCCTAACGGGACATTGTGACATCATAAACCTGCACTGCTCACACAGCTGACAGGCCCTTGGGTGTGGTCTGCCTGAGGGGGCATTGTGACATCATAAATCTGCACTTGTCACCCAGGTGACAGGCCCTTCTCAGTGATCTGCCTGAGTGTGCATTGTGACATCATAAGTGTGCACTGGTCACCCAGGTGACAGGCCCTTGTCTGTGATCTGCAAAAGGGGGCATTGTGACATCATAATTCTGTACTGGTCACCCAGGTGACAGGCACTTACCTGTGATCTGCCTAAAGGGTAATTGTGACATCATAACTCTGCACTGGGCACCCAGGTGACAGTCCCTTTTCTTTGATCTGCTTAAGGGAATATTGTGACATCATAACTCTGCGCTGGTCACCCAGGTGACAGGTCCTTGTCTGTGATATGCCTAAGGGGGCATTGTGACATCATAACTCTCCACTGGTCACCCAGGTGACAGGCCCTTGTGTGTTATCTGCCTAATGCGGTATTGTGACATCATAAATCTGCACTAGTCATCCTGATGACAGTCCTTTGTCTGTGATCCGCTTAAGAGGCATTGTGACATCACAAGTCTGCACTAGTCACCCAGGTGACTGGCCCTTATCCGTAATCTGCCTAAGGGGCATTGTGACTTCATTACTCTGCACTGGTTACCAAGGTGACAGGACCTTGACTGTGATCTGCCTAAGGGGTCATTGTGACATCATAAATCTGCACTACTCAACATGTTGAGAGGCCCTTGTCTGTGATCTGCCTAAGGGGCATTGTAACATCATAACTCTGCCCTGGTCACCCAGGAGACAGGCCCTTGTCTGTAATCTGCCTAAGGGGCATGGTGACACCAAAACTCTGCACTGGGCACCCAGGTGAGAGGCCTTTGTCTGTGATCTGCCTAAGGGCCATTGTGACATCATAAATCTGCACTAGTCAACCAGTTGACAGGCCCTTGTCTGTGATCTGCCTAAGGGTCATTGTGATATCATAACTCTGCACTGGTTACCTAGGTGACAGGACCTTGAATGTGATCTGCCTAAGGGGGCATTTTGACTTCATAACTCTGCATTTGGCACCTAGGAGACAGGTCCTTGTCTGTGTTCTGCCTAAGGGGGCATGGTAACATCATTACTCTGCACTGGGCACCCAGGTGAGAGGCCCTTGTCTGTGATCCGCCTAAGGGGGTATTGTGACATCATAATTCTGAACCGGTCTCCCAGGTGCCAGACCACTGACTGTGATCCACCTAAGGGGGCATTGTGACATCATAACTCTGCACTGGTCACCCTGGTGACAGGCCTTTGCCTGTGATCTGCCTAAGGGGGCATTGTGACATTGTAAACTTGCACGGGTCACACAGGTGACAGGCCCTTGTGTGTGATCTGCCTGAGGGGGCATTGTGACATCACAACTCTGCACTGGTCACCCAGGTGACAGACCCTTGTCTGTGATCTGCCTAAGGGGGCATTGTGACATCATAGCTCTGCACTGGTCACCAAGGTGACAGGCCCTTGTCTGTCATCTGCCTGAGGGAGCATTGTGACATAATAACTCTGCACTGGTCACCCAGGTGACAGGCCCTTGTCTGTGATCTGCCTAAGGGGGCATTGTGACATCATAACTCGATATTGGTCACCCAGGTAGCAGGCCCCCATCTGTTATCTGCCTAAGGGGTCATTGTGACATCATAATTCTTCACTGGGCACCCAGTTGACATTCCCTTGTCTGTGATCTGCAAAAGCGGATATTCTGACATCATAACTCTGCACTGGGCAGCCAGGTGACAGATCCCTGTCTGTCATCTGCCTAAGGGGGCATTGTGACATCATAATTCTGCAATGGTCACCCAGGTGACAGGCCCTTGTCTGTGATCTGCCTAAGGGGCATTGTGATATCATAAATCTGCACTGGTCATCCAGGTGACAGGCCTTTTTCTGTGATATGCCTGAGTGTGCATTGTGACATCATAACTCTGCACTGGTCACCCTGGTGACAGGCCACTGTCTGTGATCTGCCTAAGGGGGCATTGAGACATCATAACTCTGTACTGGTCACCCAGGTGACAGGCCACTGACTGTGATCTGCCTAAGGGCGCATTGTGACATCATAACTCTGCACTGGTCACCCTGGTGACAGGCCCTTGTCTGTGATCTGCCTAAGGGAATATTGTGACATCATAACACTGCACTGGTCACCCACTTGAGAGACCCATGTCTGTGATCTGCCTAAGGCAGTATTGTGACATCATAACTCTGCACTGGTCACCCTGGAGAAAGGCCTTTGTCTGTGATCTGCCTAACGGGGCAATGTGACATCATAAACATGCACTGGTCACACAGGTGACAGGCACTTCTGTGTGATCAGCCAAAGTGGGCATTGTGACATCATGACTCTGCACTGGTCACTCAAGTGACAGGCCGTTTTCTGTTATCGGCCTACGTGGGCATTGTGACATCATAACTCTGCACTGGTCACGCAGGTGACAGGCCCTTGTCTGTGATCTGCCTAAGGGGGCATAGTGACATGATAACTCTGCACTGGTCACCCAGGTGACAGGCCCCTGACTGTGATCAGCCTGAGGGGCATTGTGACATCATAACTCTGCACTGGTTACCCAGGTGACAGGACCTTGACTGTGATCTGCCTAAGAGGGCATTGTGACATCATAACTCTGCTTTAGGCACCCAGGTGACAGGCCCTTTTCATTGTTCTGCCTAAGGGGGCATTGTGACATCATAACTCTGCACTGGGCACCCAGGTGAGAGGCCCTTGTCTCTGATCTGCCTAAGGGGGTATTGTGACATCCTAATTCTGCACTGGTCACCCAGGTGACAGGCCCCTGACTGTGATCAGCCTGAGGGGCATTGTGACATCATAACTCTGCACTGGTTACCCAGGTGACAGGACCTTGACTGTGATCTGCCTAAGGGAGCATTGTGACTTCATAACTCTGCATTAGTCACCTAGGAGACAGGTCCTTGTCTGTGTTCTGCCTAAGGGGTCATTGTGACACCATTACTCTGCACTGGGCACCCAGGTGAGAGGCCCTTGTCTGTGATCTGCCTAAGCGCGTATTTTGAAATCATAATTCTGAACCGGTCACACAGGTGATAGACCACTGACTGTGATCCACGTAAGGGGGCATTGTGACATCATAACTCTGCACTGGTCACCCTGGTGACAGGCCTTTGCCTGTGATCTGCCTAAGGGTGCATTGTGACACCATAAACCTGCACTGGTCACACAGGTGCCAGGCCCTTGTGTGTGATCTGCCTGAGGGGGCATTGTGACATCATAACTCTGCATTGGTCACCCAGGTGACAGACTCTTCTCTGTGATCTGCCTAAGGGGGCATTATGACATCATGACTCTGCACTGGTCACCAAGGTGACAGGCCCTTGTCTGTGATCTGCCTAAGGGGGCTTTGTGACATCATAACTCGGTATTGGTCACCCAGGTGACAGACCCTCATCTGTGATCTCCCTAAGGGGTCATTCTGACATCATGACTCTGCACTGGGCACCCAGTTGACATTCCCTTGTCTGTGATCTGCCAAAGGGGATATTGTGACATCAAAATTCTGCACTGGGCAGCCAGGTGACAGACCCCTCTCTGTGATCTGCCTAAGGGGGCATTGTGACATCATAATTCTTCAACGCTCATCCAGGTGACAGGCCTTTGTCTGTGATCTGCCTAAGGTTCATTGTGACATCATAACTCAGCACTGGTCACCCAGGTGACAGACCTTTGTCTGTGATCTGCCTCAGTGTGCATTGTGACATCATAACTCTGCATTGGTCACCCTGGTGACAGGCCCTTGTCTGTGATCTGCCTAAGGGGCATTGTGACATCATAAATCTGTACTGGTCGCCCAGGTGACAGGTCCTTGTCTGTGATCTGCCTAAGGGGTCATTGTGAAATCATAACTCTGCACTGGGCAGCCAGGTGACAGTCCCTTGTCTGTGATCTGCCTAAGGGAGTATTGTGACATCATAACACTGCACTGGTCACCCAGTTGACAGACCCTTGCCTGTGATCTGCCGAAGGGGGTATTGTGACATCATAATTCTGGATTGGTCACCCAGGTGACAGGCCACTGTCTGTGATGTGCCTAAGAGGGCATTGTGACATCATCAGTCTGCACTTGTCACCCTGGTGACAGGCCTTTGTTTGTGATCTGCCTAAGGGTGCGTTGTGACATCATAACGCTGCACTGGTCAGACAGGTGACAGGCCCTTTTGTGTGATGTACCTGAGGGGACTTTGTGACATAATGACTCTGCACTGGTCACCCAGGTGACAGGTCATTGTCTGTGATGTGCCAGAGGGTGCATTGTGACATGATAACTCTGCACTGGTCACCCAGGTGACAGGCCCTTGTCTGTCATCTGCCTAAGGGGCATTGTGACATCACAACTCTGCACTGGGCACGCAGATGAGAGGCCTTTGTCTGTGATCTGCCTCAGGGGGTATTGTGGCATCAAAACTCTTCAGTGGTAACCCAGGTGACAGGCCCTTGTCTGTGATCTGCCTAAGAGGGAATTGTGACATCATAAGTCTGCACCAGTCACCCTGGTGACAGGCCTTTGTCTGTGATCTGCGTAAGGGTCATTGCGACATCATAACTCTGCACTGGTAACCCAGGTGACAGGATCTTATCTGTGATCTGCCTATGGGGGCATTGTGACATCATAAATCTGTATTGGGCACCCAGGTTACAGGCCCTTGTCTGTGATCTGCCTAAGGGGGCATTGTGCCATCATAACTCTGCACTGGTCAGTCTGGTGACAGGCCTTTGTCTGTGATCTGCCTAACGGGGCATTTTGACTTCATAACTCTCTACTGGTCACCCAGGTGACCGGCCCTTGTCTTTGATCTGCCTAACGGTGCATTGTGACATCATAAGTATGCACTGGTCACCCAGGAGACAGACCCTTGTCTGTGATCTGCCTAAGGGGGCATTGTGATATCATACCTCTGCACTGGTCACCCTGGTGACAGCCCTTTTCTGTGATCTGCCTAAGGGGGCATTGTGACATCATAACTCTGCACTGGTCACCCAGCTGACAGGCCCTTGTCTGTGATCTGCCAAAGGGGGCATTGTGACATCATAAGTCCACACTAGTCACCCAGGTAACAGGCCGTTGTCTGTCATCTGCCTAAGGGGAATTGTGACATCATAACTATGGACTGGGAACCCAGATGAGAGGCCTTTGTCTGTGATCTGCCTAAGGGGGTATTGTGGCATCATAACTCTGCACTGGTCACCCAGGTGACAGGCACTTGTCTCTGATCTGCCTAAGGGGGAATCATGATATCGTAAGTCTGCACTAGTCATCCAGGTGACAGGCCCTTATTCTGTGATATGCCTAAGAGGGCATTTTGACATCATAACTCTGCACTGTTTATCCAGGTTACAGAACCTTGTCTGTGATCTGCCTAAGGGGGCATTGTGCCATCATAAGTCTGCATTAGGCACCGAGGTGGCAGGCCCTTTTCTGTGATATTCCTAAGGGGGCATTGTGACATCATAACCCTGCACTGGTCTCACAGGTGACAGGCCCTTGTGTGTAATCTGCCTAAGGGGGAATTGTGACGTCATAATTCTGCACTGGTCACCCAGCTGACAGGCCACTGACTGTGATCTGCCTAAGGGGGCACTGTGACATCATAACTCTGCACTGGTCACCCTGGTGACAGGCCTTTGTCTGTGATCTGCTTAAAGGGGCATTGTGACACCATAAGCCTGCACTGGTAACACAGGTGACAGGCCCTTGTGTGTGATCTAACTGAGGGGGCATTGTGACATCATAACTCTGCACTGGTCACCCAGGTGACAGGACCTTGTCTGTGATCTTCCTGAGTGTGCATTGTGACATCATAACTCTGCACTGGTCACCCAGGAGAGAGGCACTTGTCTGTGATCTGCCTAAGGGGGCATTGTGACATCATAACTCTGTATTGGTCACCCAGGTGACAGGCCCTTATCTGTGATCTGTCTAAGGGGTCATTGTGACATCATAACTCTGCACTGGGCACAAACGTGACATTCCCTTGTCTATGATCTGCCTAAGGGGGTATAGTGACATCGTAATTATGCACTGGGCAGCCAGGTGACCGGCCCTTGTCTTTGATTTGCCTAACGGAGCATTGTGACAACATAAGTATGCACTGGTCACCCAGGTGACAGACCCTTGTCTGTGATCTGCCTAAGGGGCATTGTGATATCATAACTCTGCACTGGTTACCCAGGTGACAGGCCATTGTCTGTGTTCTCCCTAAGGGGGCATTGTGACATCATAACTCTGCACTGGGTACCCCGGTGACAGGCCCTTGTCTGTGATCTGCCTAAGGGGTCATTGTGACATCATAAATCTGCACTACTCAGCATGTTGACAGGCCCTTGTCTGTGATCTGCCTAAGGGGCATTGTGACATCATAACTCTGCCCTGGTCACCCAGGAGACAGGCCGTTGTCTGTAATCTGCCTAAGGGGCATTGTGACACCAAAACTCTGCACTGGGCACCCAGGTGAGAGACCTTTGTCTGTGATCTGCCTAAGGGCCATTGTGACATCATAAATCTGCATTAGTCAACCAGTTGACAGGCCCTTGTCTGTGATCTGCCTAAGGGTCATTGTGATATCATAACTCTGCACTGGTTACCTAGGTGACAGGACCTTGACTGTGATCTGCCTAAGGGGGCATTGTGACTTCATAACTCTGCATTAGGCACCTAAGAGACAGGTCCTTGTCTGTGTTCTGCCTAAGGGGGCATTGTAACATCATTACTCTGCACTGGGCACCCAGGTGAGAGGCACTTGTCTGTGATCTGCCTAAGGGGGTATTGTGACATCATAATTCTGAACCGGTCTCCCAGGTGCCAGACCACTGACTGTGATCCACCTAAAGGGGCATTGTGACATAATAACACTGCACTGGTCACCCTGGTGACAGGCCTTTGCCTGTGATCTGCCTAAGGGGGCATTGTGACATTGTAAACTTGCACGGGTCACACAGGTGACAGGCCCTTGTGTGTGATCTGCCTGAGGGGGCATTGTGACATCACAACTCTGCACTGGTAACCCAGGTGACAGACCCTTGTCTGTGATCTGCCTAAGGGGGCATTATGACATCATAACTCTGCACTGGTCACCAAGGTGACAGGCCCTTGTCTGTGATGTGCCTGAGGGAGCATTGTGACATAATAATTCTGCACTGGTCACCCAGGTGACAGGCCCTTGTCTGTTATCTGCCTAAGGGGGCATTGTGACATCATAACTCGGTATTGGTCACCCAGGTAACAGGCCCTCATCTGTTATCTGCCTAAGGGGTCATTGTGACATCATAACTCTACACTGGGCACCCAGTTGACATTCCCTTGACTGTGATCTGCAAAAGCGGATATTGTGACATCATAACTCTGCACTGGGCAGCCAGGTGACAGATCCCTGTCTGTCATCTGCCTAAGGGGGCATTGTGACATCATAATTCTGCAATGGTCACCCAGGTGACAGGCCCTTGTCTGTGATCTGCCTAAGGCGCATTGTGATATCATAAATCTGCACTGGTCATCCAGGTGACAGGCCTTTTTCTGTGATATGCCTGAGTGTGCATTGTGACATCATAACTCTGCACTGGTCAGCCTGGAGACAGGCCACTGTCTGTGATCTGCCTAAGGGGGCATTGAGACATCATAACTCTGTACTGGTCACCCAGGTGACAGGCCACTGACTGTGATCTGCCTAAGGGGGCATTGTGACATCATAACTCTGCACTGGTCACCCTGGTGACAGGCCCTTGTCTGTGATCTGCCTACAGGAATATTGTGACATCATAACACTGCACTGGTCACCCACTTGAGAGACCCATGTCTGTGATCTGCCTAAGGCAGTATTGTGACATCATAACTCTGCACTGGTCACCCTGGAGAAAGGCCTTTGTCTGTGATCTGCCTAACGGGGCAATGTGACATCATAAACATCCACTGGTCACACAGGTGACAGGCACTTCTGTGTGATCAGCCAAAGTGGACATAGTGACATCATGACTCTGCACTGGTCACTCAAGTGACAGGCCGTTTTCTGTTATCGGCCTACGTGGGCATTGTGACATCATAACTCTGCTTTAGGCACCCAGGTGACAGGCCCTTATCATTGTTCTGCCTAAGGGGGCATTGTGACATCATAACTCTGCACTGGGCACCCAGGTGAGAGGCCCTTGTCTGTGATCTGCCTAAGGGGGTATTGTGACATCATAATTCTGCACTGGTCACCCAGGTGACAGGCAACTGACTGTGATCAGCCTAAGGGGCATTGTGACATCATAACTCTGCACTGGTTACCCAGGTGACAGGACCTTGACTGTGATCTGCCTAAGGGGGCATTGTGACTTCATAACTCTGCATTAGTCACCTAGGAGACAGGTCCTTGTCTGTGTTCTGCCTAAGGGGTCATTGTGACACCATTACTCTGCACTGGACACCCAGGTGAGAGGCCCTTGTCTGTGATCTGCCTAAGCGCGTATTTTGAAATCATAATTCTGAACCGGTCACACAGGTGATAGACCACTGACTGTGATCCACCTAAGGGGGCATTGTGACATCATAACTCTGCACTGGTCACCCTGGTGACAGGCCTTTGCCTGTGATCTGCCTAAGGGTGCATTGTGACAACATAAACCTGCACTGGTCACACAGGTGCCAGGCCCTTGTGTGTGATCTGCCTGAGGGGGCATTGTGACATCATAACTCTGCATTGGTCACCCAGGTGACAGACCCTTCTCTGTGATCTGCCTAAGGGGGCATTATGACATCATGACTCTGCACTGGTCACCAAGGTGACAGGCCCTTGTGTGTGATCTGCCTGAGGGTGCATTGTGACATAATAACTCTGCACTGGTCATCGAGGAGACAGGCCCTTGTCTGTCATCTGCCTAAGGGGGCTTTGTGACTTCATAACTCGGTATTGGTCACACAGGTGACAGACCCTCATATGTGATCTCCCTAAGGGGTCATTCTGACATCATAACTCTGCACTGGGCACCCAGTTGACATTCCCTTGTCTGTGATCTGCCAAAGGGGTTATTGTGACATCAAAACTCTGCACTGGGCAGCCAGGTGACAGACCCCTCTCTGTGATCTGCCTAAGGGGGCATTGTGACATCATAATTCTGCAACGCTCACCCAGGTGACAGACCTTTGTCTGTGATCTGCCTAAGGTACATTGTGACATCATAACTCTGCTCTGGTCACCCAGGTGACAGACCTTTGTCTGTGATCTGCCTCAGTGTGCATTGTGACATCATAACTCTGCATTGGTCACCCTGGTGACAGGCCCTTGTCTGTGATCTGCCTAAGGAGTATTGTGACATCATAAATCTGTACTGGTCACCCAGGTGACAGGTCCTTGTCTGTGATCTGCCTAAGGAGTCATTGTGAAATCATAACTCTGCACTGGGCAGCCAGGTGACAGTCCCTTGTCTGTGATCTGCCTAAGGGAGTATTGTGACATCATAACACTGCACTGGTCACCCAGTTGACAGACCCTTGTCTGTGATCTGTCTAAGGGAATATTGTGACATCATAACTCTGCACTGGTCACCCTGGTGAACGTCCTTTGTCTGTGATCTGCCTAAGGGGACAATGTGACACCATAACCCTGCACTGGTCACAAAGGTGACAGGACCTTGTGTGTAATCTGCCTGAGGGGACATTGTAACATCATAACTCTACACTTGCCACCCAGGTGAAAGGCCCATGTCCGTGATCTGCCTCAGGGGGCATTGTGACATCATTACTCTATACTGGTCACCCAGGTGACAGGCCATAATCTGTGATCTGCCTAAGGGGGCACTGTTACATCATAACTCGGCACTGGGCACCAAGGTGACATTCCCTTGTCTGTGATCTGCCTAAAGGGGTATTGTGACATCATAACTCTGCACTGGGCAGCCACGTGACCGGCCGTTGTCTTTGATCTGCCTAAGGGGGCATAGTGACATCATAATTCTGTACTGGTCACCCAGGTGACAGGCCGCTGACTGTGATCTGCCTAAGGGGGCATAGTGACATCATAACTCTGCACTGGTCACCCTGGTGACAGGCCCTTGTCTGTGATCTGTCTAAGGGAGTATTGTGACATCGTAACACTGCACTGGTCACCCAGTTGAGAGACCCATGTCTGTGATCTGCCTATGGGAGTATTGTAACATCATAACTCAGCACTGGTCACCCTGGTGAAAGGCCTCTGTCTTTGATCTGCCTAACGGGGCAATATGACATCATAAACCTGCACTGGTCACACAGGTGACAGGCACTTGTGTGTGATCAGCCAAAGTGGGTATTGTGACATCATAATTCTGCACTGGTCACCCAAGTGACAGGCCGTTTTCTGTTATCTGCCTACGGGGGCATTGTGACATCATAACTCTGTACTGGTCATGCAGGTGACAGGCCCTTGTCTGTGATCTGCCTAAGGGGGCATTGTGACATCATAACTCTGCACTGGTCACCCAGGTGACAGGCCCTTGACTGTGATCTGCCTAAGGGGGCATTGTGACATCATAACTCTGCTTCAGGAACGCAGGTGACAGGCTCTTGTCGTTGTTCTGCCTAAGGGGGCATTGCGATATCATAAATCTGCACTGGGCACCCAGGTGAGAGGCCCTTGTCTGTGATCGGCCTAAGGGTCCTTGTGCCATCATAACTCTGCACTGGTCACCCAGGTGACAGGCCCTTGTCTGTGATGGGCCTGAGTGTTCATTGTGACATAATAACTCTGCACTGGTGACCCAGGTGACAGGCCCTTGTCTGTGATCTGCCTAAGGGGGCATTGTGACATCATAACTCTGTAGTGGTCACCCAGGTGACAGGCCGTTATCTGTGATCTGCCTAAGGGGTAATTGTTACATCACAACTCTGCACTTGGCACCCAGGTGACAGGCCTTTCTCTGTGTTCTGCCTAAGGGGCATTGTGACATCATAACTCTGCACTGGGCACCCAGGTGACAGGCCCTTGTCTGTGAACTCCCTTAGGGGGTATTGTGACATCACAATTCTGCCATGGTCACCCAGGTGACAGGCCACTGACTGTTATTCTGCCTAAGGGGGCATTGTGACATCATAACTCTGCACTGGTCACCCTGGTGACAGGCCTTTGACTGTGATTTGCCTAGGGGGTATTGTGACATCATAACTCTGCACTGGTCACTCACGTGACAGGCCCTTGTGTGTGATCTGCCTGAGGGGGCATTGTGACATCATATCTCTGCACTGGTCAACCAGGTGACAGGCCCTTGTATGTGATCTGCCTGAGGGTGAATTGTGACATCATAACTCTGCACTGGTCACCCGGGTGACACGCCCTTGTCTGTGATATGCATAAGGTGGCATTGTGACATCATAACTCTGTAGTGGTCACCCAGGTGACAGGCCCATGTCTGTGATCTGTCTAAGGGATCATTGTGACATCATAACTCTGCATTGGTCACCGTGGTGTCAGACCCTTGTCTGTGATCTGCCTATGGGGGCATTGTGATATCATAACTCTACACTGGTCATCCAGGTGACAGGCCACTGACTGAGATCTGCCTAAGGGGGCATTGTGACATCATAACTCTGCACTTGTCACCCTGGTGACATGCCTTTGTCTGTGATCTGCCTTAGGGGGTATTGTGACATCATAACCCTGCACTGGTCACACAGGTGACAGGCCCTTGTCTGTGATCTGCCTGAGGCGGCATTGTGACATCATAACTCTCCACTGGTCACCGAGGTGACAGGCCCTAGATTGTGATATGCCTGACGGGGCATTGTGATATCATAACTCTGCACTAGTCACCCAGGTGACAGACCCTTGTCTGTGATCTGCCTAAGGGGGCATTGTGACATGATTATTCTGCATTGGTCACCCAGGTTACAGGCCCTTGTTTGTGATCTGCCTATGGGGCATGGTGACATCATAACCCTGCACTGGTCACACAGGTGACCGGCCCTTGTGTGTGATCTGCCTGAGGGGGCATTGTGACATCATAACTCTGCACTGGTCACCCAGGTGACAGACCCTTGTCTGTTTTCTCCCTAACGGGGCATTATGACATCATAAATCTGTACTGGTCACACAGGTGACAGGTCCTTGTCTGTGATCTGCCTATGGGGGCATTGTGACATCATAAGTCTGCACTAGTCACCCAGATGACAGGCCCTTGTCTGTGATCTGCTTAAGGGGCATTGTGACATCATAGCTATGCACTGGTCAACCAATCGACAGGAACTTGTCTGTGATCTGCCTCAGGGGGCATTGTGATATCATAACTCTGCACTGGGCCCCCAGGTGAGAGGCCCTTGTCTATGGTCTGCATAAGGGGGTATTGTGACGTCAAAATTTTGAACTGGTCACCCAGGCGACAGGCCACTGACTGTGATCTGCAAAGGAGGCATTGAGACATCATAGCTCTGCACTTGTAACCCTGGTGAAACGCCTTTGTCTGTGATCTGCCTAAGGGGGCAATGTGACATCACAACTCTGCACTGGTCAGACAGGTCACAGGACCTTGTGTGTGATCTGCCTAAGGGGGCATTGTGACATCATAACTCTGCACTTGTCACCCTGGTGACATGCCTTTGTCTGTGATCTGCCTTAGGGGGTATTGTGACATCATAACCCTGCACTGGTCACACAGGTGACAGGCCCTTGTCTGTGATCTGCCTGAGGCGGCATTGTGACATCATAACTCTCCACTGGTCACCGAGGTGACAGGCCCTAGATTGTGATATGCCTGACGGGGCATTGTGATATCATAACTCTGCACTAGTCACCCAGGTGACAGACCCTTGTCTGTGATCTGCCTAAGGGGGCATTGTGACATGATTATTCTGCATTGGTCACCCAGGTTACAGGCCCTTGTTTGTGATCTGCCTATGGGGCATGGTGACATCATAACCCTGCACTGGTCACACAGGTGACCGGCCCTTGTGTGTGATCTGCCTGAGGGGGCATTGTGACATCATAACTCTGCACTGGTCACCCAGGTGACAGACCCTTGTCTGTTTTCTCCCTAACGGGGCATTATGACATCATAAATCTGTACTGGTCACACAGGTGACAGGTCCTTGTCTGTGATCTGCCTATGGGGGCATTGTGACATCATAAGTCTGCACTAGTCACCCAGATGACAGGCCCTTGTCTGTGATCTGCTTAAGGGGCATTGTGACATCATAGCTATGCACTGGTCAACCAATCGACAGGAACTTGTCTGTGATCTGCCTCAGGGGGCATTGTGATATCATAACTCTGCACTGGGCCCCCAGGTGAGAGGCCCTTGTCTATGGTCTGCATAAGGGGGTATTGTGACGTCAAAATTTTGAACTGGTCACCCAGGCGACAGGCCACTGACTGTGATCTGCAAAGGAGGCATTGAGACATCATAGCTCTGCACTTGTAACCCTGGTGAAACGCCTTTGTCTGTGATCTGCCTAAGGGGGCAATGTGACATCACAACTCTGCACTGGTCAGACAGGTCACAGGACCTTGTGTGTGATCTGCCTAAGGGGGAATTGTGACATCAGAACTCAGCACTGGTCACTCAGGTGACATGCCCTTGTCTGTGATCTGCCTAAGGGGGCATTGTGAAATCATAAGCCTGCACTATTCACCCAGGTGACAGGTCCTTGTCTGTGATCTGCCTTAGGGGGCATTGTGACATCATAACCCTGCACTGGTCACACAGTTGACAGGGCCTTGTGTGTGATCTGCCTGAGGGGGCAATGTGACATCATAACTCTGCAGTGGTCACCTAGGTGACAGGCCCTTGTCTGAGATCTGGCTGAGGGTGCATTGTGACATCATAACTTTGCACGGGTCACCCAGGTGACAGACACTTGTCTATGATCTGCAAAAGGGGGCATTGTGACATCAAAACTCTGCACTGATCGCCCAGGTGACAGGTCCTTGTGTGTGATCTACCTGAGGGGGCATTGTGACATCATAACTCTGCACTAGTCACCCAGGTGACAGGCCCTTGTCTGTGATCTGCCTGAGGGTGCATTGTGACATAATAACTCTGTGCTGGTCACCCAGGTAACAGGCCCTTGTCTGTGATCTGCCTAAGGCGGCATTGTGACATCATAAGTCTGCACTAGTCACCCAGATGACAGGCCCTTGTCTGTGATCTGCCTAAGGGGCATTGTGACATCATAACTCTGCACTGGGCAGCCAGGTGACAGTCCCTTGTCTATGATCTGCCTAAGGGGGCATTGTGACATCATAAACCTGCACTGGTCACACAGGTGACAGGCCCTTGTGTGTGATCTGCCTGAGGTGGCATTGGGATATCATAACTTTGCACTGGTCACCCAGGTGACAGACCCTTGTCTGTGATCTGCCTAAGGGGCATTATGACATCATAACTCTGCACTGGTCTACACGGTGACAGGCCCTTGTGTGTGATCTGCCTAAGGGGGCATTGTGACATCATAACTCGGTATTGGTCACCCAGGTGACCGGATCTTATCTGTGATCTGCCTAAGGGGTCATTGTGACATCATAACTTTCCACTGGGCACCCAGTATACAGTCCCTTGTCTGTGATCTGCCTAAGGGGGTATCTTGACATCATAACTCTGCACTGGGCAACCAGATGACCGGCTCTTGTCTTTGATCTGCCTAACGGTGCATTGTGAGATCATAACTCTGCACTGGTCACCCAGGTGACAGGCCCTTGTGTGTGATATGCCTGAGGGTGCATTTTGACATCATAACTCTACACTGGTCACGCAGGTGACAGGACCTTTTCTGTGATCTGCCTGATTGTGCATTGTGACATCATTTCTCTGCACTGGTCACCCAGGTGACAGGCCTTGTCTGTTATGCCTAAAGGGGTATTGTGACATCATAACTCTGTACTGGTCACCCACGTTACAGGCCCTTATCTGTGATCTGCCTAAGGGTTCATTCTGACATCATAACTCTGCACTGGGCAGCCAGGTGACAGTCCCTTGGCTGTGATCTTCATAAGGGAGTACTGTGACATCATAACACTGCACTGGTCACCCAGGTGACAGGCCCTTGTCTGTGATCTGCCTAAGGGGCATTGTGACATCACAAATCTGCACTGGTCACACAGGTGACAGGACCATGTGTGTTATCTGCCTAAGGGGGCATTTTGACATCATAACTCTGCACTGGTCACCCAGGTGACAGGCCGTTTTCTGTTATCTGCCTACGGGGTCATTGTGACTTTATAATTCTGCACTGGTCACCCAGGTGTCGGGCCCTTGTCTGTGATCTGCCTAAGGGGGCATTGTGACATCATAAATCTGCACTAGTCACCCAGGTGGCAGGCCCTTTTCTGTGATCTGCCTAAGGGTCATTGTGACATCATAACTCTGCATTGGGCACCCAGGTGAGAGTCCTTTGCCTGTGATCTGCCTAAGGGGGCATTGTGACATCATAACCCTGCACTGTTCAGACAGGTGACAGGCCCTGGTGTGTGATGTACCTGAGCGGGCATTGTGACATCATAGCTCTGCACTGGTCACCCAGGTGACAGGCCGTTGTCTCTGATGTGCCTGAGGGTGCATTGTGACATCATAATTCTGCACTGGTCACCCAGGTGACATGCCGTTGTCTGTGATCTGCCTAAGTGGGCATTGTGACATCATAACTGTGTATTGGTCACCCAGGTGACAGGCCCTTATCTGTGATCTGCCCAAGGGGTCATTCTGACATCATAATTCTGCAAAGGGCACCCAGGTGACAGGCCCTTTTCTGTGATCTGCCTGAGTGTGTATTGTGACACCATTACTCTGCACTGGTCACCCAGGTGACAGAGCCTTGTCTGTTATCTGCCTAAGGGGACATTGTGACATCATAACTCTGCACTGGGCACCCTGGTGATAGTCCCTTGTCTGTGGTCTGCCTAAGGGAGTATTGTGAAATCATCACTCTGCACTGGTCACCCTGGTGAAAGGCCTTTGTCTGTGATCCGCCTAACGGGGCAATGTGACATCATAACCCTGCACTGGTCACACAGGTGACAGGCCCTTATGTTTGATCTGCCTATGGGGGCATTGTGTCATCATAACACTGCACTGGTTACCCAGGAGACAGGCCCTTGTCTGTGATCTGCCAAAGGGGGCATTGTGAAATCATAACTCTGCATTAGGCACCCAGGTGACAGGCCCTTGTCTGTGATTTGCCTAAGGGTGTATTGTGACATCATAATTCTGCACTTGTCACCCAGGTGACAGGCCACTGAGTGTGATCTGCCTAAGAGGGCATTGTGACATCATAACTCTGCACTGGTCACCCTGGTGACAGGACTTTGTGATCCGTCTAAGGCGGCATTGTGAAATCAAAACCCTGCACTGGTCACCCAGGTGACAGGCCCTTATGTCTGATCTGCCTGTGGGGGCATTGTGACATCATAACTCTGCACTTGTCACCCAGGTGACAGGCCCTTGTCTGTGATCTGGTTAAAGGGGCATTGTGACATCATAACTCTATACTGGTAACCCAGGTGACAGGCCCTTATCTGTGATCTGCCTAAGGGGTCAATGTGACATCATTACTCTGCACTGGGCAGACAGGTGACAGTCCCTTGTGTGTGATCTGCCTAAGAGAGTATTGTGACATCATAACACTGCACTGGTCACCTAGTTGACAGAAACTTGTCTGTGATCTGCCTAAGGGAGTATTGTGACATCATAACCCTGCACTGCTCACACAGGTGACAGGCCCTTATGTGTGACCTGCCTAAGGGGGCATTGTGACATCATAACTCTGCACTGGTCATCCAGGTGAAAGGCCGTATTCTGTTATCTGCCTACGGGGGCATTGTGTCATCATAACTCTGCACTGGTCACCCAGGAGACAGGCCCTTGTCTGTGATCTGCCTAAGGGGGCATTGTGACATCACAACTCTGCACTGGTCACCGAGGTGACAGGCCGTTGTCTGTGATGTGCCAAAGGGGGCATTGTGAAATCATAACTCTGCATTAGGCACCCAGGTGACAGGCCCTTATCTGTGATCTGCCTAAGGCGTCAATGTGACATCATTACTCTACACTGGGCAGCCAGGTGACAGTCGCTTGTCTGTGATCTGCCTAAGAGAGTATTGTGACATCATAACACTGCACTGGTCACCCAGTTGACAGAAACTTGTCTGTGACCTGCCTCAGGGGGCATTGTGTCATCATAACTCTGTACTTGTCACCCAGGTGACCGGCCCTTACCTGTGATCTGCCTCAGGGGGCATTGTGACATCATAACTCTGTACTGGTCACCCAGGTGACAGGCCCTTACCTGTGATCTGCCTAAGGGGGCATTGTGACATCTTAACTCTGCACTGGTCACCCAGGTGATAGGCCCTTGTCTGTGATATGCCTGAGAGTGCATAGTGACATCATAACTCTGCACTGGTCACGCAGGTGAGAGGCCCTTGTCTGTGATCTGCCTAAGGGGGCATTGTGACTTGATAACTGTGCTCTGGTTACCCAGGTGACAGGCCCTTGCCTGTGATCTGCCTAAGGGGGCAATGTAACATCATAAGTCTGAACTAGTCACCCAGGTGACAGGCCCTTGTCTGTGGTCTGCGTAAGGGTCATTGTGGCATCATACCTCTGCACTGGTAACCCAGGTGAAAGGACCTTGCCTGTGATCTCCCTAAGGGGGCATTGTTACATCATAATTCTGCATTGGGCACCCAGGTTACAGGCCCTTGTCTGTGATCTGCATAAGGGGGAATTGTGACATCATAACTCTGCACTGGGCACCCAGGTGACCGGCAGTTGTCTGTGATTTGCCTAAGGGAATATTGTGACATCATAATGCTTCACTGGTCACCCAGGTGACAGGCCACTGTCTGTGATCTGCGTATGGGTGCATTGTGACATCATAAGTCTGCACTGGTCACACTGGAGACAGACCTTTTTTTGTGATCTGCCTAAGGTGGCATTGTGACATCATAACCCGGCACTGGTCAGAAAGGTGACAGGCCCTTGTGTGTGATGTACCTGAGGAGGCATTGTGACATCATAGCTCTGCACTAGTCAACCAGGCGACAGGCCCTTGTCTGTGATGTGACTGAGGGTGCATTGTGACATAATAACTCTGCACTGGTTACCCAGGTGACAAGCCCTTGTCTGTGATCTGCCTAAGGGGGTATTGTGACATCATAACTCTGTATTGGTCAACCAGGCGACAGGCCCTTATCTCTGATCTGCCCAAGGGGTCATTCTGACATCATAAATCTGCACTGGGCACGCAGGTGACAGTCCCTTGTCTGTGATCTGCCTAAGGGGGTATTGTGACATCATAACTCTGCACTGGGCAGCCAAATGACCCGCCCTTGTCTATGATCTGCCTAAAGGTGTGTTGTGACTTCATAACTCTGCACTGGTCACCCAGGTGACAGACGCTTTACTGTGATCTGCCTAAGGGGGCATTGTGATATCATAACAGTGCACTGGTCACCCAAGTGACAGGCCACTGACTGAGATCTGCCTAAGGGGGCACTGTGACATCGTAACTCTGCACTGGTCACCCTGGTGACAGGCTTTTGTCTGTGATCTGCCTAAGAGGGTATTGTGACATCATACCCCAGCACTGGTCACACAGGTGACAGGCCCTTGTGTGTGATCTGCCTGAGCGGGCATGGTGACATCATAACTCTGCACTAGTCACCCAGGTGACAGACCCTTGTCTGTGACCTGCCTCAGGGGGCATTGTGACATCATAACTCTGTACTGGTCACCCAGGTGACAGGCCCTTATCTGTGATCTGCCTAATGGGGCATTGTGACATCATAACTCTGCAGTGGTCACCCAGGTGACAGGCCCTTGTCTGTGATATGCCTGAGAGTGTATTGTGACATCACAACACTGCACTCGTCACGCAGGTGAGAGGCCCTTATCTGTGATCTGCCTAAGTGGGCATTTTGACATCATATCTCTGCTAAAGTTACCCAGGTGACAGGACGTTGTCTGTGATCTGCCTAAGGGGGCATTGTGACATCATAAGTCGGCACTAGTCACCCAGGTGACAGGCCTTTGTCTGTGATCTGCGTAAGGGTCATTGTGACATCATAACTCTGCACTGGGCACCCAGGTGACAGGCCCAGGTCTGTGATCTGCCTAAGGGGGTATTGTGACATCATAATTTTTCACTGGTCACCCAGGTGACAGGCCACTGACTGTGATCAGCCTAAGGGGCATGGTGACATCATAACTCTGCACTGGTTAACCAGGTGACAGGACCTTCACTGTGATCTGCCTAAGGGGGCATTGTGACTTCATAACTCTGCATTAGTCACCTAGGAGACAGGTCCTTGTCTGTGATCTGCCAAAGGGGGCATTGTGACATCATAAGTCTGCACTAGTCACCCATGTGACAGGCCCTTGTCTGTAATCTGCCTAAGGGTCATTGTGACATCATAACTCTGCACTGGTCACCCAGGTGACAGGAACTTGTCTGTGATCTGCCTCAGGGGGCATTGTGACGTCATAACTCTGCATTGGGCACTCAGGTGACAGGCCCCTGTCTTTGATCTGCCTAAGAGGGCATTGTGACATCATAACTCTGCACTGGGTACCCAGGTGAGCGTCCCTTGTCTTTGATCTGCCTAAGGAGGTATTGTGTCATCATAATTCTTGATTGGTCACCCAGGTGACAGGTCACTGTCTGTGATCTGCCTAAGAGGGCATTGTGACATCATAAGTCTGCACTGGTCAACCTGGTGACAGACCTTTGTTTGTGATCTGCCTAAGGGGGCATTGTGACATCATAACCCTGCACTGGTCAGACAGGTGACAGGCCCTTGTGTGTGATGTACCTGAGGGGCATTGTGACATCATAGCTCTGCACTGGTCACCCAGGTGACAGGCCTTTGTCTGTGATCTGCCTAAGGGGGCATTGTGACATCATAACTCCATATTGGTCACCTAGGGGACAGGCCGTTAACTGTGATCTGCCCAGAGGGTCATTGTGACATCACAACTCTTCACTGGGCACCCAGGTGACAGTCCCTTGTCTGTGATCTCCCTAAGGCGGTATTGTGACATCATAACTCGGCACTGGAAAGCCAGGTGACCGGCCTTTGACTTTGATCTGCCTAAGGGTGCATTGTTACATCATTACTCTGCACTGGTCAACCAGGTGACAGATCCTTGACTGTGGTCTGCCTAAGGGGGCATTGTGATGTCATAACTCTGCACTGGTCACCCAGGTGACAGGCCCTTTTCTGTTATCTGCCTAAGGGGTCATTGGGACATCATAACTCTGCACTGGTCACCTAGGTGACAGATCCTTGTCTGTGATCTGCCAAAGGGGGCATTGTAACATCATAAGTCTGTACTAGTCACCCAGGTTACAGGCCCTTGTCTGTCATCTGCCTAAGGGGCATTGTGACATCATAACTCGGCACTGGGCACCTAGATGAGAGGCGTTGTCTGTGATCTGCCTAAGGGGGTATTGTGGCATCATAACTCTGCACTGGTCACCCAGGTGGCAGGCCCTTGTCTGTGATCTGCCAAGGGGGGAATTGTGACATCGTAATTCTGCACCAGTCACCCAGGTGAGCTGCCCATGTCTGTGATCAACCTAAGGGGCATTGTGACATTATAACTCTGCTCTGGTTACCCAGGTGACAGGCCCTTGTCTGTGATCTGCCTAAGGGGGCATTGTGATATCATGACTCTGCATCGGGCACCCAGGTGACAGGCCCTTGTCTGTGATCTGCCTAAGGGGTCATTGTGACATCATAACTCTGCACTGGGCACCCAGGTGAGAGTCCCTTGTCTGTGATCTGCCTAAGGGGGCATTGTGATATCATAACTCTGCACTAGTCACCCAGGTGACAGACCCTTGCCTGTGATCTGCCTAAGGGGTCATTGTGACATCATAATTCTGCAATGGCCACCAAGGTGACAGGCCCTTGTCTGTTATCTGCCTAAGGGGTCATTGTGACATCATAACTCTGCATTAGTCACCCAGGTGACAGGCCCGTGTCTGTGATCTGCCTGAGTGTGCATTGTGACATCATTACTCTGCACTGGTCACCCAGGTGACAGGCCCTTGTCTGTGATCTGCCGAAAGGGGCATTGTGACATCATAACTCTGTACTGGTCACCCAGGTGACAGGCACTTATCTGTGATCTGCCTAAGGGGTCATTCTGACATCATAACTCTGCACTGGGCACCCAGGTGACAGTCCCTTGTCTGTGACCTGCCTAAGGGAGTATTGTGACATCATAACACTGCACTGGTCACCCAGTTGACAGACCCTTGTCTGTGATCTGCCTAAGGGAGTATTGGGACATTATAACACTGCACTTCTCACCCTGGTGAAAGGCCATTGTCTGTGAACCGCCTAACGGGGCAATGTGATATCATAACCCTGCACTGGTCACACAGGTGACAGGCCCTTGTGTGTGATCTGCCACGGGGGCATTGTGACATCATAACTCTGCACTGGTCACCCAGGTGACAGGCAACTGACTGTTATCCGTCTAAGGGGGCATTGTGACATCATAACTCTACCCTGCTCACCCTGGTGACAGACCCTTGTCTGTGATCTGCCTAAGGGAGTATTGTGATATCATAACACTGCAATGGTCACCCTGGTGAAAGGCCTTTGTCTGTAATCTGCCTAAGGGAGCAATGTGACATCATAACCCTGCACTGGTCTCACAGGTGACAGGACCTTGTGTGAGATCTGCCTGAGGGGGCAATGTGACATCATAACTCTGCACTAGTCACCCAGGTGACAGACGCTTGTCTGTGATCTGTCTCAGGGGGCATTTTGACATCATAACTCTGTACTGGTCACGCAGGTGACAGGCGCTTATGTATGATCTGCCTACGGGGGCATTGTGACATCATAACTCTGCACTGGTCACCCAGGTGACAGGCCCTTGTCTGTGATCTGCCAACGGGGGCATTGTGACATCATAAGTCTGCAATAGTCATCCAGTTGACAGGCCCTTGTCTGTCATCTGCCTAAGGGGCATTGTGACATCATAACTCTGCACTGGGCCCCCAGATGAGAGGCCTTTGTCTGTGATCTGCCTAGCTTGTATTGTGGCATCATAACTCTGCACTGGTCACCCAAGTGACAGGCCCTTGTCTGTGATCTGCCTATGGGGGAATTGTGACATCATAAGTCTGCACTAGTCACCCAGCTGACGGGCCTTTGTCTGTGATCTACCTAAGGGACATTGTGACATAATAACTCTCCTCTGGTTACCCAGGTGACAGGCCCTTGTCTGTGATCTGCCTAAGGGGTCATTGTGATATCATAACTCTGCACTGGGTACCCAGGTGAGATTCCCTTGTCTGTGATCTGGCTAAGGGAGTACTGTGACATCATAACTCTGCACTAGTCACGCAGGTGAGAGACCCTTGCCGGTGATCTGCCTAAGGGGGCACTGTGACATCATAATTCTGCAATGGCCACCAAGATGACAGGCCCTTATCTGTTATCTGCCTAAGGGGGCATTGTGTCATCATAACTCTGCATTGGTCACCCAGGTGACAGCCCCTTGTCTGTGATCTGCCTAAAGGGGTATTGTGACATCATAACTCAGTACTGGTCACCCAGGTGACAGTCCCTTCTCTGTGATCTGCCTAAGGGAGTATTGTGATATCATAACACTGCACTGGTCACCCAGTTGACAGCCCCTTGTCTGTGATCTGCCTAAGGGAGTATTGTGACATCATAACTCCGCACTGGTCACCCTGGTGAAAGGCCTTTGTCTGTGATCCGCCTAACGGGGCAATGTGACATCATAACCCTCCACTGGTCACACAGGTGACAAGCCCTTGTGTGTGATCCGCCTAAGGGGGCATTGTGATATCATACCTCTGCACTGGTAAGCCAGGTGACAGGCCGCTTTCTGTTATCTGCCTACGGGGGCAT
This sequence comes from Pan troglodytes, assembly GCF_028858775.2. Taxonomy (NCBI): domain Eukaryota; kingdom Metazoa; phylum Chordata; class Mammalia; order Primates; family Hominidae; genus Pan; species Pan troglodytes. Next base: position 336,934 of record NC_072415.2, on the reverse strand, counting down.
TGTGACATCAAAACTCTGCAGTGGTCACCTAGGTGACAGGTTTTGTCTGTGATCTGCCTAAGGGGTCATTGCGACCTCATAATTCTGCAATGGCCACCAAGGTGAGAGGCCCTTGTCTGTTATCTGCCTTAGGGGGCATTGTGACATCATAACTCTGCATTTGTCACCCAGGTGACAGGCCCTTGTGTGTGATCTGCCTGAGTGAGCATTCTGACATCATTATTCTGCACTGGTCACCCAGGTGACAGGCCCTTGTCTGTGATCTGCCTAAAGGGGCATTGTGACATCATAACTCTTTACTGGTCACCCAGATGACAGGCCACTGACTGTGATCTGTCTAAGGGGGCATTGTGACATCATAACTCTGCAATGGTCACCCTGGAGACAGGCCTTTGTCTGTGATCTCCCTAAGGTGGCATTGTGACATCAAACCCTGCACTGGTCACACAGGTGACAGGCCCTTGTGTCTGATCTGCCTGAGGGGGCATTGTGACATCATAACTCTGCACTGGTCACCCAGGTGACAGGCTCATGTCTGTGATCTGCCTAAGTGGGTATTGTGACATCAAAAGTCTTCACTAGTCACCCAGGAGACATGCCCTTGTCTGTAATCTGCCTAAGGGGCATTGTGACATCATAACTCTGCACTGGGCACCCAGGTGAGAGGCCTTTGCCTGTGATCTGCCTAAGGGTGTATTGTGACATCATAACTCTGCACTGGTCACCCTGGTGACAGGCCTTTTTCTGTGATCTGCCTAAGGGGGCATTGTGACACCATAAGTCTGCACTAGTCACCCATGTGACAGGCCCTTGTCTGTGATCTGCCTAAGGGGAATTGTGACATCATAACTCTGCACTGGTCACCCAGGTGACAGGAACTTGTCTGTGATCTGCCTAAGGGGGCATTGTGACATCATAAGTCTCCGTTGGGCATGCAGGAGACAGGCCCCTGTGTGTGATCTGCCTTAGGGGGCATTGTGATATGATAACTCTGCACTGGGTACCCATGTGAGAGGCCCTTGTCTATGATCTGCCTAATGGGGTATTGTGACATCATAATTCTGGATTGGTCACCCAGGTGACGGGCCACTGTCTGTGATCTGCCTCAGAGGACATTTTGACATCATAAGTCTGCACTGGTCACCCTGGTGATAGGCCTTTGTTTCTGATTTACCTAAGGGGGCATTGTGACTTCATAACCCTGCACTGGTCAGAGAGGTGACAGGACCTTTTGTGATGTACCTGAGGGGTCATTGTGACATCATAGCTCTACACTGGTCACCCAGGTGACAGGCCGTTTTCTGTGATGTGCCTGAGGGTGCATTGTGACATCATAACTCTGCACTGGTCACCCAGGTGACAGGCCCTTGTCTGTGATCTCCCTAAGGGGGCATTGTGACATCATAACTCTGTATTGGTCACCCAGGTGACAGGCCCTTAACTGTGATCTGCCCAAAGGGTCATTGTGACATGATACCTCTGCACTGGGCACCGAGGTGACAGTCCCTTGTCTGTGATCTGCCTAAGGGTGTATTGTGACATCATAACTCTGCACTGGAAAAGCAGGTGACCGGCCCTTGTTTTTGATCTGCCTAAGGGTGCATTTTGACATCATTACTCTGCACTGGTCACCCAGGTGACAGACCCTTGTCTGTGTTCTGCCTAAGGGGGCATTGTGATATCATAACTCTGCACTGGTCACCCAGGTTACAGGCCCTTGTCTGTGATCTGCCAAAGGGGGCATTGTGACATCATAAGTCTGCACTAGTCACCCAGGTGACAGACCCTTGTCTGTCATCTGCCTAAGGGGCATTGTGACATCATAACTCTGTATTGGTCACCCAGGTGACAGGCCGTTAACTGTGATCTGCCTAAGGGGTCATTCTGACATCATAACTCTACAATGGGCACCCAGGTGACAGTCCCTTGTCTGTCATCTGCCTAAGGGAGTATTGTGACATCATAACACTGCACTGGTCACCCAGTTGACAGACCCTTGTCTGTGATCTGTCTAAGGGAGTATTGTGACATCATATCTCTGCACTGATCACCCTGGTGAAAGGCCTTTTCCTGTGATCCTCCTAACGGGGCAATGTGACATCATAACCCTGCACTGGTCACACAGGTGACAGGCCCTTGTGTGTGATCTGCCTAAGGGGGCATTGTGACATCATAACTCTGCACTGGTCACCCAGGTGACAGGTCGTTTTCTGTTATCTGCCTACGGGGGCATTGTGACATCATAACTCTGCACTGGTCATCCAGGTGACACGTCCTTGTCTGTGATCTGCCAAACGGGGCATTGTGACATCATAAGTCTGCACTAGTCACCCAGGTGACAGGCCCTTGTCTGTGATCTGCCTAATGGGGCATTGTGACATCATAACTCTGCATTTGTCACCGAGGTGACTGGCCCTTGTCTGTGATCTGCCTGAGTGTGCATTCTGACATCATTACTCTGCACTGGTCACCCAGGTGACAGGCCCTTGTCTGTGATCTGCCTAAAGGGGCATTGTGACATCATAACTCTATACTGGTCACCCAGGTGACAGGCCACTGACTGTGATCTGTCTAAGGGGGCATTGTGACATCATAACTCTTCACTGGTCACCCTGGTGGCAGGCCTTTGTCTGTGATCTCCCTAAGGTGGCATTGTGACATCAAAACCCTGCACTGGTCACGCAGGGGACAGGCCCTTGTGTCTCATCTGCCTGAGGGTGCATTGTGACATCATAACACTGCACTAGTCGCCTAGGTGACAGACCCCTGTCTGTGATCTGTCTCAGGGGGCATTGTGACATCATAACTCTGTACTGGTTACGCAGGTGACCGGCCCTTATCTGTGATCTGCCTTAGGGGGCATTTTGACATCCTAACGCTGCACTGTTGAGACAGGTGACAGGCCCTTGTGTGTGATGTACCTGATGGGGCGTTGTGATATCACAGCTCTGCACTGGCCACCCAGGTGACAGGACCTTTTCTGTGACGTGTCTGAGGGTGCATTGTGACATCATAACTCTGCACAGGAAAGCCAGGTCACCGGCCATTGAATTTGATCTGCCTAACGCTGCATTTTGACATCATAACTCTGCAGTGGTCACCCAGATGAGAGGCCTTTGTCTGTGATCTGCCTAAGGGGGTATTGCGGCATCATAACACTGCACTGGTCACCCAGGTGACAGGCCTTTGTCTGTGATCTGCCTAAGGGGGAATTTTGACATCATAAGTTTGCACTAGTCACCCAGTTGACGGACCCTTGTCTGTGATCTGCCTAAGGGGCATCGTGACATCATAACTCTGCACTGGTTACCCAGGTGACAGGACATTGTCTGTAATCTGCCTAAGGGGGAATTGAGACATCATAATTGTGCATTGGGGACCCAGGTGACAGGCCCTTGTCTGTGATCTGCCTAAGGGGGCATTGTGACATCATAACTCTGCACTGGCCACCCAAGTGAAAGGCCCTTTTCTGTGATCTGCCTAAGGGTGTATTGGGACCTCACAATTATGCACTGGTCACCCAGGTGACAGGCCACTGTCTGTGATCTGCCTAAGGGGGCATTGTGACATCATAACTCTTCGCTGCTCACCCTAGTGACAGGCCTTTGTCTGTGGTCTGCCTAAGGGGGCATTGTGACATCATAACCCTGCACTGGTCACACAGGTGACAGCCCCTTGTGTGATCTGCCTGAGGGGGCATTGTGACATCATACCTCTGAACTGGTCACCCAGGTTATGGGCCCTTGCCTGTCATCTGCCTGAGTGTGCATTGTGACATCATAACTCTTCACTGGTCACCCAGGTGACAGGCCCTTTTCTGTGATCTGCCTAAGGGGGCATTGTGACATCATAACTCTGTCCTGGTCACCCAGGTGACACGTCCTTATCTGTGATCTTCTTAAGGGGTCAATGTGACATCATAACTCTGCACTGGGCAGCCAGGTGACAGTCCCTTGTCTGTGTTCTGCCTAAGAATGAATTGTGACATCATAACACTGCACTGGTCACCCAGTTGACAGACTCTTGCCTGTGATCTGCCTAAGGGAGTATTGTGACATCATCACTCTGTACTGATCACCCTGGTGAAAGGCCTTTGTCTGTAATCTGCCTAAGGGAGCAATGTGACATCATAACCCTGCACTGGTCACACAGGTGACAGGAACTTGTGTGTCATCTGCCTGAGTGGGCATTGTGACATCATAACACTGCACTTGTCACCCAGGTGGCAGACCCTTGTCTGTGATCTGCCTCAGGGGGCATTGTGACATCATAACTCTGTACTGGTCACTCAGGTGACAGGCCCTTAACTGTGATCTGCCTAAGAGTGCATTGTGACATCATTACTCTGCACTGGTCACCCAGGTGACAGGCTCATGTCTGTGATCTGTCTAAGGGGGTATTGTGACATCAAAGGTCTGCACTAGTCACCCAGGAGACAGGCCCTTGTCTGTGATCTGCCTAAGGGGCATTGGGACACCATAACTTTGCACTGGGCACCCAGGTGAGAGGCCTTTGCCTGTGATCTGCTAAGGGTGTATTGTGACATCATAACTCTGCACTGGTCACCCCGGTGACAGGCTCTTGTCTGTGATCTGCCTAAGGGGGATTGTGACATCATAAATCTGCAGTAGTCATCCATGTGAGAGGCCCTTGTCTGTGATCTGCCTAAGGGGCATTGTGACATCATCACTCTGCACTGGTCACCCAGGTGACAGGAACTGGTCTGTGATCTGCCTAAGGGGGCATTGTGACATCATAACTCTGCATTGGGCACCCAGGTGAAAGGCCCCGGTGTGTGATCTGCCTAAGGGGGCATTGTGACATCATAACTCTGCACTGGGTACCCAGGTGAGAGGCCCTTGTCTATGATCTGCCTAAGGGGCTATTGTGACATCATAATTCTGGATTGGTCACCCAGGTGACAGGCCACTGTCTGTGATCTGCCTAAGAGGACATTGTGACATCATAAGTCTGTACTGGTCATCCTGGTGACAGGCCTTTGGTTGTGATTTACCTAAGGGGGCATTGTGACATCACAACACTTCACTGGTCAGACTGGTGACAGGCCCTTGTGTGTAATGTACCTGAGGGGGAATTGTGACATCATAGCTTTACACTGGTCACCCAGGTGACAGGCCGTTTTCTGTGATGTGCCTGAGGGTGCATTGTGACATCATAACTCTGCACTGGTCACCCAGGTGACAGGCCCTTGTCTGTGATCTGCCTAAAGGGGCATTGTGACATCATAACTCTTTACTGGACACCCAGGTGACAGGCCACTGACTGTGATCTGTCTAAGGGGGCATTGTGACATCATAACTCTGCACTGGTCACCCTGGTGACAGGCCTTTGTCTGTGATCTCCCTAAGGTGGCATTGTGACATCAAAACCCTGCACTGGTCACACAGGTGACAGGCCCTTGTGTCTCATCTGCCTGAGGGGGCATTGTGACATCATAACACTGCACTTGTCAGCTAGGTGACAGACCCCTGCCTGTGATCTGTCTCAGGGGGCATTGTGACATCATAACTCTGTACTGGACACGAAGGTGAGAGGCCCTTATCTGTGATCTGCCTAAGGGGGCATTTTGACATCATAACGCTGCACTGGTGAGACAGGTGACAGGCCCTTGTGTGTGATGTACCTGAGGGGGCATTGTGACATCACAGCTCTGCACTGGTCACCTAGGTGACAGGACCTTTTCTGTCATGTGCCTGAGGGTGCATTGTGACATCATAACTCTGCATAGGAAAGCCAGGTCACCGGCCATTGAATTTGATCTGCCTAATGCTGCATTGTGACATCATAACTCTGCAGTGGTCACCCAGATGAGAGGCCTTTGTTTGTGATCTGCCTAAGGGGGTATTGTGGCATCATAACACTGTACTGGTCACCCAGGTAACAGGCCCTTGTCTGTGATCTGCCTAAGGGGAAATTTTGACATCATAAATTTGCACTAGTCACCCAGGTGACGGACCCTTGTCTGTGATCTGCCTAAGGGGCATCGTGACATCATAACTCTGCACTGGTTACCCAGGTGACAGGACATTGTCTGTAATCTGACTAAGGGGGAATTGAGACACCATAATTGTGCATTGGGGACCCAGGTGACAGGCCCTTGTCTGTGATCTGCCTAAGGGGTCATTGTGACATCATAAATCTGCACTGGCCACCCAAGTGAAAGGCCCTTTTCTGTGATCTGCCTAAGGGTGTATTGGGACCTCACAATTATGCACTGGTCACCCAGGTGACAGGCCACTGTCTGTGATCTGCCAAAGGTGGCATTGTGACATCATAACTCTTCGCTGCTCACCCTGGTGACAGGCCTTTGTCTGTGGTCTGCCTAAGGGGGCATTGTGACATCATAAACCTGCACTGGTCACACAGGTGACAACCCCTTGTGTGATCTGCCTGAGGGGGCATTGTGAGATCATACCTCTGAACTGGTCACCCAGGTTATGGGCCCTTGCCTGTCATCTGCCTGAGTGTGCATTGTGACATCATAACTCTTCACTGGTCACCCAGGTGACAGGCCCTTGTCTGTGATCTGCCTAAGAGGGCATTGTGACATCATAACTCTGTCCTGGTCACCCAGGTGACACGTCCCTATCTTTGATCTTCTTAAGGGGTCAATGTGACATCATAACTCCGCACTGGGCAGCCAGGTGACAGTCACTTGTCTGTGTTCTGCCTAAGAATGAATTGTGACATCATAACACTGCACTGGTCACCCAGTTGACAGACTCTTGCCTGTGATCTGCCTAAGGGAGCGTTGTGACATCATAACTCTGTACTGATCACCCTGGTGAAAGGCCTTTGTCTGTAGTCTGCCTAAGGGAGCAATGTGACATCATAACCCTGCACTGGTCACACAGGTGACAGGAACTTGTGTGTGATCTGCCTGAGGGGGCATTGTGACATCATAACTCTGCCCTAGTCACCCAGGTGACAGACCCTTGTCTGTGATCTGCCTCAGGGGGCATTGTGACATCATAACTCTGTACTGGTCACTTAGGTGACAGGCCCTTAACTGTGATCTGCCTAAGAGTGCATTGTGACATCATAACTCTGCACTGGTCACCCAGGTGACTGGCTCATGTCTGTGATCTGCCTAAGGGGGTATTGTGACATCAAAGCTCTGCACTAGTCACCCAGGAGACAGGCCCTTGTCTGTGATCTGCCTAAGGGGCATTGGGACATCATAACTCTGCACTGGGCACCCAGGGAGAGGCCTTTGCCTGTGATCTGCCTAAGGGTGTATTGTGACATCATAACTCTGCACTGGTCACCCCGGTGACAGGCTCTTGTCTGTGATCTGCCTAAGGGGGATTGTGACATCATAAGTCTGCAGTAGTCATCCATGTGACAGCCCCTTGTCTGTGATCTGTCTAAGGGGCATTGTGACATCATCACTCTGCACTGGTCACCCAGGTGACAGGAACCGGTCTGTGATCTGCCTAAGGGGGCATTGTGGCGTCATAACTCTGCATTGGGCACCCAGGTGACAGGCCCCGGTGTGTGATCTGCCTAAGGGGGCATTGTGGCATCATAACTCTGCACTGGGTACCCAGGTGAGAGGCCCTTGTCTATGATCTGCCTCAGGGGCTATTGTGACATCATAATTCTGGATTGGTCACCCAGGTGACAGGCCACTGTCTGTGATCTGCCTAAGAGGACATTGTGACATCATAAGTCTGCACTGGTCACCCTGGTGACAGGCCTTTGGTTGTGATTTACCTAAGGGGGCATTGTGACCTCACAACACTTCACTGGTTAGACAGGTTACAGTCCCTTGTGTATAATGTACCTGAGGGGGAATTGTGACATCATAGCTTTACACTGGTCACCCAGGTGACAGGCCCTTTTCTGTGATGTGCCTGAGGGTGCATTTTGATGTCATAACTCTGCACTGGTCACCCAGGTGACAGGCCCTAGACTGTGATCTGCCTAAGGGGTCATTGTGACATCATAAGTCTGTATTGCTCACCCAGGTGACAGGCCCTTATCTGTGATCTGCGAAAAGGGTCATTGTGACATCATAAGTCTACACTGGGCACCCAGGTGACAGTCCCTTGTCTGTGATCTGCCTAAGGGGGTATTTTGACATCATAACTCTGCACTGGAAAGCCAGGTGACCGGCCCTTGTCTTTGATCTGCCGAACGGTGCATTGTGACATCATTACACTGCACTGGTCACCCAGGTGACAGACCTTTGTCTGTGGTCTGCCTAAGGGGGCATTATGATTTCATAACTCTGCACTGGTCCCCCAGGTTACAGGCCCTTTTCTGTCATCTGCCTAAGGGGCATTGTGACATCATAACTCTACACTGGGAACCCAGATGAGAGGTCTTTGTCGGTGATCTGCCTATGGGTGTATTGTGGCATTATAACTCTGCACTGTTCACCCAGGTGACAGGCCCTTGTCTGTGATATGCCTAACGGGGTATTGTGAAATCATAACTACGCACTGGGCAGCCAGGTGACCGGCCCTTGTCTTTGAGCTGCCTAACGGTGTATTGTGATATTATAACTCTGCACTCGTCACCTAGGTGACAGGGCCTTGTGAGTGATATGCCTGAGGTTGCATTGTGACATCATAACTCTGCATTGGTCACCCAGGTGACAGCTCCTTGTCTGTGATCTGCCTAGGGTGTATTGTGACATCATAACTCTGTACTGGTCACCTAGGAGACAGGCACTTATCTGCGATCTGGCTAAGGGGTCATTGTGACATCATGACTCTGCACTGGGCACCCAGGTGACAGTCCCTTGTCTGTGATCTGCCAAAGGGTGTATTGTTACATCATAACTATGCACTGGGCACCCAGGTGACAGTTCCTTCTCAGTGATCTGCCTAAGGGAGTATTGGGACATCATAACACTGCACTGGTCACCTAGTTGACATACCCTTGTCTGTGATCTGCCTAAGGGAGAATTGTGACATCATAACTCTGCACCGGTCCCCCTGGTGAAAGACCTTTGTCTGTGATCTGCCTAAGGCGGCAATGTGACATCATAACCCTGCACTGGTCACACAGGTGACAGGCCCTTGTGTGTGATCTGCCTAAGGGGGCATTGTGATATCATAACTCTGCTCTGGTCACCCAGGTGACAGGCCGTTTTCTGTAATCTACCAACGGGGGCATTGTGTCATCATAACTCTGCACTGGTCACCCAGGTGGCAGGCCCTTGTCTGTGATCTGCCTAAGGGGGAATTGTGACATCATAAGTCTGCACTAGTCACCCAGGTGACAGGCCCTTGTATGTGATCTGCCTAAGGGGGCATTGTGACATCATAACTCTGCATTAGGCACACAGGTGACAGGCCCTTGTCTGTGATCTCCCTGAGGGTACATTGTGACATCATAACTCTGCACTCTTCACCCAGGTGACAGGCCCTTGTCTGTGATCTGCCTAAGGGGTCATTGTGACATCATAAGTCTGCGCTAGTCACCCAGGAGACAGGCCCTTGTCTGTGATCTGCCTAAGGGGCATTGTGACATCATAATTCTGCACAGGACACCCAGGTGAGTGACCTTTGTCTGTGATCTGCGTAATGGTGTATTGTGACATGATAATTGTGCACTGGTCACCCAGGTAACAGGCCCTTGTCTGTGATCTGCCTAAGGGGGCATTGTGACATCATAAGTCTGCGCTAGTCAACCAGTTGACAGGCCCTTGTCTGTGATCTGCCTAAGGGGCATTGTGAGATCATAACTGTGCACTGGTTACCCAGGTGACAGGACCTTGTCTGTGATCTGCCTAAGGGGGCATTGTGACATCATAACTCTGCATTAGGCACCCAGGAGACAGGCCGTTGTCTGTGTTCCACCTAAGGGGTAATTGTGACATCATAACTCTCCACTGGGTACCAAGGTGAGAGGCCCTTGTCTGTGATCTGCCTAAGGGGGTATTGTGACATCATAATTCTGAAGTGGTCACCCAGGTGACAGGCCACTGACTGTGATCTGCCTACGGGGGCTTTGTGACATCATAACTCTGCACGGGTCACCCTGGTGACAGGCCTTTGCCTGGGATCTGCCTAATGTGGCATTTTGACATCATAAATCTGCATAGGTCACACAGGTGACAGGCCCTTGTGTGTGATCTGCCTGAGAGGGCATTGTGACATCATAACTCTGCACTGGTCACGCAGCTGACAGCCCTTTTTGTGTGATTTGCCTAAGGGGGCATTATGACATCAAAATTCTGCAGTGGTCACCAAGGTGACAGGCCCTTGTCTGTGATCTGCCTGAGGTTGCATTGTGACATCAAAACTCTGCACTGATCACCCAGGTGACAGGCCGTTGTCTATGATCTGCCTAACGGGGCATTGTGACATCATAACTCTGTGTTGGTCACCCTTGTGACAGGCCCGAATCTGTGATCTGCCTAAGGGGTCATTCTGACATCATAACTCTGCACTGGGCTCCGAGGTGACAGTCTCTTGTCTGTGATCTGCCTAAGGGGGTATTGTGACATCATAACTCTCTACTGGGCAGCCAGGTGACCGGCCCTTGTCCTCGATCTGCCTAACGGTGCATTGTTACATCATAACTCTGCACTGGTCACCCAGGAGACAGTCCTCTGTCTGTGATCTGCCAAACGGGGCATTGTGATATCATAACTCTGCACTAGTCACCCAGGTGACAGGCCCTTGTCTGTGATCTGCCAAAGGGGGCATTGTGACATAATAAGTCTGCACTAGTCACCCAGGTGACAGGACCTTGTCTGTGATTTCCTAAGGGGCATTGTGACATCATAACTCTGCACTGGTCACCCAGATGAGAGGCCTTTGTCTGTGATCTGCCTAAGGGGGTATTGTGGCCTCATAACTCCGCACTGGGCACCCAGGTGAGAGGCCCTTGTTTGTGATCTGCCTAAGGGGGTATTGTGATATCATAATTCTGAACTGGTCACCCAGGTGACAGGCCACTGACTATGATCTGCCGAAGGGGGTATTGTGACATCATAACACTGCACCGGTCACGCTGGTGACAGGCCTTTGTCTGTGATCTGCCTAAGGTGGAATTGTGACATTATAAACCTGCACTGGTGACACAGTTGACAGACACTTCTGTGTGATCTGCCTGAGGGGATATTGTGACATCATAACACTGCACTGGTGACCCAGGTGACAGGCCCTTGTGTGTGATATGCCTGAGGGTGCATTTTGACATCATAACTCTGCACTGGTCACTCAGGTGACAGGCCCTTGTCTGTCATCTTCATAACGGGTATTGGACATCATAACTCTGTACTGGTCACACAGGTGACAGTCCCTTAACTGCGATCTGCCTAAGGGGTCATTGTGACATCATAACTCTGCACTGGGCACCCAGGTGACAGTCCCTTGTCTGTGATCTGCCTAAGGCAGTATTGTGACATCATAACTCTGCAATGGGCACCCAGGTGACAGTCCCTTGTCTGTGATCTGCCTAAGGGACTATTGTGACATCATAACTCTGCACTGGTCACCCTGGTGAAAGGCCTTTGTGTGTGATGTGACTAACGGGGCAATGTGACATCATAACCCTGCACTGGTCACACAGGTGAGAGGCCCTTGTGTGTGATCTGCCTAAGAGGGCATTGTGACATCGTAAGTCTGCACTAGTCACCCAGGTGACAGGCCCTTGACTGTGATCTGCCTAAGGCAGCACTCTAACATCATAATTCTGCATTGCACCCAGGTGACAAGCCCTTGTCCGTGATCTCCCTAAGGGGGCATTGTGACATCATTACTCTGCACGGGGCACCCAGGTGAGAGGCCCTTGTCTTTGATCTGCCTAAGGGAGAATTGTGACATCATAATTCTGCAATGGTCACCCAGGTGACAGGCCTCAGTGTGTGATCTGCCTAAGGGGGCATTGTGATTTCATAACTCTGCACTGGTCACCCTGGTGACAGGCCTTTGTCTGTGATCTGCCTAAGGGGGCATTGTGACATCATAAACCTGCCGTGGTCACACAGGTGACAGGCCGTTGTGTGTGAAATGCCTGAGGGGGCATTGTGACACCATAACTCTGCACTGGTAACCCAAGTGACAGGCCCTTGTCTGTGATCTGTCTGAGGGCGCATGGTGACATCATAACTCTGCACTGTTCACCAGGTGACAGGCCCTTGTCTGTGACCTGCAAAAGGGGGCATTGTGACATCATAAGTCTGCACTAGTCACTGAGGTGACAGTCCCTTGCCTGTGATCTGCCTAAGGGAGCATTGTGATATCATAACTCTGCATTAGGCACCCAGGTGACAGGCCCTTGTCGGTGATCTGCCTAAGGGGGCATTGTGACATCATCACTCTGCACTGGTCACCCAGGTAATAGGCCGTTGTCTGTTATCTGCGTAAGGGGGCATTGTGACTTCATAAATCTGCACTACTCAACCAGTTGACAGGCCCTCGTCTGTGATCTGTCTAAGGGGTATTGTGACATCATAACTCTGCAATGGTTACCCAGGTGACAGGACCTTGTCTGTGATCTGCCTAAGTGGGCATTGTGACATCATAACTCTGCATTACGCACCCAGGAGACAGGCCGTTGTATGTGTTCTGCCTGAGGGGTAATTTTGACATCATAACTCTGCATTAGGCCCCCAGGAGACAGGCCGTTGTCTGTGTTCTGCCTAAGGGGGAATTGTGACATCATAACTCTGCACTGGGCACCCAGGAGAGAGGCCCTTGTCTGTGATCTGCCTAAGGGGGTATTGTTAAATCATAAGTCTGAACTGGTCACCCAGGTGTCTGACCACTGACTGTGATCTGCCTAACGGGGCATTTTGACATCATAATTCTGCACTGGTCACTCTGGTGACAGGCCTTTGCCCGGGATCTGCCTAATGGGGCATTTTGACATCATAAACCTGCACTGGTCACACAGGTGACAGGCCCTTCTGAGTTATCTGCCTGAGGGGGCATTGTGACATCATAACTCTGCACTGGTCACCCAGGTGACAGAGCGTTTTGTGTGATCTGCCTAAGGGGGCATTGTGACAGCATAACTCTGCACTGGTCACAAAGGTGACAGGCCCTTGTCTGTGATCTGCCTGAAGGTGCATTGTGACATCATAACTCTGCACTGGTCACCCAGGTGACAGGCCCTTGTCTATGATCTGCCTAAGGGGGTATTGTGACATCATAACTCTGTATTGGTCACCCAGGTGACAGGCCCTTATCAGTGATCTGCCTAAGGGGCATTGTGACATCATAACTCTGCACTGGTTACCCAGATGAGAGGCCTTTGTCTGTGATCTGCCTAAGGGGGTATTGTGGCCTCATAACTCTGCATTGGGCAGCCAGGTGACCGGCCCTTGTCTTTGATCTCCCTAACGGTGCATTGTGACATCATAACTCTGCACTGGTCACCCAGGTTACAGTCCCGTTTCTGTGATCAGCCTAAGGGGATATTGTGACATCATAACTCTGCACTGGGCACCCAGGTGACAGTCCCTTGTCTGTGATCTGCCTAAGGGGGTATTGTGATATCAAAACTCTGCTCTGGGCAGCCAGGTAACCGGTCTTTCCTTTGATCTGCCTATCGGTGCATTGTGACATCATAACTCTGCACTGTTCATCCAGGTGACAGACCCTAGTCTGTGATCTGCCTAAGGGGGCACTGTGATATCGTAACTCTGCACTGGTCACCCAGGTGATAAGCCCTTTTCTTTTATCCGCCTAAGGGGGCATTTTGACATCATAACCCTTCACTGGTCAAACAGGTGACAGGCCTTTGTCTGTGATCTGCCAAAGGTTGCATTGTGACATCATAACTCTGCACTAGTCACCCACGTGAAAGGCCCTTGTCTGTCATCTACCTAAGGGGCATTGTGTCATCATAACTCTGCACTGGGCACCCAGATGAGAGGCCTTTGTCTGTGATCTGCCTAACGGGGTATTGTGGCATCATAACTCTGCACTGGTCACCCAGGTGACAGGCCCTCGTCTGTGATCTGCGTAAGGGGGCATTGTGACATCATAACCAAGCACTGGTCACACAGGTGACAGGCCCTTGTATGGGATCTACCTGAGGAGGAATTGTGACATCATAACTATGCACTGGTCACCCAGGTGACAGGCCTTTTTCTGTGATGTGCCTGAGTGTGCATTGTGACATCATAACTCTGCTCTGGTCACCCAGGTGACAAGCCCGTGACTGTGATCTGCGTAAGGGGACATTGTGACATCATAACACTGTACTGGTCAGCCAGGTGACATGCCCTTATCTGTGATCTGCCTACGGCGTCATTGTGAATTCATAACTCTGCACTGGGCACCAAGGTGAGAGTCCCTTGTCTGTGATCTGCTTATGGGGGTGTTGTAACATCATAACTCTGCACTGGTCACACAGGTGACAGAACCTTGTCTGTGATCTGCAAAAGGGAGTATTGTGACATCATAACTCGGCACTGGTCAACCAGGTGCCAGGCCTTTGTCTGTGATCTGCCTAAGGGGGCAATGTGACATCATAAACCTCTACTGGTCACACAGGTGACAGGACTTTGTGTGTGATCTGCCTGAGGGGGCATTGTGACAACACAACTCTGCACTGCTCACCCATGTCACAGGTCTTCGTCTGTGATCTGCCTAAGGGAGCATTGTGACGTAATAACTCTGCAGTGGGCACCCAGGTGACAGGCCCTTCTCTGTGATCTGCCTAAGATGGCATTGTGACATCATAACTCTGCACTGGTCACCCAGGTGACAGGCCCTTGTCTGTCATCTGCCTAAGGGCATATTGTGACAACATAACTCTGCACTGGTCACTCATGGTAATGGTCTTTGTCTGTGATCTGCCTAAGGGGGCATTGTGATATGATAACTCTGCACTGGTCACCTAGGTGACATACCCTTGTCTGTGGTCTGCATAAGGGGGCTTTGTGACATCAAAACCCTTCACTGGTCACCCAGGTGAAAGACCCTTGTCTTTGGTCTGCCTAAGGGGCCATTGTGACATAATAACTCTGCACTGGTCACCCAGGTGACAGACCCTTGTCTGTGATCTGCCTAAGGGGGAATTGTGACATCATAACACTGCAATGGTAACCCATTTGGGAGACCCTTGTCTGTGATCTGCTTAAGGGTGCATTGTGACATCATAATTCGGCGCTGGTCACCCAGGTGACAGGCCCTTGCCTGTGATCTGCATAAGGGGGCATTGTGACATCATAACTCTCTGCTGGTCATCCAGGTGTCAGGCCCTAATCTGTGATCTGCCTAAGGGGTCATTGTGACATCATAACTCTGCACTGGACTCCCAGGTGAGAGTCCCTTGTCTGTGATCTGCCTGAGGGTGCATTGTGTTATTACAAGTCTGCACTGGTCACCCAGGAGACAGGCCCTTGTCTGTAATCTGCCTAAGGGGGCATTGTGACATCATAACTCTCTTGTGGTCACCCAGGTGACAGGCCATTATCTGTGATCTGCCTAAGGGGTCATTGTGACATCATAACTCTGCACTGGGCACCCAGGTGACAGTCCCTTGTCTGTGATCTGCCTGAGGGTGCATTGTGACATCATATCTTTGCACTGGGCACACAGGTGACAGGACTTTGTCTGTGACCTGCCTAAGGGGGCATTGTGACATCATAACTCTGCATTGGGCACCCAGGTGACAAGCCCTTGTCTGTCATCTGCCTAAGGGGCATTGTGATATCATAGCTCGGTACTGGGCACCCAGTTGAGAGGCCCTTTTCTGTGATCTGCCTAAGTGGGCATTGTGACATAATAATTCTGCCCTGGTCACCCAGGTGACAGGACACTGTCTGTGATCTGCCTAAGGGGGCATTGTGACATCATAACCCAGCACTGGTCACACAGGTGACAGGCCCTTGTATCGCATCTGCCTGAGGAGGAATTGTGATATCATAACTCTGCACTGGTCACCCAAGTACGAGGCCCTTGCCTGTTATCTGCCTAAGGGGGCATTGTGACATCATAACTCTGCATTAGTCACCCAGGTGACAGGCCCTTGTCTGTGATCTGCCTGAGGGTGCATTGTGACATCATTACTCTGCACTGGTCACCCAGGTGACAGGCTCTTGTCTGTGATCTGCCTAAGGGGGCATTGTGACATCATAAATCTGCATTGGGCACCCAGGTGACAGTCCATTGTCTGTGATCTGCCTAAGGGCGTATTGTGGCAACATAACTCTGCACTGGTCACCCATGTTACAGGTCTTGGTCTGTGACCTGCCTAAGGGTCATTGTGACGTAACAACTGCACTGGGCACTCAGGTGACAGGCCCTTCTCTGTGATCTGCCTAAGGGGGCATTGTGACATCATAACACTGCACTGGGTACCCAGGTGACAGGCCCTTGTCTGTGATCTGCCTATGGGGGCATTGTGACATCGTAACTCTGCACTGGGCAACCAGGTGACAGGCTCTTGTCTGTGATCTGCCTAAGGGGACATTGTGACATCATAACACTGCAATCGCCACCAAGGTGACATGCCCTTTTTTGTGATCTGCCTAAGGGGGCATTGGGACATCAGAATTCTACAGTGGTCAGCCAGGTGACAGGCCTTTGTCTGTGTTCTGCCTAAGGGCGTATTATGACATCATAACTCTCCACTGGTCACCCAGGTGACAGGCCCTTGTCATTGATCTGCCTGAGTGTGAATTGTGACATCATAACTCTGCACTGGTCACCCTGGTGACAGGCCCTTGTCTGTGATCTGCAAAAGGGGGCATTGTGACATCATAACTCTCTACTGGTAACCCAGGTGACAGGCCCTTGTATGTGATCTGCAAAAGGGGGCTTTGTGACATCATAACTCTCTACTGGTCACCCAGGTGACAGGCCCTTATCTGTGATCTGGCTAAGGGGTCATTGTGACATCATAACTCTGCACTGGGCACCCAGGTGACAGTCCCTTGTCCGTAATCTGCATAAGGGAATATTGTGACATCATAACTCTGCACTGGTCACCCAGGTGACAGGCCCTTGTCTGTGATCTGCCTAAGGGGCCATTGTGACATCAGAATTCTGCAGTGGTCAGCCACGTGACAGGCCTTTGTCTGTGTTCTGCCTAAGGGTGTATTAAGACATCACAACCCTCCACTGGTCACCCAGGTGACAGGCCCTTGTGTGTGATCTGCCTAATGGTGTATTGTGACATCATAACGCTGCACTAGTCTCCCTGGTGACAAGGCCCTTGTCTGTGATCTTCCTAATGGGGCATTGTGACATCATATCTCTGCACTGGGCAGACAGGTGAGAGGCCCTTGACTGTGATCTGTCTAAGGGGGTATTGTGACATCATAATTCTGCACTGCTCACCCAGGTGACAAGCCACTGACTGTGATCTGCCTAAGGGGGCATTGTGACATCATAACGCTGCACTGCTCACTCAGGTGACAGGCCCTTGTGTGTGATCTGCTTGAGGGTGCATTGTGACACCATAACTCTGCACTGGTCACCCAGGTGAAAGGCCCTTGTCTGTCATGTGACTCAGGGGGCATTTTGACATCATAATGCTGTACTGATCACCCAGGTGACAGGCCCTTATCTGTGATCTGCCTAAGGGGGCATTGTTACATCATTACTGTGCACTGAGCACCCAGGTGACAATCCCATGTCTATGATCTGCCTAAAAGGCTATTGTGATATCATAACTCTGCACTGGGCACCCAGGTGACAGGACCTTGTCTGTGATCTGCCTAAGGGGATATTGTGCGATCATAAATCTGCATTGGGTACCCAGGTGACAGTCCACTGTCTGTGATCTACCTAAGGCGGTATTGTGACAACATAACTCTGCACTGGTCACCCATTTTACAGGTCTTGTGATCTGCCTAAGGGGGCTTTATGATGTAATAACTCTGCACTGGGCTCCCAGGTGACAGGCCCTTGTCTGTGATCTGCCTAAGGGGAATTGTGACATCATAACTATGCACTGGGAACCCAGGTGACAGGCCCTTGTCTGTGATCTGCCTAACGGGACATTGTGACATCATAACACTGCACTGGTCACCCAGGTGACATGCCCTTTTTTGCGATCTGCCTCAGGGGGCATTGTGACATCATAACTCTGTACTGGTCACCCAGGTGACAGGCCACTTGGTGTGATCTGCCTAAGGGGGCATTGTGACATCATAACTCTGCACTGGTCACCCAGGTCGCAGACCCTTCTCTGTGATCTGCCTAAGGGGGCATTGTGATTTGATAACTCTGCACTGGTCACGCAGGTGACAGACCCTTGTCTGTAATCTGCGTAAGGGGTCATTGTGACATCATAACCCTGCACTGCTCTGCCATTTGAAAGACCCTTGTGTTTGATATGCCTAAGAGGCCATTGTGACATCCTTACTCTGCACTGGTCACCCAGGTGACAGACCCTTCTCTGTGATCTGCCTAAGGGGGAATTGTGACACCATAACTCTGCAATGGTCACCCAGGTGACAGACCCTTGTCTGTCATCTGCCTAAGGGAGCATTGTGACATCATTCTTCTGCAATGGTCACACAGGTGACAGGCCCTTGTATGTGATCTTCCTAAGTGGGAACTTTGTCACCATAACTCTGCACTAGACACCCAGGTGACATGCCCTTGTCTGTGATCTGCCTAAGGGGGAATTGTGATATCATACCTCCGCACTGGTCACCCAGGTGACCGGCCCTTGCCTGTGATCTGCCTAAGACGGCATTGTGAGATCACAAGTCTGCAGTAGTCACCCAGGAGACACGCCCTTGTCTGTGACCTGCCTAAGGGGCATTGTGACATCATAACTCTGCACTGGGCCCTGAGGTGAGAGGCCTTTGTCTGTGATCTGCCTATGGGTGTATTGTGACATCATAACTTTGCACTGGTCACCCAGGTGACAGGCCCTTGTCTGTGATCTGCCTAAGGGGGCATTGTGACATCATAAATCTACACTAGTTAACCAGGTGACTGGCCCTTGTCTGTGATCTGCCTAAGGGGCATTGTGACATCATAACTCTGCATTGGGCACGCAGGTGACAGGCCCTTTTCTGTGATCTGCCTAAGGGGGCATTGTGACATCATAACTCTGCACTGGGCACCCAGGTGAGCGGCTCTTGTCTGTGATCTGCGTAAGGGGGTATTGTGACTTCATAATTCTACACTGGTCACCCAGGTGACAGGCCCTTGTCTTTGATCTGCCTAAGGGGGCATTGTGACATCATAACTTTGCATTGGTCACCCTCTTGACAGGCCTTTGTCTGTGATCTGGCCTCAGTGGGCATTATGACATCATAACTCTGCACTGGGCACCCAGGTGACAGACCCTTGTCTGTGATCTGCCCAACGGGGCATTGTGACATCATAATTCGGCAATGCTCACCCTGGTGGCAGGTCCTTGTCTGTTATCTGCCTAAGGGGGCTTTGTCACATCATAACTGTGTACTGGTCACCCGGGTGACAGGCCCATGTCTGTGATCTGCCTGATTGGCATTGTGACATCATATCTCCGCACTGGTTACCCAGGTGCCAGGCTTTTGTCTGTGATCTTCCTAACGGGGCATTGTGACATCATAACTCTGCACTGGGCCCCCAGGTGACTGGCCCTTGTCTGTGATCTGTCTAAGGGGGTATTGTGACATCATAATTCTGCACTGGTCACCCAGGTGAGAGGCCCTTGTCTGTGATCTGTCTAAGGGGGTATTGTGACATCATAATTCTGCACTGGTCACCCAGGTGACAGGCCACTGACTGTGATCTGCCTAAGGGGGCATTGTGAAATCATACCTCTACACTGATCACACAGGTGAACAGGCCCTTGTGTGTGATGTGCCTGACGGTGCATTGTGACATCATAACTCTGCACTGGTCACCCAGGTGACCGTCCCTTGTCTGTGATGTGCCTCAGCGGGCATTGTGATATCATAACTCTGTACTGGTCACCCACGGGACAGGCGCTTCTCTGTGATCTGCCTAAGGGGCATTGTTATATCATTACTCCGCACTGGGCACCCAGGTGACAATCCGAAGTCTATGACCTGCCTAAAGGGGTATTGTGATATCATAACACTGCACTGGGCACCCAGGTGACAGGACCTTGTCTGTGATCTGCCTAAGAGGGCATTGTGACATCATAAATATGCATTGGGCACCCAGGTGACAGTCCCTTGTCTGTAATCTGTCAAAGGGTGTATTGTGACAATGTAAACCTGCACTGGTCACCCATTTCACAGGTCTTTGTCTGTGATCTGCCTAAGGGGGCATTGTGACGTAATAACTCCGCAATGGGCACCCAGGTGACAGGCCCTTGTCTGTGATCTGCCTAAGGGGGCATTGTGAGATCATAACTCTGCACTGGGCACCCAGGTGACAGGCCCTTGTCTCTAATCTGCCTAATGGGGCATTGTGACATCATAACTATGCACTGGGAACCCAGGTGACAGGCCCTTCTCTGTGATCTCCCATAGGTGCATTGTGACAACATAACTCTGTACTGGTCATCCATTTTACAGGTCTTTGTCTGTGATCTGCCTAAGGGGGAATTGTGATGTAATAATTCTGCACTGGGCACCCAGGTGACAGGCCCTTGTCTGTGATCTGCCTAAGGGTACATTGTGACATCATAACTCTGCACTGGGCACCCAGGTGACAGGCCCTTGTCTGTGATCTGCCTAAGAGGGCATTGTGCCATAATAAATATGCATTGGGCACCCAGGTGACAGTCCCTTGTCTGTGATCTGTCAAAGGGTGTATTGTGACAACGTAAACCTGTACTGGTCACCCATTTCACAGGTCTTTGTCTGTGATCTGCCTAAGGGGGCATTGTGACGTAATAACTCTGCACTGGGCACCCAAGTGACAGGCCCTTGTCTGTGATCTGCCTAAGGGGGCACTGTGAGATCATAACTCTGCACTGGGCACCCAGGTGACAGGCCCTTGTCTCTAATCTGCATAATGGGGCATTGTGACATCATAACTATGCACTGGGAACCCAGGTGACTGGCCCTTGTCTGTGATCCGCCATAGGTGCATTGTGACAACATAACTCTGTACTGGTCATCCATTTTACAGGTCTTTGTCTGTGATCTGCCTAAGGGGGAATTGTGATGTAATAATTCTGCACTGGGCACCCAGGTGACAGGCCCTTGTCTGTGATCTGCCTAAGGGTACATTGTGACATCATAACTCTGCACTGGGCACCCAGGTGACAGGCCCTTGTCTGTGATCTGCCTAAGGGGGCATTGTGACATCATAACTATGCACTGGGCACCCAGGTGACATGCCCTTTTTTGCGATCTGCCTAAGGGGGCATTGGGACATCATAATCCTGCACTGGTTTCCCAGGTGACAAGACCTTGTCGGTGATGTGCTAAGGGGGCATTGTGACATCATAACTCTGCACTGGTCACCCAGGTGACAACAGCTTCTCTGTGATCTGCCTAAGGGGGCATTGTGACATCATAAATCTGCCCTGGTAAACCAGGTGACAGACCCATGTCTGTGATCTGCCTAAGGGGGCATTGTGACATCATAACCCTGCACTGGTGACCCAGGAGAAAGACCCTTGTCTTTGATCTGCCTTAGGGGCCATTGTGACATCGTAACTCTGCACTGGCCAGCCAGTTGTCAGACCCTTGTCTGTAATTTGCCTAAGGGTGCATTGTGACATCGTAAGCCTGCACTGGTCACACAGGTGACAGGCACATGTGTGTGGTCCGCCTGAGGGGGCATTGTGGCATCATAAGTCTGCACTGGTCACCCAGGTGACAGGCCCTTGTCTGTGATCTGCCTAAGGGGGCATTGTGACATCGTAAGTCTGCACTAGTCACCCAGGTGACTGGCCCTTTACTGTGATCTACCTAAGGGGCATTGTGACATCGTAACTCTGCACTGGTCACCCAGGTGACAGGCCACTGTTTGTCATCTGCCTAAGGGGGTATTGTGACATCATGACTCTGCGTTGGTCACCCAGCTGACAGGCCATTGTCTGTGATTTCCCTAAGGGGGCATTGTGACATCATAAATCTGCACTAGTCAACCTGGTGACAGGCCCTTGTCTGTGATCTGCCTAAGGTGCATTGTGACATCATAAATCCGCACTGGTTACCCAAGTGACAGGCCCTTTTCTGTTATCTGCCTAAGGGGGTATTGTGAAATCATAACTCTGCACTGGTCGCCCAGGTGACAGGCCCTTGTCTGTGATCTTCCTAAGTGGGCATTTTGTCATAATAAACCTGCACTGGTCACCCAGCTGACAGGACCCTGTCTGTGATCTCCCTAAGGGGGCATTGTGACATCATAACTCTGCACTGGTCACCCAGGTGACAGGACCTTGTCTGTGATCTGCCTAAGGGGGCATTGTGATATGATAACTCTGCACTGGTCTCCCAGGTGACAGACCCTTGTATGTGGTCTGCATAAGGGGGCTTTGTGACATCATAACCCTGCACTGATCACCCAGGTGAAAGAGCCTTGTCCTTGATCTGCCTAAGGGGCCATTGTGACATCATAACTGTGCTCTGGTCCCACAGGTGAGAGACCCGTGTCTGTGATTTGCTTAAGGGGGCTTTGTGACATCCTAACTATGCACTGATCACCCAGGTGACTGGACCTTGTCTGTGATCTGCCTAAGGGGGCATTGTGATATGATAACTCTGCACTGGTCTCCCAGGTGAAAGACCCTTGTATGTGGTCTGCATAAGGGGGCTTTGTGAAAACATAACCCTTCACTGCTCACTCATGTGAAAGAGCCTTGTCCTTGATCTGCCTAAGGGGCCATTGTGACATCATAACTGTGCTCTGGTCACCCAGGTGACAGACCCTTGTGTGTGATTTGCTTAAGGGGGAATTGTGACATCATAACTCTACAATGGTCACCCAGGTGACAGACCATTGTCTGTGATCTGCCAAAGGGGGCATTGTGACATCATAATTCTGCAATGGTCACCCAGGTGACAGGCCCTTTTCTATTATCTGCCTAAGGGGGCATTGTGACATCATAACTCTGCACTGGTCACCCAGGCGACAGGCTCTTGTCTGTGATCTCCCTAAGGGGGCATTGTGATATCATAAGTCTGCACTAGTCACCCAGGAGACAGGCCGTTGTGTGTGATCTGCCGAAGGGGCATTGTGTCATCAAAACTCTGCGCTGGGCACCGAGGTGAGAGTCCTTTTTCTGTGATCAGCCTAAGGGTGTATTGTGACATCATAACTCTGCATTGGTCAGCCAGGTGTCAGGCCATTGTCTGTGATCTGCCTAAGGGGGAATTGTGACATCATAAATCTGCACTAGTCAACCTGGTAACAGGCCCTTGTCTGTGATCTGCCTAAGGTGCATTGTGACATCATAACTCTGCACTGGTTACCTAGGTGACAGGCCCTTTTCTGTTATCTGCCTAAGCCTGTATTGTGACATCATAATTCTGCACTGGTCACCCTGGTGAAAGGCCGTTGTCTGTGATCTGCCTCAGGGGGCATTGTGACATCATAACTCTGTGCTGGTCACCCAGGTGACAGGCCCATATCTGTGATCTGCCTAAGGGGTCATTGTTACATCATTACTCTGTACTGGGCACCCAGGTGACAATCCCATGCCTATGATCGGCCTAAAGGTGTATTGTGATATCATAACTCTGCACTGGGCACCCAGGTGACAGCACCTTGTCTGTGATCTGCCTAAGGGGGCATTGTCACATCATAAATCTGCATTGGGCACACAGGTGACAGTCCCTTGTCTGTGATCTGCCTAAGGGGGTATTGTGACAACATAACTCTGCACTGGTCCCCCATTTTACAGGTCTTTGTCTGTGATTTGCCTAAGCGGGCATTCTGACGTAATAACTCTGCACTGGGCACCAAGGTGACAGGCCCTTGTCTGTGGTTTGCCTAAGCGGGCATTGTGACATCATAACACTACACTGGTCACCCAGGTGACATGCCCTTTTTGGTGATCTGCCTAAGGGGCATTGGGACATCATAATCCTGCTCTGGTCACCCAGGTGACAGTCCACTGTCTGTGATCTGCGTAAGGGGGCATTGTGACATCATAACTGTGCACTGGACACCGTGGGGACAGGCCTTTGTGATCTGCCTAAGGGGGTGTTGTGACATCATAACTTCTGCACTGCTTACCCAGGTGACATGATGTTGTCTGTGATCTGCGTAAGGGGGCATTGTGACATCATAACTCTGCATTGGGCAATCAGGTGACAGGCCCTTGTCTGTGATCTGCATAAGGGGGCATTGTGACATCATAACTCTGCACTGGGCAGCCAGGTGAGGGGCCCTTGTCAGTGATCTGCCTAAGTGGGTATTGTGACATCATAATTCTGTACTGGTCACTCTGGTGACAGGCCTTGGTCTGTGATCTCACTAAGGGGTCATTGTGACATCATTACTCTGCACTGGGATCCCAGGTGACAGTCCCTTGTCTGTGATCTGCCGAATTGGGTATTGTGACATCATAACTCTACACTGGGCAGCCAGGTGACCAGCCCTTGTCTTTGATCTGCCTAACAGTGCCTTGTGACATCATTAGTCTGCACTAGTCACTCAGGTGACAGACCCTTGCCTGTGATCTTCCTAAGGGGCATTGTGACATCAAAACTCTGCACAGGTCACCCAGGTGTCAGGCCACTGTCTGTGATCTGCTTTAGGGGGAATTGTGACATCATAACTCTTCACTGTTAACCCTGGTGACAGGCCTTTGTCTGTTATCTGCCTAAAGGGGCATTTTGACAACATAACCCAGCACTGGTCACACAGGTGACAGGCCGTTGCGTGTGATCTCCCTAAGGGGGCATTGTGACATCATAATTCTGCAATTGTCACCCAGGTGACAGTCCCTTGTCTGTGATTTTCCTAGGTTGTCATTGTGTCATCATAACTCCGCACTGGCAACCCAGGTGACAGGCCCTTGTCTGTGATCTGCCTAAAGGGGCATTGTGACATCATAACTCTGCACTGGTCACCCACGTGACAGGCCCTTTTATGTTATCTGCCTAAAGGGCATTGTGACATCATAACTCTGCACTGGGCACCCAGGTGACAGGCCTTTGTCTGTGATCGGCCTAAGGGGGCACTGTGACATCATAAACCTGCACTAGTCAACCAGGTGACAGGCCCTTGTCTGTGATCTGCCTAAGGGGCATTGTGATATCATAACTCTGCACTGCTTACCCAGGTGACATGATCTTGTCTGTGATCTGCGTAAGGGGGCATTGTGACATCATAACTCTGCACTGGGCACCCAGGTTAGAGGCCCCTGTCTGTGATCTGCCTAAGTGGGTATTGTGACATCATGATTCTTCACTTGTCACCCAGGTGACAGGCGACTGACTATGATCTGCCTAAGGGGGAATAGTGACACCATAACTGTTCGCTGGGCTCCCAGGTGGCAGGACCTTGTCTGTGATCACCCTAAGGGGACATTGTGACATCATAACACTACACTGGTCACACAGGTGACATGCCCTTTTTTGTGGTCTGCCTGAGGGGGCATTGGGACATCACAACCCTGCACTGCTTACCCTGGTGACCGGTCCTTGTCTGTGATCTGCTACGGGGGCATTGTGACATCATAACTCTGCACTGGTCACCCAGGTGACAGTACCTTGTCTGTGATGTGCCTAAGGGGGCATTGTGACATCATAACTCTGCAGTGGTCACCCAGGTCGCAGACCCTTCCCTGTGATCTGCCTAAGGGGGCATTGAGATTTGATAACTCTGCACTGGTCACGCAGGTGACAGACCCTTGCCTGTAATCTGCGTAAGGGGGCATTGTGACATCATAAGTCTGCACTAGTCACACAGGTGCCAGGCCATTGTCTGTGATATGCGTAAGTGGCATTGTGACATCATAACTCTGCACTGGTCACCCAGGTAACATGCCCTTGTCTGTGATCTTCCTAAGTGGGCATTTTGTCATCACAACTCTGCACTAGGCACCCAGGTGACAGGCCCTTGTCTGTGATCTGCATAAGGGGGCTCTGTGACATCATAATTCCGAACTGGGTACCCAGGTGACAGGACCTTGTCTGCGATCTGCCTAAGTTGGCATTGTGATATCATAACTCTGCATTGGGCACCCAGGTGACAGGCCCTTGTCTGTGATCTGCCTAAGGGGGCGTTGTGACATCATAATTCTGCAGTGGTCACCCAGGTGACAGGACACTGTGATATGCATAACGGGGCATTGTGACATCATAACTCTACACTGGTCACACAGGATACAGGCCCTTGTCTGTGATCTGCCTGAGGAGGCATTGTGACATCAAAACTCTGCACTGGCCACCCAGGTGAAAGACCCTTGTCTGTGATCTGCCTAAGGGGGCATTGTGGCATCATAACACTTTACTGCTCACCCAGGTGACAGGCCCTTGTCTGTGATCTGCCTAAGGGGGCATTGTGACATCATAAGTCTACACTAGTCACCCAGGTGACAGGCCCTTGTGTGTGATCTACCTAAGGGGTATTGTGACATCATAACTCTGCACTGGGGAAACAGGTGACTGGCCCTTGTCTTTTATCTGCCTAACAGTGCATTGTGACATCATAACTCTGCAATGGTCACCGAGGTGTCAGACCCTTACCTGTGATCTGTCTAAGGGGCATTGTGACATCATAACTCGGCACTGGTCTCCCAGGTGACAGGCCACTGTCTGTGATCTGCCTAAGGGGGCATTGTGATATCATAACTCTGCACTGGTTACCCTGGTGACAGGCCGTTTTCTGTGATCTGCCCAAGGGGGCATTTTGACAACATAACCCAGCACTGGTCACACAGGTGACAGGCCCTTGTGTGTGATCTGTCTAAGGGGGCGTTGTGACATCATAATTCTGCAATGGTCACCCAGGTGACAGGCCCTTGTCTGTGATCTCCCTAGGTGGGCATGGTGTCATCATAACTCTGCATTGGACACCCAGGTGACAGGCCCTTGTCTGTGATCTGCTTAAGGGGGCATTGTGACATCATAACTCTGCACTGGTCAGCCAGGTGACAGGCCCTTTTCTGTTTTCTGCCTAAAGCGCATTGTGACATCATAACCTTGCACTGGGCACCCAGGAGAGGCCTTTTTCTGTGATCTGCCTAAGGGGGCATTTTGACATCATAAATCTGCACTAGTGAACCACGTGACAGGCCCTTGTCTGTGATCTGCCTAAGGGGCATTGTGACATCATAACTCTGCACTGGTTACCAAGGTGACAGGACCTTGTCTGTGATCTGCCCAAGGGGGCATTGTGACATCAAAACTCTTCATTGGGCACCCAGGTGACAGGCCACTGACTGTGATCTGCCTAAGGGAGTATTGTGACATCATAATTCTGCACTGGTCACCCAGGTGAGAGGCCGTTGTCTGTGATCTGCCTAAGGGGGTATTGTGACATCATGATTCTGCACTGGTCACCCAGGTGAAAGGCCACGGACTGTGATCTGCCTAAGGAAGTATTGTGACATCATAACCCTGCACTGGTCACACAGGTGACAGGCCCTTGTGTGTGATCTGCCTGAGGGGGCATTGTGACATCATAACTCTGCACTGGTAACCCGGGTAACAGGGCCTTGTCTGTGATCTTCGTAAGGGAGCATTGTGACATCATAACTCGTCACTGGTCTCCCAGGTGACAGGCCCTTGTCTGTGATCTGCCTAAGGGGACATTGTAACATCACAACACTGCACTGGTCACCCAGGTGACATGCCTTTTTTGTGATCTGCTTAAGGGGGCATTGGGACATCATAACCCTGCACTGGTCACCCAGGTGACAGGGCCTTGTCTGTGATCTGCTAAGGAGGCATTGTGACATCATAACTCTGTGCTGGTCACCCAGGTGACAGTCCCTTGTCTGTGATTTGCCTAAGGGGGTATTCTGACATCAGAACCCTGCACTGGTCACTCAGGTCACAGACCCTTGTCTGTGATCTGCCTAAGGGGTCATTGTGATATGAGAACTCTGCACTGGTCACCCAGGTTACCGACCCTTGTCTGTGATCTGCATAAGGGGGATTGTGACATCATAAAGCTGCAATGGTCACCCAGGTAACAGGCCCTTTCCTGTGATCTTCCTAAGTGGGCATTTTGTCTTCATAACTCTGCACTGGACAGCCAGGTGACTGGCCCTTGTCTGTGATCTGCCTAAGGGGGCATTGTGACATCATAACTCTGCACTGGTCACCCACGTCACAGGCCCTTTTCTGTTAACTGCCTAAGGGGGATTGTGACATCATAACTCTGCACTGGCCACCCAGATGACAGTCCCTTGTGTGTGATCTGCCTAAGGGGGCATTGTGACATCATAACTCTGCATTTGGCACCGAGGTGACAGGCCCTTTTCTTTGATCTGCCTAAGGGGGCATTGTGACATCATTAGTCTGCACTGGGCACCCAGGTGAGAGGCCCTTGTCTGTGATCTGCCTAAGGGGGTATTGTGACATCAGAATTCTCCACTGGTAACCCAGGTGACAGGCCGTTGACTGTGATCTGCCTAACGGGGCATTGTGACATCATAACTCTGCACTGATCACCCTGGTGACATTCCTTTGTCTGTGATATGCCTAAGGGGGCATTGAGATATCAAAACCCTGCACTGGTCACACAGGTGACAGGCCCTTGTGTGTGATCTGCCTGATGGGGCATTGTGACATCATAACTTCGCACTGGTCAACCAGTTGTCAGGCCCTTGTAGGTTATCTGCCTGAGGGTGCATTTTGACATCATAACTCTGCACTGGTCACCCAGGTGGCAGGCCCTTGTCTGTGATGTGCCTCAGGGGGCATTGTGACATCATAATTCAGTACTGGTCACCCAGGTGACATGCCCCTGTCTGTTATCTGCCTAAGGCAGCACTGTGACATCATAATTCTGCACTGGTCACCCAGGTGACAGACCCTTGTCTGTGATCTGTCTAAGGGGGCATTGTGATATCATAACTCTGCTCTGGTAACCCAGGTGACAGGACCTTGTCTGTGATCTGCCTAAGGGGGCATTCTGACATCATACCTCTGCATTGGGCACCCAGGTGACAGGCCCTTGTCTGTGATCTGCCTAAGGGGTCACTTTGACATTATAACACTGCATTGGTAACCGTGGTGACAGACCCTTATCTGTGACTTTCCTAAGGGGGCATTGTGGCTTCATAATTCTGCACGGGTCACCCAGGTGACAGGTCTTTGTCTGTGATCTCCCTAAGGTGGCAATGTGACATCATAACCGTGTACGGGTCACACAGGTGACAGGCCCTTTTGTGTGATCTGCCTGAGGAGGCATTGTGATATCATAACTTTGCACTGGCCACCCAGGTGACAGACCCTTTTCTGTGATCTCTCTAAGGGGTCATTGTGACATCATAACTCTCTACTGGTCACCCAGCTGACAGGCCCTTGTCTGTGATCTGCCTAAGGGGGCATTGTGACATCAAAAGCCTGCACTTGTCACCCAGGAGACAGGCCTTTGTCTGTGACCTTCCTAAGGGGCATTGTGACATCATAACTCTGCACTGGGCACTGAGGTGAGCGGCCTTTGTCTGTGATCTGTCTAAGGGTGTATTGTGACATCATAACTCTGCGCTGGTGTCCGAGGTGACAGGCCCTTGTCTGTGATCTGCCTAAGGGGGCATAGTGACATCAGAAATCTACACTAGTTAACCAAGTGACAAGCCCTTGTCTGTGATCTGCCTAAGGGGCATTGTGATATCATAACTCTGCACTGGTTACCCAGGTGACAGGACCATCTCTGTGATCTGCCTACGGGGGCATTCTGACATCATAACTCTGCATTGGGCACCCAGTTGACAGACCCTTTTCTGTGATATGCCTAAGGGGGTTATTGTGTTATCATAACTCTGCACTGGGCAACCAGGAGGAGGGCCCTTGTCTGTGATCTGCCTAAGGGTGTATTCTGACTTCATAATTCTGCACTGGTCACCCAGGTGACAGGCCCTTGCCTGTGATCTGCCTAAGGGGGCATTGTGACATCATAACTCTGCATTGGTCACCCTGGTGACAGGCGTTTGTCTGTGCTCTGGCCTAAGGGGGAATTATGGCATCATAACTCAGCAGTGGGCACCCAGGTGAGTGTCCCCTGAATGTGATCAGCCTAAGGGAGTGTTGTGACATCATAACTCTGCACTGGTCACCCAGGTGACAGACCCTTGTCTGTGATCTGCGTAAGGGGGCATTGTGACATCATAATTCTGTAATGGTCACCCTGGTGGCAGGCCCTTGTCTGTTATCTGCCTAAGGGGGCATTGTCACATCATAACTCTGCACTGGTCACCCAGGTGACAGGCCCTTGTCTGTGATCTGCCTAAGGTGCATTGTGACGTCATAAGTCTGCACTCGTTACCCAGGTGACAGGCCTTTGTCTGTTATCTGCCTAAGGGGGCATTGTGACATCATAACTCTGCATTTGGCACCGAGGTGACAGGCCCTTTTCTTTGATCTGCCTAAGGGGGCATTGTGACATCATTAGTCTGCACTGGGCACCCAGGTGAGAGGCCCTTGTCTGTGATCTGCCTAAGGGGGTATTGTGACATCAGAATTCTCCACTGGTAACCCAGGTGACAGGCCGTTGACTGTGATCTGCCTAACGGGGCATTGTGACATCATAACTCTGCACTGATCACCCTGGTGACATTCCTTTGTCTGTGATATGCCTAAGGGGGCATTGAGATATCAAAACCCTGCACTGGTCACACAGGTGACAGGCCCTTGTGTGTGATCTGCCTGATGGGGCATTGTGACATCATAACTTCGCACTGGTCAACCAGTTGTCAGGCCCTTGTAGGTTATCTGCCTGAGGGTGCATTTTGACATCATAACTCTGCACTGGTCACCCAGGTGGCAGGCCCTTGTCTGTGATGTGCCTCAGGGGGCATTGTGACATCATAATTCAGTACTGGTCACCCAGGTGACATGCCCCTGTCTGTTATCTGCCTAAGGCAGCACTGTGACATCATAATTCTGCACTGGTCACCCAGGTGACAGACCCTTGTCTGTGATCTGTCTAAGGGGGCATTGTGATATCATAACTCTGCTCTGGTAACCCAGGTGACAGGACCTTGTCTGTGATCTGCCTAAGGGGGCATTCTGACATCATACCTCTGCATTGGGCACCCAGGTGACAGGCCCTTGTCTGTGATCTGCCTAAGGGGTCACTTTGACATTATAACACTGCATTGGTAACCGTGGTGACAGACCCTTATCTGTGACTTTCCTAAGGGGGCATTGTGGCTTCATAATTCTGCACGGGTCACCCAGGTGACAGGTCTTTGTCTGTGATCTCCCTAAGGTGGCAATGTGACATCATAACCGTGTACGGGTCACACAGGTGACAGGCCCTTTTGTGTGATCTGCCTGAGGAGGCATTGTGATATCATAACTTTGCACTGGCCACCCAGGTGACAGACCCTTTTCTGTGATCTCTCTAAGGGGTCATTGTGACATCATAACTCTCTACTGGTCACCCAGCTGACAGGCCCTTGTCTGTGATCTGCCTAAGGGGGCATTGTGACATCAAAAGCCTGCACTTGTCACCCAGGAGACAGGCCTTTGTCTGTGATCTGCCTAAGGGGGCATTGTGACATCATAACTCTGCACTGGTCACCCAGGTGACAGGCCCTTTCCTGTTATCTGCCTAAAGGGCATTGTGACATCATAACTCTGCACTGCGCACCCAGGTGAGAGGCCTTTGTCTGTGATCTGCCTAAGGGGGCATTGTGACATCATAAATCCGCACTAGTCAACAAGGTGACAGGGCCTTGTCTGTGATCTGCCTAAGGGGCATTGTGACATCATAACTCTGCACTGCTTACCCAGGTGACATGATCTTGTCTGTGATCTGCCTAAGGGGGCATTGTGATATCATAACTCTGCATTGGGCAATCAGGTGACAGGCCCTTGTCTGTGATCTGCGTAAGGGGGCATGGTGACATCATAACTCTGCACTGAGCACCAAGGTGAGAGGCCCTTGTCTGTGATCTGCCTAAAGAGGTATTGTGACATCATGATTCTGCACTTGTCACCCACGTGTCAGGCCACTGACTGTGATCTGCCTAAGGGGGCATTGTGACATCATAACTCTGCACTAGTCATCCTGGTGACAAGCCTTTGTTTCTGACGTGCCTAAGGGGGTATTGTGACTTCATAACACTGCACTGGTCACACAGGTGACAGGCCCTTCTGTGTGATCTTCCTAAGGGGGCATGGTGACATCATAACGCTGCACCGGTCACCGAGGTGACAGGCCCTTGTCTGTGATCTGCCTAAGGGGAAATTGTGACATCATAACACTGCACTGGTCACCCAGCTGACAGGTTCTTGTCTGTGATGTGCTAAGGGGGCATTGTGACATCATAACTCTGCACTGGTCACCCAGGTGACAGTCCCTTGTCTGTGATCTGCCTAAGGGGGCACTGTGAGATCATAACTCTTCACTGATCACTCTGGTGACAGGCCCTTGTCTTTGATCTGCCTAACGGGGCATTGTGACATCATAACCCTGCACTGGTCACACAAGTTACAGGCCCTTGTGTGTGATTTGCCTGAGGGCGATTTGTGACATCATAACTCTGCAATGGTCACCCAGGTGACAGTCCCTTGACTGTGATGTGCCTCAGGGGGCATTTTGACATCATAACTCTGTACTGGTCACCCATGTGACAGGCGCTTATCTGTGATCTGCCTAAGGGGGCATTGTTACATCATTACTCTGCACTGGGCACCCAGGTGACAATCCCAAGTCTATGACCTGCCTAAAGGGGTATTGTGATATCATAACTCTGCACTGGGCACCGAGGTGACAGGACCTTGTCTGTGATCTGCCAAAGAGGGCATTGTGATATCATAAATATGCATTCGACACCTAGGTGACAGTCCCTTGTCTGTGATCTGCCAAAGGGTTTATTGTGACAACGTAACTCTGCACTGGTCACCCATTTTATAGGACTTTGTCTGTGATCTGCCTAAGGGGGCATTGTGACGTAATAACTCTGCACTGGGCACCCAGGTGATAGGCCCTTGTCTCTGATCTGCCTAAGGGGCATTGTGATATCATAACAATGCAGTGGGAACCCAGGTGACAGGCCCTTGTCTGTGGTCTGCCTTAGGGGACATTTTGACATCATAACACTTCACTGGTCACCCAGGTGTCATGCCCTTTTTTGTGATCTGCCTAAGGGGGCATTGGGACATCATTATCCTGCACTGGTCACCCAGGTGACACGGCCTTGTCTGTGATGAGCTAAGGGGGCATTGTGACATCATAACTCTGCACTGGTCACCCAGGTGACAGTCACTTGTCTGTGATCTGCCTAAGGGGGCATTGTGACATCATAACCCTGCACTGGTAAACCAAGTGACAGACCCATGTCTGTGTTCTGTTTAAGGGGGCATTGTGACATCCTAACCCTGCACTGGTTACCCCGGAGAAAGACCCTTGTCTTTGATCTGCCTAAGGGGCCATTGTGACATCGTAACTGTGCACTGGTCACCCAGGTGTCAGACCCTTGGCTGTTATCTGCGTAAGGTGGCATTGTGACATCATAACCGTGCACTGGTCACACAGGTGACAGGATCTTGTGTGTGGTCTGCCTGAGGGGGCATTGTGACAACATAAGGCTGCACTGGTCACCCAGCTGACAGGCCCTTGTCTGTGATATGCCTGAGCGTGCACTGTGACATCATAACTCTGCACTGGTAACCCACGTGTCAGTTCCTTCTCTGTGATCTGCCTCAGGCGGCATTGTGACATCATAAGTCTGCACTAGTTACACAGGTGACAGGCCATTGTCTGTGATATACATAATGGCGTAGTGACATCATAACTCTGCACTGGCCACTCAGGTAACAGGCCCTTATCTGTGATCTTCCTAAGTGTGCATTTTGTCATCATAACTCTGCACTGCTCTCCCAGCTGACAGGCACTTGTCTGTGATCTGCCTAAGAGGGCATTGTGACATCATAAATCTGCATTGGTCACCCAGGTGACGGGAACTTGTCTGTGATCTGCCTAAGGGGGCATTGTGATATGATAATTCTGCACTGGTCTCCCAGGTGACAGGCCCTTGTCTGTGATCTTCCTAAGTGGGTATTTTGTCATCATAACTCTGCACTGGACAACCTGGTGACAGGCCCCTTTCTGTGATCTGCCTAAGGGGGCATTGTGACATCATAACTCTGCACTGGTCACCCAGGTGGCAGGCCCTTTTCTGCGATCTGCCTAAGGGGGCATTTTGACATCATGACTCTGCACTGGTCACCCAGGTGACAGGCTCTTGTGTGTGATCTTCATAAGGGGGCGTTGTGACATCATAAGTCTGCACTTGTCACCCAGGAGAGAGGCTCTTGTGTATGATCTGCCTAAGGGGCATTGTGACATCAAAGCTCTGCACTGGGCCCCGAGGTGAGAGGCCTTTTACTGTGATCACTCTAAGGGTGTATTGTGACATCTTAACTCTGCATTGGTCACCCAGGTGACAGGCCATTGACTGTGATCTGCCTAAGGCGGCATTGTGACATCATAAATCTGCACTAGTGAACCTGGTGTCAGGCCCTTGTCTATGATCTGCCTAAGGTGCATTGTGACATCATAACTCTGCACTGGTTACCCAGGTGACAGGCCCTTTTCTGTTTTCTGCCTAAGGGGGTATTGTGACATCATAACTCTGCACTGGTCACCCAGGTGACAGGCCCTTGTCTGTCATCTGCCTAAGCGGGCATTGTGACATCACATGTCTGCACTATTCACCCAGGTGACAGGCCCTTGTCTGTGACCTTCCTAAGGGGCACTGTGGCATCATAACTCTGCACTGGGCACCGAGGTGAGACGCCTTTGTCTGTGATCTGCCTAAGGGTGTATTGTGACATCATAACTCTGCACTGGTGTCCCAGGTGACAGGCCCTTGTCTGTGATCTCCCTAAAGGGGCATTGTGACATCATAAATCTACACTAGTTAACCAAGTGACAGGCCCTTGTCTGTGATCTGCCTAACGGGGCATTGTGACATCATAACCCTGCACTGGTCACACAAGTGACAGGCCCTTGTGTGTGATTTGCCTGAGGGCGCATTGTGACATCATAACTCTGCACTGGTCACCCAGGTGACAGTCCCTTGACTGTGATGTGCCTCAGGGGGCATTGTGACATAATAACTCAGTACTGGTCACCCATGTGACAGGCGCTTATCTGTGATCTGCCTAAGGGGGCATTGTTACATCATTACTCTGCACTGGGCAACCAGGTGACAATCCCAATTCTATGACCTGCCTAAAGGGGTATTGTGATATCATAACTCTGCACTGGGCTCCCAGGTGACAGGACCTTGTCTGTGATCTGCCTAAGAGGGCATTGTGACATCATAAATATGCATTCGACACCTAGGTGACAGTCCCTTGTCTGTGATCTGCCAAAGGGTGTATTGTGACAACGTAACTCTGCACTGGTCACCCATTTTACAGGACTTTGTCTGTGATCTGCCTAAGGGGGCATTGTGACGTAATAACTCTGCACTGGGCACCCAGGTGACAGGCCCTTGCCTCTGATCTGCCTAAGGGGCATTGTGACATCATAACAATGCAGTTGGAACCCAGGTGACAGGCCCTTGTCTGTCATCTGCCTAAGCGGGCATTGTGACATCACAAGTCTGCACTATTCACCCAGGTGACAGGCCCTTGTCTGTGGTCTGCCTTAGGGGACATTTTGACATCATAATACTGCACTGGTCACCCAGGTGTCATGCCCTTTTTTGTGATCTGCCTAAGGGGGCATTGGGACCTCATAATCTTGCACTGGTCACCCAGGTGACAGGGCCTTGTCTGTGATGTGCTAAGGGGGCATTGTGACATCATAACTCTGCACTGGTCACCCAGGTGACAGTCACTTGTCTGTGATCTGCCTAAGGGGGCATTGTGACATCATAACCCTGCACTGGTAACCGAGGTGACAGACCCATGTCTGTGATCTGTCTAAGGGGGCATTGTGACATCATAACCCTGCACTGGTTACCCCGGAGAAAGACCCTTGTCTTTGATCTGCCTAGGGGGCCATTGTGACATCGTAACTCTGCACTGGTCACCCAGGTGTCAGACCCTTGGCTGTTATCTGCGTAAGGTGGCATTGTGACATCATAACCGTGCACTGGTAACACAGGTGACAGAACCTTTTGTGTGGTCTGCCTGAGGGGGCATTGTGACAGCATAAGTCTGCACTGGTCACCCAGCTGACAGGCCCTTGTCTGTGATATGCCTGAGCGTGCACTGTGACATCATAACTCTGCACTGGTAACCCACGTGTCAGTTCCTTCTCTGTGATCTGCCTCAGGCGGCATTGTGACATCATAAGTCTGCACTAGTTACACAGGTGACAGGCCATTGTCTGTGTTATACATAAGTGGCATAGTGACATCATAACTCTGCACTGGTCACTCAGGTAACAGGCCCTTAACTGTGATCTTCCTAAGTGTGCATTTTGTCATCATAACTCTGCACTGCTCTCCCAGCTGACAGGCCCTTGTCTGTGATCTGCCTAAGCGGGCACTGTGACATCATAACTCTGCCTTGGTCACCCAGGTGACGGGACCTTGTCTGTGATCTGCCTAAGGGGGCATTGTGATATGATAATTCTGCACTGGTCTCCCAGGTAACAGGCCCTTGTCTGTGATCTTCCTAAGTGGGTATTTTGTCATCATAACTCTGCACTGGACAACCTGGTGACAGGCCCCTTCCTGTGATATGCCTAAGGGGGCATTGTGTCATCATAACTCTGCACTGGGCACCCAGGTGGATGGCCCTTGTCTGTTATCTGCCTAAGGGTGTATTGTGACTTCTTAATTCTGCACTGGTCACCCAGGTGACAGGCCCTTGTCTGTGATCTGCCAAAGAGGGCATTGTGACATCATAACTCTGCACTGGGCCCTGAGGTGGGAGGCCTTTGTCTGTGACCTGCCGAAGGGTATATTGTGACATCATAACTCTGCACTGGTCACCCAGTTGACAGGTCCTTGTCTGTGATCTGCCTAAGGGGGCATTGTGACATCATAAACCTACACTAGTTAACCAGGTGACAGGCCCTTGTCTGTGATCTGCCTAAGGGGCATTGTGATATCATAACTCTGCACTGGTTACCAAGGTGACAGGACCTTCTCTGTGATCTGCTTAAGGGGGCATTGTGACATCATAACTCTGCATTGGGTCCCCAGGTGACAGGCCCTTTTCTGTGATCTGCCTAAGGGGGCATTGTGACATCATAACTCTGCACTGGGCACCCAGGTGAGGGGCTCTTGTCTGTGATCTGCCTAAGGGGTATTGAGACTTCATAATTCTACACTGGTCACCCACGTGACAGGCCCTTGTCTGTGATCTGCGTAAGGGGGCAATGTGACATCATAACTCTCTATTGGTCACCCTGGTGACAGGCCTTTATCTGTGATCTGGCCTCAGGGGGCATTATGACATCATAACTCTGCACTGGGCACCCAGGTGACTGTCCCTTGTCTGTGATCTGCCTAAGGAAGTGTTCTGACATAATAACTCTTCACTGGTCACGCAGGTGACAGACCCTTGTCTGTAATCTGCCTAAGGGTGCATTGTGACATCATAATTCTGCAATGGTCACCCTGGTGGCTGGTCCTTGTCTCTTATCTGCCTAAGGGGACTTTGTCACATCATAACTCTGCACTGGTCACTCGGGTGACAGGCCCATGTCTGTGATCTGCCTGAGGGGCATTGTGTCATCATAACTCCGCACTGGTTACCCAGGTGACAGGCCTTTGTCTGTGATCTGCCTAACGGGGCATTGTGTCATCATAACCCAGCACTGGTCACACAAGTGACAGGCCCTTGTGTGTGATCTGCCTGAGGGTGCATTGTGACATCATAACTCTGCACTGGTCACCCAGGTGACAGTCCCTTGTCTGTGATGTGCCTCAGGGGGAATTGTGACATCATAACTCTGTACTGGTCACCCATGTGACAGGCGCTTATTTGTGATCTGCCTAAGGGGGCATTGTTACATCATTACTCTGCACTGGGCACCCAGGTGACAATCCCAAGTCTATGACCTGCCTAAAGGGGTATTGTGATATCACCACTCTGCACTGGTTACCCAGGTGACAGGACCTTGTCTGTGATCTGCCTAAGAGATCATTTTGACATCATAAATATGCATTCGGCACCCAGGTGACAGTCCCTTGTCTGCGATCTGCCAAAGAGTGTATTGTGACATCATAACCGTGCACTGGTCACACAGGTGACAGGCCCTTGTGTTTGGTCTGCCTGTGGGGGCATTGTGCCAGCATAAGTCTGTACTGGGCACCCAGCTGACAGGCCCTTGTCTGTGATCTGCCTGAGCATGCATTGTGACATCATACCTCTGCACTGGTAACCCAGGTGTCAGTCCCCTGTCTGTGATCTGCCTCAGGCAGCATTGGGACATCATAACTCTTCGTTGGGCATGCAGGTGACAGGCCCTTACCTGTGATCGGCGTAAGGGGGCATTGTGACATCATAACTCTGCACTGGGCACCCAGGTGAGAGGCCCTTGTCTGTAATCTGCCTAAGGGGGTATTGTGACATCATGATTCTGCACTGGTCACCCAGGTGACAGGCCATGGACTGTGATCTGCCTAAGGGAGTATTGTGACATCATAACCCTGCACTGGTCACACAGGTGACAGGCCCTTGTGTGTGATCTGCCTGAGGGGGCATTGTGACATCATAACTCTGCACTGGTCACCCGGGCCACAGGACCTTGTCTGTGATCTTCCTAAAGGGGCATTGTGACATCATAACTCTGCACTGGTCTCCCAGGTGACAGGCCCTTGTCTGTGATCTGCCTAAGGGGACATTGTGACATCATAACACTGCACTGGTCACCCAGGTGACATGCCTTTTTTGTGATCTGCCTAAGGGGGCATTGGGACATCATAACCCTGCACTGGTCACCCAGGTGACAGGGCCTTGTCTGTGATCTGATAAGGAGGCATTGTGATATCATAACTATGCACTGGTTACCCAGGTGACAGTCCCTTGTCTGTGATGTGCCTAAGGGGTCATTCTGACAACATAACCCTGCACTGGTCACTCAGGTCACAGACCCTTGTCTGTGATCAGCCTAAGGGGGCATTGTGATATGATAACTCTTCACTCATCACCCAGGTTACCGACCCTTGTCTGTGATCTGCATGAGGGGGATTGTGACATCATAAACCTGAAATGGTCACCCAGGTAACAGGCCCTTTTCTGTGATCTTCCTAAGTGGGCATTTTGTCTTCATAACTCTGCACTGGAAAGCCAGGTGACTGGCCCTTCTATGTGATCTGCCTAAGGGGGCATTGTGACATCATAACTCTGCACGGGTCACCCAGGTGACAGACCCTTTTCTGTTATCTGCCTAAGGGTGATTGTGACATCATCAGTCTGCACTGGTGACCTAGATGACAGTCCCTTGTGTGTGATCTGCCTAAGGGGGCATTGTGACATCATAAGTCTGACCTTGGCACCCAGGTGAGAGGCCTTTTTCTGTGATCTGCCTAAGGGTGTATTGTGACATCATAACTCTGCCCTGGTCATCCACGTGACAGACTCTTGTCTGTGATCTGCCTAAGGGGCATGGTGAGATCATAATTCTGCACTGGGCACCCAGATGAGAGGCCTTTGTCTGTTATCTCCCTAAGGGTGTATTGTGACATCATAAGTCTGTACTGGTCACCCTGGTGACAGGCCCTTGTCTGTGATCTGCCTAAGAGGGCATTGTGACATCATAAATCTGCACTAGTCAACCAGGTGACAGGCCCTTGTCTGTGATCTGCCAAAGAGGCATAGTGACATCATAAGTCTGTACTTGGCAGCCAGGTGAGAGGACTTTTTCTGTGATCTGCCTAAGGGTGTATTGTGACATCATAACACTGCACTGGTCACCCAGGTGACATGCCCTTTTTTGTGATCTGCAAAAGGGGGCACTGTGACATCATAACTCTGTACTGGTCACCCAGGTGACAGGCCCTTATCTGTGATCTGCCTAATGGGTCATTGTGACATCATAACTCTGCACTGGGCCCCCAGGTGAGAGGCCCTTGTCTGTGAACAGTCTAAGGGGGTATTCTGACATCATAATTCTGCACTGGTCACCAAAGTGACAGGCCACTGACTGTGATCTCCCTAAGGGGGCATTGTGACATCATAACTCTGCACTGATCACCCTGGTGACAGGCCTTTGTCTGTGATCTGCCTAAGGGGGCATTGTGACATCATAAACCTGCACTGGTCACACAGGTGACAGGCCCTTCTGTGTGATCTGCCTGATGGTGTATTGTGACATCATAACTCTGCACTGGTCACCCTGGTGACAGGCCCTTGTCTGTGATCTGCCTCAGGGGGCATTGTGACATCAAAACTCTGCACTGGTCACCCAGGTGACAGGCCTTTATCTGTGATCTGCCTAAGGGGGAATTGTTACAACATTACTCTGCACTGGACACCCAGGTGACAATCCCATGTGTATGATCTGCCTAAAGGGGTATTGTGATACCATAACTCTGCACTGGGAACCCAGGTGAGAGGACCTTGTCTGTGATCTGCCTAAGCGGGCATTGTGATATCATATATCTGCAATGGGCACCTGGGTGACAGTCCCTTGTCTGCGATCTGCCTAAGGGGGTATTGTTACAACATAACTCTGCACTGGTCATCCATTTTACAGGTCTTTGTCTGTGATCTGCCTAAGGGGGAATTGTGATGTAATAACTCTGCACTGGGCACCCACGTGACAGGCCCTTGTCTGTGATCTGCATAAGTGGGCATTGTGACATCATAACTCTGCACTGGGTACCCAGGTGGCAGGCCCTTCTCTGTGATATGCCTAAGGGGGCATTGTGACATTATAAGTATGAACTGGTCACCCAGGTGACAGGCCCTTTTCTGTGGTCTGCCTAAAGAGACATTGTGACATCATAACACTGCACTGGTCACCCAGGTGACATGCCCTTTTTTGTGATCTGCAAAAGGGGGCATTGTGACATCATAACTCTGTACTGGTCACCCAGGTGACAGGCCCTTATCTGTGATCTGCCTAAGGGGTCATTGTGACATCATAACTCTGCACTGGGCACCCAGGTGACTGTCCATTGTCTGTGATCTGCCTAACGGAGTGTTCTGACATCGTAACTCTGCACTGGTCACCCAGGTGACAGACCCTTGTCTGTGATCTGCCTAAGGGGGCATTGTGACATCATAATTCTGTAATGGTCACCCTGATGGCAGGCCCTTGTCTGTTATCTGCCTAAGGTGGCATTGTCACATCATAAATCTGCACTGGTCACCCAGGTGACAGACCCTTGTCTGTGATCTGCCTAAGGGGGCATTGTGACATCAGAATTCTGCAGCGGTCACCCAGGTGACAGGCCTTTGTCTGTTATCTTCCTAAGGGGGCATTGTGACATCATAAATCTATACTGGGCACACAGGTGTCAGGTCCTTGTCTGTGATCTGCCTAAGGCGGCATTGTGACATCATAAGTCTGCACTAGTCACACAGGTTCCAGACCATTGTCTGTGATATGCGTAAGTGGCATTGTGACATCATAACTCTGCACTGGTCACCCAGGTTACATGCCCTTTTCTGTGATCTTGCTAAGTGGGCATTTTCTCATCATAACTCTGCACTGGTCACCCAACTGACAGGCCCTTCTCTGCGATCTGCATAAGGGGGCTATGTGACATCATAACCCTGCACTGGTGACCCAGGTGAAAGACCCTTGTCTTTGATCTGCCTAAGGGGCCATTGTGACATCATAACTGTGCAGTGGTCAATCTGGTGCCAGACCCTTGTCTGTGATCTGCCTAAGGGGGAATTGTGACATCATAACTCTGCAATGGTCACCCTGGTGACAGACCCTTTTCTGTGATATGCCTAAGGGGGCATTGTGACATCATAATGCTGCAATGGTCACCCAGGTGACAGGCCCTTCTCTGTGATCTTCCTAAGTGGGCATTTTGTCATCATAACTCGGCACTGGACACCCACGTGACAGTCCCTTGTCTGTGATCTGCCTAAGGGGGCATTGGGACATCATAATCCTGCACTGGTCACCCAGGTGGCAGGGCCTTGTCTGTGATGTGCTAAGGGGGCATTGTGACATCATAACTCTGCACTGGTCACTCAGGTGACCGGCCCTTTTCTGTTATCTGCCTAAGGGGGCATTGTGACATCATAACTCTGCACTGGTCACCCAGGTGACAGGCTCTTGTCTGTGACCTGCCTAAGGGGGCATTGTGACATCCTAAGTCTGCACTAGTCACCCAGGAGGCAGGCCATTGTGTGTGATCTGCGTATGGGGCATTGTGACATCATAATTCTGAACTGCGTACCAAGGTGACAGGACCTTGTCTGTGATCTGCCTAAGTTGGCATTGTGATATCATAACTCTGCATTGGTCAACCAGGTGACAGGCCCTTGTCTGTGATCTGCCTAAGGGGGCATTGTGACATCATAATTCTGCAGTGGTCACCCAGGTGACAGGCCCTTGTGTGTGATCAACCTAAGGGTCATTGTGACATCATAATTCTGCACTGGTCACCCAGGTGGCAGGACCTTGTCTGTGGTCTACCTAAGGAGACATTGTGACATCGTATCTCTACCTTGGGCACCCAGGTGACAGGCCCTTGTCTGTGATCTGCCTAAGGGGGCATTGTGACATCATAACTCTGCACTGGGCACCCAGGTGAGAGGCCCTTGTCTGTGATCGGCATAAGTGGGTATTGTGACATCATAATTCTGCACCGGTCACCCTGGTGACAGGCCTTGGTCTGTGATCTGACTAAGGGGCATTGTGACATTATAACTCGGCACTGCTCACCCAGGTGACAGGCCCTTATCTGTGATATGCCTAAGGGTCATTGTGACATCATAACTCTGTACTGGGTTCCCAGGTGACAGGCCCTTGTCTGTGACCTTCCTAGGTGGGCATGGTGTCATCGTAACTCTACATTGAACACCCAGGTGACAGGACCTTGTCTGTGATCTTCCTAAGGGGGCATTGTGACATCATAACTATGCACTGGTCAGCCAGGTGACAGGCCCTTTTCTGTTATCTGCCTAAAGTGCATTGTGACATCATAACCCTGAACTGGGCACCCAGGTGAGAGGCCTTTTTCTGTGATCTGCCTAAGGGGGCGTTGTGACATCACAAGTCTGCACTAGTCACCCAGGAGACAGGCCTTTGTCTGTGACCTTCCAAACGGGCATTGTGACATCATAACTCTGCAATGGGCACGGAGGTGAGAGGCCTTTTTCTGTTATCTGCCTAAGGGTGTACTGTGACATCATAACTCTGCACTGGTGTCCCAGGTGACAGGCCCTTCTCTGAGATCTGCCTAAGGGGGCATAGTGACATCATAAATCTACACTAGTTAACCAAGTGACAGGCCGTTGTCTGTGATCTGTCAAAGGGGCATTGGGACATCATAACTCTGCACTGGTTACCCAGGTGACCGGACCATCTCTGTGATCTGCCTAAGGGGGCATTTTGACATCATAACTCTGCACTGGTCACCCAGGAGGAGGGCCCTTGTCTGTAATCTGCCTAAGGTTGTATTGTGACTTCATAATTCTGCACTGGTCACCCAGGTGACAGGCCCTTTCCTGTGATCTGCCTAAGGGGGCATTGTGACATCATAACTCTGCATTGGTCACCCTGGTGACAGGCGTTTGTCTGTGCTCTGGCCTAAGGGGGCATTATGACATCATAACTCTGCACTGGGCACCCAGGTGACTCTCCATTGTCTGTGATCTGCCTAACGGAGTGTTCTGACCTCATAACTCTGCACTGGTCACCCAGGTGACAGACCCTTGTCTGTGATCTGCCTAAGGGGGCATTGTGACATCAAAATTCTGTAATGGTCACGCTGATGGCAGGCCCTTGTCTGTTATCTGCCTAAGGGGGCATTGTCACATCATAAATCTGCACTGGTCACCCAGGTGTCAGGCCCATGTCTGTGATCTGCCTGTGGGGCATTGAGACATCATAACTCTGCACTGGTTACCCAGGTGACAGGCCTTTGTCTGTGATCTGCCTAAGGGGGCACTGTGACATCATAAATCTGCACTGGGCACCCAGGTGAGAGGCCCTTGTCTGTGATCTGTCTAAGGGGGTATTGTGACATCATAATTCTGCAGTGGTCACCTAGGTAACAGGCCACTGACTGTGATCTGCCTAAGGGGGCATTGTGACATCATAATTCTGCACTGATCACCCTGGTGACAGGCCTTTGTCTGTGATCTGCCTAAAGGGGCATAGTGACATCATAAACCTGCACTGGTCACACAGGTGAGAGGCCCTTCTGTGTGATCTGCCTGAGGGTGTATTGTGACATCATAAGTCTGCACTGGTCACCCAGGTGACAGGCCCTGGTCTGTGATCTGCCTGAGTGTGCATTGTGACATCATAACTCTGCACTGGTCACCCAGGGGACAGGCCCTTGTCTCTCATCTGCAGAAGGGGGCAGTGTGACATCATAACTCTGTACTGGTCACCCAGGTGACAGTCCGTTTTCTGTGATCTGCCTAAGGGGGCATTGTTACATAACTACTCTGCACAGGGCACCCAGGTGACAA
Source organism: Pan troglodytes (assembly GCF_028858775.2). Lineage (NCBI taxonomy): Eukaryota > Metazoa > Chordata > Mammalia > Primates > Hominidae > Pan > Pan troglodytes. Next base: position 292,413 of record NC_072415.2, on the reverse strand, counting down.
TCCCATCTCTATGATCTGCCTAAAGGGGTATTGTCATACCATAACACTGCACTGGGCACCCAGGTGACAGGACCTTGTATATGATCTGCCTAAGGGGGCATTGTGACATCATAAATCTGCAATGGGCACCTAGGTGACAGTCCCTTGTCTGTGATCGGCCTAAGGGGGTATTGTGACAACATAACTCTGCACTGGTCATCCATTTTACAGGTCTTTGTCTGTGATCTTCCTAAGGGGGCATTGTGACGTAATAACTCTGCACTGGGCACCCAGGTGACAGGCCCTTTTCTGTGATCTGCCTAAGGGGGCATTGTGACATAACTCTGCACTGGGCACCCAGGTGATAGGCCCTTGTCTGTGATCTGCCTAAGGGGACATTTTGACATAATAACTATGCACTGGTCACCCAGGTGACAGGCACTTGTCTGTGGTCTGCCTAAGGGGACCTTGTGACATCATAACACTGCACTGGTCACCCAGGTGACATGCCCTTTTTTGTAATCTGCCTAAGGGGGCATTGGGACATGATAATCCTGTACTGGTCACGCAGGTGACAGGGCCTTGTCTGTGATGTGCTAAGGGGGCATTGTGACATCAAAACTCTGCACTGGTCACCCAGGTGACAGTCCTTTTTCTGTTATCTGCCTAAGGGTGCATTGTGACATCATAACTCTGCACTGGTTACCCAGGTGACAGACCCATGTCTGTGATCTGCCTAAGGGGGCATTGTGACATCATAACCCTACACTGGTCACCCAGGAGAAAGACTCTTCTCTTTGATCTGCGTAAGGGGCCATTGTGACATCGTAACTCTGCACTGGTCACCCACGTGTCAGACCCTTCTCTGTAATCTGCCTAAGGGGGCATTGTGACATCATAAATCTGCACTAGTCAACCAGGTGACAGGCCCTTGTCTGTGATCTCCCTAAGGGGCATTGGGACGTCATAACTCTACACTGCTTACCTAGGTGACATGACCTTGTCTGTGATCTGCCTGAGGGGGCATTGTGTCATCATAACTCTGCATTGGGCAATCAGGTGACAGGCCTTTGTCTGTGATCTCCATAAGGGTGTATTGTGACATCTTGATTCTGCACTGGTCACCCACGTGACAGGCCACTGACTGTGATCTGCCTAAGTTGGCATTGTGACATGATAACTCTGCACTGGTCACCCTGGTGACAGGCCTTTGTCTGTGATGTGCCTAAGGGGGGCATTGTGACTTCATAACCCTGCACTGGTCACACAGGTGACAGGCCCTTCTGTGTGATCTTCCTAAGGGGGCATTGTGACATCAAAACTCTGCACTGGGCTCCCAGGTGACAGGCCCTTATCTGTGATCTGCCTAAGGGGACATTGTGACATCATGACACTGCACTGGTGACCCAGGTGACATGCCCTTTTTTGTGGTCTGCATGATGGGGCATTGGGACATCATAACCCTGCACTGGTCACCAAGGTGAGAGGTCCTTGTCTGTGATCTGCAAATGGGGCATTCTGGCATCATAACTCTGCACTGGTAACACAGGTGACAGTACCTTGTCTGTGATCTGCCTAAGCGGGCATTGTGACATCATAACTCTGCACTGGTCACCGAGGTCACAGACCCTTGTCTCTGATCTGCCTAAGGGGGCATTGTGATTTGATAACTCTGCTCTGGTCACGCAGGTGACAGACCCTTGTCTTTTATCTGCGTACGGGGCATTGTGACATCATAAACCTGCACTGGCCCACCAGTTGAAAGACCCTTGTCTTTGATCTGCCTAAGGCGGCATTGTGACATCCTAAGTATGCTCTAGTCACACAGGTGACAGGCCATTGTCTGTGATGTGCGTAAGTGGCATTGTGACATAATAAATCTCCACTGGTCACCCAGGTAACAGGCCCTAGTCTGTGATCTTCTTAAGTGGGCATTTTGTCATCATAAGTCTGCACTGGTCACCCAGCTGACAGGCCCTTGTCTGTGATCTGCCTAAGGGGCATTTTGACATCATAAGTCTGCACTACTCACCTAGGAGACAGGCCCTTGTGTGTGATCTGTCTTAGGGCCATTGTGACGTCATATCTCTGCACAGCGCACCCAGATGAGAGGTCTTTGTCTGTATTCTGCCTAAGGGCGTATTGTGACATCATAACTCTGCACTGGTCACCCAGGTGACAGGCCCTTGACTGTGATCTGCCTAAGGGGGAATTGAGACATCATAAATCTGCACTAGTCAACGAGCTGACAGGCCCTTGTCTGTGATCTGCCTAAGGGGCATTGTGACATCATAATTCTTCACTGGTTACCCAGGTGACATGACCTTGTCTGTGATCTGCCTAAGGGGGCATTGTGACATCATAACTCTGCACTGGGCACCCAGGTGAGAGGCCCTTGTCTTTGATCTGCCTAAGGGTGTATTGTGACATCATAATTCAGCACTAGTCACCCAGTTGACAGGCCACGGACTTTGATCTGCCTAAGGGGGAATTGTGACATCATAACTCTGCACTGGTCACCCGGGTGACAGGCCTTTGTCTGTGATCTGCCTAAGGGGGTATTGTGACATCATAACCCTGCACTGTTCACACAGGTGACAGGCCCTTGTGTGTGATCTGCCTGAGGGGGCTTTGTGCCATTAGAACTCTGCACTGGTCACCCAAGTGACAGGACCTTGTCTGTGATCTTCCTAAGGGGGCATTGTGACATCATAACCCTGCACTGGGCTCCCAGGTGACAGGCCCTTGTCTGTGATCTGCCTAAGGGGCATTGTGACATCATAACACTGCACTGGTCACCCTGGTGACATGACTTCTTTGTGATCTGCCTAAGGGGGCATTGGGACATCATAACCTTGCACTGTTCACCCAGGTGAGAGCGCCTTGTCTGTGATCTGCTAAGGGGTCATTGTCACACCATAACTCTGCACTGGGCAGCCAGGTGACAGTCCCTTGTCTGTGATGTGCCTAAAGGGGCATTGTGACATCATAACTCTGCACTGGTCACCCAGGTCACAGACCCTTGTCTGTGATCTGCCTAAGGGTGAATTGTGATATGATAACTCTGCACTGGTCACCGAGGTGTCATAACCTTGTCTGTGATCTGCGTAAGGGGGCATTGTGACATAATAACCCTGCACTGGACAAACAGGTGAAAGACCCTTCTCTTTGAACTGCCTCAGGGGCCATTGTGACACCAAAACACTGCTCTGGTCACCCAGCTGACAGACCCTTTTCTGTGATCTTCCTAGGTGGGCATATTGTCATCATAACTCTGCACTGGACACCCAGGTGACCGGCCCTTGTCTGTGATCTGCCTAAGGGGGCATTGTGACATCATAACTCTGCACTGGTCACCCAGGTAACAGGCCCTTTTCTGTTGTCTGCCTAAGGGGGCATTGTGACATCATAATTCTGCGGTAGTCACCCAGGTGGCAGGCCTTTGTCTGCTATCTGCCTAAGGGGGCATTGTGACATCATAACTCTGCACTGGACACCCAGGTGACTGGCCCTTGTCTGTGATCTGCCTAAGGGGGCATTGTGACATCATAACTCTGCACTGTTCACCCAGGTGACAGGCCCTTTTCTGTTATCTGCCTAAGGGGGCATTGTGACATCATAACCCTGCACTGGCCCGCCAGTTGAAAGACCCTTGTCTTTGATCTGACTAAGGCGGCTTTGTGACCTCCTAAGTCTGCACTAGTCACACAGGAGACAGGCCAATGTCTGTGATATGCGTAAGTGGCATTGTGACATCATAACTCCGCACTGGTCACCCAGGTACCAGGCCCATGTCTGTGATCTTCCTAAGTGGGCATTTTGTCATCATGACTCTGCACTAGTCACCCTGGAGACAGGCCCTTGTGAGTGATATGCCTAACTGGCATTGTGATATCAAAACTCTGCAGTGGGCATCCAGGTGAGAGTCCTTTGTCTGTGATCAGCCTTAGGGTGTATTGTCACATCACAACTCTGCATTGGGCACCCAGGTGACAGGCCCTTCTCTGTCATCTGCCTCAGGGACATTGTGACATCATAACTCTGCACTGGGCACTCAGGTGACAGGCCCTTGTCTGTGATCTGACTTAGGGGATATTGTGACATCACAATTCTGCCCTCGTCACCCAGGTGACAGGCCACTGACTGTGATCTGCCTAAGGGGGCATTGTTACATCATAACTCTGCACTGATCACCCTGGTGACAGGCCTTTGTCTGTGACTTGCCTAAGGGGGTATTGTGACATCATAACTCTGCACTGGACACTCATGTGACAGGCCATTGTGTGTGATCTGCCTGAGGGGGCATTGTGACATCATATCTCTGCACTGGTCACCCAGGTGAGAGGCCCATGTATGTGGTCTGCCTGAGGGTGCATTGTGACATCATAACACTGCACTGGTCACCCAGGTGACAGGCCCTTGTCTGTGATCTGCATAAGGGAGCATTGTGACATCATAACTCTGTAGTGGTCACCCAGGTGACTGGCCCTTGCCTGTGATCTACCTGAGGGATCATTGTGACATCATAACGCTGCATTGGTCACCGTGGTGACAGACCCTTGTCTGTGATCTGCCTAAGTGGGCATTGTGACATCATAACCGTGCACTGGTCACACAGGTGACAGGCCCTTTTGTGTGATCTGCCTGAGGAGGCATTGTGACATCATAACTTTGCACTGGCTGCACAGGTGACAGACCCTTTTCTGTGATCTCTCTAAGGGGGCATTGTGACATCATAAGTCTGCAGTGCTCACCCAGGTGACATGCCCTTGTCTGTTATCTGCCTAAGGGGGATTGTCACATCATAACCATTCACTGGTCACCCAGGTGACAGGCCGTTGTCTTTTATCTGCCTAAGGGGGCATTGTGACATCGTAAGTCTGCACTAGTCACCCAGGTGACAGGCCCTTGTCTGTGATCTGCGTAAGTGGCATTGTGACATCATAACTCTGCACTGGTCACCGGCATTGTGATATCATAACTCTGCACTGCTCACCCAGGTGACAGGCCCTTTTCTGTTATCTGCCTAAGGGGACATTGTGACATCATAACGCTCTACAGGTCCCCCAGGTGACAGGCTCTTGACTGTGATCTGCCAAAGGGGGCATTGTGACATCATAAGTCTGCACTAGTCACCCAGGTGACAGGACCTTGTCTGTCATCTGCCTAAGGGGGCATTGTGACGTCATAACCCTGCACTGGGCACCCAGATGAGAGACCTTTGTCAGTGATCTGCCTAAGGGGGTACTGAGGCATCATAACTCTGCACTGGTCACCCAGGTGACAGGCCCTTCTCTGTGATCTGCCTAAGGGGGAATTGTGACATCATAAGTTTGCCCTAGTCAACCAGGTGACGGGCCCTTGTCGGTGAACTGCCTAAGGGGCATTGTGACATTATAACTCCGCACTGGTTACCCAGGTGACAGGTCCTTGTCTGTGATCTGCCTAAGGGGGCATTGTGACATCATAACTCTGCATTGGGCACCCAGGTGACAGTCCCTTGTCTGTGATCTGCCTAAGGGGGCATTGTGACATCATAACTCTGTACTGGGCAACCAGGTGACAGGCCCTTGTCTGTGATCTGCCGAAGGCGGCATCGTGATATCTTAACTCTGTACTGCCACCCAGGTGACAGGGCCTTGTCTGTGATCTGCCTAAGGGGGAATTGAGACATCATAATTCTGCATTGGGGACCCAGGTGACAGGCCCTTGTCCGTGATCTGTCAAAGGGAGCATTGTGAAATCATAACTCTGCACTGGGCACCCAAATGACAGGCCCTTGTCTGTGAGCTGCCTAAGGGTGTATTGTGACATCATAATTCTGCACTGGTCACCCAGGTGACAGGCCACTGTCTGTGATCTGCGTTAGGTGCATTGTGACATCATAACTATACACTGGTCACCCTGGTGACAGGCCTTTGTGTGTGGTCTGCCTAAGGGGCATTGTGACATCATAACCCTGCAATGGTCACTCAGGTGACAGCCCCTTCTGTGTGATCTGAATGAGGGGGCGTTGTGACATCATACCTCTGCACTGGTCATTCAGGTGATGGGCCCTTTTCTGTGATATGCCTGAGTGTGCATTGTGACATCACAACTCTGCACTGGCCAGCCAGGTGACAGGCCCTTATCTGTGGTCTGCCTAAGGGGTCAATGTGACAACATAACACTTCACTGGACACCCTGGTGACAGGACTTTGTCTGTGGTCTGCCTAAGGGGGCATTGTGACATCATAACCCTGCACTGGTCACACAGGTGACAGCCCCTTGAGTGTGATCGGCCTGAGGGGTCATTGTGACATCATATCTCTGCACTGGTCATCCAGGTGACGGGCCCTTGTCTGTGATATGCCTGAGTGTGCATTGTGACATCATAACTCTGCACTGGTCACCCAGGTGACAGGCCCTTGTCTGTGATCTGCCTGAGGGGGCATTGTGACTTCAAAACTCTGTACTGGTCACCCAGGTGAGAGGCCCTTATATGTGATCTGCCTAAGGGGTCAATGTGACAGCATAACTCTGCACTGGGCAGCCAGGTGACAGGCCCTTGTCTGTGATCTGCCTAAGGGGGCATTGTGACATCATAACTCTGCACTGGTCACCCTGGTGAATGGCCTTTGTCTGTGATCTGCCTAACGCGGCAATGTGACATCATAACCCTGCACTGATCACACAGGTGACAGGACCTTGTGTGTGATCTGCTTAAGGTTGCATTGTGACATCATAACTCTGCTCTTGTCACCCAGGTGACCGGCCGTTTTCTGTTATCTTCCAACGGGGGCATTGTGACATCATAACTCTGCACTGGTCACCCAGGTGGCAGGCCCATGTCTGTGATCTGCCTAAGGGGGAATTGTGACATCATAAGTCTGCACTAGTCACCCAGGTGACAGGCCCTTGTCTGTGATCTGCCTAAGGGGGCATTGTGACATCATCACTCTGCATTAGGCACACAGGTGACAGGCCCTTGTTGGTGATCTGCCTAAGGGGGCATTGTGACATCATCACTCTGCACTGGGCACCCAGGTGTCAGGCCCTTGTCTGTAATCTTCCTGAGGGTGCATTGTGACACCATAACTATGCACTGGTCACCCAGGTGACAGGCCCTTGTCTGTGATCTGCCAAACGGCGCATTGTGACATCATAACTCTGCACTGGGGACCCAGGTGACAGGTTCTTGTCTGTGATCTGCCTAAGGGGGCATTGTGACATCATAAGTCTCCGCTAGTCACCCAGGAGACAAGCCCTTGACTGTGATCTGCCTAAGGGGCATTGTGACATCATAACTCTGCACTGGGCACCCAGGTGACGGGCGCTTGTCTGTGTATCTGCATAAGGGGTATTGTGACATCATAATTCTGCACTGCTCACCGAGGTGTCAGTCTACTCTCTGTGATCTGCCTAAGGGAGCATTGTGACATCATAACTCTGCACTGGTCACCCTGGTGACAGGCCTTTTTCTGTGATCTGCCTAAGAGGGCATTGTGACATTATAACTCTGCACTGGTCAACCAGGTGACAGGCCCTTGTCTTTTATCTGCCTAAGGGTTCATTGTGACATCATAACTCTGCATTGGTCACCCAGGTGACAGCCCCTTCTCTGTGATATGCCTGAGTGTGCATTGTGACATCATAACTCTGCACTGATCACCCAGGTGACAGGCCCTTGTCTGTGATCTGCCTAAGGGTGCTTTGGGACATCATAAATCTGCACTAGTCACCCAGGTGACAGGCCCTTTTCTGTGATCTTCGTAAGGGGCATTGTGACATCATACCTCTGCACTGGTAACCCAGGAGACAGGACCATGTCTCTGATCTGCCTAAGGGGACATCATGACATCATAACTTCACTGGGCACCAAGGTGACAGGCCCTTGTCTGTGATCTGCCTAAGGGGGAATCGTGACATCATAACTGCACTGGGCACCAAGGTGACGGGCCCTCGTCTGTGATCTGCCTGAGGGGGTATTTTGACATGAAAATCCTGCACTGTTCACCCAGGTGACAGTCCACTGTCTGTGATCTGCGTAAGGGGGCATTGTGCTATCATAACTCTGCACTGTTCATCCAGGTGACAGTCCCTCGTCTGTGATCTAACTAAGGGAGTATTGTGACATCATAACACTGCATTGGTTACACAGTTGACAGACCCTTCTCTTTGATGTGCCTAAGGGAGTATTGTGATATCATAAGTCTGCACTGGTCACCCTGGTGAAATGCCTTTGTCTGTGATCTGCCTAACTGGGCAATGTGACATCATAACCCTGCACTGGTCACACAGGTGACAGGCCCTTGTGTGTGATCTGCCTAAGGGGGCATTGTGACATCATAAATCTGCACTGGTCACCCAGGTGACAGGCCCTCGACTGTAATCTGCCTAAGGGGGCATTGTGACATCATAACTCTCCATTAGGCCCCCAGGGGACAGACCCTTGTCGGTGATCTGCCTAAGGGGGCATTGTGACATCATAACTCTGCACTGGGCACCCATGAGAGAGGCCCTTGTCTGTGATCTGCGTAAGGGTGTATTGTGACATCATAATTCTGCACTGGTCACCCAGGTGAGAGGCCACTGAATCTGATCTGCCTAAGGGGGCATTGTGGCATCATAACTCTGCACTGGTCACCCTGGTGACAGGACTTTGTGTGTCATCTACCTAAGGCGTCATTGTGACATCATAACCCTGCACTGGTCACACAGGTGACAGGCCATTGTGTGTGAAATGCCTGAGGGGGTATTGTGACATCATAACTCTGAACTGGGCAGTCAGGTGACCGGCCCTTGTCTGTGACCTGCCTAACGGTGCATTGTGACATAATATCTCTGCACTGGTCACCCGCGTGTCAGACCCTTGTCTGTGACCTCCCTAAGGGGCATTGTGATATCATAATTCTCCACTGGTCACCCAGGTGATAGGCCCTTTTCTGTTATCTGCCTAAGGGGGCATTGTGACATCATAACTCTGCACTGGTCACCCAGGTGACAGGCCCTTGTCTGTGATCTGCCTAAGGGGGCTTTGTGACATCATAACTCTGTACTGCACACGAAGGTGACAGGCCCTTATCTGTGATCTTCCCTTGGGGTCATTGTGACATCATAAGTCTGCACTGGGCACCCAGGTGAAAGTCCCTTGTCTGTGATCTCCCTAAGGGAATATTGTGACATCAAAACACTTCACTGGTCAACCAGTTGACAGACCCTTGTCTGTGATCTGCCTAAGGGAGTATTGTGACATCATAACTAAGCACTGGTCACCCTGGTGAAAGGCCTTTGCCTGTGATCTGCCTAACAGGGCAATGTGACATCATAACCCTGCACTGGTCACACAGGTGACAGACTCTTGTGTGTGATCTGCCTACGGGGGCATTGTGACATCATAACTCTGCACTGGTCACCCAGTGACAGACGGTTTTCTGTTATCTGCCTACGGGGGCATTGCGACATCAAAACTCTGCACTGGTCACCCTGGTGACAGGCCCTTGTTTGTGATCTGCCAACGGGGGCATTGTGACATCATAAGAGTGCACTAGTCACCCAGGTGACAGGCCCTTGTCTGTCATCTACCTAAGGGGCATTGTGACATCATAACTCTGCACTGGTCACCGAGGTGACAGGCCCTTGTCTGTGATCCGCCTAAGGGGGAATTGTGACATCATAAGTCTGCACTAGCCACTCAGGATACAGACTCTTGTCTGTGATCTGCCTAAGAGGCATTGTGACATCATAACTGTGCACTGGTCACCGAGGTGAGAGGCCTTTGTCTGAGATCTGCCTAAGGGTGTATTGTGACATCATAACCCTGCACTGGTCACACAAGGGACAGGCCCTTGTCTGTCATCTGCCTAACCGGGCCTTGTGATATCATAACTCTACACTGGTAACCCAGGAGACAGGACCTTGTCTCTGATCTCCCTAAGGGGGCATTGTGACATCATAACTCTGCATTGGGCACCTAGGTGACAGGCCCTTGTATGTAATCTGCCTAAGGGGGTATTGTGGCATCATAATTCTGCACTGGTATCCCAAGTGACAGGCCACTGCCACTGATCTGCGTAAGGGGGCATTGTGACATCTTGACTGTGCACTGGTCACCCTGGTGGCAGGCCTTTGTCTGTGATCTGCCTAAGGGGGCATTGTGACATCATAAACCTGCACTGCACTCAGGCGACAGGCCGTTGTCTGTGATCTGCCTGAGGGTGCATTGTGGCATCATAACTCTGCACTGGTCACTCAGGTGACCGACCATTGTCTGTGTTCCGCCTAAGATGGCAATGTGATATCATAACTCTGCACTGGTCACCCAGGTGACAGGCCCTTGTCTGTGACCGGCCTGAGGGTGCATTGTGACATAATAACTCTGCACTGGTCACCCAGGTGACAGGCCCTTGACTGTGATCTGCCTAAGGGGGCATTGTGACATCATAATTCTGTATTGGTCAGCCAGGTGACAGGCCCGTATCTGTGATCTGCCTAAGGTGTCATTGTGACATCATAACTCTGCACTGGGTACCCAGGTGACAGTCCCTTGTGTGTGATCTGCCTAAGGGGGTATTGTGACATCATAAATCTGCACTGGGCAACCAGGTGACTGGCCCTTGTCTTTCATCGGCCTAACGGTGCATTGGGACATCATGACTCTGCACTGGTCACCCAGGTGACACACCTTTGTCTGTGTTCTGCCTAAGGGGGCATTTTGATATCATAACTCTGCACTGGTCACCCAGGTGATAGGCCGCTTTCTGTGATCTGCCTAAGTGGGCATTGTGACATCATAACCCTGCACTGGTCACCCAGGTGACAGGCCCTTGTCTGTGATCTGCCAAAGGGGACATTGTGACATCATGAGTCTGCGCTAGTCACCCAGGTAACAGGCCCTTGTCTGTCATCTGCCTAAGGGGCATTGTGACATCATAACTCTGCACTGGGCACCCAGATGAGAGGCCTTTTTCTCTCATCTGCCTAAGGGGGTATTGTGGCATCATAACTGTGCACTGGTCACCCAGGTGACAGGCCCTTGTCTATGATCTGCCTAAGGGGGAATTGTGACATCATAATTCTGCAATGGTCACCCAGGTGACAGGCCCTTGTCTGTTATCTACGTAAGGGGGCATTGTGACATGATAACTCTCAACTGGTCACCCAGGTGACAGGCCCTTGTCTGTTATCTGCCTAAGGGGGCATTGTGACATCATAAGTCTGCACTAATCACCCATGAGACAGGCCCTTGTCTGTGATCTGCGTGAGGGGCATTGTGATAACATAACTCTGCACTGGTAACCCAGGAGACAGGACCTTGTCTCTGATCTGCCTAAGGGGGCATTGTGACATCATAATCCTGCACTGGTCTCACATTTGACAGGCCCTTGTGTGTGATGTGCCTGAGGGGGCATTGTGACATCATAACTCTGCACTGGTCACCCAGGTGACAGGCCCTTGTCTGTGATCTGCCTGAGTGTGCATTGTGACATCATAACTCTGCACTGGTCACCCAGGTGAGAGGCAATTGTCTGTGATCTGCCTAAGTGGTATTGTGACATCATAACTCTGTACTGGTCACCCAGGTGACAGGCTCTTATCTGTGATCTGCCTGAGGCGTCATTCTGACATCATAACACTGCACTCGGCTGTCAGGTGACTGTCCCTTGTCTGAGATCTGCCTAAGGGAGGATTGTGACATAATAACACTGCAATGGTCACCCAGTTGACAGACCCTTGTCTGTCATCTGCCTAAGGCAGTATTGTGATATCATGACTCTGCACTGGTCACCCTGGTGAAAGGCCTTTGTCTATGATCTGCCTAAGTTGGCAATGTCACATCATAACACTGAACTGGTCACACAGGTGACAGGACTTTGTGTGTGATCTGCCTGAAGGAGCATTGTGACATCATAACTCTGCACTGTTCACCCAGGTGACAGGCCCATATCTGTGATCTGCCTCAGGGGCATTGTGACATCATAACTATGTACTGGTCACGAGGTGACAGGCCCTTATCTGTGATCTGCCTTAGGGGGCATTGTTTCATCATAACTCTGCACTGGGCACCCAGGTGACAATCCCTTGTCTGTGATCTGCCTAAAGGGGTATTGTGACATCATAACTCTGCACTGTGCAGCCAGGTGACCGGCCCTTATCTTTGATCTCCCTAAGGGGGTATTGTGACATCATAACCCTGTACTGGTCACCCAGGTGACAGGCCACTGACTGTGATCTGCCTAAGGGGGCATTGTGACATCATAACTCTGTACTGGTCACCCTGGTGACAGGCCTTTGTCTGTGATGTGCCTAAGGGGGTATTGTGACATCATAACACTCCACTGGTCACACAGGTGACACACCCTTGTCTGTGATCTACCTGAGGGGGCATTGTGACATCATAACTCTGCACTGGTCACCCAGGTGACAAGCTCTTGTCTGTGATATGCCTGAGGGTGTATTGCGACATCATAACTCTGCACTGGTCACCCAGGTGACAGGCCCTTGTCTGTGATCTGCATTAGGGGGTATTGTGACATCATAACTCTGCACGGGTCACCCAGATGACAGGCCCTTATCTGTGATCTGCCTAAGGGGTCATTGTGACATCATAACTCTGCACTGGGCACCCACGTGACAGTCTTTTGTCTTTGATCTGCCTAAGGGAGTATTGTGACATCATAACTCTGTACTGGTCACCCTGGTGACTGGCCCTTATCTGTGATCTGCCTAAGGGGTCATTGTGACATCACAACTCTGCACTGGGCACCCAGGTGGCAGGCTCTTGTCTGTGATTTACCTAAGGGGGCATTGTGACATCATAATTCTGCAATGGTCACCCAGGTGATAGGCCCTTGTCTGTTACCTGCCTAAGGGGGCATTGTGACATAATAACTCGGCACTGCACACCCAGGTGACAGTCCCTTGTCTGTGATCCGCCTAAGGGAGTATTGTGATATCATAACACTGCAATGGTCACCCAGTTGACAGACCCTTGTCTGTGATCTGCCTAAGGGAGGATTGTGACGTCATAACTATGCACTGGTCACCCTGGTGAAAGGCCTTTGTCTGTGATCTGCCTAACGGGGTAATGTGACTTCATAACCCTGCACTGGTCACACAAGTGACAGGACCTTGTGTGTTATCTGCCTAAGGGGGCATTGTGACATAATAATTCTGCACCGGTCACCCAGGTGAGAAGCCCTTGTCGGTGATCTGCCTAAGGGGGCATTATGACATCATAACTCTGCACTGGGAACCCAGGTGATAGGCCCTTGTCTGTGATCTGCCTGAGGGTGCAATGTGACATCATAACTCTTCACTGGTCACCGAGGTGACAGGCCCTTGTCTGTGATCTGCCTAAGGGGTATTGTGACATCATAATTCTGCACTGGTCACCCAGGTGACAGGCCACTGACTGTGATCTACCTAAGGCGGCATTGTGACATGATAACTCTGCACAGGTCACCCTGGTGACAGGCCTTTGTCTCTGATCTGCCTAAGGGGGCATTGTGAGATAATAATGCTACACTGGCCACACAGGTGACAGGCCGTTGTGTGTGATCTGCCTGAGGGGGCATTGTGACATCATAAGTCTGCACTGGTCTCCCAGGTGACAGGCCCTTGTCTGTGATCTGCCTGAGGGTGCATTGTGACATCATAACTCTTCACTGGTCACCGAGGTGACAGGCCCTTGTCTGTGATCTGCCTAAGGGGCATTGTGACATCATAACTCTGTACTGGTCACCCACGTGACAGGCCCTTATCTGTGATCTGCCTAAGGGGTCATTGTAATATCATAATTCTGCACTGGGCACCCAGGTGACAGGCCCTTGTCTGTGATTTGCCTAAGGTGGCATTGTGACATCATAAATCTGCACTAGTCAACAAGTTGACAGGCCCTTTTCTGTGATCTGCCTAAGGGGCATTGTGACATCATAATTCTGCACTGGTTACCCAGGTGACAGGACCTTCTCTGTGACCTGCCTAAAGGGGCGTTGTGACATCATAACTCTGCATTAGGCATCCAGGTGACAGGCCCTTGTCTGTGTTCTTCCTAAGAGGGCATTGTGACATCATAACTCTGCACGGGGCACCAAGGTGAGAGGCCCTTGTATGTGATCTGCCTAAGGGGGTATTGTGACATCATAATTCTGCACTGGTTACCCAGGTAACAGGCCACTGACTGTGATCTGCCTAAAGGGGCATTGTGACATCAAAACACTGCACTGGTCACCCTGGTGACAGGCCTTTGTCTGTGATCTGCCTAAGGTGGCATTGTGAGATCATAACCCTGCACTGGTCACCTAGGTGACAGGCCCTTGTCTTTGATATGCCGGATGGTGCATTGTGACAAAATAACTCTGCACTGGTCACCCACGTGACAGGCCCTTGACAGTGATCTGCCTAAGGGGGCATTGTGACATCATAACCCTATATTAGTCACCCTGGTGACAGGCCCTTATCTGTGATCTGCCTAAGGTGTCATTGTGACATCATAACTCTGCACTGGGTACCCAGGTGACAGACCCTTGTCTGTGATCTGCCTAAGGGGGTATTCTGACATCATAAATCTACCCTGGGCATCCAGGTGACCGGCCCATGTATGTGGTCTGCCAAAGGGGACATTGTGACATCATTAGTCTGCACTACTCACCCAGGTGACAGGCCCTTGTCTGTCATCTGCCTAAGGGGCATTGTGACATCATAACTCTGCACTGGGCACCCAGATGAGAGGCCTTTGTCTGTGATATGCCTAAGGGGGTATTGTGGCATCATAACTCTGCACTGGTCACCCAGGTGACAGGCCCTTGCCTAAGATCTGCCTAAGGGGGAATTGTGACATCATAATTCTGCAATGGTCACCCAGGTGTCAGGCCCTTTTCTGTTATCTGCCTAAGGGGGCATTGTGACATGATAACTCTGTACTGGTCACCCAGGTGACAGGCCCTTGTCTGTTATCTGCCTAAGGGGGCATTGTAACTTCATAAGTCTGCACTAGTCACCCATGAGCCAGGTCCTTGTCTGTGATCTGCGTAAGAGGCAGTGTGATAATATAACTCTGCACTGGTAACCCAGGGGACAAGGTGTTGACTCTGATCTGCCTAAGTTTGCACTATGACATCATAACCCTGCACTGGTGGCACATTTGACAGGCCCTTGTGTGTGATCTGCCTGAGGGGGCATTGTGACATCCTAACTCTGCACTGGTCACCCAGGTGACATGCCCTTGTCTGTGATCTGCCTGAGGGTGCATTGTGACATGATAACTCTGCACTGGTCACCCAGGTGACAGGCCCTTGTCTGTGATCTGCCTAAGGTGTCATTGTGACATCACAAGTCTGCACAGGGCAACCAGGTGACAATCCCTTGTCTGTGAACGGCCTAAAGTGGTATTGTGACATCAAAACTCTGCACTGGGCAACCAGGTGACCGGCCCTTTACTTTGATCTGCCTAAGGGGGCATTGTGACATCATCACTCTGTACTGGTCACCCTGGTGACAGGCCTTTGTGTGCGCTCTGCCTAAGGGGGCATTGTGACATCATAACCGTCCACTGGTCTCACAGGTGACAGGCCCTTGTCTGTGATCTACCTGAGGGGGCATTGTGACATCATAACTCTGCACTGGTCACCCAGGTGACTGGCCGTTGTCTGTGATATGCCTGAGGGTGTATTGTGACATCATAACTCTGCACTGGTCACCCTGGTGACAGGCCCTTGTCTGTGATCTGCATAAGGCGGTATTGTGACATCATAACTGTGTACTGGTCACCCAGGTGACTGGCCCTTATATGTGGTATGCCTAAGGGGTCATTGTGACATCATAACTCTGCACTGGGCATCCAGGAGACATTCCCTTGTCTGTGATCTGCCTAAGGGAGTATTGTGACATCATAACTCTGCACTGGACACCCAGGTGACAGGCCCTGGTCTGTGATCTGCCTAAGGGTGCATTGTGACATCATAAATCTGCACTAGACAACCAGTTGACAGGCCCTTGTCTGTGATCTGCCTAGGGGTGTATTTTTACATCATAATTCTGCACTGGTCACCCAGGTGACAGGCACTGTATGTGATCTGCATAAGGTGGCATTGTGACATCATAACTCTGCACTAGTCACTCTGTTGACAGGCCTTTGTCCGTGATGTGCCTAAGGGGGCATTGTGACATCATAAACCTGCACTGGTCTCACAGGTCACAGGCCCTTGTGTGTGATCTGCCTGAGGGGGCATTGCGACATCATAACCCTGCACTGGTCACTCAGGTGTGAAGACCCTGTCTGTGATCTGCATGAGTGTGCATTGAGACATCATAACTCTGCACTGGTCACCCAGGTGACAGGCCCTTGTCTGTGATCTGCCTAAGTGGGAACCGTGACATAATAACTGCACAGGTCACCCAGGTGACAGGCCGTTGTCTGTTATCTGCCTAAGGTGTCATTGTGATATCATAACTCTGCACTGGGCAACCAGGTGACAATCCCTTGTCTGTGATCTGCCTAAGGGCGTATTGTGATATCATAACTCTGCCCTTGGCAGCCAGGTGACCGGTCTTGTCTTTGATCTGCTTAACGGTGCATTGTGACATCACAACTCTGCACTGGTCACCCAGGTGACAGACCCTTGTCTGTGACCTGCCTAAGGGGGCATTGTGATATCATCACTCTCCACTGGTCACCCAGGTGATAGGCCCTTTTGTTTTATCTGCCTAAGGGGGCATTGTGACATCATAACCCTTCACTGGTCACCCAGGTGACAGGCCCTCCTCTGTGATCTGCCTAAGGGTGCATTGTGACAGCATAAATCTGCACTAGTCAACCAGTTGACAGGCCCTTTTCTGTGATCTCCTAAGTTGGCAATGTGACACCATAACCCTGCACTGGTCACACAGGTGACAGGACTTTGTGTGTGATCTGCCTGAGGGGGCATTGTGACATCATAACTCTGCACTGTTCAACCAGGTGACAGGCCTATGTCTGTGATCTGCCGAAGTGGCATTGTGACATCATAACTCTGTACTGCTCACCAAGGTGACAGGCCCTTATCTGTGATCTGCCTAAGTGGCATTGTGACATCATAAATCTGCACTGGGCACCCAGGTGACAATCCCTTGCCTGTGATCTGCCTATAGGTGTATTGTGACATCATAACTCTGCACTGATCAACCAGATGACAGGCCCTTGTCTTTCATCTGCCTAAGGGGCATTGTGATATCATAATTCTGTACTGGTCATCCAAGTGACAGGCCACTGACTGTGATCTGCGTAAGGGAGCATTGTGACATCATAACTCTGCGCTTGTCACCCTGGTGACAGGCCTTTGTCTGTGATCTGCATAAGTTTGCATTGTTACATCATAACCCTGCAGTGGTCACACAGGTGACAGGACCTTGTCGGTAATCTGCCTAAGGGGGCATTGTGACATCATACCTCTGCACTGGTCACCCAGGTGACAGGCCGTTTTCTGTTATCTGCCTACGGGGGCATTGTGACATCATAACTCCGCACTGGTCACCCAGGTGACAGGACCTTGTCTGTGATCTGCCTAAGGAGGCATTGTGACATCATAAATCTGCACTGGGCACCCAGGTTACAGGCCTTTGTCTGTGATTTGCCTAAGGGGGTGTTGTAACATCATAATTCTGCACTGGTCACCCAGGTGACAGGCCACTGTCTGCGATCTGCGTAAGGGTGCATTGTGACATCATAACTCTGCACTGGTCACCCTGGTGACAGGCCTTTGTCTGTGATCTGCCTAAGGGGGCATTGTGACTTCATAAACCTGCACTGTTCACAAAGGTGAGAGGCCCTTTTGTGTGATCTGCCTGAGGGGGCATTGTGACATCATTACTCTGCACTGGCCACCCAGGAGACAGGCCATTGTCTGTGATCTGCCTGAGGGTGCATTGTGACATCGTAGCTCTGCACTGGTCACCCAGGTGACAGGCCCTTGTGTGTGACCTTCATAAGGGGGCATTGTGACATCATAACACTGTACTCGTCTCCAAGGTGACAGGCACTTACCTGTGATCTGCCTAAGGGGTCATTGTGACATCATTACTCTGCACTGGGCACCCAGGTGACACTCCCTTGTGTGTGATCTGCTTAAGGGAAAATTGCGACATTATAACTCTGCACTAATCACCCAGGTGACAGGCCCTTGTCTGTGATCTGCGTAAGGGGCATTGAGACATCATAAACCTGCCTTGGTCACGCACGTGACGGGACCTTGTCTATGATATGCCTGAGGGTGCATTGTGACATCATAAGTCTGCACTAGTCTCCCAGGTGACAGGCCCTTGTCTGTCATCTACCTAAGGGGCATTGTGTCATCATAACTGTGCACTGGGCACCCAGATGAGAGGCCTTTATCTGTGATCTGCCTAAGGGGGAATTGTGGCATCATAACTCTGCACTCGTCACCCAGGTGGGAGGCACTCGTCTGTGATCTGCCTAAGGGGGCATTGTGACAGCATAAATCTGCACTAGTCAACCAGTTGACAGGCCCTTGTCTGTAATCTGCCTCAGTTGGCAATGTGACATCGTAACCCTGCATTGGACACACAGGTGACAGGACTTTGTGTGTGATCTGCCTGAGGGGGCATTGTGACATCATAAATCTGCACTGGTCAACCAGGTGACAGGCCCATGTCTGTGATCTGCCTAAGTGGCATTGTGACATCATAACTCTGTACTGGTCACCCAGGTGACAGGCCCTTATCTGTGATCTGCCTAAGTGGCATTGTGTCATCATAACTCTGCACTGGGCACCCAGGTGACAATCGCTTGTCTGTGATCTCCCTAAAGGGGTATGGTGACATCATAACTCTGCACTCGGCAGCCAGATGACAGGCCCTTGTCTTTGATCTGCCTAACGGGGCTTCGTGACATCATAATTCAGTACTGGTCATACAGGTGACAGGCCACTGACTGTGATCTGCGTAAGGGAGCATTGTGACATCATAACTCTGCACTGGTCACCCTGGTGAAAGGCCTTTGTCTGTGATCTGCCTAACGGAGCAATATGACATCATAACCCTGCACTGGTCAAACAGGTGACATGCCCTTGTCTGTGATCTGCCTAAGGGGGCGTTGTGACATCATAACTCTGCACTGGTCACCCAGGTGACAGGACCTTGTCTGTGATATGCCTAAGGAGGCATTGTGACATCATAACTCTGCACTGGGCACCCAGGTTACAGGCCCTTGACTGTGATCTGCCTAAGGGGGTGTTGTGACATCATAATTCTGCACTGGTCACCCAGGTGACAGGCCACTATCAGCAATCTGCGTAAGGGGGCATTGTGACATCATAACTCTGCTCTGGTCACCCTGGTGACAGGCCTTTGCCTGTGATCTGCCTAAGGGGGTATTGTGACATCATAGTTCTGAAATGGTCACCCAGGTGACAGGTCACTGACTGTGATCTGCCTAAGGGGGCATTCTGATATCATAACTCTGCACTGGTCACCCTGGTGACAGGCCTTTGTCTGTGATCTGCCTAAGGGGGCATTGTGACTTCATAACCCTGCACTGTTCACAGAGGTGACAGGCCATTTTGTGTGATCTGCCTGAGCGGGCATTGTGACATCATTACTCCGCACTGGTCACCCAGCTCACAGGCCCTTTTCTGTGATCTGCCTGAGGGTGCATTGTGACATCGTAACACTGCAGTGGTCACCCAGGTGACAGGCCCTTGTCTGTGATCTGCATTTGGGGGCATTGTGACGTCATAACACTGTACTTGTCTCCCAGGTGACAGGCACATACCTGTGATTTGCCTAAGGGGTCATTGTGACATCATTACTCTGCACTGGGCACCCAGGTGACAGTCCCTTGTCTGTGATCGGCTTAAGGGAGAATTGTGACATCATAACTCTGCACTGGTCACCCAGGTTACAGACCCTTGTCTGTGATCTGCCTAAGGGGGCATTGTGATATCATAACTCTGCACTGGTCACCCAGGTGACAGGCCCTTGCCTGTAACCTGCCTTAGGGGGCATTGTGACATCATAAGTCTGCACTAATCTCCCAGGTGACAGGCCCATGTCTGTGATCTGCGTAAGGGGCACTGAGACATCATAAACCTGCCCTGGTCACCCACGTCACAGGACCTTGTCTGTGATCTGCCTGAGGGTGCTTTGTGACATCATAACTCAGCACTGGTCACCCAGTGGACAGGCCCTTGTCTGTGATCTGCCAAAGGGGGTATTGTGACATCATAAGTCTGCACTAGTCACCCAGGTGACAGGCCCTTGCCTCTCATGTACCTAAGGGGCATTGTGTCATCATAACTGTGCACTGGGCACCCAGATGAGAGGCCTTTGTCTGTGATCTGCCTAAGGGGGTACTGTGGCATCATAACTCTGCACTGGTCACCCAGGTGACAGGCCCTCGTCTGTGATCTGCCTAAGGGGGCATTGTGACAGCATAAATCTGCACTAGTCACCCAGGAGGCAGACCCTTGTCTGTTATCTGCCTAAGGGGGCATTGTGATATCATACCTCTGCACTGGTCACCCTGGTGAAAGGCCTTTGTCTGTGATCTGCCTAACGGAGCAATGTGACATCATAACCCTGCAATGGTCACACAGGTGCCAGGCCCTTGTCTGTGATCTGCCTAAGGGGGCATTGTGACATCATACCTCTGCACTGGTCACCCAGGTGACAGGCCGTTTCCTGTTATCTGCCTACGGGGGCATTGTGACATCATCACTCTGCACTGGTCACCCAGGTAAAAGGACCTTGTCTGTGATCTGCCTAAGGAGGCATTGTGACATCATAACTCTGCACTGGGCACCCAGGTTACAGGCCCTTGTCTGTGATCTGCCTAACGGGGTGTTGTGACATCATAATTCTGCACTGTTCACCCAGGTGACAGGCCACTGTCTGCGATCTGCGTAAGGGGGTATTGTGACATCATAACTCTGCACTGGGCACCCTGGTGACAGGCATTTGCCTGTGATCTGCCTAAGGGGGTATAGTGACATCATCGTTCTGAAATGGTCACCCAGGTGACAGGCCACTGACTGTGATCTGCCTAAGGGGGCATTGTGATATCATAACTCTGCACTGGTCACCCTGGTGACAGGCTTTGTCTTTGATCTGCCTAAGCGGGCATTGGGAATTCATAACCCTGCACTGTTCACACAGGTGACAGGCCCTTGTGTGTCATCTGCCTGAGGGGGCATTGTGACATCATTACTCTGCCCTGGTCACCCAGGTGACAGGCCCTTGTCTGTGATCTGCCTGAGGGTGCATTGTGACATCGTAACTCTGCACTGGTCACCCAGGTGACAGGGCCTTGTCTGTGATCTGCACAAGGGGGCATTGTGATATCCTAACACTGTACTTGTCTCCCAGGTGACAGGAACTCACCTGTGATCTACCTAAGGGGTCATTGTGACATCATAAGTCTGCACTAGTCACCCAGGTGACTGACCCTTGTCTCTGATGTGCCTAAGGGTGCATTGTGACATCATAACTCTGCATTAGGCACCCAGGGACAGGTCTTTGTCGGTGACGTGCCTAAAGGGGCATGGTGACATCATAACTCTCCACTGGGCACCCAGGTGAGAGGCCCTTGTCTGTGATCTGCCTAAGTGGGTATTGTGACATCATAATTCTGCACTGGCCACCCCTGTGACAGGCAACTGACTGTGATCTGCCTAAGGGGGCATTGTGACGTCATTACTCTGCACTCGTCACCCTGGTGACAGGCCTTTAACTGTGATCTGCCTAAGGGGGCATTGTGACATCATAACCATGCACTGGTCACACAGGTGACAGGCGTTTGTGTGTGATCTGCCTGAGGGGGCATTGTGACATAATAACTCTGCACTGGTCACCCAGGTGACAGGCCCTTGCCTGTGTTCTGCATGAGGGTGCATTGTGACATCATACCTCTGCACTGGTCACCCCGGTGACAGACCCTTGCCTGCGATCTGCCTAAGGGTGTATTGTGATATCATAACTCTGCACTGGTCAACCAGGTGACAGGCCATTGTCTGTGATCTGTCTAAGGGAGCATTGTGACATCTTAAATCTGCACTAGTCAACCAGTTGACAAGTCCTTGTCTGTGATCTGCCTAAGGGGCATTGTGACATCATAACTCTGCACTGGTTACCCAGGTGACAGGACCTTGTCTGTGATCTGCCTAAGGGGTCATTGTGACATCATAACTCTGCATTAGGCACCCAGGTGACAGGCCCTTGTCTGTGATCTGCCTAAGCGGGCATTGTGACATCATAACTCTGCATTGGTCACCCAGGTGACAGGCCCTTGTCTGTGATCTGCCTAAGGGGACATTGCAACATTATAACACTGCACTGGTCACCCAGGTGACATGCCCTTTTTTGTGATCTGCGTAAGGGGGCATTGGGACATCATAATCCTGCAATGGTCACCCAGGAGACAGGGCCTTCTGTGTGATGTGCTAAGGGGGCATTGTCACATCATAATTCTGCACTGGTCATTCAGGTTAGATTCCCTTGTCTGTAATCTGCCTAAAGGGGCATTGTGACATCATAACCCTGCACTTGTCACCCAGGTGACAGAACCTTGTCTGTGACCTGCCTAAGGGGGCACTGTGACATCATAACCCTGCACTGGTCACAGAGGAGAAAGACCCTTGTCTTTGATCTGCCTAAGGGGCCATTGTGACATCGTATCTCTGCACTGGTCACCCAGGTGACAGACCCTTGTCTGTAATCTGCCTAAGGGGTGATTGTGACATCATAACCCTGCACTGGTCACACAGGTGACAGGCCCTTGTGTGTGTTCTCCCTGAGGCGACATTGTGACATCATAAGTCTGCACTGGTCACCCAGGTGACAGGCCCTTGTCAGTGATCTGCCTGAGTGTGCATTGTGACATCATAACTCTTCACTGGTCACCCAGGTTACAGGCTCTTGTCTGTGATCTGCAAAAGGGGGCATTGTGACATCATAACTCTGTACTGGTCACCCAGGTGACAGGCCCTTATCTGTGATCTGCCTAAGGGGTCATTGTGACATCATAACTCTGCACTGGGCACCCAGGTGACAGTCCCTTGTCTGTGATCTGCCTAAGGGAATATTCTGACATCATAACTCTGCACTGGTCACCCAGGTGACAGGCCCTTGTCTGTGATCTGCCTAAGGGGGCATTGTGTCATCGGAATTCTGTAGTGGTCAGCCAGGTGACAGGCCTTTGTCTGTGTTCTGCCTAAGGGCGTATTGTGACATCAAAACTCTCCACTGGTCACCCAGGTGACAGGCCCTTGTGTGTGATCTGCCTAATGGGGTATAGTGACATCATAAATCTGCACTAGTCATCCAGATGACAGGCCTTTGTCTGTGATCTGCCTAAGGGGCATTGTGACATCGTAAGTCTGCACTAGTCACCCAGGTGACAAGCCCTTGTCTGTGATCTGCCTAAGGGGCATTGTGACTTCATAACTCTGCACTGGTTACTCAGGTGACAGGACCTTTTCTGTGACCTGCCTAAGGGGGCATTGTGACATCACAACTCTGCTTTGGACACCCAGGTGAGAAGCCATTGTCTGTTATCTGCCTAAGGGGCATGGTGAAATCATAGCTCTGTACTGGGAACCCTGTTGAGAGGCCCTTTTCTGTGATCTGCCTAAGTGGGTATTGTGACATCATAATTCTGCCCTGGTCTCCCAGGTGACAGGACAGTGTCTGTGATCTGCCTAAGGGGGCATTGTGACATCATAACCCAGCACTGGTCACACAGGTGAAAGGCCCTTGTATGGGATCTACCTGAGGAGGAATTGTGACATCATGACACTGCACTGGTCACCCAGGTGACAGGCCCTTTTCTGTAATCTGCCTAAGGGGGCATTGTGACATCATAACTCTGTACTGGTCACCCAGGTGACAGGCCCTATCTGTCATCTGCCTAAGAGGTAATTGTCACATCATAACTCTGCACTGGGCACCCAGGTGACAGTCCCTTGTCTGTGATCTGCCTAAGGGAGTATTGTGACATCATCACTCTGCACTGGTCACCCAGGTGACTGGCCCTTGTCTGTTATCTGCCTAAGGGGGCATTTTTACATCATTAATCTGCACTGGTCACCCAGGTGACAATCCCATGTCTATGAACTGCCTAAAGGAGTATTGTGACATCATAACTCTGCAGTGGGCACCCAGGTGACTGGACCTTGTCTGTGATCTGACTTTGGGAGCATTGTGACATCATAAATCTGCATTGGGCACCCAGGTGACAGTCCCTTCTCTGTGATCTGCCTAAGGGCTTATTGTGACAACATAACTCTGCACTGGTCACCCATGTTAAAGGTCTTTGTCTGTGATCTGCCTAAGGGGGCATTGTGACGTAATAACTCTGCATTGGGCACCCAGGTGACAGGCCCTTCTCTGTGATCTGCCTAAGGGGGCATTGTGACATCACAACTCTGCACGGGGCAACCAGGTGACAGGCCCTTGTCTGTGATCTGCCTAAGGGGGCATTGTGACATCATAAATCTGCACTGGTCCCCCAGGTGACAGGCCCTTGTCTGTGATCTGCCTAAGGGGACATTGTGACATCATAAGACTGCACTGGTCACCCAGGTGACTTGCCCTTTTTTGTGATCTCCCTAAGGGCGCATTGGGACATCATAATCCTGCACTGGTCTCCCAGGTGTCAGGGCATTCTCTGTGATGTGCTAAGGGGGCATTGTGACATCATAACTCTGCACTGGTCACCCAGGTGAGAGTCCCTTGTCTGTGATCTGCCTAATGGGGCATTGTGACATCATAACACTGCACTTGTCACTCAGGTGACAGAACCTTGTCTATGATCTGCCTAAGGGGGCATTGTGACATCATAACCCTGCACTGGTCACCCAGGAGAAAGACCCATGTCTTTGATCTGCCTAAGTTGCCATTGTGACATCGCAACTCTGCACTGGTCACCCAGGTGATAGACCCTTGTCTGTAATCTGCCTAACGGGGCATTGTGACATCATAACCCTGCACTGGTCACACAGCTGACAGGCCCTTGGGTGTGGTCTGCCTGAGGGGGCATTGAGACATCATAACTCTGCACTTGTCACCCAGGTGACAGGCCCATGTCAGTGATCTGCCTGAGTGTGCATTGTGACATCATAACTCTGCACTGGTCACCCAGGTGACAGGCCCTTGTCAGTGATCTGCAATAGGGGGCATTGTGACATCATAATTCTGTACTGGTCACCCAGGTGACAGGCCCTTATCTGTGATCTGCCTAAGGGGTCATTGTGACATCATAACTCTGCACTGGGCACCCAGGTGACAGCCCCTTTTCTGTGATCTGCCTAAGGGAATATTCTGATATCATAACTCTGCGCTGGTCACCCAGGTGACAGGTCCTTGTCTGTGATCTGCCTAAGTGTGTATTGTGACGTCAGAATTCTGCAGTGGTCAGCCAGGTGAGAGGCCTTTGTCTGTTTTCTGCCTAAGGGCTTATTGTGACATCATAAGTCTCCACTGGTCACCCAGGTGACAGGCCCTTGTGTGTGATCTGCCTAATGGGGTATTGTGACATCATAAACCTGCACTAGTCATCCTGATGACAGGCCTTTGTCTGTGATCTGCCTAAGAGGCATTGTGACATCTCATGTCTGCACTAGTCACCCAGGTGACTCGCCCTTGTCCGTGAACTGCCTAAGGCGCATTGTGACTTCATCACTCTGCACTGGTTACCCAGGTGACAGGACGTTGTCTGTGACCTTTCTAAAGGGGCGTTGTGACATCATAACACTGCATTGGGCACCCAGGTGACAAGACCTTGTCTGTGATCTGCCTATGGGGTCATTGTGAGATCATAACTCTGCACTGGTCACCCAGGTGACAGACCCTTGTCTGTGATCCGCCTTTGGGAGGATTGTGACGTCATAACTCTGCACTGGTCACCCTGGTGCCAGGCCTTTGTCTATGATCTGCCTAAGGGGGCAATGTGACATCAAAACCCTGCACTGGTCACACAGGTTACAGGACGTTGTGTGTGATCTGCCTCAGGGGGCATTTTGACATCATAACTCTGGACTGGTCACCCAGGTGACAGGCCCTTGTCTGTGATCTTCCTAAGGGGGCATTGTGACATCATAACTCTGCACTGGTCACCCAGGTGACAGGCCCTTGTCTGTAATCTGCCTAAGGGGGAATTGTGACATCATAACTCTGTACTGGTCACCCAGATGACAGGCCCTTATCTCTGATCTGCCTAAGGCGTCATTGTGACATCATAAATTTGCACTGGGCAACCAGGTGACAGTCCCTTGTCTGTGATCTGCCTAAGGGAGTATTGTGACATCATAACACTTCCCTGGTAACCTAGTTGACAGACCCTTGTCTGTGATCTCCCTAAGGCAGTTTTGTGACATCACAACTCTGCACTGTTCACCCTGGTGAAAGGCCTTTGTCTGTTATCTGCCTAAGGGGGCAATGTGACAACATAACCCTGCACTGGTCACACAGGTGACAGGACCTTGTGTGTGATCTGCCTGAGGGGGCATTGTGACCTCATAACTCTGTACTGGTCACCCAGGTGACAGGCACTTATCTGTTATCTGCCTTAGGCGGTATTGTTACTACATAACTCTGCACTGGGCACCCAGGTGACATTCCCTTGTCTCTGATCGGCCTAAAGGAGTATTGTGTCATCATAACTCTGCACTGGGCTGCCAGTTGACCGGCCCTTGTCTTTGATCTGCCTAAGCGGGCATTGTGACATTATAACTCTGTACTGGTCACCCAGGTGAATGGCCACTGACTGTGTTCTGCCTCAAGGGGCATTGTGACATCATAACTCTGCACTGGTCACCCTGGTGACAGGTCTTTTTCTGTGATCTGCCTAAGGGGGCATTGTGACATCATAAACCTGCACTGGTTACACAGGTGACAGGCCCTTGTGTGTGATCTGCCTGAGGGGGCATTGTGACATCATAACTCTGCACTCGTCACCCTGGTGACAGACCCTTGTCTGTGATCTGCCTAAGGGGGCATTGTGACATCATAACTCTGCACTTGTCACCCAGGTGACTGGCCCTTGTCTGTGATCTGCCTCAGGGGGCATTGTGACATCATAACTCTGTACTGGTCACCCAGGTGACAGGCTCTTATCTGTTATCTGCCTAAGGGGGCATTTTTACATCATTAATCTGCACTGGGCACCCAGGTGACAATCCCATGTCTATGAACTGCCTAAAGGAGTATTGTGACATCATAACCCTGCACTGGGACCCCATGGACAGGACCTTGTCTGTGATCTGCCTTAGGGGGCATTGTGACATCATAAATCTGCATTGGGCACCCAGGTGACAGTCCCTTGTCTGTGATCTGCCTAAGGGCATACTATGACAACATAACTCTGCACTGGTCACACATGTTACAGGTCTTTGTCTGTGATCTGCCTAAGGGGGCATTGTGACGTAATAACTCTGCACTGGGCACCCAGGTGACAGGCCCTTCTCTGTGATCTGCCTAACTGGGCATTGTGGCATCATAACTCTGAACTGGTCAACCAGATGACAGGCCCTTGTCTGTGATCTGCCAAAGAGGGCATTGTGACATCATAACCCTGCACTGGTCACCCAGGTGACAAGCCCTTGACTGTGGTCGGCCTAAGGGGACATTGTGACATCATGACACTCTAATGGTCACCCAGGTGACATGCCCTTTTTTATGATCTGCCTAAGGGGGCATTGGGACAACATAATCCTGCACTGGTCACCCAGGATACAGGGCATTCTCTGTGATGTGCTAACGGGGCTTTGTGACATCATAACTCGCACTGGCGACCCAGCTGCCAGGCCTTTGTCTGTATTCTGCTTAAGGGGGCAATGTGACATCATAACCCTTTACTGGTCACACAGGTAACAGGACCTTGTGTGTGATCTGCCTGAGGGTCCATTGTGACATCATAACTCTGCACTGGTCACCCAGGTGACTGGCCCTTTTCTGTGATCTGCCTCAGGGGGCATTGTGGCATCATAACTCTGTACTGGTCACCAAGCTGACAGGCCCTTATCTGTTATCTGCCTAAGGGTGCATTTTTACATCTTTAATCCGCACTGGGCACCCAGGTGAGAATCCCATGTCTATGAACTGCATAAAGGAGTATTGTGACATCATAACTCTCCGCTGGGCACCCAGGTGACAGAACCTTGTCTCTGATCTGCCTAAGGGGGCATTGTGACATCATAAATCTACATTGGGTACTCAGGTGACAGTCCCTTGTCTGTGATCTGCCTAAGGGCGTATTGTGACAACATAACTCTGCACTGGTCACCCATTTTACAGGTCTTTGTCTGTGATCTGCCTAAGTTGGCATTGTGATATCATAGCTCTGTACTGGGAACCCAGTTCATAGGCCCTTGTCTGTGATCTGCCTAAGTGGGTGTTGTGACATCATTATTTTGCCCTGGTCACCCAGGTGAAAGGACACTGTCTGTGATCTGCCTAAGGGGGCATTGTGACATAATAACCCAGCAATGGTCACACAGGTGACAGGCCCTTGTATGTGATCAGCCTGAAGGGGCATTGTGACATCAAAACTCTGCACTGGTAACCCAGGTGAAAGGCCCTTATCTGTGATCTGCCTGAGTGTGCATTGTGACATCATAATTCTGCACTGGCCACCCAGTTGACAGGCCCTTGTGTGTGATCTGCCTGAGGAGGCAATGTGACATCAAAACTCTGCACTGGCCTCCCAGGTGACAGATCCTTGTCTGTGATCTGCCTAAGGGGGCATTGTGACATCATAACTGTGTACTGGTCACCCAGGTGACAGGCCCTTGTCTGTGATCTGCCTAAGGGGGCATTGTGACATCATCAGTCTGCACTAGTCACCCAGGTGACTGGCCATTTTCTGTGATCTACCTAAGGGGCATTGTGACATCATAACACTGCACTGGGAAACCAGGTGACTGGCCCTTGTCTTTGATCTGCCTAACAGTGCATTGTGACATCATTACTCTGCACTAGTCACCCAGGTGACAGAACCTTGCCTGTGATCTGCCTAAGGGGCATTGTGACATCATAACTCTGCACAGGTGAAACAGGTGACAGGCCACTGTCTGTGATCTGCCTTAGGGGCATGGTGACATCATAACTCTTCACTGGTCACCCTGGTGACAGGCCTTTGTCTGTGATCTGCCTAAAGGGGCATTTTGACAACATAACCCTGCACTGGTCACACAGGTGACAGGCCTTTGTGTGTGATCTGCCTAAGTGGGCATTATGACATCATAATTCTGCAATTGTCACCCAGGTGACAGGCCCTTGTCTGTGATTTTCCTAGGTGGGCATTGTGTCATCATAACTCTGCACTGGCCACCCAGGTGACAGGCACTTGTCTGGGATCTGCCTAAAGGGGCATTGTGACATCATAACTCGTCACTGGTCACCCATGTGACAGGCCCTTTTCTGTTATCTGCCTAAAGGGCATTGTGACATCATAAGTCTTCACTGGTTACCCATGTGACAGGCCCTTTTCTGTTATCTGCCTAAAGGGCATTGTGACATCATAACTCTGCACTGGTCACCCAGGTGACAGGCTCTTGTCTGTGATCTGCCGAAGGCGAATTGTGACATCATAAGTCTGCACTATTCACCCAGGAGACAGGCCCTTGTGTGTGATCTGCCTAAGGGGCATTGTGACATCAAAACCCTGCACTGGGCACCGAGGTGAGAGTCCTTTGTCTGTGATCAGCCTAAAGGTGTATTGTGACATCATAACTCTGCATTGGTCACCCAGGTGACAGGCCATTGTCTGTGATCTGCCTAAGGGCGCATTGTGACATCATAAATCTGCACTAGTCAACCTGGTGACAGGCCCCTGTCTGTGATCTGCCTAAGGTGCTTTGTGACATCATAACTCTGCACTGGTCACCCAGGTGACCGGCCCTTTTCTGTTATCTGCCTATGGGGGTATTGTGACATCATAACTCTGCACTGGTCACACAGGTGACAGGCCCTTGTCTGTGATCTGCCTCAGGGGGCATTGTGACATCATAACTCTGTACTGGTCACCCAGGTGACAGGCGCTTAACTGTTATCCGCCTAAGGGGGCCTTGTTACATCATTACTCTGCACTGGGCACCCAGGTGACAATCCCATGTCTATGGTCTGCCTAAAGGGGTATTGGGATATCAAAACTCTGCACTGGGCACCCAGGTGACAGCACCTTCTCTGTGATCTGCCTAAGGGGGCATTGTGATATCATAAATCTGCATTGGGCACACATGTGACAGTCCCTTTTCTGTGATCTGCCTAAGGGGGTATTATGACAACATAACTCTGCCCTCGTCCCCCGTTACACAGGTTTTGTCTCTGATCTGCCTAAGGGGGCATTGTGACGTAATAACTCTCCACTGGGCAGCAAGGTGACAGGCCATTGTCTGTGATCTGCCTAACGGGGCATTGTGACATCATAAGTCTGCACTGGGAACGCAGGTGACAGGCCGTTGTCAGTGATCTGCCTAAGCGGGCATTATGACATCATAACTATGCACTGGGCACCCAGGTGACAGGCCCTTGTCTGTGATCTGCCTAAGGGGACATTGTGACACCATAACACTACACTGGTCACCCACGTGAAATGCCCTTTTTCTGATATGCCTAAGGGGGCATTGGGACATCATAATCCTGCACTGGTCACCCAGGTGACAGGCCACTGTATGTGATCTGCGTAAGGAGGCATTGTGACATCATAACTCTGCACTGGACACCCTGGTGACAGGCCTTTTTCTGTGATCTGCCTAAGGGGGTATTGTGACATTATAACCATGCACTGGTCACACAGGTGACAGGCCCTTGTGTGTGATCTGCCTGATGAGGCATTGTGACATCATAACACTGCACTGGCCACCCAGGTGACAAACCCTTGTCTGTGATCTGCCTAAGGGGGCATTGTGACATCAAAACTCTGTACTGGTCTCCGAGGTTACAGGCCCTTGTCTGTGATCTGCCTAAGGGGGAATTGTGACATCATAAATCTGCACTGGTCACCCAGGTGACTGGCCCTTTTCTGTGATCTACCTAAGGGGCATTGTGACGTCATAACTGTGCACTGGTCACCCAGTTGACAGGACCTTGTCTGTGATCTTCCTAAGGAGGCATTGTGACATCATAACTTTACATTGGGCACCCAGGTGACAGTCCCTTGTCTGTAATCTGCCTAAGGGGGCATTGTAACATCATAACTCTGCACTGGGCACTCAGGTGAGAGGCCCTTGTCTGTGATCTGCCTAAGTGGATATTGTGACATCACAATTCTGCACTGGTCACCCTGGTGACAGGCCTTGGTCTGTGATCTGCCTAAGGGGTCATTGTGACATCATTACTCTGCACTGGGCTCCCAGGTGACAGTCCCTTGTCTGTGATCTCCCTAAGGGGGCATTGTGACATCATAAATCTGCACTGGTCACCCAGGTGACAGGCCCTTGTCTGTGATCTGCCTAAGGGGGCATTGTGACATCATAAATCTACACTAGTTAACCAGGTGACTGGCCCTTGTCTGTGATCTGCTTAAGGGGCATTGTGACATCATAACTCTGCACTGGTTACCCAGGTGACAGGACTTTCTCTGTGATCTGCCTAAGGGGGCACTGTGACATCATAACTCTGCATTGGGCACCCAGGTGACAGGTCTTTTCTGTGATCTGCCTAAGGGGGCATTGTGACATCATAACTCGGCACTGGGCACCCAGGTGAGGGGCTCTTGACTGTGATCTGCCTAAGGGGGTATTTTGACTTCATAATTCTACACGTGTCACCCAGGTGACAGGCCCTTGTCTGTGATCTTCCTAAGGGGGCATTGTGACATCATAACTCTGCATTGGTCACCCTGGTGACAGGCCTTTGTCTCTGACCTGGCCTCAGGGGGCATTATGACATCATAACTCTGCACTGGGCACCCAGATGACTTTCCCTTGTCTGTGATCTGCTTAAGGGAGTGTTCTGACAAAATAACTCTTCACTGGTCACCCAGTTGACAGACCCTTGTCTGTGATCTGCCTAAGGGGGCATTGTGACATCATAATTCTTCAATGGTCACCCTGGTGGCAGGTCCTTGTCTGTTATCTGCCTAAAGGGGCTTTGTCACATCATAACTCTGCAATGGTCTTCCACCTGACAGGCCCTTTTCAGTGATCTGCCAAAGGGGCATTGTGACATTATAACTCTGCATTGGTCACCCAGCTGACAGGACCTTGTCTGTGATCTGCCTAAGGGGGCATTGTGATATGATAATTCTGCACTGGTCTCCCAGGTGACAGACCCTTGTCCGTGGACTGCATAAGGGTGCTTTGTGACATCATAACCCTGCACTGGTCACCCAGGTGAAAGACCCTTGTCTTTGATGTGCCCAAGGGGCCATTGTGACATCATAAATCTACACTAGTTAACCAAGTGACAGGCCCTTGTCTGTGATCTGCCTAAGGGGCATTGTGACATCAAAACTCTGCACTGGTTACCCAGGTGACAGGACCTTCTCTGTGATCTCCCTAAGGGGGCATTGTGACATCATAACTCTGCTTTGGGGACCCAGGTGACAGGCACTTTTCTGTGATATGCCTAAGGGGGCATTGGGACATCATAATCCTTCACTGGTCACCCAGGTGACAGGACGTTGTCGGTGATGTGCTAAGGGGGCATTGTGACATCATAACTCTGCACTGGTCACCCCGGTGACAGTAGCTTCTCTGTGATCTGCCTAAGGGGGCATTGTGACATAATAACTCTGCACTGGTCACCCAGGTGACAGACCCATGTCTGTGATCTGCCTAAGGGGGCATTGTGACAGCATAACCCTGCACTGGTCACCCAGGAGAAAGACCCTTGTCTTTGATCTGCCTTAGGGGCCATTGTGGTATCGTAACTCTGCACTGGCCACCCACTTGTCAGACCCTTGTCTGTAATCTGCCTAAGGGGGCATTCTGACATCATAAGCCTGCACTGGTCACACAGGTGACAGGCCGTTGTGTGTGGTTTGCCGTAGGGGGCATTGTGGCACCAAAAGCCTGCACTGGTCACCCAGGTGACAGGCCCTTGTGTTTGATCTGCCTGAGTGTGCATTGTGACATCATAAATCTACACTGGTCACCCAAGCGACAGGCCCTTGTCTCTGATCTGCAAAAGAGGGCATTGTGACATAATAACTCTGTACTGGTCACCCAGGTGACTGGCCCTTATATGTGATCTGCCTAAAGGGTGATTTTGACATAATAACTCTGCACTGGGCACCCAGGTGACAGTCCCTTGTCTGTGATCTAAGGGAGTATTATGACATCATAACTCTGAGCTGGTCACCCGGGTGACAGACCCTTGTCTGTGATCTGTGTAAGGGGGCATTGTGACATCATAATTCTGCATTGGTCACCCAGGTGACAGGCCTTTGTGTGTTATCTGCCTAAGGGGGCATTGTGACATCATAACTCCTCAGTGGGCCCCCAGGTGTCAGGCCCTTGTCTGTGATCTGCCTAAGGTGGCATTGTGATATCACAACTATGCACTGGGCACCCAAGTGACAGGCCCTTGTCTGTGATCTGCCTAAGGGGACATTGTGACATCATAACACTACACTGGTCACCCAGGTGACATGCCCTTTTTTGTAATCTGCCTAAGGGATATTGAGAAATTATAATCCTGCACTGGTCACCCAGGTGACAGGCCACTGTCTGTGATCTGCGTAAGGGGGCATTGTGACATCATAACTCTGCACTGGACACCCCGGTGACAGGTCTTTGTCTGTGGTCTGCTTAAAGGGGTATTGTGACATCATAACCGTGCACTGGTCACACAGGTGACAGGCCCTTGTGTGTGATCTGCCTGAGGAGGCAATGTGACATCAAAAGTCTGCACTGGCCTCCCAGGTGACAGATCCTTGTCTGTGATCTGCCTAAGGGGGCATTGTGACATCATAACTGTGTACTGGTCACCCAGGTGACAGGCCCTTGTCTGTGATCTGCCTAAGGGGGCATTGTGACATCATAACTCTGCACTAGTCACCCAGGTGACTGGCCATTTTCTGTGATCTACCTAAGGGGCATTGTGACATCATAACACTGCACTAGTCAGCCAGGTGACTGGACCTTGTCTGTGATCTGCCTAAGGGGGTATTGTGACATCATAACTCTGCACTCGGAAACCAGGTGACCGGCCCTTGTCTTTGATCTGCCTAACAGTGCATTGTGACATCATTACTCTGCACTAGTCACCCAGGTGACAGAACCTTGCCTGTGATCTGCCTAAGGGGCATTGTGACATCATAACTCTGCACAGGTGAAACAGGTGACAGGCCACTGTCTGTGATCTGCCTTAGGGGCATGGTGACATCATAACTCTTCACTGGTCACCCTGGTGACAGGCCTTGGTCTGTGATCTGCCTAAAGGGGCATTTTGACAACATAACCCTGCACTGGTCACACAGGTGACAGGCCTTTGTGTGTGATCTGCCTAAGTGGGCATTGTGACATCATAATTCTGCAATTGTCACCCAGGTGACAGGCCCTTGTCTGTGATTTTCTTAGGTGGGCATTGTGTCATCATAACTCTGCACTGGCCACCCAGGTGACAGGCACTTGTCTGGGATCTGCCTAAAGGGGCATTGTGACATCATAACTCGTCACTGGTCACCCATGTGACAGGCCCTTTTCTGTTATCTGCCTAAAGGGCATTGTGACATCATAAGTCTTCACTGGTTACCCAAGTGACAGGCCCTTTTCTGTTATCTGCCTAAAGGGCATTGTGACATCATAACTCTGCACTGGTCACCCAGGTGACAGGCTCTTGTCTGTGATCTGCCGAAGGCGAATTGTGACATCATAAGTCTGCACTAGTCACCCAGGAGACAGGCCCTTGTGTGTGATCTGCCTAAGGGGCATTGTGACATCAAAACCCTGCACTGGGCACCGAGGTGAGAGTCCTTTGTCTGTGATCAGCCTAAAGGTGTATTGTGACATCATAACTCTGCATTGGTCACCCAGGTGACAGGCCATTGTCTGTGATCTGCCTAAGGGCGCATTGTGACATCATAAATCTGCACTAGTCAACCTGGTGACAGGCCCCTGTCTGTGATCTGCCTAAGGTGCTTTGTGACATCATAACTCTGCACTGGTCACCCAGGTGACCGGCCCTTTTCTGTTATCTGCCTAAGGGGGTATTGTGACATCATAACTCTGCACTGGTCACACAGGTGACAGGCCCTTGTCTGTGATCTGCCTCAGGGGGCATTGTGACATCATAACTCTGTACTGGTCACCCAGGTGACAGGCCCTTAACTGTTATCCGCCTAAGAGGGCCTTGTTACATCATTACTCTGCACTGGGCACCCAGGTGACAATCCCATGTCTATGGTCTGCCTAAAGGGGTATTGGGATATCAAAACTCTGCACTGGGCACCCAGGTGACAGCACCTTGTCTGTGATCTGCCTAAGGGGGCATTGTGACATCATAAATCTGCATTGGGCACACATGTGACAGTCCCTTTTCTGTGATCTGCCTAAGGGGGTATTATGAAAACATAACTCTGCCCTCGTCCCCCGTTACACAGGTTTTGTCTCTGATCTGCCTAAGGGGGCATTGTGACGTAATAACTCTCCCCTGGGCACCAAGGTGACAGGCCATTGTCTGTGATCTGCCTAAGGGGGCATTGTGACATCATAAGTCTGCACTGGGAACGCAGGTGACAGGCCGTTGTCAGTGATCTGCCTAAGCGGGCATTATGACATCATAACTATGCACTGGGCACCCAGGTGAGAGGCCCTTGTCTGTGATCTGCCTAAGGGGACATTGTGACACCATAACACTACACTGGTCACCCAGGTGACATGCCCTTTTTCTGATATGCCTAAGGGGGCATTGGGACATCATAATCCTGCACTGGTCACCAGGTGACAGGCCACTGTATGTGATCTGCGTAAGGCGGCATTGTGACATCATAACTCTGCACTGGACACCCTGGTGACAGGCCTTTTTCTGTGATCTGCCTAAGGGGGTATTGTGACATTATAACCATGCACTGGTCACACAGGTGACAGGCCCTTGTGTGTGATCTGCCTGATGAGGCATTGTGACATCATAACACTGCACTGGCCACCCAGGTGACAGACCCTTGTCTGTGATCTGCCTAAGGGGGCATTGTGACATCAAAACTCTGTACTGGTCTCCGAGGTTACAGGCCCTTGTCTGTGATCTGCCTAAGGGGGAATTGTGACATCATAAGTCTGCACTGGTCACCCAGGTGACTGGCCCTTTTCTGTGATCTACCTAAGGGGCATTGTGACATCATAACTGTGCACTGGTCACCCAGTTGACAGGACCTTGTCTGTGATCTTCCTAAGGAGGCATTGTTACATCATAACTCTACATTGGGCACCCAGGTGACAGTCCCTTGTCTGTAATCAGCCTAAGGGGGCATTGTAACATCATAACTCCGCACTGGGCACTCAGGTGAGAGGCCCTTGTCTGTGATCTGCCTAAGTGGATATTGTGACATCATAATTCTGCACTGGTCACCCTGGTGACAGGCCTTGGTTTGTGATCTGCCTAAGGGGTCATTGTGACATCATTACTCTGCACTGGGCTCCCAGGTGACAGTCCCTTGTCTGTGATCTCACTAAGGGGGCATTGTGACATCATAATTCTGCACTGGTCACCCAGGTGACAGGCCACTGACTGTGATCCACCTAAGGGGGCATTGTGACATCTTAACTCTGCACTGATCACCCTGGTGACAGGCCCTTTTCTGGGATCTGCCTAAGGGGGCATTGTGACATCATAACCCTGTACTGGTCACACAAGTGACAGGCCCTTGTGTGTGATCTGCCTGAGGGTGCGTTGTGACATCATAACTCTGCACTGTACACCCAGGTGACAGTCCCTTGTCTGTGATGTGCCTCAGGGGGCATTGTGAGATCATAACTCTGTACTGGTCACCCATGTGACAGGCGCTTATCTGTGATCTGCCTAAGGGCGCATTGTTACATCATTACTCTGCACTGGGCACCCAGGTGACAATCCCAAGTCCATGACCTGCCTAAAGGGGTATTGTGATATCATAACTCTGCACTGGGCAGTCAGGTGACAGGACCTTGTCTGTGATCTGTCTAAGAGGGCATTGTGACATCATAAAAATGCATTCGGCACCCAGGTGACAGTCCCTTGTCTGTGATCTGCCAAAGGGTGTATTGTGACAACGTAACTCTGCACCGGTCACCCATTTTACAGGTCTTGTCTGCCTAAGGGGCATTGTGACATAATAACTCTGCACTGGCCACCCTGGTGACAGGCCCTTGTCTGTTATCTCCCTAAGGGGGCATTGTGAGATCATAACTCTGCACTGGGCACCCAGGTTACAGGCCCTTGTCTGAGATCTTCCTAAGGGGCATTGTGACATCATAACTATGCACTGGAAACCCAGGCGACAGGCCCTTGTCTATGATCTGCCTAAGGGGACATTTTGACATCATAACACTGCATTGGTTACCCAGGTGACATGCCCTTTTTTGTGATCTGCCTAAGGGGGCATTGGGACATCATAATCCTGCACTGGTCACCCAGATGACAAGGCCTTGTCTGTGATGTGCTAAGGGGGCAATGTGACATCATAACTCTGCAGTGGTCACCCAGGTGACAGTCCCTTGTCTTTGATCTAACTAAGGGTTCATTGTGACATCATAACCCTGCACTGGTAACCCAGGAGAAATACCCTTGTCTTTGATCTGCCTAAGGGGACATTGTGACATCGTAACTCTGCACTGGTCATCCAGGTGTCAGACCCTTCGCTGTAATCTGCCTAAGGTGGCATTGTGACATCATAACCCTGCACTGGTCACACTGGTGACAGGCCCTTGTGTGTGGTCTGCCAGAGGGGGCATTGTGACAGCATAAGTCTGCACTGGTCACCCAGGTGACAGGCCCTTGTCTGTGATCTGCCTGAGCGTTCATTGTGACATCATAACTCTGCACTGGTAACCCAGGGGACAGGCCCTTGTCTGTGATCTACAAAAGGGGGCACTGTGGCACCATAACTCTGTACTGTTCACCCAGATCACAGGCCCTTATATGTGATCTGCCTAAGGTGTCATTGTGACATCATAACTCTGCACTGGGCACCCAGTCGACAGTCCCTTGTCTGTGATCTGCCTAAGGGAGTATTGTGTCATAACTGCGCTGGTCACCCAGGTGACAGACCCTTGTCTGTGATCTGCCTAAGGGGGCATTGTGACATCATAATTCTGCAGTGGTCACCCAGGTGACAGGCCTTTGTCTGTTATCTGCCTAAGGGGGCATTGTGACATCATATCTCTGCACTGGGCACCCAGGTGTCAGTCCCCTGTCTGTGATCTGCCTCAGGCGGCATTGTGACATCATAAGTCTGCACTAGTTACACAGGTGACAGGCCATTGTCTGTGATATGCATAAGTGGCATTGTGACATCATAACTCTGCACTGGTCATCCAGGTGTCAGACCCTTGGCTGTAATCTGCCTAAGGGGGCATTGTGACATCATAACTCTGCATTGGTCACCCAGGTGACAGTACCTTGTCTGTGATCTGCCTAAGGGGGCATTGTGATATGATAATTCTGCACTGGTCTCCCAGGTGACAGACCCTTGTCTGTGGACTGCATAAGGGTGCTTTGTGACATCATAACACTGCACTGGTCACCCAGGTGAAAGACCCTTGTCTTTGATCTGCCCAAGGTGCCATTGTGACATCATAACTGTGCACTGGTCACCCAGGTGACAGACCCTTGTCTGTGATTTGCCTAAGGGGGAATTGTGACATCATAATTCTGCAATGGTCACCCAGGTGACAGGCCCTTGTCTGTGATCTTCCTAAGTGGGTATTTTGTCATCATAACTCTGGACTGGACAACCTGGTGACAGGCCCTTTTCTGTGATCTGCCTAAGAGGGCATTGTGACATCATAACTCTGCACTGGTTACCCAGGTGGCAGGCCCTTTTCTGTTATCTGCCTAAGGGGGCATTGTGACATCATAACTCTGCACTGGTCACCCAGGTGACAGGCTCTTGTGTGTGATCTGCCTAAGGGGGCGTTGTGACATGAGAAGTCTGCACTAGTCCCACAGGAGAGAGGCCCTTGTGTGTGATCTGCCTAAGGGGCATTGTGACATCAAAGCTCTGCACTGGGCCCCGTGGTGAGAGGCGTTTTACTGTGATCAGTCTAAGGGTGTATTGTGACATCATAACTCTTCATTGGTCACCCAGGTGACAGGCCATTGACTGTGATCTGCCTAAGGGGGCATTGTGATATCATAAATCAGCACTAGTCAACTTGGTGTCAGGCCCTTGTCTGTGATCTGCCTAAGTTACATTGTGACATCATAACTCTGCACTGGTTACCCAGGTGACAGGCCCTTTTCTGTTATCTGCCTAAGGGGATATTGTGACATCATAACTCTGCACTCGTCACCCAGGTGACAGGCCCTTGTCTGTGATCTGCCTAAGGGGGCATTGTGACATCACAAGTCTGCACTCTTCACCCAGGAGACAGGCCCTTGTCTGTTACCTTCCTAAGGGGCACTGTGACATCATAACTCTGCACTGGGCACCGAGGTGAGAGGCCTTTGTCTGTGATCTGCCTAAGGGTGTATTGTGACATCATAAGTCTGCACTGGTGTCCCAGGTGACAGCCCTTGTCTGTCTTCTCCCTAAGGGGGCACTGTGACATCATAAATCCACACTAGTTAACCAAGTGACAGGCTCTTCTCTGTGATCTGCCTAAGGGGCATTGTGACATCATAACTCTGCACTGGTTACCCAGGTGACAGGACCTTCTCTGTGATCTACCTAAGGGGGCATTCTGACATCATAACTCTGCATTGTGCACCCAGGTGACAGGCCC
The DNA here is from genome assembly GCF_028858775.2 of Pan troglodytes. NCBI lineage: Eukaryota > Metazoa > Chordata > Mammalia > Primates > Hominidae > Pan > Pan troglodytes. Next base: position 252,601 of record NC_072415.2, on the reverse strand, counting down.
TTTTCTGTGATATGCCTAAGCGGGCATTGTGTCATCATAACTCTGCACTGGGCACCCAGGTGGATGGACCTTGTCTGTTATCTGCCTAAGGGTGTATTGTGACTTCATAATTCTGCACTGGTCACCCAAGTGACAGGCCCTTGTCTGTGATCTGCCAAAGGGGGCATTGTGACATCATAACTCCCCATTGGTCACCCAGGTGACAGGCGTTTGTCTGTGCTCTGGCCTAAGGGGGCATTATGACATCATAACTCTGCACTGGGCACCCAGGTGACTGTCCCTTGTCTGTGATCTGCGTAAGGGAGTGTTCTGACATCATAAATCTGCACTGGTCACCCAGGTGACAGACCCTTGTCTGTGATCTGCCTAAGGGGGCATTGTGACATCAAAATTCTGTAATGGTCACCCTGGTCGCAGGCCCTTGTCTGTTATCTGCCTAAGGGGGCATTGTCACATCATAACTCTGCACTGGTCACCCAGGTGACAGGCCCATGTCTGTGAACTGCCTGTGGGGCATTGTGACATCATAACTCTGCACTGCTTACCCAGGTGACATGATCTTGTCTGTGATCTGCCTAAGGGGGCATTGTGACATCATAACTCTGCACTGGGCACTCAGGTGAGAGGCCCTTGTCTGTTATCTGCCTAAGGGGGTATTGTGACATCATGATTCTTCACTTGTCACCCAGGTGATAGGCCACTGACTGTGATCTGCCTAAGGGGGCATTGTGACATCATAACTCTGCAATGGTTATCCTGGTGACAGGCCTTTCTCTTTGATGTGCCTAATGGGGCATTGTGACTTCATAAACCTGCACTGGTCCCACAGGTGACAGGCCCTTCTGTGTGATCTTCCTACGAGGGCATTGTGACATCATAAATCTACACAAGTTAACCAGGTGACAGGCCCTTGTCTGTGATCTGCCTGAAGGGGCATTGTGACATCACAACTCTGCACTGGGTACCCAGGTGAGAGACCCTTGTCTGTGATCTGTCTAAGGGGGTATTGTGACATCATAATTCTGCACTGGTCACCCAGGTGACAGGCCACTGACTGTGATCCACCTAAGGGGGCATTGTGACATCTTAACTCTGCACTGATCACCCTGGTGACAGGCCCTTTTCTGGGATCTGCCTAAGGGGGCATTGTGACATCATAACCCTGTACTGGTCACACAAGTGACAGGCCCTTGTGTGTGATCTGCCTGAGGGTGCGTTGTGACATCATAACTCTGCACTGTACACCCAGGTGACAGTCCCTTGTCTGTGATGTGCCTCAGGGGGCATTGTGAGATCATAACTCTGTACTGGTCACCCATGTGACAGGCGCTTATCTGTGATCTGCCTAAGGGCGCATTGTTACATCATTACTCTGCACTGGGCACCCAGGTGACAATCCCAAGTCCATGACCTGCCTAAAGGGGTATTGTGATATCATAACTCTGCACTGGGCAGTCAGGTGACAGGACCTTGTCTGTGATCTGTCTAAGAGGGCATTGTGACATCATAAAAATGCATTCGGCACCCAGGTGACAGTCCCTTGTCTGTGATCTGCCAAAGGGTGTATTGTGACAACGTAACTCTGCACCGGTCACCCATTTTACAGGTCTTGTCTGCCTAAGGGGCATTGTGACGTAATAACTCTGCACTGGCCACCCAGGTGACAGGCCCTTGTCTGTGATCTCCCTAAGGGGGCATTGTGAGATCATAACTCTGCACTGGTCACCCAGGTTACAGGCCCTTGTCTGAGATCTTCCTAAGGGGCATTGTGACATCATAACTATGCACTGGAAACCCAGGTGACAGGCCCTTGTCTATGATCTGCCTAAGGGGACATTTTGACATCATAACACTGCATTGGTTACCCAGGTGACATGCCCTTTTTTGTGATCTGCCTAAGGGGGCATTGGGACATCATAATCCAGCACTGGTCACCCAGATGACAGGGCCTTGTCTGTGATGTGCTAAGGGGGCAATGTGACATCATAACTCTGCAGTGGTCACCCAGGTGACAGTCCCTTGTCTGTGATCTAACTAAGGGTTCATTGTGACATCATAACCCTGCACTGGTAACCCAGGAGAAATACCCTTGTCTTTGATCTGCCTAAGGGGACATTGTGACATCGTAACTCTGCACTGGTCATCCAGGTGTCAGACCCTTGGCTGTAATCCGCCTAAGGTGGCATTGTGACATCATAACCCTGCACTGGTCACACTGGTGACAGGCCCTTGTGTGTGGTCTGCCAGAGGGGGCATTGTGACAGCATAAGTCTGCACTGGTCACCCAGGTGACAGGCCCTTGTCTGTGATCTGCCTGAGCGTTCATTGTGACATCATAACTCTGCACTGGTAACCCAGGGGACAGGCCCTTGTCTGTGATCTACAAAAGGGGGCACTGTGGCACCATAACTCTGTACTGTTCACCCAGATCACAGGCCCTTATATGTGATCTGCCTAAGGTGTCATTGTGACATCATAACTCTGCACTGGGCACCCAGTCGACAGTCCCTTGTCTGTGATCTGCCTAAGGGAGTATTGTGTCATAACTGCGCTGGTCACCCAGGTGACAGACCCTTGTCTGTGATCTGCCTAAGGGGGCATTGTGACATCATAATTCTGCAGTGGTCACCCAGGTGACAGGCCTTTGTCTGTTATCTGCCTAAGGGGGCATTGTGACATCATATCTCTGCACTGGGCACCCAGGTGTCAGTCCCCTGTCTGTGATCTGCCTCAGGCGGCATTGTGACATCATAAGTCTGCACTAGTTACACAGGTGACAGGCCATTGTCTGTGATATGCATAAGTGGCATTGTGACATCATAACTCTGCACTGGTCATCCAGGTGTCAGACCCTTGGCTGTAATCTGCCTAAGGGGGCATTGTGACATCATAACTCTGCATTGGTCACCCAGGTGACAGTACCTTGTCTGTGATCTGCCTAAGGGGGCATTGTGATATGATAATTCTGCACTGGTCTCCCAGGTGACAGACCCTTGTCTGTGGACTGCATAAGGGTGCTTTGTGACATCATAACACTGCACTGGTCACCCAGGTGAAAGACCCTTGTCTTTGATCTGCCCAAGGTGCCATTGTGACATCATAACTGTGCACTGGTCACCCAGGTGACAGACCCTTGTCTGTGATTTGCCTAAGGGGGAATTGTGACATCATAATTCTGCAATGGTCACCCAGGTGACAGGCCCTTGTCTGTGATCTTCCTAAGTGGGTATTTTGTCATCATAACTCTGGACTGGACAACCTGGTGACAGGCCCTTTTCTGTGATCTGCCTAAGAGGGCATTGTGACATCATAACTCTGCACTGGTTACCCAGGTGGCAGGCCCTTTTCTGTTATCTGCCTAAGGGGGCATTGTGACATCATAACTCTGCACTGGTCACCCAGGTGACAGGCTCTTGTGTGTGATCTGCCTAAGGGGGCGTTGTGACATGAGAAGTCTGCACTAGTCCCACAGGAGAGAGGCCCTTGTGTGTGATCTGCCTAAGGGGCATTGTGACATCAAAGCTCTGCACTGGGCCCCGTGGTGAGAGGCGTTTTACTGTGATCAGTCTAAGGGTGTATTGTGACATCATAACTCTGCATTGGTCACCCAGGTGACAGGCCATTGACTGTGATCTGCCTAAGGGGGCATTGTGATATCATAAATCAGCACTAGTCAACTTGGTGTCAGGCCCTTGTCTGTGATCTGCCTAAGTTACATTGTGACATCATAACTCTGCACTGGTTACCCAGGTGACAGGCCCTTTTCTGTTATCTGCCTAAGGGGGTATTGTGACATCATAACTCTGCACTCATCACCCAGGTGACAGGCCCTTGTCTGTGATCTCCCTAAGGGGGCATTGTGACATCACAAGTCTGCACTCTTCACCCAGGAGACAGGCCCTTGTCTGTTACCTTCCTAAGGGGCACTGTGACATCATAACTCTGCACTGGGCACCGAGGTGAGAGGCCTTTGTCTGTGATCTGCCTAAGGGTGTATTGTGACATCATAAGTCTGCACTGGTGTCCCAGGTGACAGGCCCTTGTCTGTCTTCTCCCTAAGGGGGCACTGTGACATCATAAATCCACACTAGTTAACCAAGTGACAGGCTCTTCTCTGTGATCTGCCTAAGGGGCATTGTGACATCATAACTCTGCACTGGTTACCCAGGTGACAGGACCTTCTCTGTGATCTACCTAAGGGGGCATTCTGACATCATAACTCTGCATTGTGCACCCAGGTGACAGGCCCTTTTCTGTGATATGCCTAAGCGGGCATTGTGACAACATAACTCTGCACTGGTCACCCAGGTGACAGGCTCTTGTGTGTGATCTGCCTAAGGGGGCGTTGTGACATGAGAAGTCTGCACTAGTCCCACAGGAGAGAGTCCCTTGTGTGTGATCTGCCTAAGGGGCATTGTGACATCAAAGCTCTGCACTGGGCCCCGAGGTCAGAGGCGTTTTACTGTGATCAGTCTAAGGGTGTATTGTGACATCATAACTCTGCATTGGTCACCCAGGTGACAGGCCATTGACTGTGATCTGCCTAAGGGGGCATTGTGATATCATAAATCAGCACTAGTCAACTTGGTGTCAGGCCCTTGTCTGTGATCTGCCTAAGTTACATTGTGACATCATAACTCTGCACTGGTTACCCAGGTGACAGGCCCTTTTCTGTTATCTGCCTAAGGGGGTATTGTGACATCATAACTCTGCACTCGTCACCCAGGTGACAGGCCCTTGTCTGTGATCTGCCTAAGGGGGCATTGTGACATCACAAGTCTGCACTCTTCACCCAGGAGACAGGCCCTTGTCTGTTACCTTCCTAAGGGGCACTGTGACATCATAACTCTGCACTGGGCACCGAGGTGAGAGGCCTTTGTCTGTGATCTGCCTAAGGGTGTATTGTGACATCATAAGTCTGCACTGGTGTCCCAGGTGACAGGCCCTTGTCTGTCTTCTCCCTAAGGGGGCACTGTGACATCATAAATCCACACTAGTTAACCAAGTGACAGGCTCTTCTCTGTGATCTGCCTAAGGGGCATTGTGACATCATAACTCTGCACTGGTTACCCAGGTGACAGGACCTTCTCTGTGATCTACCTAAGGGGGCATTCTGACATCATAACTCTGCATTGTGCACCCAGGTGACAGGCCCTTTTCTGTGATATGCCTAAGCGGGCATTGTGTCATCATAACTCTGCACTGGGCACCCAGGTGGATGGCCCTTGTCTGTTATCTGCCTAAGGGTGTATTGTGACTTCATAATTCTGCACTGGTCACCCAAGTGACAGGCCCTTGTCTGTGATCTGCCAAAGGGGGCATTGTGACATCATAACTCCCCATTGGTCACCCAGGTGACAGGCGTTTGTCTGTGCTCTGGCCTAAGGGGGCATTATGACATCATAACTCTGCACTGGGCACCCAGGTGACTGTCCCTTGTCTGTGATCTGCGTAAGGGAGTGTTCTGACATCATAAATCTGCACTGGTCACCCAGGTGACAGACCCTTGTCTGTGATCTGCCTAAGGGGGCATTGTGACATCAAAATTCTGTAATGGTCACCCTGGTCGCAGGCCCTTGTCTGTTATCTGCCTAAGGGGGCATTGTCACATCATAACTCTGCACTGGTCACCCAGGTGACAGGCCCATGTCTGTGAACTGCCTGTGGGGCATTGTGACATCATAACTCTGCACTGCTTACCCAGGTGACATGATCTTGTCTGTGATCTGCCTAAGGGGGCATTGTGACATCATAACTCTGCACTGGGCACTCAGGTGAGAGGCCCTTGTCTGTTATCTGCCTAAGGGGGTATTGTGACATCATGATTCTTCACTTGTCACCCAGGTGATAGGCCACTGACTGTGATCTGCCTAAGGGGGCATTGTGACATCATAACTCTGCAATGGTTATCCTGGTGACAGGCCTTTCTCTTTGATGTGCCTAATGGGGCATTGTGACTTCATAAACCTGCACTGGTCCCACAGGTGACAGGCCCTTCTGTGTGATCTTCCTACGAGGGCATTGTGACATCATAAATCTACACAAGTTAACCAGGTGACAGGCCCTTGTCTGTGATCTGCCTGAAGGGGCATTGTGACATCACAACTCTGCACTGGGTACCCAGGTGAGAGACCCTTGTCTGTGATCTGTCTAAGGGGGTATTGTGACATCATAATTCTGCACTGGTCACCCAGGTGACAGGCCACTGACTGTGATCCACCTAAGGGGGCATTGTGACATCTTAACTCTGCACTGATCACCCTGGTGACAGGCCCTTTTCTGGGATCTGCCTAAGGGGGCATTGTGACATCATAACCCTGTACTGGTCACACAAGTGACAGGCCCTTGTGTGTGATCTGCCTGAGGGTGCGTTGTGACATCATAACTCTGCACTGTACACCCAGGTGACAGTCCCTTGTCTGTGATGTGCCTCAGGGGGCATTGTGAGATCATAACTCTGTACTGGTCACCCATGTGACAGGCGCTTATCTGTGATCTGCCTAAGGGCGCATTGTTACATCATTACTCTGCACTGGGCACCCAGGTGACAATCCCAAGTCCATGACCTGCCTAAAGGGGTATTGTGATATCATAACTCTGCACTGGGCAGTCAGGTGACAGGACCTTGTCTGTGATCTGTCTAAGAGGGCATTGTGACATCATAAAAATGCATTCGGCACCCAGGTGACAGTCCCTTGTCTGTGATCTGCCAAAGGGTGTATTGTGACAACGTAACTCTGCACCGGTCACCCATTTTACAGGTCTTGTCTGCCTAAGGGGCATTGTGACGTAATAACTCTGCACTGGCCACCCAGGTGACAGGCCCTTGTCTGTGATCTCCCTAAGGGGGCATTGTGAGATCATAACTCTGCACTGGTCACCCAGGTTACAGGCCCTTGTCTGAGATCTTCCTAAGGGGCATTGTGACATCATAACTATGCACTGGAAACCCAGGTGACAGGCCCTTGTCTATGATCTGCCTAAGGGGACATTTTGACATCATAACACTGCATTGGTTACCCAGGTGACATGCCCTTTTTTGTGATCTGCCTAAGGGGGCATTGGGACATCATAATCCAGCACTGGTCACCCAGATGACAGGGCCTTGTCTGTGATGTGCTAAGGGGGCAATGTGACATCATAACTCTGCAGTGGTCACCCAGGTGACAGTCCCTTGTCTGTGATCTAACTAAGGGTTCATTGTGACATCATAACCCTGCACTGGTAACCCAGGAGAAATACCCTTGTCTTTGATCTGCCTAAGGGGACATTGTGACATCGTAACTCTGCACTGGTCATCCAGGTGTCAGACCCTTGGCTGTAATCCGCCTAAGGTGGCATTGTGACATCATAACCCTGCACTGGTCACACTGGTGACAGGCCCTTGTGTGTGGTCTGCCAGAGGGGGCATTGTGACAGCATAAGTCTGCACTGGTCACCCAGGTGACAGGCCCTTGTCTGTGATCTGCCTGAGCGTTCATTGTGACATCATAACTCTGCACTGGTAACCCAGGGGACAGGCCCTTGTCTGTGATCTACAAAAGGGGGCACTGTGGCACCATAACTCTGTACTGTTCACCCAGATCACAGGCCCTTATATGTGATCTGCCTAAGGTGTCATTGTGACATCATAACTCTGCACTGGGCACCCAGTCGACAGTCCCTTGTCTGTGATCTGCCTAAGGGAGTATTGTGTCATAACTGCGCTGGTCACCCAGGTGACAGACCCTTGTCTGTGATCTGCCTAAGGGGGCATTGTGACATCATAATTCTGCAGTGGTCACCCAGGTGACAGGCCTTTGTCTGTTATCTGCCTAAGGGGGCATTGTGACATCATATCTCTGCACTGGGCACCCAGGTGTCAGTCCCCTGTCTGTGATCTGCCTCAGGCGGCATTGTGACATCATAAGTCTGCACTAGTTACACAGGTGACAGGCCATTGTCTGTGATATGCATAAGTGGCATTGTGACATCATAACTCTGCACTGGTCATCCAGGTGTCAGACCCTTGGCTGTAATCTGCCTAAGGGGGCATTGTGACATCATAACTCTGCATTGGTCACCCAGGTGACAGTACCTTGTCTGTGATCTGCCTAAGGGGGCATTGTGATATGATAATTCTGCACTGGTCTCCCAGGTGACAGACCCTTGTCTGTGGACTGCATAAGGGTGCTTTGTGACATCATAACACTGCACTGGTCACCCAGGTGAAAGACCCTTGTCTTTGATCTGCCCAAGGTGCCATTGTGACATCATAACTGTGCACTGGTCACCCAGGTGACAGACCCTTGTCTGTGATTTGCCTAAGGGGGAATTGTGACATCATAATTCTGCAATGGTCACCCAGGTGACAGGCCCTTGTCTGTGATCTTCCTAAGTGGGTATTTTGTCATCATAACTCTGGACTGGACAACCTGGTGACAGGCCCTTTTCTGTGATCTGCCTAAGAGGGCATTGTGACATCATAACTCTGCACTGGTTACCCAGGTGGCAGGCCCTTTTCTGTTATCTGCCTAAGGGGGCATTGTGACATCATAACTCTGCACTGGTCACCCAGGTGACAGGCTCTTGTGTGTGATCTGCCTAAGGGGGCGTTGTGACATGAGAAGTCTGCACTAGTCCCACAGGAGAGAGGCCCTTGTGTGTGATCTGCCTAAGGGGCATTGTGACATCAAAGCTCTGCACTGGGCCCCGTGGTGAGAGGCGTTTTACTGTGATCAGTCTAAGGGTGTATTGTGACATCATAACTCTGCATTGGTCACCCAGGTGACAGGCCATTGACTGTGATCTGCCTAAGGGGGCATTGTGATATCATAAATCAGCACTAGTCAACTTGGTGTCAGGCCCTTGTCTGTGATCTGCCTAAGTTACATTGTGACATCATAACTCTGCACTGGTTACCCAGGTGACAGGCCCTTTTCTGTTATCTGCCTAAGGGGGTATTGTGACATCATAACTCTGCACTCATCACCCAGGTGACAGGCCCTTGTCTGTGATCTCCCTAAGGGGGCATTGTGACATCACAAGTCTGCACTCTTCACCCAGGAGACAGGCCCTTGTCTGTTACCTTCCTAAGGGGCACTGTGACATCATAACTCTGCACTGGGCACCGAGGTGAGAGGCCTTTGTCTGTGATCTGCCTAAGGGTGTATTGTGACATCATAAGTCTGCACTGGTGTCCCAGGTGACAGGCCCTTGTCTGTCTTCTCCCTAAGGGGGCACTGTGACATCATAAATCCACACTAGTTAACCAAGTGACAGGCTCTTCTCTGTGATCTGCCTAAGGGGCATTGTGACATCATAACTCTGCACTGGTTACCCAGGTGACAGGACCTTCTCTGTGATCTACCTAAGGGGGCATTCTGACATCATAACTCTGCATTGTGCACCCAGGTGACAGGCCCTTTTCTGTGATATGCCTAAGCGGGCATTGTGACAACATAACTCTGCACTGGTCACCCAGGTGACAGGCTCTTGTGTGTGATCTGCCTAAGGGGGCGTTGTGACATGAGAAGTCTGCACTAGTCCCACAGGAGAGAGTCCCTTGTGTGTGATCTGCCTAAGGGGCATTGTGACATCAAAGCTCTGCACTGGGCCCCGAGGTCAGAGGCGTTTTACTGTGATCAGTCTAAGGGTGTATTGTGACATCATAACTCTGCATTGGTCACCCAGGTGACAGGCCATTGACTGTGATCTGCCTAAGGGGGCATTGTGATATCATAAATCAGCACTAGTCAACTTGGTGTCAGGCCCTTGTCTGTGATCTGCCTAAGTTACATTGTGACATCATAACTCTGCACTGGTTACCCAGGTGACAGGCCCTTTTCTGTTATCTGCCTAAGGGGGTATTGTGACATCATAACTCTGCACTCGTCACCCAGGTGACAGGCCCTTGTCTGTGATCTGCCTAAGGGGGCATTGTGACATCACAAGTCTGCACTCTTCACCCAGGAGACAGGCCCTTGTCTGTTACCTTCCTAAGGGGCACTGTGACATCATAACTCTGCACTGGGCACCGAGGTGAGAGGCCTTTGTCTGTGATCTGCCTAAGGGTGTATTGTGACATCATAAGTCTGCACTGGTGTCCCAGGTGACAGGCCCTTGTCTGTCTTCTCCCTAAGGGGGCACTGTGACATCATAAATCCACACTAGTTAACCAAGTGACAGGCTCTTCTCTGTGATCTGCCTAAGGGGCATTGTGACATCATAACTCTGCACTGGTTACCCAGGTGACAGGACCTTCTCTGTGATCTACCTAAGGGGGCATTCTGACATCATAACTCTGCATTGTGCACCCAGGTGACAGGCCCTTTTCTGTGATATGCCTAAGCGGGCATTGTGTCATCATAACTCTGCACTGGGCACCCAGGTGGATGGCCCTTGTCTGTTATCTGCCTAAGGGTGTATTGTGACTTCATAATTCTGCACTGGTCACCCAAGTGACAGGCCCTTGTCTGTGATCTGCCAAAGGGGGCATTGTGACATCATAACTCCCCATTGGTCACCCAGGTGACAGGCGTTTGTCTGTGCTCTGGCCTAAGGGGGCATTATGACATCATAACTCTGCACTGGGCACCCAGGTGACTGTCCCTTGTCTGTGATCTGCGTAAGGGAGTGTTCTGACATCATAACTCTGCACTGGTCACCCAGGTGACAGACCCTTGTCTGTGATCTGCCTAAGGGGGCATTGTGACATCAAAATTCTGTAATGGTCACCCTGGTCGCAGGCCCTTGTCTGTTATCTGCCTAAGGGGGCATTGTCACATCATAACTCTGCACTGGTCACCCAGGTGACAGGCCTATGTCTGTGAACTGCCTGTGGGGCATTGTGACATCATAACTCAGCACTGATTACCCAGGTGACAGGCCTTTGCTGTGATCTGCCTTAGGGGGCACTGTGACATCATAACTCTGCATTGCGCACCCAGGTGACAGGCCCTTGTCTGTTATCTGCCTAAAGGGGCATTGTGACATCATAACTCTGCACTGGGCACCCAAATGAGAGACCCTTGTCTATGGTCTGTCTAAGGGGGTATTGTGACATCATAATACTGCACTGGTCACCAAGATGACAGGCCACTGACTGTAATCTGCCTAAGGGGGCATTGTGACATCATAACTCTGCACTGATCAACCTGCTGACAGGCATTTGTCTGTGATCTGCCTAAGGGGGCATTGTGACATCATAAACCTGCAATGGTCACACAGGTGACAGGCCCTTCTGTGTGTTTTGCCTGAGGGTGTATTGTGACATCATAACACTGCACTGGTCACCCAGGTGACAGGCCCTTGTCTGTGATCTGCCTCAGGGGGCATTGTGATATCATAACTCTGCACTCGTCACCCAGGTGACAGGCCCTTATCTGTGATCTGCCTAAGGGGGCATTGTTACATCATTACTCTGCACTGGGCACCCAGGTGACAATCTCATGTCTATGATCTGCCTAAAGGGGTATTGTGATACCATAACTCTGCACTGGGCACCCAGGTTCCAGGACCTTGACTGTGATCTGCCTAAGGGGGCATTGTGACATCATAAATCTGCAATGGGCACCTAGGTGACAGTCCCTTCTCTGCGATCTGCCTAAGGGGGTATTGTGACAACATAACTCTGCACTGGTCATCCATTTTACAGGTCTTTTTCTGTGATCTGCCTAAGGGGGAATTGTGATGTAATAACTCTCCACTGGGCACCCAGGTGACAGGCCCTTGTCTGTGATCTGCCTAAGGGGGCATTGTGACATCATAACACTGCACTGGGCACCCAGAGGTCAGGCCCTTGTCTGTGATATGCCTAAAGGGGCATTGTGACATTATAAGTATGAACTGGTCACCCAAGTGACAGGCCCTTGTCTGTGGTCTGCCTAAGGGGACATTGTGACATCATAACACTGCACTGGTCACGCAGGTGACATGCCCTTTTTTGTGATCTGCAAAAGGGGGCAGTGTGACATCATAACTCTGTACTGGTCACCAAGGTCACAGGCCCTTATCTGTGATCTGCCTAAGGGGTCATTGTGACATCATAACTCTGCGCTGAGCACCCAGGTGACAATCCTTTGTCTGTGATCTTCCTAAGGGAGTATTGTGACACCATAAATCTGCACCCTTGTCTGTTATCTTCCTATGGTGGCATTGTGACATCATAAATCTATACTGGGCACCCTGGTGTCAGGCCCTTGTCTGTGATCTGCCTAACGCGGCATTGTGACATCATAAGTCTGCACTTGTCACACAGGTGCCAGGCCATTGTCTGTGATATGCGCAAGTGGCATTGTGACATCATAACACTGCACTGGTCACTCAGGTAACATGCCCTTGTCTGTGATCTTCCTAAGTGGGCATTTTGTCATCATAACTCTGCATTGGTCACCCTGCTGACAGGCCCTTGTCTGTTATCTGCATAAGGGGGCTTTGTGACATCATAACCCTACACTGGTCACCCGGGTGAAAGACCCTTCTCTTTGATCTGCCTAAGGGGCCATTGTGACATCATAATTGTGCACTGGTGAATCAGTTGACAGACCCTTGTCTGTGATCTGCCTAAGGGGGAATTGTGATATCATAACTCTGCAATGGACACCCATTTGACAGACCCTTTTCTGTGATATGCCTAAGGGGGCATTGTGACATCATAATTCTGCAATGGTCACCCAGGTGACAGGCCCTTCTCTGTGATCTTCGTGAGTGGGTATTTTGTCATCATAACTCTGCACTGGACACCCAGGTTACAATCCCTTGTCTGTGATCTGCCTAAGGGGGCATTGGGACATCATAATCCTGCACTGGTCACCCAGGTGGCAGGGCCTTGTCTATGATGTGCTAAGGAGGCATTGTGACATCATAACTCTGCACTGTTCACCCAGGTGACCGGCCCTTTTCTGTTATCTGCCTAAGGGGGCATTGTGACATCCTAACTCTGCACTGGTCACCCAGGTGACAGGCTCTTGTCTGTGACCTGCCTAAGGGGGCATTGTGACATCATATGTCTGCATTAGTCCCCCAAGAGACAGGCCCTTTTGTGTGATCTTCGTAAGGGGCATTGTGACATCATAATTCTGAACTGGGCACCCAGGTGACAGGCCCTTGTCTGTGATCAGCCTAAGGGGGCATTGTGACATCATAATTCTGCAGTGGTCACCCGGGTGACAGTCCACTGTCTGTGATATGCGTAAGGGGGCATTGTGACATCATAACTCTGCACTGGTCACACAGCAGACAGGCCCTTGCATGTGATCTGCCTGAGGAGGCATTGTTACTTCATAACTCTGCACTGGCCACCCAGGGGAAAGACCCTTGTCTGTGATCTGCCTAAGGGGGCATTGTGGCATCATAACTCTCTACTCGTCACCCATGTGATAGCCCTTGTCTGTGATCTCCGTAAGGGGACATTGTGACATCATAAGTCTACACTAGTCACCCAGGTGTCAGGCCCTTGTGTGTGATCTACCTAAGGGTCATTGTGACATCACAACTCTGCACTGGTCACCCAGGTGACTGGACCTTGTCTGTGATCTACCTAAGGGGGCATTGTGACATCATATCTCTACCATGGGCACCCAGGTGACAGGCCCTTGTCTGTGATCTGCCTAAGGCCGCATTCTGACATCATAACTCTGCACTGGGCACCCAGGTGAGAGGCCCTTGCTGTGATCTGCCTAAGTGGGTATTGTGACATCATAGTTCTGCACTGGTCTCCCTGGTGACAGGCCTTGGACTGTGATCTGACTAAGCGCATTGTGACATCATAACTCGGCACTGGTCACCAAGGTGACAGGCCCTTATCTGTGATATGCCTAAGGGTCATTGTGACATCATAACTCTGCACTGGGCTCCCAGGTGACAGTCCCTTGTCTGTGATCTGCGTAAGGGGTATAGTGAAATCATAACTCTGCACTGGGCAAACAGGTGACCGACCCTTGTCTTTTATCTGCCTAACAGTACATTGTGACATCATAACTCTGCACTGGTCTCCGAGGTGACAGACCCTTACCTGTGATCTGCCTAAGGGGCAATGTGACATAATAACTTGGTACTGATCACCCAGGTGACAGGCCACTGTCTGTGATCTGCCTAAGGGGGCATTGTGACATCATAACTATGTACTGGTTACCCAGGTGACAGGACGTTTTCTGTGATCTTCCAAAGGGGGCATTGTGACATCATAAGTCTGCACTGGTCACCCAGGTGACAGGCCACGGACTGTGATCTGCTTAAGGGGGCATTGTCACATCATAACCCTGCACTGCTCAAACAGGTGACAGGCCCTTGTGTGTGATCTGCCTGAGGTGGCATTGTGACATCGTAACTCTGTACTGGTCACCCAGGCGACAGGCCCTTGTCAGTGATCTGCCTGAGGGTGCATTTTGACATCGTACCCCTGCATTGGTCACCCAGGAGAGAGGTCCTTGTCTTTGATCTGCCTAAGGGGCATTGTGACATCATTACTCTGCACTGGTCACCCAGGAGGCAGGACCTTTTCTGTGATCTGCCTAAGTGGGAATTGAGACATCATAATTCTGCACTGGTCACCCAGGTGACATGCCACTGGCTGAGATCTGCGTAAGGGGGCATTGTGACATCATAACTCTGCACTGGTCACCTGGTGAGAGGCCTCTGTCTGTGATCTGCGTAAGGGGGTATTCTGACATCATAACTCTGTACTGGTCTCCCAGGTGACAGGTCCTTATCTGTGATCTGCCTTAGGGGACATTTTGACATCATAACTACGCAGTGCTAACCCACGTGACAAGCCCTTGTCTGTGATCTCATTAAGGGAGTATTATGACATCATTACTCTGCACTGGTCACCCAGGTGACATACCCTTGTCAGTGATCTGTCTATGGGGGAATTGTGACATCATAATTCTACAATGGTCACCCAGGTGACAGGCCCCTGTCTGTTTTCCGCCTAATGGCGCATTGTGACATCATAACTCTGCACTGGTCACCCTCGTGGCAGGCCTTTGTCTGTGATCTGCCTAAGGGGGCATTGTGACATCATAAACCTACACTGGTCACACAGGTGACAGGCCCTTGTGTGTGATCTGCCTGAGGTGGCATTGTGACATCATAAGTCTACACTGTTCACCCTCGTGTCAGGCCCCTGTCTGTGATTAGCCTAAATGTCATTGTGACATCTTAACTCTGCAATAGTTACCCAGGTGACCGGCACTTGTCTGTGATCTGCCTAAGGGGGCATTGTGACATCAGAACTCTGCACTGGGCACCCCGGTGACAGTCCCTTGTCTGTGATCTCATTAAGGGAGTATTACGACATCATAACTCTGCACTGGTCACCCAGGTGACAGACACTTGTCAGTGATCTGCCTAAGGGGGCATTGTGACATCACAACTCTGCACTAGTCACCCAGGTGACAGGCCCTTGTCTGTCATCTGCGTAAGGGGCGTTCTGACATCATAACTCTGCACTGGTAACCCAGGTGACAGGACGTTGTCTGTGATCTGCCTAAGGGGGCATTGTGACATCATAACTCTGCATTGGGCACCCAGGTGGCTGGCCCTTGTCTGTGATCTGCCTAAGGGGGCATTGTGACATCATAACTCTGTAATGGTCACCGAGGTGACAGGCCCTTGTGTGTGATCTGCCTAACGGGGCATTGTGACATCGTAAGTCTGCACTAGTCACCCAGGTGACAGGACCTTGTCTGTATTCTGGCTAAGGGGCATTGTGGCATCATAACTCTGCAATAGTCACAGAAGTGACAGTCCCTTTTCTGTGATGTGCCTAAAGGGGCATTGTGACGTCATAACTCTGCACTAGTAACCCTGGTGACAGGCCTTTTCCTGTGATCTGCCTAAGGGTGCATGGTGACATCATAAACGTGCACTGCTCACACAGGTGACAGGCCCTTGTCTGTGATCTGCCTAAGGGTGCATTGTGACATCATAACTCTACACTAGTCACCCAGGTGACAGGCCCTTCTCTGTGATCTGCATAAGGGGGTATTGTGACATAATAACTCTGTACTGGTCACCCAGGTGACAGGTCCTTATCTTTTATCTGCCTCAGGGGGAATTGTGACATCATAACTCTGCACTGGTCACCCAGGTGATACGCCCTTTTCTGTGATCTGCCTAAGGGGGCATTGTGACATCATAAATCTGCACTGGTCAACCAGGTGATAGGCCCTTGTCTGTGATCTGCCTAATGGGGTATTCTGACATCATAACTATGCATTGGGCACCCAGGTGACAGGCCCTTGTCTGTGATCTCCCTAAGGGGCATTGTGACATCATAACCCTGCACTGGACACCCAGGTGACACGCCCTTGTCTATGATCTGCCTAAGAGGGCATTGTGACATCATTATTCTGCACTGGTGACCCAGGTGACAGGCCCTTTTATGTTATCTGCCTAAGGGGGCATTGTGACATCATAACTCTGCATTGGTCACCCAGATGACAGGCCCTTGTCTGTTATCTGCCTAAGGGGCATTGTGACATCATAAGTCTGCACTAGTCACCAAGGAGACAGGCCCTCATTTGTGACCGGCCTAAGGGGCATTGTGACATCAAAACTCTGCAGTGGGTACCCAGGTGAGAGGCCGTTGTGTGTAATCTGCCTAAGGGTGTATTGTGACATCATAATTCTGCACTGGTCACCCAGGTGATAGGCCCTTGTCTGTGATCTGCCTAAGGGGGCATTGTGACATCATAACTCTGCACAGGTCACCCTGTTGACAGGCCTTTGTCTGTGATCTGCCTAAGGGGCACTGTGACGTCATAACCCTGCACTGGACACCCAGGTGACAGGCCCTTGTCTGTGATCTGCCTCAGGGGGCAGTGTGACATCATTACTCTGTACTGGTCACCCAGGTGACAGGCCCTTATCTGTGATCTGCCTAAGGGGGCATTGTTACATCATAACTCTGCAATGGGCACCCAGGTGACAATCCCTTGTCTGTGATCTGACTGAAGGGGTATTGTGACATCATAAGTCTGCACTGGGCAGCCAGGTGACCGCCCATTGTCTTTGATCTGCCTAAGGGGGCATTGTGACATCATTACTTTGTACTGGTCAACCAGGTGACAGGCCCTTGTCTGTGATTTGCCTAAGGGGGCTTTGTGACATCATAACTCTGCACTGGACACTCAGGTGACAGTCCCTTGTCTATGATCTGCCAAAGGCGGTATTGTGACAACGTAACTCTGCACTGGTCACCCATGTTACAGGCCTTTGTCTGTGATCTGCCTTAGGGGGTATTGTGACATCACAACTCTGCACTGTGCTCCCAGGTGACAGGCGCTTGACTCTTATATGCCTAAGGTGGTATTGTGACATCATAATTCAGCACTGGTCACGCAGGTGACAGTCCCTTGTCTGTGATCTGCCTAAGGGGGCATTGTGACATCATAACTCTGCACTGGGCAACCAGGTGACAGTGCCTTGTCTGTGATCTGCCTAAGGGGTTATTGTGACAACATAACTCCGCACTGGTCACCCATGTTACAGGCCTTTGTCTGTGATCTGCCTAAGGGGGCATTGTGACATCATAACACTGCACTGGGCACCCAGGTGACAGGCCCTTGTCTGTGGTCTGCCTAAGGGGTCATTGTGACATCATAACTCTGCACTGGGCACCCATGTGACAGGCCCTTGTCTGTGATCAGCCTAAGGGGGCATTGTGACATCATAACTCTGCACGGGTCACCCAGGTGACAGGCCCTTGTCTGTCATCTGCCTGAGGGTGCATTGTGACATGATAACTCTGCATTGGTCACCGAGTTTACCAGCCCTTGTCTGTGATCTGCCTAAGGGGTCATTGTGACATCATAACTCTGCACTGGGCACCCATGTGACAGGCCCTTGTCTGTGATCAGCCTAAGGGGGCATTGTGACATCATAAGTCTCTACGGGTCACCCAGGTGACAGTCCTTTGTCTGTGATCTGCCTAATGGGGCATCGTGACATCATAACTCTGCACTGGTCACCCAGGTGACAGACCATTGTCTGTGATGTGCCTAACGGGGCATTGTGACATGGTAACTCTGCACTGGTCACCCACGTGACAGACCATTATCTGTGATCTGCTTAAGGGGGCATTGTGGGATCATAACCCTTCGCTGGTCACCCAGATGAAAGACCCTTTTCATTGATCTGCCTAAGGGGCCATTTTGACATCATAACTATGCACTGGTCACCCAGGTGACAGACGCTTGTCTGTGATCTGCCTTAGGGGGCATTGTGAAATCATAACCCTGCACTGGTCACACAGGTGACAAGCCCTTTATAGTTAACCGCCTAAGGGGGCATTGGGACATCATAACCCTACACTGGTCACCCAGGTGACAGGGCCTTGTGTGTGGTCTGCTAAGGCAGCATTGTGACATCATAAGTCTGCACTGATCAGCCAGGTGACAGTCCCTGGTCTGTGATGTGCCTAAGGGGGCATTGTGACGTCATAACTCTGCACTGGTCACCCAGGTGACAGGCCCTTGTCTGTGATCTGCCTGAGGGCGTATTGTGACATCATAACTCTACACTGGGCACGCAGGTTGCAGGCCCTTGTCTGTGATCTGCCTAAGGGTGCATTGTGACATCATAACACTGCGCTGGTAACCCAGGTCACAGACCCACGTCTGTGATCTGCCTAAGGCGGCATTGTGACTTAATAACTCTGCAGTGGTCTCCCAGGTGAGAGAACCTTGTCTGTGATCTGCCTAAGGGGCATTGTGACATCATAACCCTGCACTGGTCATCCAGGTGACAGGGCCCTGTCTGTGATCTGCTAAGGGTGCATTGTGACACCGTAAGTCTGCACTCGTCACCCAGGTGACAGTCCCTTTCCTCTGATCTGCCCAATGGGGCATTGTGACATCATAAGTCTGTACTGGTCAACCAGGTGACAGGCCCTTGTCTGTGATTTGCCTAAGGGGGCATTGTTACATCATAACTCTGCACTGGGCACCCGGGTGACAGGCCCTTGTCTGTGATCTGCCTAAGGGTGCATTGTGACATCATAACTCTGCACTGGGCACCCAGGTGACAATCCCTTGTCTGTTATCTGCCTAAGGGGACATTGTGACATCATAACACTGCACTGGTCATCCAGCTGACATGCCCTTTTTTGTGATCTGCGTAAGGGGGCATTGGGACATCATAACCCTGCACTGGTCATCGAGGTGACAGGGCCTTGTCTCTGATCTGCTACGGTGGCATTGTGACATCGTAAGGCTGCACTGGTCAACCAGGTGACAGTGCCTTGTCTTTGATCTCCCTAAGGGGCCACTGTGACATCATAACCATGCACTGGTCACCCAGGTGACAGACCACTGTCTGTGATCTGCCTAAGAGGTCATTGTGACATGATAACTCTGCACTGGTCACCCAGGTGACAGACCATTGACTGTGATCAGCGTAAGGGGGCATTGTGACATCATAACCCTGCACTGGGCACCTAGGTGAAAGACCCTTGTCTTTGATCTGCCTAAGGGGCCGTTGTGACATCATAACTCTGCACTGGTCACCCAGGTGTCAGACCCTTGTCTGTGATCTGCCTAAGGGGGCATTGTGACATCATAACCATGCACTGGTCACACAGGTGACAGGCCCTTGTGTGTGATCTGCCTGAGGGGGCATTGTTACATCATAAGTCTGTACTGGTCACCCAGGTTACAGGCCCTTGTCTGTGATCTGCCTGTGGGTGCATTGTGACATCATAATTCCGCACTGGTCACCAAGGTGACAGGCTCTTGTCTGTGATCTGCTAAGGGGGCATTGTGACATCATAACTCTGCACTGGTCACCCAGGTGACAGGACATTTTCTTTTATCTGCCTAATGGTGCATTCTGACATCATAACTCTGCACTGGTCAGTCAGGTGAAAGGGCCTTGTCTGTTATCTGCGTAAGTGGGCATTGTGACATCATAAGTCTGCGCTAGTCACCCAGGAGACAGGCCCTTGTCTGTGATCTGCCTAAGAGGCATTGTGACATCATAACCCTGCACTTGGCACCCAGGTGAGAGGCCTTTGTCTGTGATCTGCCTAAGAGTGTATTCTGACATCATAACTCCGCACTGTTCACCCAGGTGAGAGGCCCTTATCTGTGATCTGCCTAAGGGGGCATTGTGACATCATAAGTCTGCACTAGTCAACCAGGTGACAGGCCCTTGTCTGTGATCTCCCTAAGGGGCATTTTGACATCATGAATCTGCACTGTTTACCCAAGAGACAGGCCCTTGTCTGTGATCTGTCTAAGGGGGCATTTTGACATCATAACTCTGCATTGGGGACCCAGGTGAGAGGCCCTTGTCTGTGACCTGCCTAAGAGCGTATTGTGACATCTTAATTTTGCACTGATCACTCAGGTGACAGCAACTGACTGTGATCTGGCTAAGGGGGCATTGTGACATCAGAACTGCACTGGTCACCCTGGTTACAGGCCTTTGTCTGTGATCTGCCTAAGGGGCCATTGTGACATCATAATTCTGCACTGGTCACACAGGTGACAGACCCTTGTCTGTGATATGCCTAAGGGTGTATTGTGACATCATAACTCTGCACTGGTCACCCAGGTGACAGACCCTTGTCTGTGATCTGCCCAAGTGGGCATTGTGACATCATAAATCTGCACTAGTCCACCAGGTGACTGGCCCTTGTCTTTGATCTGCCTAAGGGGGCATTGTGACATCATAACTCTGCACTGGGCACCCAGGTGACAGGACCTTGTCTGTGATCTCCCTAAGGGGGCATTGTGATATCATAACTCTGCATTGGGCACCCAGGTGACAGGCCCTTGTCTGTGATCTGCCTGAGGATGCATTGTGACATCATAACACTGCACTGGTCACCCAGGTCACCGAACCTTGTCAGTGATTTGCCTAAGGGGGCACTGTGACATGATAACTCTGCACTGGTCACCCAGGTGACACACCCTTGTCTGTGATCTGCGTAAGGGGGCATTGTGACATCATAAACCTGCACTGGTCACCCAGGTGAAAGACCCTTGTCTTTGATATGCCTAAGGGGCAATTGTGACATCATAACTCTGCAATGGTCACCCAGGGTACATGCCCTTCTTTGTGATCTGCCTAAGGGGGCATTGGGACATCATAACCCTGCGCTGGTCACCCAGGTGACAGGGCCTTGTTTGTGATCTGCTAAGGGGGCATTGTGACATCATAAGTCCGAACTGGTCACCCAGGTGACAGTCTCTTGTCTCTGATCCGCCTAAGGGGGCATTGTGACATCATAAATCTGCACTGGTCACCCCGGTGACAGACCATTTTCTGTGATCTGCCTAAGGGGCATTGTTACATGATAACCCTGCACTGGTCACCCAGGTGACAGACCATTGTCTGTGATATGTGTAAGGGGGCATTGTGACACCATAACCCTGCAGTGGTCACACAGGTGTAAGACCCTTTTCTGTGATCTGCCTAATGCGGCATCGTGACATCATAACTCTGCACTGGTCACCCAGGTGACAGACCATTGCCTGTAATCTGCCTAAGGGAGCATTGTGACATGATAACTCTGGACTGGTCACCCATGAGACAGGCCCTTTTCTGTTATCTGTCTAATGTTGCATTGTGATATCATAATTCTGCACTGGTCAGCCAGGTGAAAGGGCTTTGTCTGTTATCTGCCTAAGGGGTCATTGTGACATCATAAGTCTGCACTAGTCACCCAGGAGACAGGCCCTTGTCTGTGATCTGCCTAACAGGCATTGTGACATCATAACCCTCCACTGGGCACCCAGGTGAGAGGCCTCTGTCTGTGATCTGCCTAAGGGGGCATTGTGACATCATAACTCTGCACTGGGCACCCAGGTAATAGGCCCTTGTCTGTGACCTGACTAAGAGGATATTGCGACTTCATAATTCTGCACTGATCACCCAGGTGACAGGCAACTGACTGTGATCTGGCTAAGGGGGCATTGTGACATCAGAACTGCACTGGTCACCCTGGTGACAGGCCTTTGTCTGTGATCTGCCTTAGGGTCCATTGTGACATCATAACTCTGCACTGGTCACACAGGTGACAGACCCTTGTCTGTGATCTGCCTAAGGGGCATTGTGACATGATAAGTCTTCACTGCTCACCCAGGTGACAGACCAATGTCTGTGATCTGCGTAAGGGGGCATTGTGACATCATAACACTGCACTGGACACCCAGGTGAAAGACCCTTGTATTTGATCTGCCTAAGGGGCCATTGTGACATCATAACTCTGCACTGGTCACCCACGTGACAGACCCTTGACTGTGAACTGCCTGAGGGGGCATTGTTACATCATAAGTCTGCACTGGTCACCCAGGTCACAGGCCCTTGTCTGTGATCTGCCTGAGAGTGCATTGTGACATCATAACTCTGCACTGGTCACCCAGGTGACAGGCCGTTGCCTTTGATCTGCATAAGGGGGAATTGTGACATCATAACTCTGTACTGGTCACGCAGGTGACAGACCATTGTCGGTGTTCTGCCTAAGGGGGCATTGTGACATGATAACCCTGAAGTGGTCACCCAGGTGAAAGACCCTTGTCTTTCATCTGCCTAAGGGTCCATTGTGACATCATAACTCTGCACTGGTCACCCAGGTGACAGACCCTTGTCTGTGATCTGCCTAAGGGGGCATTGTGTCATCATAAACCTGCACTTGTCACACAGGTGACAGGCCCTTGTGTGTGATCTGCCTGAGGGGGCATTGTTACAACATAAGCCTGCACTGGTCACCCAGGTGACAGGCCCTTGTCCGTGATCTGCCTGAGGACGCATTGTGACATCATAACACTGCAATGGTCACCCAGGTCACAGACACTTGTTTGTGATTAGCCTAAGGCGTCATTGTGACATGATAACTCTGCACTGTTCACCCAGGTGACAGACCCTTGTCTGTGGTCTGCATAAGGGGGCATTGTGACATGATAACCCTGCACTGGTCACCCAGGTGAAAGACCCTTCCCTTTGATCTGCCTAAGAGGCCATTGTGACATCATAACTTTGCACTGGACACCCAGGTGTCAGACCCTTGTCTTTTATCTGCCTAAGGGGGAATTGTGACATCGTAACTCTGCAATGGTCACCCAGGTGACTCTCCCTGTTTTGTGAAATGCTTAAGGGGGCATTGGGACATCATAACCCTGCACTGGTCACCCAGGTGACAGGCCCTTGTCTGAGATCTGCCTAAGGGGGCATTGTGATATCATAAACCTGCACTTGTCACACAGGTGACAGGCCCTTGTGTGTGATCTGCCTGAGGGGGCATTGTTACAACATAAGTCTGCACTGGTCACCCAGGTGACAGGCCCTTGTCCGTGATCTGCCTGAGGACGCATTGTGACATCATAACACTGCAATGGTCACCCAGGTCACAGACACTTGTTTGTGATGTGCCTAAGGCGTCATTGTGACATGATAACTCTGCACTGGTCACCCAGGTGACAGACCCTTGTCTGTGGTCTGCATAAGGGGGCATTGTCACATGATAACCCTGCACTGGTCACCCAGGTGAAAGACCCTTCTCTTTGATCTGCCTAAGAGGCCATTGCGACATCACAACTTTGCACTGGACACCCAGGTGTCAGACCCTTGTCTTTGATCTGCCTAAGGGGGAATTGTGACATCGTAACTCTGCAATGGTCACCCAGGTGACATGCCCTGTTTTGTGAACTGCTTAAGGGGGCATTGGGACATCATAACCCTGCACTGGTCACCCAGGTGACAGGCCCTTGTTTGAGATATGCCTAAGGGGGCATTGTGACATCATAACTCTGCCCTGGGCACCCAGGTGAGAGGCCCATGTCTGTGACCTGCCTAAGAGGGTATTGTGACATCACAATTCTGCACAGATCACCCAGGTGACAGGCAACAGACTTCGATAAGGCTAAGCGGGCAGTGTAACATCAGAACTGCACTGGTCACCCTGGTGACAGGCCTTTTTCTGTGATCTGCCTTAGGGGCCATTGTGACATCATCACTCTGCACTGGTCACACAGGTGACAGACCCTTGTGTGTGATCTGCCTAAAGGGGCATTGTGACATGATATGTCTGCACTGCTCACCCAGGTGACAGACCATTGTCTGTGATCTGCGTAAGGGGGCATTGTGACATCATAACACTGCACTGGACACCCTGGTGAAAGACCCTTGTATTTGATCTGCCTAAGGGGCCATTGTGACATCACAACTCTGCACTGGTCACGCACGTGACAGACCCTTGTCTGTGATCTCCCTGAGGGGGCTTTGTTACATCATAAGTCTGCACTGGTCACCCAGGTTACAGGCCTTTGTCTGTGATCTGCCTGAGAGTGCATTGTGACATCATAACTCTGCACTGGTCACCCAGGTGACAGGCCCTTGCCTGTGATCTCCCTAAGGGGGAATTGTGACATCATAACTCTGCAATGGTCACACAGGTGACATGCCCTTTTTTGTGAACTGCCTAAGGGGGCATTGGGACATCATAACCCTGCACTGGTCACCCAGGTTACAGGCCCTTGTCTGTGATCTGCCTGAGAGTGCATTGTGACATCATAACTCAGCACTGGTCACCCAGGTGACAGGCCCTTGCCTGTGATCTCCCTAAGGGGGAATTGTGACATCATAACTCTGCAATGGTCACACAGGTGACATGGCCTTTTTTGTGAACTGCGTAAGGGGGCATTGGGACATCATAACCCTGCACTGGTCACCCAGGTGACAGGGCCTTGTCTGTGATCTGCTAAGGGGGAATTGTGACATCATAATTCTGCACTGGTCACCCAGGTGAGAGTCCCTTGTCTGTGATCTGCCTAAGGGGGCATTGTGACATCATAACCCTGCACTGGTCATCCAGGTGAAAGACCCTTGTCTTTGACCTGCCTAATGGGCCATTGTGACATCATAACTCTGCACTGGTCACCCAGGTGACAGACCCTTTTCTGTGATCTGCGTAAGGGGGCATTGTGATATCATAACCCTGCAGTGGTCACACAGGTGACAGACACTAGTGTGTGATCTGCCTGAGGGGGCATTGTTGCATCATAAATCTGCTCTGGTAACCCAGGTGACAGGCCCTTGTCTGTGATCTGCCTGAGGGCGCATTGTGACATCATAACTCTGCTCTGGTCACCCGGGTGACAGGCCCTTCTCTGTGGTCTGCATATAGAGGCATCGTGACATCATAACTCTGTACTGGTCACGCAGGTGACAGGCCTTTATCTGTGATCTGCCTAAGGGGTCATTGTGACATCATAACTCTGCACTGGGCACCCAGCTGACAGTCCCTTGTCTGTGATCTGCCTAAGGCGGCATTGTGACATCATAACTCTGCACTGGTCACCCAGGTCACAAAACCTTGTCTGCGATCTGCCTAAGGGGGCAATGTGACATGATAACTTTGCACTGGTCTCCCAGGTGACAGACACTTGTCTGTGATCTGCATAAGGGGGCATTGTGACATCATAACCCTACAACGGTTACCAAGGTAACAGACCCTTGTCTGTGATCTGCATAAGGTGGCATTGTGACATCATAATTCTGCCATGGTTACCCAGGTGACAGGCCCTTGTCTGTGATCCTCCTAAGTGGGCATTTTGTCATCATAACTCTGCACTGGATAGCGAGGTGACAGGCCATTGTCTGTGATCTTCCAAAGAGGACATTGTGACATCATTACTCTGCACTGGTCACCCAGGTGAGAGGCCCTTTTCTGTTATCTGCCTAAGGGGGCATTGTGACATCATAACTCTGCACTGCTCACCCAGCTGACAGGCAATTGTCTGTTATCTGCCAAGCGGGGCATTGTGACATCATAAGTCTGCACTGGTCACCCAGGTAACAGGCCCTTGTCTGTCATCTGCCTAAGGGGGCATTGTGACATCATAAGTCTGCACTAGTCACCCAGGTGACAGGCCCTTGTCTGTGATCTGCCCAACGGGCATTGTGACATCATAACTCTGCACTGGGCACCCATGTGAGAGGCCTTTGTCTGTGATCTGCCAAAGGGGTATTGTGACATCATAACACTGCACTGGTCACCCAGGTGACAGGCCGTTGTATGTGAACTGCCTAACTGGGCATTGTGACATCAAACGTCTGCACTAGTCACTCAGGTGACAGGCACTTGTCTGTGATCTCCCTAAGGGGCATTGTGACATGATAACTCTGCACTGCTTACCCAGGTGACAGGACGTTGTCTGTCATCTGCCTAAGGGGGCATTGTGACATCAAAAGTCTTCACTAGTCACTCAGGTGACAGGCACTTGTCTGTGATCTGCCTAAGGGGCATTGTGACATCATAACTCTGCAATGGTCACCTGTTGACAAGCCTTTGTCTGAGATCTGCCTAATGGTGCATTGTGACATCATAACCCTGTACTGGTCACACAGACGAAAGGCCCTTGTGTGGGACCTGCCCGAGTGGGCATTGTGACATCATAACTCTTCACTGGTCACCCAGGTGACAGACCCTTGTCTGTGATCTGCCTAAGGGGTCATTGTGACATCATAACTCTCTAGTGGTCACCCAGGTGACATGCCCTTGTGTTTGATCTGCATAAGGGGGCATTGTGACATCATAAGCCTGCACTAGTCACTCAGGTGACAGGACCTTGTCTGTGATCTTCCTAAGGGGCATTGTGTCATCGTAACTCTGCACTGGTCACCCAGGTGACAGGACCTTGTCTGTGATCTGCCTAAGGGGGCATTTTGACATCATAAACCTACCCTGGTCACCCAAGTGACAGGCCTTTGTTTGTGTACTGCCTGAGGGTGCATTGTGACATCTTAACTCTGCACTGTTCACACAGGTGACAGCCCCTTGTCCGTGATCTGCCTAAGGGGGCATTGTGACTTCATAAATCTGCATTGGGCACCCAAGTGACAGGCCCTTTTTTGTGATCTACCTAAGGGGGCATTGTGACATCATAACTCTGCACTGGGCACCCAGGTGACAGGCCCTTCTCTGTGATCTGCGTAACGGGCATTGTGACCTCATAACTCTTCACTGGGCACCCAGGTGAGAGGCCTTTGTCTGAGATCTGCCTAAGTGTGTATTGACATCATAACTCTGCACTGGTCACCCTGGTGGCAGGCCCTTGTCTGTGATCTGCCTAAGGGGGTATTGTGACATCATAATTCTGCAATGGTCACACATGTGACAGGCCCTTGTCTGTGATCTGCCTAACGGCGCATTGTGACATCATAACTCTGCACTGGTAACCCAGGTAACAGGACCTTGTCTGTGATCTGCCTAAGGGGGTATTGTGACCTCATATCTCTGCATTGGGCACCCAGGTGACAGGCCCTTGTCTGTGATCTGCGAAAGGGTCAATGTGACATCATAACTCCACACTGGTCACACAGGTGAGAGGCCTTTGTCTGAGATCTGCCTTAGGGTGTATTGTGACAACATAACTCTGCAGTGGTCACCCTGGTGACAGGCCCTTGTCTGTGATCTGCCTAAAGGGGCATTGTGACATCATAAATCTGCACTAGTCAACCACTTGACAGGTCCTGGTCTGTGATCTGCGTAAGGGGAATTGTGACATCATAACTCTGCACTGGTTACCCAGGTGAAAGGACCTTGTCTGTGATATGCCTAAAGGTGCATTGTGAGATCATTACAGTTCATTAGGCACCCAGGTGCCAGGCCCTTGTCTGTGATCTGCCTAAGGGGGCATTGTGAAATCATAACTCTGCACTGGGCACCCAGGTGAGAGGCCCTTGTCTGTCATCTTCCTAAGTGGGTATTGTGACATCATAATTCTGCACTGGTCACCCAGGTGACACGCCACTTACTGTGATCTGCCTAAGGGGGCATTTTGACATCATAACTCTGCACTGGTCACCCAGGTGACACGCCCTTGTCTGTGATCTCCCTGAGGGTGCATTGTGACATTGTAACTCTGCATTGGTCACCCAGGTGACATGCCCTTGTGTGTGATCTGCCTGAGGTGGCATTGTGACATCATAATTCTGCACTGGTCACCCAGGAGACATGCCACTGTCTGTGATCTGCGTACGGGTGCATTGTGACATCGTAACTCTGCACTAGTCATCCAGGTGACATGACCTTGTCTGTGATCTGCCTAAGTGGGCATTCTGACATCATCATTCTGTGCTGGTCAACCCGGTGACAGGCCACTATCTCTGATCTGCGTATGGGGGTATTGTGACATCATAACTCTGCACTGGTCACCTGGTGACAGGAGTTTGTCTGTAGTCTGTCTAAGGGGGCATTGTGACATCACAACCCTGCACTGGTCACACAGGTGACAGGCCCTTGTGTGAGATTTGTCTGAGGGGGCATTGTGACATCATTACTCTGCACTGGTCACCCAGGTGACAGGCCCTTGTCTGTGATCTGCCAAAGGGACATTATGACATCGCAAATCTGCACTGGTCATCCAGGTGAAAGGACCTTGTCTGTGATCTGCCTAAGGGGTCATTGTGACATCATAAGTCTGCACTAGACACCCAGGAGACAGGCCCTTGTCTGTGATCTGCGTACGGGGCTTTGTGACATCATAATTCTGCACTGGGCACCCAGGTGAGAGGCCTTTGTCTGAGATCTGCCTAAGAGTGTATTGTGACATCATAACTCTGCACTGGTCACCCAGGTGACAGCCCCTTATCTGTGGTCTGCCTAAGGGGGAATTGTGACCTCATAATTCTGCAATGGTCACCCAGGTGACAGGCCCTCGTCTGTTATCTGCCTAAGGGCGCATTGTGATATCATAACTCCGCACTGGTCACCCAGGTGGCAGGCCCTTGACGGTGATCTGCCTAAGGGGGCATTGTGACATCATAACACTGCACTGAGCACACAGGTTACAGGCCCTTTTCTGTGATATGCCTAAGGCGGTATTGTGACATCATAATTCTGCACTGGTCACCCAGGTGACAGGCCAATGTCTGTGTTCTGTGTAAGGGGGCATTGTGACATCATAACTCTGGACTGGTCACCCAGGTGACAGGCCTTTGTCTGTCATCTGCCTAAGGGGGTATTGTGACATCATAAACCTGCACTGGTCACACAGGTGACAGGCCCTTCTGTGTGATCCACCTGAGGGGGCATTGTGACATCATAATTCTGCACTGGTCACCCAGGTGACAGTCCCTTGCCGGTGATCTGCCTACGTGGGCATTGTGACATCATAACTCGATACTGGTCACCCTGGTGAGAGGCCCTTGTCTGTGATCTGCTAAGGGGGCATTGTGACATCATTAGTCTGCACTAGTCACCCAGTTGACAGGGCCTTGTCTGTGATCTGCCAAAGGGGCATTGTGACATCGTAAATCTGCACTGGTCACCCATGTGACATGAACTTGTCTGTGATCTGCCTAAGGGGGCATTGTGACATCATAACCCTACACTGGTCACCCAGGTGACATGCCCTAGTCTGTGATCTGACTGAGTGGGCATTTTGATATCATAACTCTGCAGTGTTCACACAGGTGAGAGGCCCTTGTCTGTGATCTGCCTAAGGGGGCATTGTTACATCATAACCCTGCACTGGTCACCCAGGTGACAGGCCCTTGTCTGTGATCTGCCTAACGGGCATTGTCACATCATAAGTCTGCACTAGTCACCCAGGTGAAAGGCCCTTGTCTTTTATCTGCCTAAGAGGGCATTGTGACATCATGACTCTACACTGGGTACCCAGGTGACAGGCCCTTGTCTGTGATCTGTCTAAGGGGCATTGTGCAATCATAAGTCTGCACTAGTCACCAAGGTGAGAGGCCCTTGTCTGTGATCTGCCTAAGGGTCACTGTGACATCATAACTCTGCACTGGTCACGCAGGCGACAAAACCTTGTCTGTGATCTGCCCTTAGGCAGATCACAGACAAAGGCCTGTTACATGGGTGACCACTGCAGAGTTATGTTGTCACAATACCCCCTTAGAAGATCACAGACAAGTGACTGTCACCTGGAAGCCCAGTGCAGAGTTATGATGTCACAATGCCCCCTTAGGCAAATCACAGACTAGGGCCTGTCACCTGGTTGACCAGTACAGAGTTATGATCTCGCAATGCCCCCTTAGGCAGACCGAAGTCAAGGGCCGGTCACCTGGCTGCCCAGTGCAGAGTTTTGATGTCACAACACCCCTTTAGGCAGATCACAGACAAGGGATTGTCACCTGGGTGCCCAGTGCACAGTTATGATGTAACAATGCCCCTTTAGGCATATCACAGATAAGCGTCTGTCACCTGGGTGACCAGAGCAGAGGTATGATGTCACAATGGCCCCTTTGGCAGATCACAGACAAGGTTCTGTCCCCACGGTGACCAGTGCAGAGTTATGATGTCACAATGTCCCCTTAGGCAGATCACAGACAAGGATCTCTAACCTGGGTGACCAGTGCAGAGTTATGATGTCACAATGCCCCCTTAGGCAGATCACAGATAAGGGTCTGTCACCTGGGGCACCAGTGCAGAGTTATGATGTCAAAATGCCCCCTTAGGCAGATGACTGTCAAGGGTCTGTCACCTAGGTGACAAGCGCAAAGTTATGATGTCACAATGCCCCCTTAGGTTGATCACTTACAAGGGTCTGTCACCTGGGTGACCAGTGCAGAGTTATCATGTCACAACGCCCATTTAGGCAGATCACAGACAACGGTCTGTCACCTGGGTGACCAGTGCTGAGTTTTGATGTCACAATGTACCTTCAGGCAGATCACATACAAGGGCCTGTCACCAGGGTGACCAGTGCAGAGTTATGATGTCACAATCACGCCTCAGGCAGATCACACACAAGGTCCTGTCACCTTTGTGACCAGTGTAAGGTTATGTTGTCACAACGCCCACTTAGGCAGATCAAAGACAAAGGTCTGTCACTAGGGTGACCAGTACAGAGTTATGATGTCACAAATCTCCCTTAGGGAGATCACAGACAAGGTTCTGTCAGCTGCGTGACCAGTGCAGAGTTATGATGTCTCAATACTCCCTTAGGCAGATCACATACAAGGGTCTGTCACCTGGGTGCCCTGTGCAGAGTTATCATGTAACAACGCCCACTTAGGCAGATCACATACAGGGGTCGGTCACCTGAGTGACCAGTGCAGAGTTATGATGTCACAATGCCCCCTTAGGCTGATCACAGCCCAGAGATTGTCACCTGGGTGACCAGTGCAGTCTTATGATGTCCCAATGCCCCCTTAGGGAGATCACAAAAAAGGGCATGTCACCTGGGTGACCAGTGCAGTGTTATGATGTCACAATGTCCCCTTAGGCAGATCACAGAGAAGGGAATGTCACCTGGGTGCCCAGTGCAGAGTTATGATATCACAATGCACCTGTAGGCAGATCACGGAGAAGAGCCTGTCACCTGGGTGCCCAGTGCAGAGTTATGATGTCACAATGTCCCCTTAGGCAGATCACAGACAAGGGTCTCTCACCTGGGTGACCAGTGCAGAGTTATGATGTCACAATGCCCCCTTAGGCAGATCACAGATAAGGGTCTGTCACCTGGGGCACCAGTGCAGAGTTATGATGTCAAAATGCCCCCTTAGGCAGATGACTGTCAAGGGTCTGTCACCTAGGTGACAAGCGCAAAGTTATGATGTCACAATGCCCCCTTAGGTAGATCACATACAAGGGCCTGTCACCTGGGTGACCAGTGCAGAGTTATCATGTCACAACGCCCATTTAGGCAGATCACAGACAATGGTCTGTCACCTGGGTGACCAGTGCTGAGTTATGATGTCACAATGCACCCTCAGGCAGATCACAGACAAGGGCCTGTCACCAGGGTGACCAGTGCAGAGTTATGATGTCACAATCACGCCTCAGGCAGATCACACACAAGGTCCTGTCACCTTTGTGACCAGTGCAGGGTTATGTTGTCACAATGCCCACTTAGGCAGATCAAAGACAAAGGTCTGTCACCAGGGTGACCAGTACAGAGTTATGATGTCACAAATCTCCCTTAGGGAGATCACAGACAAGGTTCTGTCAGCTGCGTGACCAGTGCAGAGTTATGATGTCTCAATACTCCCTTTGGCAGATCACAGACAAAGGCCTGACACCTGGGTGACTAGTGCAGACTTATGATGTCACAATGCCCCCTTAGGCAGATCACATACAAGGGTCTGTCACCTGGGTGCCCTGTGCAGAGTTATCATGTAACAACGCCCACTTAGGCAGATCACGGACAGGGGTCGGTCACCTGAGTGACCAGTGCAGAGTTATGATGTCACAATGCCCCCTTAGGCTGATCACAGCCCAGAGACTGTCACCTGGGTGACCAGTGCAGACTTATGATGTCCCAATGCCCCCTTAGGGAGATCACAAAAAAGGGCATGTCACCTGGGTGACCAGTGCAGTGTTATAATGTCACAATGTTCCCTTAGGCAGATCACAGACAAGGGACTGTCACCTGGGTGCCCAGTGCAGAGTTATGATGTCACAATGCACCTGTAGGCAGATCACGGACAAGAGCCTGTTACCTGGGTGCCCAGTGCAGACTTATGATGTCACAATGACACTTAGGCAGATCACTGACAAAGGCCTGTAACATGGGTGACCAGTGCAGAGTTAGGTTGTCACAATACCCCCTTAGGCAGATCACAGACAATGGACTGTCACCTGGGTGTCCAGTGCAGGGTTATGATGTCACAATGCCCCCTTAGACAATTCACAGACAGGCGCCTGTCACCTGGTTGACCAGAACAGTGTTATGATGTCACAGTGCCCCCTTAGGCAGACCAAAGACAAGGCCCGGTCACCTGGCTGCCAAGTGCAGAGTTATGATGTCACAATAACCCCTTAGGCAGATCACAGACAAGGGATTGTCACCTGGGTGCCCAGTGCTTAGCTGCGATTTAACAATGCCCCCTTAGGCAGATCACAGATAAGGGCCTGTCACCTGTTTGACCAGTACAGAGAAATGATGTCACAATGCCCCCTGAGGCAGATCACAGACAAGGGCCTGTCACCTGAGTGACCACTGCTGAGTTATGATGTCAAAATGCACCCTCAGGCAGATCACAGACAAGGGTCTGTCACCTGAGTGACCAGTGCAGGGTTATGATGTCACAATCCCCCTCTGGCAGATCACACAGAAGGTCCTGTCACCAGTGGGACCAGTGCAGGATTATGATTTCACAATGCCCCCATCGGCAGATCACAGACAAAGGCCTGTCAACACGGTGACCAGTGTAGAGTTATGATGTCACAATGCCCCCTTAGGCAGATCACAGTTAGTTGCCTGTCACCAGGGTGACCAGTGGAGAATTATGATGTCAAAATAACCCCTTAGGCAGATCACAGAAAGGGGCCTCTCACCCGAGTGCCCAGTGCAGAGTTATGATGTCACAATATCCCCTTAGGCAGATCACAGACAAGGGCCTGTCAGTTGGGTTCCCAATGCAGAGTTATGATGTCAAAATGCACCTTAGGCAGATCACAGACAAGGTCCTGTCACCTGGGTAACCAGTGCGGAGTTATGATGTCCCAATGCCCCTAAGGCAGATCACAGCCAAGGGTCTGTCACCTGCGTGACCAGTGCAGAGTTATGATGTCACAATACACCCTTAGGCAAATCACAGACAAAGGCCTCTCACCTGGGTGCCCAGTGCAGAGTTATGATGTCACAATTCCCATTAGGCAGATCGCAGACAATGGCCTGTCACCTGTGTGACCACTGCTGAATTATGATGTCACAATGCCCCCTTAGGCAGATCACAGACAATCTTATGTCCCCTGGGTGCCCAGTGCAGAGTTATGATGTGACAATGCCCCCTCAGGCAGATCACACACAAGGGCCTCTCACCTGTGTGACCAGTGCAGGGTTATGATGTCACAATGCCCCCATAGGCAGATCACAGACAAAGGCTGGTCACCAGGGTGACCAGTGCAGAGTTATGATGTCACAACGCCCCCTTAGGCAGACAACAGAAAAGAGCCTGTCAAGTGGGTGACTAGTACAGATTTATTATGTCACAATGCCCCCTTAGGCAGATCACAGATAAGGGTCTGTCACCTGGGTGACCAGTGCAGAGGTATGATGTCACAATGGCCCCTTAGGCAGATCACAGACAAGGGTTTGTCACCTGGGTGCCCAGTGCAGTGTTATGATGTCACAATGTCCCCTTAGGCAGATCACAGACAAAGGCCTGTCATATGGGTGACCAGTGCAGAGTTATGTTGTCACAATGCCCCCTTAGGCATATCACAAAAAAGGGCATGTCACCTGGGTTACCAGTGCAGAGTTATGATGTCACAATGCACACTCAGGCAGATCACAGACAAGGGTCTGTCACCTGGGTGACAAGTGCAGGGTTATGAAGTCTCAATGCCTCCTTAGGCAGATCACACACAAGGGTCTGTTACCTGGGTGACCACTGCAGAGTTATGATTCCACAATGGCCGCTTAGGCAGATCAAAGACAAGGGTCTTTCACCTGGGTAACCAGTGCAGGGTTATGATGTCACAATGCCCCCTTACGCAGATCAGAGACAAAGGTCCGTCACCTGGGTGACCAGTGCAGAGTTATCATGTCACAATGACCCCTTAGGCATATCACAGACAATGGTCTGTCATCTTGGTGAGCAGTGCAGAGTTATGATGTCACAGTGCCCCCTTAGGCAGATTACAGACAAGGGACAGTCACAGGGGTGACCAGTGCAGACTTATGATCTCACAATGCCCCCTTAGGTAGATCGCAGACAAGGGCCTGTCACCTGGGTAACCAGTGCAGAGGTATGATATAACAAGGACCCCTTAGGCAGATCAAAGACAAGGTTTTGTCTCCTGGGTGACCAGTGCAGAGTTATGATGTAACAATGCCCCCTTAGGGAGATCACAGGCAAGGGTCTGTCACCTGCGTGACGATTGCAGAGTGATGATGTCACAATGCACCCTTAGGCAGATCACAGAGAAGGGTCTGTCACCTTAGTGAACAGTGCATATTTATGATGTCACCATGCCCCTTGCAGATAAAAGACAAGGGACTGTCACATGGTTGACCAGTGCAGAGTTATGGTGTCACAATACCCCCTTAGGCAGATCAAAGACAAGGGTCTGGCACCTGGGTGTCCAGTGGAGAGTTATGATGTCACAATGCCCCGTTAGGCAGATCACAGACAAGGGTCTGTCAACTGGGTGACCAGCGTAGAGTTATGATGTCACAATGCCCCCTTAGGCAGATCACAGACAAGGATGTGTCACCTGGGTGACCAGTGCAGAGTTATGATGTCAAAATGCCCCCTTAAGCAGATCACAGACAAGGGCCTGTCACCAGGGTGAACACTGCAGAGTTATGATGTCACAATGCCGCCTTAGGCAGATCACAGACAAGGTCTTGTCACCTGGGTGACCAGTGCAGAGTTACGATGTCACAATACCCCTTAGACAGATCACAGATAAGGGCCTGTCACCTGGGTGACCAGCACAGAGTTATGATGTCACAATGCCCCCTTAGGCTGATCAGAGACAGGGGCCTCTCACCTGGGTGACCAGTGCAGAGTTATGATGTCACAATGCACCGATAGGCAGATCAAAGACAAGGGAAGGTCACCTGGCTGCCCAGTGCAGAGTTATGATGTCACAATATCCCCTTAGGCAGATCACAGACAATGGACTGTCACCTGCATCTCCTGTGCAGAGTTTTGATGTCACAATGACCCCTTAGGCAGATCACAGATAAGGGCCTGTCACCTGGGTGACCAGTAGAGAGTTATGATGTCACAATGCCCCCTTAGGCAGATCACAGACAAGGGCCTGTCACCAGGGTGAACACTGCAGAGTTATGATGTCACAATGCACCCTCAGGCAGATTACATACAAGGGCCTGTCACCTGGGTGACCAGTGCAGGGGTATGATGTCACAATGCCCCCTTAGGCAGATCACAGACAAGGTCCTGTCACCCGGGTGACCAGTGCAGAGTTACGATGTCACAATGCCCCTTAGGCAGATCACAGACAAGGGCGTGTCACCTGGGTGACGAGTGCAGTGTTATGATGTCAGAATGCACAGTTACGCAGATCTAAGACAAGGGAAGGTCACCTGGCTGCCCAGTGCAGAGTTATGATGTTACAATGCCCCTTTTGTCAGATAACAGACAAGGTCCTGTCACCTGGGTTACCAGTGCAGAGTTTTGATGGCACAATGCCCCTTATGCAGGTCACAGACAAGGGCCTGTCACCTGGGTGACCAGTGCAGGGTTATGATGTCACAATCCCCCTCTGGCAGATCACACAGAAGGTCCTGTCACCAGTGGGACCAGTGCAGGATTATGATTTCACAATGCCCCCATCGGCAGATCACAGACAAAGGCCTGTCAACACGGTGACCAGTGTAGAGTTATGATGTCACAATGCCCCCTTAGGCAGATCACAGTTAGTTGCCTGTCACCAGGGTGACCAGTGGAGAATTATGATGTCAAAATAACCCCTTAGGCAGATCACAGAAAGGGGCCTCTCACCCGAGTGCCCAGTGCAGAGTTATGATGTCACAATATCCCCTTAGGCAGATCACAGACAAGGGCCTGTCAGTTGGGTTCCCAATGCAGAGTTATGATGTCAAAATGCACCTTAGGCAGATCACAGACAAGGTCCTGTCACCTGGGTAACCAGTGCGGAGTTATGATGTCCCAATGCCCCTAAGGCAGATCACAGCCAAGGGTCTGTCACCTGCGTGACCAGTGCAGAGTTATGATGTCACAATACACCCTTAGGCAAATCACAGACAAAGGCCTCTCACCTGGGTGCCCAGTGCAGAGTTATGATGTCACAATTCCCATTAGGCAGATCGCAGACAATGGCCTGTCACCTGTGTGACCACTGCTGAATTATGATGTCACAATGCCCCCTTAGGCAGATCACAGACAATCTTATGTCCCCTGGGTGCCCAGTGCAGAGTTATGATGTGACAATGCCCCCTCAGGCAGATCACACACAAGGGCCTCTCACCTGTGTGACCAGTGCAGGGTTATGATGTCACAATGCCCCCATAGGCAGATCACAGACAAAGGCTGGTCACCAGGGTGACCAGTGCAGAGTTATGATGTCACAACGCCCCCTTAGGCAGACAACAGAAAAGAGCCTGTCAAGTGGGTGACTAGTACAGATTTATTATGTCACAATGCCCCCTTAGGCAGATCACAGATAAGGGTCTGTCACCTGGGTGACCAGTGCAGAGGTATGATGTCACAATGGCCCCTTAGGCAGATCACAGACAAGGGTTTGTCACCTGGGTGCCCAGTGCAGTGTTATGATGTCACAATGTCCCCTTAGGCAGATCACAGACAAAGGCCTGTCATATGGGTGACCAGTGCAGAGTTATGTTGTCACAATGCC
Source organism: Pan troglodytes (assembly GCF_028858775.2). Taxonomy (NCBI): domain Eukaryota; kingdom Metazoa; phylum Chordata; class Mammalia; order Primates; family Hominidae; genus Pan; species Pan troglodytes. Next base: position 215,352 of record NC_072415.2, on the reverse strand, counting down.
CCCTTAGGCATATCACAAAAAAGGGCATGTCACCTGGGTTACCAGTGCAGAGTTATGATGTCACAATGCACACTCAGGCAGATCACAGAAAAGGGTCTGTCACCTGGGTGACCAGTGCAGGGTTATGATGTCACAATGCCCCCTCAGACAGATCACACACCAGGGCCTGTCACCGGTGTGAACAGTGCGCGGTTATGATGTCACAATGCCCCCTTAGGCAGATCACACACAAAGGCCTGTCAGCAGGGTGACCTGTGCAGAGTCATGATGTCTTAACGCCCCCTTAGGCATATCACAGACAGTGGCCTGTCACGTGGGTGACCAGGGCGGCGTTATGATGTCACAATAACCCTTAGGCAGATCACAGACAAAGGCCTCTCACCTGGTTGCCCAGTACAGAGTTATGAAGTCAAAATGTCCCCTTACGTAGATCACAGACAAGGGACTGTCACATGGGTGCCCAATGCAGAGTTTTGATGTCACAATGCCCCCTTTGGCAGATCACAGACATGGTCCTGTCTCCAGGGTGACCAGTGCAGAGTTATGATGTCACAATGCCGCCTTAGGCAGATAACAGACAAGGGCCTGTCACCTGGGTGACCAGTGCGGTGTTATTCTGTCACAATGCCCCCTTAGCAGATCACAGACAAGTCCCTGTCACATGGGTGAGCAGTGCAGTGTCATGATGTCCCAATGCCCCCTTAGGCAGATCACAAAAAAGGGCATGTCACCTGGGTTACCAGCGCAGAGTTATGATGTCACAATGCCCCTTACGCAGTCACCTAGGTGCCCAGTGCAGAGTTATGATGTCACAATGCCCCCTTAGGCAGATCACAGACAATGTTATGTCACCTGGGTGACCAGTGCAGAGTTATGATGCCACAATACTCCCCCAGACAGATCACAGACAAGGGACTGTCACCTGGGTGCCCAGTGCAGAGTTATGATGTCACAATGCCCCCTCACGCAGATCACACACAAGGGCCTGTCACCTGTGTGACCAGTGCAGGGTTATGATGTCACAATGCCCCCTTAGGCAGATCACAGACAAAGCCTGTAACATGGGTGACCAGTGCAGAGTTATGTTGTCACAGTACCCCCTTAGGCAGATCACAGACAAGGGACTGTCAACTGGGTGCCCAGTGCAGAGTTATGATGTCACAATGCCCCCTTAGGAAAATCACAGAAAAGGGACTGTCACCTGTGTGACCAGTACAGAGTTATGATGTCACAATGCCCCCTTAGGAAAATCACAGAAAAGGGACTGTCACCTGTGTGACCAGTACAGAGTTATGATGTCACAATGCCTCCTGAGGCACATCACAGACAAGGGCATCTCACCTGGGTGACAAGTGCAGAGTTATGATGTCACAATGCCCCCTCAGGCAGATCACAGATAAGGGCTTGTCACCTGGGTGACCAGTGCAGAGTTATGATGTCACAATGCCCCCTTAGGCAGATCACACACAAGGTCCTGTCACCTGTGTGACCAGTGCAGTGTTATGAAGTCACAATGCCCCCTTAGGAGGATCACAGACAAACGTCTGTCAGCAGGGTGACCAGTGCAGAGTTATGATGTCACAATACTCCGTTAGGTAGATCACACACAAGTGACTGTCACCTGGGTGCCCAGGGCAGATTTATGATGTCACAATGACCCCTTAGGCAGATCACAGACAAGGGTCTGTCACTTCTGTGCCTTGTGCCTAGTTATGATGTCACAATGCCATCTTAGGCAGATCACAGACAAGGGCATGTCACCTGGCTGCCCATTGCAGAGTTATGATGTCACAATGCACCCTTAGGCAGATCACAGACAAGGGACTGTCACCTGGGTGCCCAGTGCAGAGTTTTGATGTCACAATGCCCCCTTAGGCAGATCACAGACAAAGGCCTGTCACCGGGGTGACCAGTACGGAGTTACGATATCACAATGCCCCCTTAGGCAGATCACAGACAAGGGCCTTTCACCTGGGTGACCATTGCAGAGTCAGGATGCCACAATGCACCCTCAGGCAGATCACAGACAAGGGCCTGTCACCTAGGTGACCAGTACAGAGTTATGAAGTCTCAATGCCCCCTCAGGCAGATAACAGACAAGGGCCTGTCACCTGTGTGTCCAGTGCAGGGTTATGATGTCACAATGCCCAGTTAGGTTCATCACAGACAAAGGCCTGTCAGCAGGGAGACCAGTGCAGAGTTATGATGTCACAATGCCACCTTAGGCAGATCAAAGACAAGGTTCTTTCACCTAGGTGACCAGTGCAGGGTTATGATGTCACAATGCCCTCTTAGGCAGAACACAGACAAGGGCGTGTCACCTTGCTGACCAGTGCAGAGTTTTGAAGTCACAATGACCCTTCAGCAAGTCACGGACAGGGGCCTGTAATGTGGGTGACCAATGCGGAGTTATGATGTCGCAATGCCCCCTCACGCAGATCACAGACAATGGCCTGTAACCTGTGTGACCAGTGCAGAATTATGATGTCACAATACTCCCGTAGGCAGATCACAGACACGGACCTCACACCTGGGTGCCCAGTGCAGAGTTATGATATCACAATGCCCCCTTAGGCAGATCACATACAAGGGCCTGTCACGTGTGTGCCCAATGCATAGCTATGATGTCACAATGCCACCTTAGGAAGATCGCAGACAAGGTCCTGTCACCTTGGTGACCAATGCAGGGTTATGATGTCACAATGCCCCTTAGGCAGATCACAGACAAGGGCCTGTCACATGGGGACTAGTACAGACTTATGATGTCACAATGCCCCCTTAGGCAGATCACAGTCATGGGCCTGTCACCTGGGTGACCAGTGCAGAGTTAAGATGCCACAATGCCCCCTTAGGAAGATAACAGACAACGGCCTGTCACCTGGGTGACCAGTACAGAATTATGATGTCACAATGCCCCCTTAGGCAGATCACAGACAAGGGCCTGTCATCTGGGTGTGCAGTGCAGAGTTATAATGTCACAATGACCCCTTAGGCAGATAACACACAAGGGTCTGTCACCTGGGTGACCAGTGTAGAGTTATGATGTCACAATGCCCCCTTAGGTAGATCAAAGTCAAGGGTCTGTCACCTGGGTGACCAGTGCAGAGTTATGATGTAACAATGGCCCCCAGGCAGATCAAAGACAAGGGTGTGTCACCTGGGTGACCGGTGCAGGATTATGATGTAACAATGCTACCTTAGGCAGATCACAGGCCAGGGTCTGTCATCTGGGTGAACAGTGCTGAGTTATGATGTCACAATGCCCCCTTAGGCAGAACACAGAAAAGGACCTGTCACCTGGGTGACCTATGCAGAGTTATGATGTCACAATGCCCCCTTAGGCAGATCAAAGACAAGGGTGTGTCACCTGGGTGACCAGTGCAGAGTTATGATGTAACAATGCTCCCTTAGGCAGATCACAGTCAAGGGTCTGTCAACTGGGTGACCAGTGCAGAGTTATGATGTCACAATGCCCCCTTAGGCAGATCACAGACAAGGGTCTGTCACCTGGGGACCAGTGCAGAGTTATGATGTCACAATCCCCCCTATGCAGATCACATTCAAGGGCCTGTCACCTGGGTGACCTGTGCAGAATTATGATGTCACAATGCCCATTAGGCAGATCACAGACAAGGGCCTGTCACCGGGGTGACCAGTGCAGACTTATGATGTCACAATGCCCCCTTAGGCAGATCAAAGACAAGGGTGTGTCACCTGGGTGACCAGTGCAGAGTTATGATGTAACAATGCTCCCTTAGGCAGATCACAGACAAGGGTCTGTCACCTGGGGACCAGTGCAGAGTTATGATGTCGCAATCCCCCGTTAGGCAGATCGCAGACAAGGGCTTGTCACCTGGGTGACCAGGGCATAGTTATGATGTTACAATGCCATCTTAGGAAGATCACAGAGAAGGACCTGTCACCTGGGTGACCGCTGCAACGTTATGATGTCAAAATGCCCCCTTTGGAAGATCACAGACAAGGGCATGTCATCTGGGTGACCAGTGCAGAGTTATGTTGTCACAATATCCCTTCAGACAGATCACAGAAAAGGGCTTCTCACCTGGGTGACCAGTGTAGAGTTATGATGTCACAATGCACCCTTAGGCAGAACACAGGCAAGTGCCTGTCACCTGGGTGCCCGGTGCAGAGTTATGCTGTCACCAAACCCCCTTAGGCAGATCACAGACAAGGGCCTGTCACGTGAGTGAACGATGCGGAGTTATGATGTCACAATGCCCCCTTAGGCGGATCACAGTCAAGGGCCTGTCACCTGGTTGACCAGTGCTGAGTTATGATGTCACAATGCCCCTGTTCGCAGATCACTAAAAAGGGCCTCTCACCTGCGTGCTCAGTGCAGAGTAATGATGTCAAAATGCCCCCTTAGTCAGATCACAGACAAAGGCCTGTCACCTGGGTGCCCTGTGCTGAGTTATGATGTTACAATGCCCCCTTAGGCAGATCACAGACAAGGACCTGTCACCTGGGTGACCAGTGCAGACTTATGAAGTCACAATGCCCCCTTACTCAGATCACAGACAAAGGCCTGTCACCGGGACGCCCATTGCAGTGTTATGATGTAACACTGCCCCCACAGGCAGATCGCAGGCAAGGGTCTGTCATCTGGGTAACCAGTGCAGAGTTATGATGTCACAATGCCCCCTTAGGCAGATCACAGAGAAGGATCTGTCCCCTGGGTGACCAGTGCAGAGTTATGATGTCACAATGGCCCCTTAGAAAGATCAAAGACAAGGGTCTTTCACCGGGGAGACCAGTGCAGAGTTATGATGTCACAATGCCCCTTAGGCACATCACAGACAAGGGCCTGTCACCTGGGTGAGCAGTGCAGAGTTATGATGTAACAATGCCCTCTTAGGCATATCAAAGATCAGGGTGTGTCACCTGGATGACCAGTGCAGACTTATGATGTATCAATGCTCCCTTAGGCAGATCACAGGCAAGGTTCTGTCACCTGGGTGACCACTGCAGAGTTATGATGTCAAAATGCCCCCTTAGGAAGATCACAGAGAAGGATCGGTCACCCGGGTGACCAGTGCAGAATTATGATGTCACAATGCCCCCTTAGGCAGATCACAGACAAGGGTCTCTCACCTGGGTGACCAGTGTAGTGTTCTTATGTCACAATGACCCCTTAGGCAGATCACAGAAAAGGGTCTGTCACTTCTGTGACCTGTGCGTAGTTATGATGTCACAATGCCATCTTAGGCCGATCACAGACAAGGGCATGTCAACTGACTGCCCATTGCAGAGTTATGATGTCACAATACACCCTTAGGCAGATCACAGACAAGGGACTTTCACCTGGGTGCCCAGTGCAGAGTTTTGATGTCACAATGCGCCCTTAGGCAGATCACAGACAAACGCTTGTCACCGGGGTGACCAGTACAGAGTTAGGATATCACAATGCCCCCTTCGGCAGATCACAGACAAGGGCCTTTCACCTGGGTGTCCATTGCAGAGTTAGTATGCCACAATGCACCCTCAGGCAGATCACAGACAAGGGCCTGTCACCTAGGTGACCAGTGCAAAGTTATGATGTCTCAATGCCCCCTCAGGCAGATAACAGACAAGGGACTCTCACCTGTGTGACCAGTGCAGGGTTATGATGTCACAATGCCCACTTAGGTTGATCACAGACAAAGGCCTGTCACCAGGGTGACCAGTGCAGAGTTATGATGTCACAATGCGCCCTTAGGCAGACCACAGTCATGAGACTTTCACCTGGGTGACCAGTGCAGAATTATGATGTCACAATACCCCTTTAGGCAGATCACAGACAAGGGCCTGTTACCTGGGTGACCATTGCAGAGTTAGGATGTCACAATTCCCCTTAGGCATATCACAGGCAAGGGTCTGTCACCTGGGTGACCAGTGCAGAGTTATGAAGTCACAATGCCCCTTCAGCAGATCACAGAAAAGAGCCTGTAACGTGGGTGACCGATGCGGAGTTATGATGTCAAAATGCCCCCTCAGGCAGATGACAGACAAGGGCCTGTAACCTGTGTGACCAGTGCAGAATTATGATGTCACAATACTCCCGTAGGCAGATCACAGACACGGGCCTCACACCTGGGTGCCCCCTACAGAGTTATGTTGTCACAATGCCCCGTTAGGCAGATCACAGACAAGGGCCTGTCACCTATGTGCCCAATGCATAGTTATGATGTCACAATGCCACCTTAGGAAGATCACAGACAAGGTCCTGTCACCTTGGTGACCAATGCAGGGTTATGATGTCACAATGCCCCTTAGGCAAATCACAGACAAGGGCCTGTCACATGGGTGACTAGTGCAGACTTATGATGTCACAATGCCCCCTTAGGCAGATCACAGACATGGGCCTGTCACCTGGGTGATCAGTGCAGAGTTAAGATGTCACAATGCCCCCTTAGGCAGATAAAAGACAACGGCCTGTCACCTGGGTGACCAGTACGGAGTTATGATGTCACAACGTCCCCTTAGGCAGATCGCAGACAAGGGCCTGTCATCTGGGTGTGCAGTGTAGAATTATAATATCACAATGACCCCTTAGGCAGATAACACACAAGGGTTTGTCACCTGGGTGAGCAGTGTAGAGTTATGATGTGACAATGCCCCCTTAGGTAGATCAAAGTCAAGGGTCTGTCACCTGGGTGACCAGTGCAGAGTTATGATGTAACAATGCCCCCTTAGGCAGATCAAACACAAGGGTGTGTTACCTGGGTGACCAGTACAGGGTTATGATGTAACTATGCTACCTTAGGCAGATCACAGGCAAGGGTCTGTCACCTGGGTGAACAGTGCTGAGTTATGATGTCACAATGTCCCCTTAGGCAGAAACAAGACAAGGGCCTGTCACCTGGGTGACCTGTGCAGTGTTATGATGTCACAATGCCCCTTAGGAAGATCACAGAAAAGAGCCTGTCACCGGGGTGACCAGTGCAGACTTATGATGTCACAATGCCACCTTAGTCAGATCACAGACAAAGGCCTGTCACCGGGGTGCCCAGTGCAGAGTTATGATGTAACACAGCCCCCTTAGGAAGATCAAAGACAAGGGTGTGTCACCTGGGTAACCAGTGCAGAGTTATGATGTAACAATGCTCCCTTAGGCAGATCACAGAGAAGGGTCTGTCACCTGGGTGACCAGTGCAGAGTTATGATGTCTTAATGCCCCCTTAGGCAGATCACAGAGAAGGTTCTGTCACCTGCGTGACCAGTGCAAAATTATGATGTCACAATGCCCCCTTAGGCAGATCACAGACAAGGGTCTGTCACCTGTTGACCAGTGCAGAGTTATGATGTCACAATCCCCCCTTAGGCAGATCACAGACAAGCGCCTGTTACCGGGGTGACCAGTGCAGACTTATGATGTCACAATGCCCCCTTAGGCAGATCAAAGACAAGGGTGTGTCACCTGGTTGACCAGTGCAGAATTATGATGTAACAATGCTCCCTTAGGCAGATCACAGACAACGGTCTGTCACCTGGGAACCAGTGCAGAGTTATGATGTCACAATCCCCCCTTAGGCAGATCGCAGACAAGGGCTTGTCACCTGGGTGACCTGGGCATAGTTATGATGTTACAATGCCATCTTAGGCAGATCACACAGAAGGACCTGTCACCTGGGTGACCGCTGCAATGTTATGATGTCACAATGCCCCCTTAGGAAGATCACAGACAAGGGCATGTCACCTGGGTGACCAGTGCAGAGTCATTTTGTCACAATATCCCTTTAGACAGATCACAGAAAAGGGCTTCTCACCTGGGTGACCAGTGTAGAGTTATGATGTCACAATGCACCCTTAGGCAGAACACAGACAAGTTCCTGTCACCTGGGTGCCCGGTGCAGAGTTATGCTGTCACAAAACCCCCTTAGGCAGATCACAGACAAGGGCCTGTCACGTGAGTGACCGATGCGGAGTTATGATGTCACAATGCCCCCTTAGGTGGATCACAGTCAAGGGCCTGTCACCTGGTTGACCAGTGCTGAGTTATGATGTCACAATGCCCCCGTTCGCAGATCACTAAAAAGGGCCTCTCACCTGTGTGCCCAGTGCAGAGTTATGATGTCACAATGGCCCCTTAGAAAGATCAAAGACAAGGGTCTTTCACTGGGGTGGCCAGTGGAGAGTTATGATGTCACAATGCCCCTTAGGCAGATCACAGACAAGGGCCTGTCACCTGGGTGAGCAGTGCAGAGTTATGATGTAACAATGCCCTCTTAGGCATATCAAAGACAAGGGTGTGTCACCTGGATGACCAGTGCAGAGTTATGATGTCAAAATGCCCCCTTAGGAAGATCACAGAGAAGGATCCGTCACCCGGGTGACCAGTGCAGAATTATGATGTCACAATGCCCCCTTAGGCAGATCACAGACAAGGGTCTCTCACCTGGGTGACCAGTGTAGTGTTCTGATTTCACAATGCCCCATTACGCAGATCACAGAAAAGGGTGTGTCACTTCTGTGACCTGTGCGTAGTTATGATGTCACAATGCCATTTTAGGCCGATCACAGACAAGGGCATGTCACCTGGCTGCCCATTGCAGAGTTATGATGTCACAATACACCCTTAGGCAGATCACAGACAAGGGACTGTCACCTGGGTGCCCAGTGCAGACTTTTGATGTCACAATTCCCCTTAGGCAGATCACAGACAAAGGCCTGTCACCGGGGTGACCAGTACAGAGTTACGATATCACAATGCCCCCTTCGGCAGATCACAGACAAGGGCCTGTCACCTAGGTGACCAGTGCAGAGTTATGATGTCTCAATGCCCCCTCAGGCAGATAACAGACAAGGGCCTCTCACCTGTGTGACCAGTGCAGTGTTATGATGTCACAATGCCCACTTAGGTTCATCACAGACAAAGGCCTGTCACCAGGGTGACAAGTGCAGAATTATGATGTCACAATGCGTCCTTAGGCAGACCACAGTCATGAGACTTTCACCTGGGTGACCAGTGCAGAATTATGATGTCACAATACCCCTTTAGGCAGATCACAGACAAGGGCCTGTTACCTGGGTGACCATTGCAGAGTTAGGATGTCACAATTCCCCTTAGGCATATCACAGGCAAGGGTCTGTCACCTGGGTGACCAGTGCAGTGTTATAATGTAACAATGGCCCCTTAGGCAGATCAAAGACAAGGATCTTTCACCTAGGTGACCAGTGCAGGGTTATGATGTCACAATGCCCCCTTAGGCAGAACACAGACAAGGGCCTGTCACCTTGCTGACCAGTGCAGAGTTATGAAGTCACAATGCCCCTTCAGCAGATCACAGACAAGGGCCTGTAACGTGGGTGACCGATGCGGAGTTATGATGTCAAAATGCCCCCTCAGGCAGATGACAGACAAGGACCTGTAACCTGTGTGACCAGTGCAGAATTATGATGTCACAATACACCCGTAGGCAGATCACAGACACGGGCCTCACACCTGGGTGCCCGCTACAGAGATATGTTGTCACAATGCCCCCTTAGGCAGATCAGAGACAAGGGCCTGTCACCTGTGTGCCCAATGCATAGTTATGATGTCACAATGCCACCTTAGGAAGATCACAGACAAGGTCCTGTCACCTTGGTGACCAATGCAGGGCTTTGATGTCACAATGCCCCTTAGGCAAATCACAGACAAGAGGCTGTCACATGGGTGACTAGTGCAGACTTTTGATATCACAATGCCCCCATAGGCAGATCACAGACATGGGCCTGTCACCTGGGTGATCAGTGCAGAGTTAAGATGTCACAATGCCCCCTTAGGCAGATAACAGACAACGGCCTGTCACCTGGGTGACCAGTACGGAGTTATGATGTCACAATGCCCCCTTAGGCAGATCGCAGACAAGGGCCTGTCTTCTGGGTGTGCAGTGCAGAGTTATAATGTCACAATGACCCCTTAGGCAGATAACACACAAGGGTTTGTCACCTGGGTGACCAGTGTAGAGTTATGATGTGTCAATGCCCCCTTAGGTAGATCAAAGTCAAGGGTCTGTCACCTGGGTGACCAGTGCAGAGTTATGATGTAACAATGGCCCCTTAGGCAAATCAAAGAAAAGGGTTTGTTACCTGGGTGACCAGTGCAGGGTTATGACGTAACAATGGCCCCTTAGGCAAATCAAAGAAAAGGGTTTGTTACCTGGGTGACCAGTGCAGGGTTATGACGTAACTATGCTACCTTAGGCAGATCACAGGCAAGGGTCTGTCACCTGGGTGAACAGTGCTGAGTTATGATGTCACAATGCCCCTTAGGCAGATCACAGAAAAGAGCCTGTCACCAGGGAGACCAGTGCAGACTTATGATGTCACAATGCCTCCTTAGTCAGATCACAGACAAAGGCCTGTCACCGGGGTGCCCAGTGAAGAGTTATGATGTAACACAGCCCCCTTAGGAAGATCAAAGACTAGGGTGTGTCACCTGGGTAACCAGTGCCGAGTTATGATGTAACAATGCTCCCTTAGGCAGATCACAGGCAAGGGTCTGTCACCTGGGTGACCAGTGCAGAGTTATGATGTCACAAAACCCCCTTAGGCAGATCACAGACAAGGGCCTGTCACGTGAGTGACCGATGCGGAGGTATGATGTCACAATGCCCCGTCAGGTAGATCAATTATCTGTCACCTGGGTGACGAGTGCAGAGTTATGATGTAACAATGACCCATTAGACAGATCAAAGACAACGGTGTGTCACCTGAGTGACCAGTGAAGAGTTATGATGTAACAATACTCCCTTAGGCAGATCACAGGCAAGGGTCTGTCACCTGGGTGACCAGTGCTGAGTTATGATGTCACAATGCCCCCTTAGGCAGAACACAGACAAGGGCCTGTCACCTGGGTGACCATTGCAGAGTTATGATGTCACAATGCCCCTTGGGAATATCACAGACAAGGGCCTGTCACCTGCGTGACCAGTGCAGACTTATGATGTCACAATGCCCCCTTAGTCAGATCACAGACAAAGGACTGTCACCAGGGTGCCCAGTGCAGAGTTATGATGTAACACAGCCCCCTTAGACAGATCACAGGCAAGGGTCGGTCACCTGGGTAACAAGTGCAGAGTTATGATGTCACAATGCCCCCTTAGGCAGATCACAGAGAAGGATCTGTCACCTGGGAGACCAGTGCAGAGTTATGATATCACAATGGCCCCTTAGAAAGATCAAAGACAAGGGTCTTTCACTGGGGTGACCAGCGGAGAGTTATGATATCACAATGCCACCTTACGCAGATCACAGACAAGGGTCTATCAGCTGGGTGAGCAGTGCAGATTTCTGATGTAACAATGCCCTCTCATTCAGATCAAAGACAATGGTGTGTCACCTGGGTGACCAGTGCAGAGTTATGATGTCAAAATGCCAACATAGGCAGATCACAGAGAACGATCTGTCACCTGGGTGACCAGTGCAGAATTATGACGTCACAATGCTCCCTTAGGCAGATCACAGACAAGGGTCTGTCACCTGGGTGACCAGTGTAGAGTTCTGATGTCACAATGCCCCCTTAGGCAGATCAGAGACAATGGTCTGTCACTTCTGTCTCCTGTGCATAGTGATGATGTCACAATGCCAACTTAGGCAGATCACAGACAAGGGCCTGACACCTGGGTGACCAGTACAGAGTTATGATATCACAATGCCCGCTTAGGCAGATCACAGACGAGGGCCTTTCACCTGGGTGACCACTGCAGAGTTAGAATGTCACAATGCAACCTTAGGCAGATCACAGACAAGGGCCTGACACCTGGGTGACCAGTGCAGAGTTATGATGTCTCAATGCCACGTCAGGCAGATCACAGAGAAGGGCCTGTCACCTGGGTGACCAGTGCAGAGTTGTGGTGTCTCAATGCCCCCTCAGGCAGATCACAGACAAGGGTCTGTCACATGTGTGACCAATGCAGGGTTATGATGTCACAAGGCCCACTTAGGTAGATCACAGACAAAGGCCTGTTACCAGGGTGACTAGTGCAGAGTTATGAAGTCACAATGCCCCCTTAGGCAGATCACAGTCATGAGCCTTTCACCTGGGTGAACAGTGCAGAATTATGATGTCACAATACCCCTTTAGGCAGATCACAGACAAGGGCCTGTCACCTGGGTGACCATTGCAGAGTTGTGATGTCACAGTTCCCACTTAGGCAGATCACAATCAATGGCCTGTCACCTGGGTGACCAGTGCAGAGTTATGATGTCACAATGTCCCCTTTGACAGAACAAAGACAAGGTTCTTTCACCTAGGTGACCAGTGCAGGGTTATGATGTCACAATGCCCCCTTAGGCAGAACCCAGACAAGGGCCTGTCACCTTGCTGACAAGTGCAGAGTTCTGAAGTCAAAATGCCCCTTCAGCAGATCACAGACAAGGGCCTGACACGTGAGTGACCGATGCAGAGTTATGATGTCACAATGCCCCCTCAGGCAGATCACAGACAAGGGCCTGTAACCTGTGTGACCAGTGCAGAATTATGATGTCACAATACACCCGTAGGCAGATCACAGACCCGGAGCTCACACCTGGGTGCCCAGTGCAGAGTTATGATATCACAATGCCCCCTTAGGCAGATCACAGGCAAGGGCCAGTCACCTGGGTGACCCATGCATAGTTATGATGTCACAATGCCCCCTTAGGTAGATCACAGACAAAGTCCTGTCACCTTGGTGACCACTGTAGGGTTAGGATGTCACAATGCCCCTTAGGCAGATCACAGACAAGGGCCTGTCACATGGGTGACTAGTGCAGACTTATGGTGTCACAATGCCCCCTAAGGCAGATCACAGACATGGGCCTGCACCTGGGTGACCAGTGCAGAGTTAAGATTTCACAATGCCCCCTTAGGCAGATAACAGACAATGGCCTGTCACCTCGGTGACCAGTACAGAGTTATGATGTCACAATGGCAACTTCGGCAGATCACAGAAAAGGTCCTGTCATCTGAGTGTCCAGTGCAGAGTTATAATGTCACAATGACCCCTTAGGCAGATAGCAGACAAGGGTGTGTCACGTGGGTGACCAGTGTACAGTTATGATGTCACAATACCCCCTCAGGTAGATCAATGGTCTGTCACCTGGGTGACGAGTGCAGGGTTATGATGTAACAATGCCCCATTAGGCAGATCAAAGACAACGGTGTGTCACCTGTGTGACCAGTGAAGAGTTATGATGTAACAATGCTCCCTTAGGCAGATCACAGGCAAGGGTCTGTCACCTGGGTGACCAGTGCTGAGTTATGATGTCACAATGCCCCCTTAGGCAGAACACAGACAAGGGCCTGTCACCTGGGTGACCATTGCAGAGTTATGATGTCACAATGCCCCTTAGGCAGATCACAGACAAGGGCCTGTCACCTGGGTGACCAGTGCAGACTTATGATGTCACAATGCCCCCTTAGTCAGATCACAGACAAAGGCCTGTCACCGGGGTGCCCAGTGCAGAGTTATGATGTAACAAAGCCCCCTTAGGCAGATCACAGGCAAGGGTCGGTCACCTGGGTAAGCAGTGCACAGTTATGATGTCACAATGCCCCTTAGGCAGATCACAGAGAAGGATCTGTCACCTGGGTGACAAGTGCAGAGTTATGATATCACAATGGCCCATTAGAAAGATCAAAGACAAGGGTCTTTCACTGGGGTGACCAGCGGAGACTTATGATATCACAATGCCACCTTACGCAGATCACAGACAAGGGCCTGTCAGCTGGGTGAGCAGTGCAGATTTATGATGTAACAATGCCCTCTTAGGCAGATCAAAGACAAGGGTGTGTCACCTGGCTGACCAGTGCAGAGTTATGATGTCAAAATGCCCCCTTAGGCAGATCACAGAGAAGGATCTGTCACCTGGGTGACCAGTGAAGAATTATGATGTCACAATGCTTCCTTTGGCAGATCACAGACAAGGTTCTGTCACCTGGGTGACCAGTGTAGAGTTCTGATGTCACAATGCCCCCTTAGGGAGATCACAGACAAGGGTCTGTCACTTCTGTGCCCTATGCATAGTGATGATGTCACAATGCCATCTTAGGCAGATCACAGACAAGGGCGTGTCACCTGGCTGCCCAGTGAAGAGTTAGGATGTCACAATACACCCTTAGGCAGATCACAGACAAGGGACTGTCACCTGGGTGCCCAGTGCAGAGTTTTGATGTCACAACGCCCCCTTAGGCAGATCACAGACAAGGGCCTGTCACCTGGGTGACCAGTACAGAGTTATGATATCACAATGCCCCCTTAGGCAGATCACAGACGAGGGCCTTTCACCTGGGTGAACACTGCAGAGTTAGGATGTCACAATGCAACCTCAGGCAGATCACAGACAAGGGCCTGACACCTGGGTGACCAGTGCAGAGTTATGATGTCTCAATGCCCCGTCAGGCAGATCACAGACAAGGGCCTGTCACCTGCGTGACCAGTGCAGAGTTATGGTGTCTCAATGCCCCCTCAGGCAGATCACAGACAAGGGTCTGTCACATGTGTGACCAATGCAGGGTTATGATGTCACAACGCCCGCTTAGGTAGATCACAGACAAAGGCCTGTCACCAGGGTGACTAGTGCAGAGTTATGAAGTCACAATGCCCCCTTAGGCAGATCACAGTCATGAGCCTTTCACCTGGGTGACCAGTGCAGAATTATGATGTCACAATACCCCTTTAGGCAGATCACAGAAAAGTGTCTGTTACCAGGGTGACCATTGCAGGGTTGTGATGTCACAATTCCCCCTTAGGCAGATCACAATCAAGGGTCTGACACCTGGGTGACCAGTGAAGAGTTATGATGTCACAATGGCCCCTTAGGCAGATCAAAGACAAGGTTCTTTCACCAAGGTGACCAGTGCAGGGTTATGATGTCACAATGCCCCCTTAGGCTGAACCCAGACAAGGGCCTGTCACCTTGCTGAGCAGTGCAGAGTTCTGAAGTCACAATGCCCCTTCAGCAGATCACAGACAAGGGCCTGTCACGTGAGTGACCGATGCAGAGTTATGATGTCACAATGCCCCCTCAGGCAGATCACAGACAAGGGCCTGTAACCTGTGTGACCAGTGCAGAATTATGATGTCACAATACAACCGCAGGCAGATCACAGACCCGGGCCTCACACCTGGGTGCCCAGTGCAGAGTTATGATATCACAATGCCCCCTTAGGCAGATCACAGACAAGGGCCAGTCACCTGGGTGACCACTGTAGGGTTAGGATGTCACAATGCCCCTTAGGCAGATCACAGACAAGGGCCTGTCACATGGGTGACTAGTGCAGACTTATGGTGTCACAATGCCCCCTAAGGCAGATCACAGACATGGGCCTGCACCTGGGTGACCAGTGCAGAGTTAAGATTTCACAATGCCCCCTTAGGCCGATAACAGACAACGGCCTGTCACCTCGGTGACCAGTACAGAGTTATGATGTCACAATGGCAACTTAGGCAGATCACAGACAAGGACCTGTCTTCTGAGTGTCCAGTGCAGGGTTATAATGTCACAATGACCCCTTAGGCAGATAACAGACAAGGGTCTGTCACGTGGGTGACCAGTGGACAGTTATGATGTCACAATGCCCCCTCAGGTGGATCAATCGTCTGTCACCTGGGTGACGAGTGCAGAGTTATGATGTAACAATGCCCCATTAGGCAGATCAAATACAACGGTGTGTCACCTGGGTGACCAGTGAAGAGTTATGATGTAACAATGCTCCCTTAGGCAGATCACAGGCAAGGGTCTGTCACCTGGGTGACCAGTGCTGAGTTATGATGTCACAATGCCCCCTTAGGCAGAACACAGACAAGGGCCTGTCACCTGGGTGACCATTGCAGAGTTATGATGTCACAATGCCCCTTAGGTAGATCACAGACAAGGGCCTGTCACCTGAGTGACCAGTGCAGACTTATTATGTCACAATGCCCCCTTAGTCAGATCACAGACAAAGGCCTGTCACCGGGGTGCCCAGTGCAGAGTTATGATGTAAGACAGCCCCCTTATGCAAATCACAGGCAAGGGTCGGTCACCTGGGTAACCAGTGCACAGTTATGAAGTTACAATGCCCCCTTAGGCAGATCACAGAGAAGGATCTGTCACCTGGGTGACCAGTGCAGAGTTATGGTGTCACAGTGGCCTCTTAGACAGATTAAAGACAAAGGTCTTTCATCTGGGTCACCAGTGCAGAGTTATGATATCACAATGCCAACATACGCAGATCAGAGACAAGGGCCTGTCACCTGGGTGAGCAGTGCAGTGTTATGATGTAACAATGCCCTCATAGGCAGACCAAAGACAATGGTGTGTCACCTGGGTGACCAGTGCAGAGTTATGATGTATCAATTCTCCCTTAGGCAGACCACAGGCAAGGGTCTGTCACCTGGGTGACCAGTGAGGAGTAATGATGTCAAAATGCCCCCTTAGGCAGATCACAGAGAAGGATCTGTCACCTGGGTGACCAGTAGAGAGTTATGATGTCACAATGCCACCTTAGGCAGATCACAGGCAAGGGTCTGTCACCTGGGTGACCAGTGCAGGGTTATCATGTAACAAAGCCCCCTTAGGCAGATAACAGAGAAGGATTTGTCACCTGGGTGACCAGTGCAGAATTATGATGTCACAATGCCCCCTTAGCCAGATCACAGACAAGGGTCTGTCAACTGGATGACCAGTGTAGAGTTCAGATGTCACAATGACCCCTTAGGCAGATCACAGGCAACGGTCTGTCACTTCTCTCTGCTGTGCATACTTATGATGTCACAATGCCATCTTAGGGAGATCACAGACAAGGGCGTGTCACCTGGGTGCCCGATGCAGAGTTACGACGTCACAATTCTCCCTTAGGCAGATCACAGACATGGGCCTGTCACCTGGGTGTGCAGTGCGGAGTTATGATGTCACAATGCCACCCTGGGCAGATCACAGGAAAGGGTCTGTCACCTGGGTGACCAGTGCAGAGTTAT
Source organism: Pan troglodytes (assembly GCF_028858775.2). Taxonomy (NCBI): domain Eukaryota; kingdom Metazoa; phylum Chordata; class Mammalia; order Primates; family Hominidae; genus Pan; species Pan troglodytes. The sequence goes on along the minus strand of NC_072415.2, from coordinate 198,427 downwards.
GATGTCACAATGCTGCTTTAGGCAGATCACAGAGGAGGATTTGTCACTTGGGTGACCAATGCAGAAGGATGATGTCACAAAGACCCATTAGGCATATCACAGAAAAGGACCTGTCACCTGGGTGACCAGTGCAGAGGTATGATGTCACAATGCCCCCTTAGACAGATCACCGACAAGGGCCTGTCACCTGGGTGCCCAGTGCAGAGTTATGATGTCACAATGCCCCCTTAGGCAGATCACAGACATGGGCCTGTCACCTAGCTGACCAGTGCAGAGTTATGATGTCACAATGCCCCCTTAGGCAGATCACAGACAAGGACCTGTCACCTGGTTGACCAGTGCAGAGTTATGACATCACAGTGTCCCCTTAGGCAGAACAAAGACAAAGGCCCATCACCTGTCTGCCCAGTGCAGACTTATGATGTCACAATACCCCGTAGCCAGATCACAGACAAGGTCCTGACACCTGGGTGACTAGTACAGAGTTATGATGTCACAATACACCCTAAGGCAGATCACAGACAAGGGCCTGTCACCTGGGTGACCAGTGCAGAGTTATGATGTCACAATGCACCCTAAGGCACATCGCAGACAAGCGCCTGTGACCAGTGTGAGCAGTGCAGAGTTATGATGTCACAATTCCCCCACAGGCAGATCACAGACAAGGGCCTCTAACCTGTGTGACCAGTGCAGCGTTATGATGTCACAATGCCCCCTAAGGCAGATCACTGACAAAGGCCTGTAACCAGGGTGACCAGTGCAGGGGTATGATGTCACAATGCCCCCTTAGGCAGATCACAGACATGGGCCTGTCACCTGGATGACCAGTGCAGAATTATGATATGACAATACACCCTTAGGCAAATCACAGACACGGGCCTCACACCTGGGTGCCCTGTGCAGAGTTATGATATCACAATGCACCCTTAGGCAGATCACAGACAAGGGCCTGTCACCTCAGTCTCCAATGCATAGTTATGATGTCAAAATGCCCCTTTACGCAGATTACAGCGAAGGTCCTGTCACCTTGGTGACCAGTGCAGAGTTATGATATCACAATGCCACTTACGCAGATCACAGACAAGGGGCTGTCACCTGGGTAACTAGTGCAGAGTTATGATGTCACAATACCCCCTTACGCAGATCACAGACATGGGCCTGTCACCTGGGTGACCAGTGCAGAGTTAAGATGCCACAATGCCCCCTTAGGCAGATAACAGACAACGGCCTGTCACCTGGGTGACCAGTACATGGTTATGATGTCACAATGCCCCCTTAGGCAGATCACAGACAAGGGCCTGTCATCTGGGTGTCCAGTGCAGAGTTATAATGTCACAATGACCCCTTAGGTAGATAACAGGCAAGGGTCTGTCACCTGGGTGACCAGTGCAGAGTGATGATGTAGCAACGCCCCCTTAGGCAGATCAAAGAAAAGGGTGTGTCACCTGGGTGACCAGTGCAGAATTATGATGTAACAATGCTCCCTTAGGCAGATCACAGGCAATGGTCTGTCACCTGGATGACCAGTGCGGAGTAATGATGTCAAAATGCCCCCTTAGGCAAATCAAAGAGAAGGATCTGTCACCTGGGTGACCAGTAGAGACTTATGGTATCACAATGCCCCCTTAGGCAGATCACAGACCAGGGTCTGTCACCTGGGTGAGCAGTGCACTGTTATGATGTCACAATGCCACCTTAGGCAGATCAGAGGCAAGGGACTGTCACCTGGGTGACCAGTGCAGAGTTATCATGTAACAAAGCCCCCATAGGCAGATCACGGAGAAGGATTTGTCACCTGGGTGACCAGTGCAGAATTATGATGTCACAATGCCCCTTAGGCAGATCACAGACAAGGGCCTGTCACCTGGGTGACCAGTGCAGACTTATGACGTCACAATGCCCCCTTTGTCAGATCACAGACAAAGGCCTGTCACCGGGGCGCCCATTGCGGAGTTTTGATGTAACACTGTCCCCTTAGGCAGATGAAAGACAAGGCTGTGTCACCTCGGTGACCAGTGCAGAGTTATGATGTAACAATTCTCCCTTAGGCAGATCACAGGCAAGGGTCTGTCACCTGGGTGACCAGTGCAGAGTTATGATGTCATAATGCTCCTTTAGGCAGATCACAGAGAAGGATTTGTCACCTGGGTGACCATTGCAGAAGTATGATATCACAAAGCCCCCTTAGGCATATCACAGAAAAGGACCTGTCACCTGGGTGACTAGTGCAGAGTTATGATGTCGCAATGCCCCCTTAGGCAGATCACCGAAAAGGGCCTGTCACCTGGGTGCCCAGTGCAGAGTTATGATGTCACAATGCCCCCTTAGGCAGATCACAGACAAGGGCCTGTCACCTGGTTGACCAGTCCAGAGTTATGACATCACAGTGCCCCCTTAGGGAGAACAAAGACAAGGGCCGATCACCTGGCTGCCCAGTGCAGAGTTATGATGTCACAATACCCCATAGCCAGATCAGACACAAGGGCCTGTCACCTGGGTGACCAGTACATAGTTATGATGTCACAATACCCGTTAGGCAGATCATAGACAAGGGCCTGTCACCAGGGTGACCAGTACAGAGTTATGATGTCACAATGCACCCTCAGGCACATCGCAGACAAGCGCCTGTCACCAGTTTGATCAGTGCAGAGTTATGATGTCACAATTCCCCCACAGGCAGATCACAGACAAGGGCCTGTAACCTGTGTGACCAGTGCAGGGTTATGATGTCACAATGCCCCCTTAGGCAGATCACTGACAAAGGCCTGTAACCAGGGTGACCAGTGCGGGGTTATGATGTTACAATGCCCCCTTAGGCAGATCACAGACAAGGGCCTGTCACCTGTGTGACCAGTGCAGAATTATGATATGACAATACACCCTTAGGCAGATCACAGACACGGGCCTCACACCTGGGTGCCCAGTGCAGAGTTATGATATCACAATGCACCCTTAGGCAGATCACAGACAAGGGCCTGTCACCTCGGTCTCCAATGCATAGTTATGATGTCAAAATGCCCCCTTAGGCAGATCACAGCCAAGGTCCTGTCACCTTGGTGACCAGTGCAGAGTTAGGATATCACAATGCCACTTACGCAGATCACAGACAAGGGCCTGTCACCTGGGTGACCAGTGAAGAGTTAAGATGTCACAATGCCCCCTTAGGCAGATAACAGACAACGGCCTGTCACCTGGGTGACCAGTACAGGGTTATGATGTCACAATGCCCCCTTAGGCAGATCACAGACAAGGGCCTGTCATCTCGGTGTCCAGTGCAGAGTAATAATGTCACAATGACCCCTTAGACAGATAACAGACAAGGGTCTGCCACCTGGGTTACCAGTGTAGAGTTATGATGTCACAATGCCCCCTTAGTTAGATCAAAGTCAAGGGTCTGTCACCTGGGTGATCAGTGCAGAGTGATGATGTAACAATGCCCCCTTAGGCAGATCAAAGAAAAGGGTGTGTCACCTGGGTGACCAGTGCAGAATTATGATGTAACAATGCTCCCTTAGGCAGAACAGAGGCAAGGGTCTGTAACCTGGGTGACCAGTGCAGAGTTATGATGTCGCAATGCCCCCTTAGGCAGATCACAGACAAGGGCCTGTCATCTGGGTGTCCAGTGCAGAGTTATGATGTCACAATGCCCACTTAGGAAGATCACACACAAGGGCCTGTCACCTGGTTGAACATTGCAGAATTATGATTTCATAATGCCCTCTTAGGCAGATCATTAAAAAGGGACTCCCAACTGGGTGCCCGGTGCAGAGTTATGATGTCACAATGCCCCCTTAGGCAGATCACAGACAATCGCCTGTCACGTGGGTGCCCAGTGCTGAGTTATGATGTCACTATGCCCCCTTAGGCAGATCATAGAGAAGGATCTGTCACCTGGGTGACCAGTGCAGAGTTATGATATCACAATGGCCCCTTAGACAGATCAAAGACAACGGTCATTCACCTGGGTGACAAGTGCAGTGTTATGATGACACAATGCCAGCTGAGGGAGATCACAGACAAGGGCCTTTCACCTGGGTGACCAGTGCAGAGTTATGATGTTACAATGCCCTCTTAGGCAGATCAAAGACAACGGTGTGTCACCTGGGTGACCAGTGCAGAGTTATGATGTAACAATGTCACCTTAGGCAGATCACAGACAAGGGCCTGTCACCTGGGTGACCAGTGCAGAGTTATGATGTCACAATGCCACCTTAGGCAGATCAAAGACAAGGGTGTGTCACCTGGGTGACAAGTGCAGAATTATGATGAAACAATGCTCCCTTAGGCAGATCACAGGCAAGGGTCTGTCAGCTGGTTGACCACTGCAGAGATATGATGTCACAATGCCCCTTTAGGCAGATCACAGAGACGGATTTGTCACCTGTGTGACCAGTGCAGCGTTATGATGTCACAATGCCCCCTTAGGCAGATCACAGACAAGGGTCTGTCACCTGCATTACCAGTGTAGAGTTCTGATGTCACAATGCCCCCTTAGGCAGATCACAGACAAGGGTCTTTCACTTCTGTGACCTGTGCATAGTTATGATGTCACAATGCCATCTTAGGCAGTTCACAGACAAGGGCGTGTCACCTGAGTGCCCTCTGCAGGGTTAAAATGTAACAATGCTCCCTTAGGCAGATCACAGGGAAGGGTCTGTCACCTGGGTGACCTGTGCAGAATTATGATGTCAGAATGCCCCCTTAGGCAGATCACAGACAAGGGTCTGCCACCTGGGTGACCAGTGCAGAGTTATGATGTCACAATGCCACCTTAGGCAGATCAAAGACAAGGGTGTGTCACCTGGGTGACCAGTGCAGAATTATGATGAAACAATGCTCCCTTAGGCAGATCACAGGCAAGGGTCTGTCAGCTGGTTGACCACTGCAGAGATATGATGTCACAATGCCCCTTTAGGCAGATCACAGAGACGGATTTGTCACCTGGGTGACCAGTGCACAATTATGATGTCACAATGCCCCCTTAGGCAGATCACAGACAAGGGTCTGTCACCTGCATTACCAGTGTAGAGTTCTGATGTCACAATGCCCCCTTAGGCAGATCACAGACAAGGGTCTTTCACTTCTGTGACCTGTGCATAGTTATGATGTCACAATGCCATCTTAGGCAGTTCACAGACAAGGGCGTGTCACCTGAGTGCCCTCTGCAGGGTTAAAATGTAACAATGCTCCCTTAGGCAGATCACAGGGAAGGGTCTGTCACCTGGGTGACCTGTGCAGAATTATGATGTCAGAATGCCCCCTTAGGCAGATCACAGACAAGTGTCTGCCACCTGGGTGACTAGTGCAGAGTTATGATGTCACAGTGCCCCCTATGGCAGATCACAGAAAAGGGCCTGTCACCTTGGTGCCCGGTGCAGAGTTATGATGTCACAATACCCCTTTAGGCAGATCACAGACAAGGGCCTGTCACCTGGGTGATCATTGCAGAGCTATGATGTCATATTTCCCCCTTAGGCAGATCACAGGCAAGTGTCTGTAACCTGGGTGACCAGTGCAACGTTATGATGTCAAAATGGCCCCTTAGGGAGATCAAAGACAAGGGTCTTTCACCTAGGTGACCAGTGCAGGGTTATGATGTCACAATGCGCCCTTAGGCAGAACACAGACAAGGGCCTGTCACCTTGCTTACCAGTGCAGAGTTATGATGTCACAATGCCCCCTTAGGCAGATCACAGACTAGGGCTTCTCACTTCGTGGACCAGTGCAGAATTATGATGTCTCAATGTCCCCTTAGGCATATCACAGGCAAGGGCCTGTCAACTGGGTGCCCAGTGCATAGTTTTGATGTCACAATGCCCCCTTATGCAGACAACAGACAAGGGCCTGTCACCTGGGTGACCAGTGGAGAGTTATGATATCACTATGCCCCCTTAGGCAGATCACAGACAAGGGTCTGTAACTTCTGTGCCCTGTGCATAGTTATTATGTCACAATGCCATCTTAGGCAGATCACAGACAAGGGCCTGTCACGTGCGTGTCCGATGCGGTGTTATGATGTCACAATGCCCCCTCTGGCTGATCTCTGACAAGGGCCTGTAACCTGTGTGACCAGTGCAGAGTTATGATGTAACAATGCCCCCTTAGGCAGATCAAAGACAAGGGTGTGTCACCTGGGTGACCAGTGCAGAGTTATGATGTAACAATGCTCCCTTAGGCAGATCACAGGCAAGGGTCTGTCACCAGGGTGACCAGTCCAGAGTTATGATGTCACAATGCCTCCTTAGGCAGATCACAGAGAAGGTTCTGTCACCTGGGTGACCAGTGCAGAATTATGATGTCACAATGCCCCTTTAGGCAGATCACAGACAAGGGTCGTTCACCTGTGGACCAGTGCAAAGTTATGATGTCACAATGCCCTCTTAGGCAGATCAGAGACAAGGGCCTGTCACCTGGGTGTCCTGGGCATAGTTATGATGTCACAATGACATCTTAGGCAGATCACAGACAAGAACCTGTCACCTGGGTGACCACTGCAAGGTTATGATGTCACAATACCCCCATAGGCAGATCACAGACAAGGGCATGTCACCTGGGTGACCAGTGCAGAGTTATGTTGTCAAAATATCCCCTTAGACAGATCACAGAGAAGGGATTGTCACCTGGGTGACCAGTGTAGAGTTATGATGTCACAATGCACCCTTAGGTAGAACACAGGCAAGGGCATGGGACCTGGGTGCCCGGTGCAGGGTTATGCTGTCACAAATCCCGCTTTAGGCAGATCACAGACAAGGGCATGTCACGTGGGTGACCGATGCGGAGTTATAATGTCACCATGCTCCCTTAGGCGGATCGCAGTCAACGGCTTGTCACCTGGTCGACCATTGCAGAGTTATGATGTCAAAATGCCCCCTTTCGCAGAACGCTAAAAAGGGCCTCTCACCTGCATGCCCAATGCAGAGTTATGATGTCACAATGCCCCCTTAGTCAGATCACAGACAAGGGCCTGTCACCTGGGTGCCCAGTGTTGAGTTATGATGTCACAATGCCCCCTTAGGCAGAACACAGTCAAGGGCATGTCACCTGGGTTACCAGTGCAGACTGATGATGTCACAATGCCCCTTAGGCAGATCACAGACAAGGGCCCGTCACCTGGGTGACCAGTGCAGACTTATGACGTCACAATGCCCCCTTTGTCAGATCACAGACAAAGGCCTGTCACCGGGGCGCCCATTGCGGAGTTTTGATGTAACACTGTCCCCTTTGGCAGATCACAGGCAAGAGTCTGTCACCTGGGTAACCAGTGCAGAGTTATGATGTCACAATGACCCCTTAGGCAGATCACAGACAAGGATTTGTCACCTGGGTGACCAGTGCAGAGTTATGATGTCACAATGGCCCCTTATACAGATCAAAGACAAGGGTCTTTCACCTGGGTGACCAGTGCAGAGTTATGATATCACAATGCCACCTTACGCAGATCACAGACAAGGGCCTGTCACCTGGGTGAGCAGTGCAGAGTTATTATGTAACAATGCCCTCTTAGGCATATCAAAGAGAAGGGTGTGTCACCTGAGTGACCAGTGCAAAATTATGATGTCACAATGCCCCCTTAGGCACATCACAGACAAGGTTCTGTCACCTGGGTGACAAGTGTAGAGTTCTGATGTCACAATGCCCCCTTAGGCAGATCACAGACACTGGTCTGTCACTTCTGTGTCCTGTGCATAGTTATGATGTCACAATGCCATCTTAGGCAGATCACAGACAGGGGCGTGTCACCTGGCTGCTCAGTGCAGAGTTATGATGTCACAATACACCCTTACGCAGATCCAACACAAGGGACTGTCACCTGGGTGCCCAGTGGAGAGTTTTGATGTCACAATGCACCCTTAGGCAGACCACAGACAAGGGCCTGTCACCTGGGTGACCAGAACAGAGCTATGATATCACAATGCCCCCTTAGGCAGATCACAGATAAGGGCCTGTCTCCTGGGTGACCATTGCAGAGTTAGGATGTCACAATGCACCCTCACGCAGATCACAGACAAGGGCCTGTAACTTGTGTGACCAGTGCAGAATTAGGATATCACAATAAACCCGTAGGCAGATCACAGACACGGGCCTCACACCTGTGTGCCCAGTGCAGAGCTATGATATCACAATGCCCCCTTATGCAGATCAGAGACAAGGTCCTGTCACCTTGGTGACCAATGCAGCGTTATGATGTCACTATGCCCCTTAGGCAGATCACAGACAAGGGCCTGTCACATGGGTGACTAGTGCACACTTCTCATGTCACAGTGCCCGCTTAGGCAGATCACAGACATGGGCCTGTCACCTGGGTGACCAGTGCAGAGTTAAGATGTCACAATGCCCCCTTAGGCAGATAACAGACGACGGCCTGTCACCTGAGTGACCAGTACAGAGTTATGACTTCACAATGCCCCCTTAGGCAGATCACATACAGGGGCCTGTCATCTGGGTGTCCAGTGCAGAGGTATAAAGTCACAATGACCACTTAGGCAGATAACAGACAAGGGTCTGTCACCTGGGTGACCAGTGTAGAGTTATGATGTCACAATGCCCCCTTAGGTAGATCAAAGCCAAGGGTCTGTCACCAGGGTGACCAGTGCAGAGTTATGATGTAACAATGCCCCCTTAGGCAGATCAAAGACAAGGGTGTGTCACCTGGGTGGCCAGCGCAGAGTTATGATGTAACAATGCTCCCTTAGGCAGATCACAGGCAAGGGTCTGTCACCTGGGTGACCAGTGCTGAGTTATGATGTCACAATGACCCCTTAGGCAGAACACAGACAAGGGCCTGTCACCTGGGTGACCAGTGCACAGTTATCATGTCACAATGCCCCTTAGGCAGACCACAGACAAGGGTTTGTCACATCTGTGCCCTGTGCATAGTTATGATGTCACAATGCCATCTTAGGCAAATCACAGACAAGGGCGTGTCACCTGGCTGCCCAGTGCAGAGTTATGATGTCACAATACACCCTTAGGCAGATCACAGAGAAGGGACTGTCACCTGGGTGCCCAGTGCAGAGTTTTGATGTCACAATGCCCCCTTAGGCAGATCACAGACAAGGGCCTGTCACCTGGGTGACCAGTACAGAGCTATGATATCACAATGCCCCCTTAGGCAGATCACAGACAAGGGCCTGTCATCTGGGTGACCATTGTAGAGTTAGGATGTCACAATGCACCCTCAGGCAGATCACAGATAACGGCCCATCACCTGGGTGACCAGGGCAGAATTATGATGTCACAATGCCCCCTCAGGCAGATCACAGACAAGGGCTGTCACCGGGGCGCCCATTGCGGAGTTTTGATGTAACGCTGTCCCCTTAGGCAGATCACAGGCAAGAGTCTGTCACCTGGGTAACCAGTGCAGAGTTATGATGTCACAATGACCCCTTAGGCAGATCACAGACAAGGATTTGTCACCTGGGTGACCAGTGCAGAGTTATGATGTGACAATGGCCCCTTATACAGATCAAAGACAAGGGTCTTTCACCTGGGTGACCAGTGCAGAGTTATGATATCACAATGCCACCTTACGCAGATCACAGACAAGGGCCTGTCACCTGGGTGAGCAGTGCAGAGTTATTATGTAACAATGCCCTCTTAGGCATATCAAAGAGAAGGGTGTGTCACCTGAGTGACCAGTGCAGAATTATGATGTCACAATGACCCCTTAGGCACATCACAGACAAGGTTCTGTCACCTGGGTGACAAGTGTAGAGTTCTGATGTCACAATGCCCCCTTAGGCAGATCACAGACACTGGTCTGTCACTTCTGTGTCCTGTGCATAGTTATGATGTCACAATGCCATCTTAGGCAGATCACAGACAGGGGCGTGTCACCTGGCTGCTCAGTGCAGAGTTATGATGTCACAATACACCCTTACGCAGATCCAACACAAGGGACTGTCACCTGGGTGCCCAGTGGAGAGTTTTGATGTCACAATGCACCCTTAGGCAGACCACAGACAAGGGCCTGTCACCTGGGTGACCAGAACAGAGCTATGATATCACAATGCCCCCTTAGGCAGATCACAGATAAGGGCCTGTCTCCTGGGTGACCATTGCAGAGTTAGGATGTCACAATGCACCCTCACGCAGATCACAGACAAGGGCCTGTAATCTGTGTGACCAGTGCAGAATTAGGATATCACAATAAACCCGTAGGCAGATCACAGACACGGGCCTCAAACCTGTGTGCCCAGTGCAGAGCTATGATATCACAATGCCCCCTTATGCAGATCAGAGACAAGGGCCTCTCACCCGGATGCCCAATGAATAGTTATGATGTCACAATGCCCCATTAGGCAGATCACAGACAAGGTCCTGTCACCTTGGTGACCAATGCAGCGTTATGATGTCACTATGCCCCTTAGGCAGATCACAGACAAGGGCCTGTCACATGGGTGACTAGTGCACACTTCTCATGTCACAGTGCCCGCTTAGGCACATCACAGACATGGGCCTGTCACCTGGGTGACCAGTGCAGAGTTAAGATGTCACAATGCCCCCTTAGGCAGATAACAGACGACGGCCTGTCACCTGAGTGACCAGTACAGAGTTATGACTTCACAATGCCCCCTTAGGCAGATCACAGACAGGGGCCTGTCATCTGGGTGTCCAGTGCAGAGGTATAAAGTCACAATGACCACTTAGGCAGATAACAGACAAGGGTCTGTCACCTGGGTGACCAGTGTAGAGTTATGATGTCACAATGCCCCCTTAGGTAGATCAAAGCCAAGGGTCTGTCACCAGGGTGACCAGTGCAGAGTTATGATGTAACAATGCCCCCTTAGGCAGATCAAAGACAAGGGTGTGTCACCTGGGTGGCCAGCGCAGAGTTATGATGTAACAATGCTCCCTTAGGCAGATCACAGGCAAGGGTCTGTCACCTGGGTGACCAGTGCTGAGTTATGATGTCACAATGACCCCTTAGGCAGAACACAGACAAGGGCCTGTCACCTGGGTGACCAGTGCACAGTTATCATGTCACAATGCCCCTTAGGCAGATCACAGACAAGGGTTTGTCACATCTGTGCCCTGTGCATAGTTATGATGTCACAATGCCATCTTAGGCAAATCACAGACAAGGGCGTGTCACCTGGCTGCCCAGTGCAGAGTTATGATGTCACAATACACCCTTAGGCAGATCACAGAGAAGGGACTGTCACCTGGGTGCCCAGTGCAGAGTTTTGATGTCACAATGCCCCCTTAGGCAGATCACAGACAAGGGCCTGTCACCTGGGTGACCAGTACAGAGCTATGATATCACAATGCCCCCTTAGGCAGATCACAGACAAGGGCCTGTCACCTGGGTGACCATTGTAGAGTTAGGATGTCACAATGCACCCTCAGGCAGATCACAGATAACGGCCCATCACCTGAGTGACCAGGGCAGAATTATGATGTCACAATGCCCCCTCAGGCAGATCACAGACAAGGGCTGTCACCTCTGTGACCAGTGCAGAGTTATGATGTCACAATGCCCCCTTTGGCAGATCAGAGACATGGGCCTTTCACCTGGGTGACCAGTGCAGAATTATGATGTCACAATACCTCTTTAGGCAGATCACAGAGAAGGGCCTGTCACCTGGGTGCCCAATGCATAGTTATGATGTCACAATGCCCCCTAAGGCAGATCACAGACAAGGGCCTGTCACCTAGGTGACCATTGCAGAGTTATGATGTCACAATTCCCCCTAAGGCTGACCACAGGAAAGGGTCTGTCACTTGGGTGACCAGTGCAGTGTTATGAAGTCACAGTGGCCACTTAGGCAGATGAAAGACAAGGGTCTTTCACCTAGGTGACAAGTGCAGGGTTATGATGTCATAATGCACCCTTAGGCAGCACACAGACAATGGCCTGCCACCTTGGTAACCAGTGCAGAGTTATGAAGTCACAATGCCCCTAGGCAGATCACAGACAAGGGCCTGTCACGTGGGTGACCGATGCGGAGTTATGATGTCACAATTCCCCCTCAGGCAGATCACAGACAAGGGCCTGTAACATGTGTGACCACTGCATGGTTATGATTTCACATTGCACCCTTAGGCAGATCACTGACAAAGGCCTGTCACCAGAGTGGCCAGTGCAGAGTCATGATGTCAGAATGCCCCCTTAGGCAGATCACAGACAGGAGCCTGTCACCTGGGTGACCAATGCAGAATTATGATGTCACAATGCACCCTCAGGCAGATCACAGACACGGGCCAGACACCTGGGTGCCCAGTGCAGAGTTATGATAGCACAATGCCCCCTCAGGCAGATCACAGACAGGGGCTGCCACCTGTGTGACCACTGCAGGGTTATGATGTCACAATGCCCCCTTAGGCAGATCACAGACATGGTCCTGTCACCTTGCTGACCAGTGCAGAGATATGATGTCACAATTCCCCTTAGGCAGATCACAGACAAGGGCCTGTCATCTGGGTGACCAGTGCAGTTTTATGATGTTACAATGCCTTCTTAGGCAGATCAAAGGCTACGTTGTGTCACCTGGGTGACCAGTGCAGAGGTATGATGTAACAATGCTCCCTTAGGCAGATCACAGGCAAGGGTCTGTAACCTGGGTGACCGGTCCAGAGTTATCAGGTAACAATGCCCACTTAGGCAGATCACGGAGAAAGATTTGTCACCTGGGTGACCAGTGCACAATTACAATGTCACAATGCCCCCTTAGGCAGATCACAGACAAGGGTCTGTGACCTGGATGACCAGTGTAGAGTTCTGATGTCACAATGACCCCTTAGGCAGATCACAGACAAGGGTGTGTCACTTCTGTCCCCTGTGCATAGTTACGATGTCACAATGCCATCTTAGGCAGATCACAGACAAGGGCGTGTCACCTGGGTGACCAGTGAAGAGTTATGATGTCACATTGCCCCCTTAGGCAGATCACCGACAAGGGCCTGTCACCTGGGTGCCCAGTGCAGAGTTATGATGTCACAATGCCCCCTTAGGCAGATCTCAGACATGGGCCTGTCACCTAGCTGACCAGTGCAGAGTTATGATGTCACAATGGCCCCTTAGGCAGATCACAGACAAGGGCCTGTCACCTGGTTGACCAGTGCAGAGTTATGACGTCACAGTGCCCCCCTAGGCAGAACAAAGACAAGGGCCGCTCACCTGGCTGCCCAGTGCAAAGTTATGATGTCACAATATCCCATAGCCAGATCACAGAAAAGGGCCTGTCACCTGGGTGACCAGTAGAGAGTTATGATGTCACAATACCCCCTTAGGCAGATCACAGACAAGGGCCTGTTACCTGGGTGACCAGTGCAGTGTTATGATGTCACAATGCACCCTCAGGCAGTTCGCAGACAAACGCCTATCACCAGTGTGACCAGTGCAGAGTTATGATGTCACAATGCACCCTCAGGCAGATCACAGACAAGGGCCTGTATCCTGTGTGACCAGTGCAGGGTTATGATGTCACAATGCCCCCTTAGGCAGATCACTGACAAAGGCCTGTAACCAGGGTGACCAGTGCAGAGTTATGATGGCACAATGCCCCCTTAGACAGATCACAGACAGGGGCCTGTCACCTGGGTGAACAGTGTAGAATTATAAAGTCACAGTACACCCTTAGACAGATCACAGACTCTGGCCTCACACCTGGATGGCCAGTGCAGAGTTATAATATCCCAATGCCCCCTTAGGCAGATCACAGACAAGGGCCTGTCCACTCGGTCTCCAATGCATAGTTATGATGTCCCAATGCCCCCTTAGGCAGATCAAAGTCTAGGGTGTGTCACCTGGGTGACCAGTGCAGAATTATGATGTAACAATGCTCCCTTAGGCAGATCACAGGCAATGGTCTGTCACCTGGGTGACCAGTGCAGAGTTATGATGTCACAATGCCCCCTTAGGCAGATCACAGACAAGGGCCTGTCATCTGGGTGTCCAGTGCAGAGTTATGATGTCACAATGCCCACTTAGGAAGATCACACACAAGGGCCTGTCACCACGGTGAACATGGCAGAATTATGATGTCACAATGCCCCCTTAGGCAAATCACTAAAAAGGGCCTGTCACCTGGGTGCCCAGTGCAGAGTTATGATGTCACAATGCCCCCTTAGGCAGATCACAGACAAGCGCCTGTTACCTGGGTGCCCAGTGCTGAGTTATGATGTCACAATGCCCCCTTAGGCAGATAATACAGAAGGATCTGTAACCTGTGTGACCAGTGCAGAGTTATGATATCACAATGGTCCCTTAGACTGATCAAAGACAAGGGTCTTTCACCTGGGTGACAAGTGCAGAGTTATGATGTCACAATGCCACCTGAGGCAGATTACAGACAAGGGCCTGTCACCTGGGTGACCAGTGCAGAGTTATGATGTTACAATGCCCCTTTAGGCAGATCACAGAGAAGGATTTGTCACCTGGCTGACCAGTGCAGAATTATGATGTCATAATGCCCCCTTAGGCAGACCACAGACAAGGGTCTGTCACCTGGATGAGCAGTGTAGAGTTCGGAAGTAACAATGCCCCTTAGGCGGATGACAGACAAGGGTCTGTCACTTCTGTGCCCTGTGCATAGTTATGATGTCAGAATACCATCTTAGGCAGATCATAGACATGGGCGTGGCACCTGAGTGCCCTCTGGAGGGTTGTGATTTAACAGTGCTCCCTTAGGCAGATCACAGGCAAGGGTCTGTCACCTGGGTGACCAGTGCAGAGTTATGATGTAAGAATGCTCCCTTAGGCAGATCACAGAGAAGGATCTGTCACCTGGGTGAGCAGTGCAGAATTATGGTGTCATAATGACCCCTTAGGGAGATCACAGACAAGGGTCTGTCTCCTGGGTGACCAGTGCAGAGTTATGATGTCACAATGCCCCCTAAGGCAAATCACACAAAAGGGTCTGTCACCTTGGTGCACGGTGCAGAGTTATGATGTCACAATGCCCCCTTAGGCAGATCACAGACATGTGCCTGTCACCTAGCTGACCAGTGCAGAGTTAGGATGTCACAATGACCCCTTAGGCAGATCACAGACAATGGCCTGTCCCCTGGTTGACCAGTGCAGAGTTATGACGTCACAGTGCCCCCTTAGGCAGATCAAAAACAAGGGCTGGTCACCTGGCTGCCCAGTGCAGAGTTATAATGTCACAATACGCCATAGACAGATCACAGACAAGGGCCTGTCACCTGGGTGACCAATACAGAGTTATGATGTCACAATACCCACCTAGGCAGATCACAGACAAGGGCCTGTCACCTGGGTGACCATTGCAGGGTTATGATGTCACAATGCACCCTCAGGCAGATCGCAGACAAGCGCCTGTCACCAGAGTGACCAGTGCAGAGTTATGATGTCACCATGCCCCCTCAGGCAGATCTCAGACAACGTCATGTAACCTGTGTGACCAGTGCAGGGTTTTGATGTCACAATTCCCACATAGGCAGATCAGTGACAAAGGCCTGTAACCAGGGTGACCAGTGCAGAGTTCTGATATCACAATGCCCCCTTAGGTAGATCACAGACAGGGGCTTCTCACCTGGGTGACCAGTGAAGAATTATGATGTCACAATACACCCTTAGGCAGATCACCGACACGGGTCTCACAGCTGGGTGCCCAGTGCAGAGTTATGACATCACAATGCCCCCTAAGGCAGATCACAGACAAGGGCCTGTCACCTCGGTCTCCAATGCATAGTTATGATGTCACAATGCCCCCTTAGGCAGATCACAGACAAGGGCCTGTCACCTGGGTGACTAGGACAGACCTATGATGTCACAATGCCCCCTTAGGCAGATCACAGACATGGGCCTGTCACCTGGGTGACCAGTGCAGAGTTAAGATGTCACAATGCCCCCTTAGGCAGATAACAGACAACGGCCTGTCACCTGGGTGACCAGTGCAGAGTTATGATGTAACAATGCTCCATTAGACAGATCACAGGCAAGGGTCTGTCACTTGGGTGACCTGTGCAGAGTTATGATGTACAATGCCCTCTTAGGCAGATCACAGAGAAGGATTTGTCACCTGGGTGACCAGTGCAGAATTATGATGTCACAATGCCCCCTTAGGCAGATCAAAGACAAGGGTCTGTCACTTGGGTGACCAATGTAGAGTTCTGATGTCACAATGACCCCTTAGGCAGATCACAGACAACGATCTGTCACTTCTGTACCCTGTGCATAGTTATGATGTCACAATGCCATCTTAGGCAGATCACAGACAAGGGAGTGTCACCTGGGTGCCCAGTGCAGAGTTACCATGTCACAAGACACCCTTAGGGAGATCACAGACAAGGGCCTGTCACCTAGGTGTCCAGTGCAGTTATGATGTCACAATGCCACCTTAGGTGGATCACAGACAAGGGCCTGCCACCTGGTTTACCAGTGCAGAGTTATGATGTCGCAATGCCTCCTTAGGCAGATCACAGACAAGGGTCTGTCACTTCTGTACCCTGTTCATAGTTATGATGCCACAATGCCATCTTAGGCAGATCACAGACAAGGGCATGTCACCTGAGAGCCCTCTGCAGGGTTATGATGTAACAATGCTCCCTTAGGCAAATCACAGAAAAGGGTCTGTCACCGGGGTGACCAGTGCAGAGTTATGATGTAACAATTCTCCCTTAGGCAGATCACAGAGAAGGATCTGTCACCTGGGTGATCAGTGCAGAATTATGATGTCACAATGCCCCCTTAGGCAGATCACAGACAAGAGTCTGTCACCTGGGTGACCAGTGCAGAGTTATGATGTCACAATGGCCCCTAAGGCAGATCACAGAAAAGGGCCTGTCACCTTGGTGCCCGGTGCAGAGTTATGATGTCACAATACCCCTTTAGGCAGATCACAGACAAGAGCCTGTCACGTGGGTGACCGATGCGGAGTTATGATGTCACAATGTCCCCTTAGGTCGATCACAGACAAGGGGCTGTCACCTGGTTTACCAGTGCAGAGTTAAGATGTCACAGTGCCACCTTAGACAGACCACAGACAAGGGTCTGTCACCTCTGTACCCTGTGCTTAGTTATGATGTCACAATGCCATCTTAGGCAGATCAAAGACAAGGGCGTGTCACCTGGGTGCCCAGTGCAGAGTTATGATGTCAGAATGCTACCTTAGGCAGATCAAAGGCAAGGGCCTGTCACCTGGGTGACCAGTGCAGAGTTATGATATCACAATGCCACCTGAGGCAGATCAAAGACAAAGGCCTTTCACCTGGATGCCCAGTGCAGAGTAATGATGTCACAACGCCCCCTTAGGCAGGTCACAGACGAGGTTCTGTCAACTGGGTGCCCAGTGCAGGGTTATGACGTCACAATGCCCGCTTAGGCTGATCAAACATAAGGGTTGGTCACCTGGCTGCCCAGTGCATAGTTATGATGTCACGATACACCCTTAGGCAGATCACAGACAAGGGACTGTTACCTGGGTGCCCAGTGCAGAGTTATGATGTCACAATACACCCTTAGGCAGATCACAGACAAGGGCCTGTAACCTGTGTGAACAGTGCAGGGTTATGATGTAACAATGCGCCGTTAGGCAGATCGCTGACGAAGGCCTGTCACCAGAGTGTCCAGTGCAGAGTTATGATGTCACAATGCCCCCTTAGGCAGATCAAAGACAGGGGCCTGTCACCTGGGTGACCAGTGCAGAATTATGATGTCACAATACACCCGTAGGCAGATCGCAGACACGGGCCTCACACCTGGGTGCACAGTGCAGAGTTATAATGTCACAATGCCCCCTTAGGCAGATCACAGGGAAGGGCCTGTCACCAGGGTGCCCAATGCATAGTTACGATGTCACAATGCCCCCTTAGGCAGATCATAGAGAAGGATCTGTCACCTGGGTGTCCAGTGCAGAGTTATGATATCACAATGGCCCCTTAGACAGATCAAAGACAAGGGTCTTTCACCTGGGTGACCAGTGCGGAGTTCTGATGTCACAATGCACCCTTAGGCAGATCACATACAAGGGTCTGTCACTTCTGTGCCCTGTGCATAGTTGTGATGTCACAATGCCATATTAGGGAGATCACAGACAAGGGCGTGTCACCTGGGTGCCCAGTGCAGGGTTACGATGTCACAATGCTCCCTTAAGCAGATCACAGTCATGGGCCTGTCACCTAGCTGACCAGTGCAAAGTTACATTGTCACAATGCCCCCTTAGGCAGATCACAGACAAGGGCCTGTCACCTGGTTGACCAGTGCAGAGTTATGACGTTGCAGTGCCCCATTAGGCAGATCAAAGACAAGGGACTGTCACCTGGCTGCCCAGTGCAGAGTTATGATGTCACAATACCCCATAGCCAGATCACAGACAAGGGCCTGTCACCTGGGTGACCAGTCCAGAGTTACGATGTCACAATGCCACCTCAGGCAGATCAAACACAAAGGCCTTTCACCTGGGTGCCCAGTGCAGAGTAATGATGTCACAGTGCCCCCTTAGGCAGGTCACACACAAGGGCCTGTCACCTGGGGGCCCAGTGCAGAGTTATGACGTCACAATGCCCCCTTAGGCTGATCAAGGACAAGAGCTGGTCACCTGGCTGCCCAGTGCAGAGTTATGATGTCACAATACACCCTTAGGCAGATCACAGAAAAGGGACTGTCACCTGGGTGCCCAGTGCAGAGTTATGATGTCACAATGCCCCCTAAGACAGATCACAGACAAGGGCCTGTCACCAGGGTGAGCAGAACAGAGTTATTATGACACAATGTGCCCTCAGGCAGATCACAGACAAGGGCCTGTCACCTGTATGACCAGTGCAGGGTTATAATGTCGCAGTGCCCCCTTACGCAGATCACAGACAAACGCCTGTCACCAGGGTTACCAGTGCAGTGTTATGATGTCACAATGCCCCCTTAGGCAGATCACAGACAAGGGCCTGTCACCTGGGTGTCCAGTGCAGAATTATGATGTCACCATACCTCCTTAGGCAAATCACACACAAGGGCGTCTCACCGGGGTTGCCAGTGCAGAGTTATGATATCACCATGCCCCCTTAGGCAGATCTCAGGAAAGGGCCTGTCACCTGTGTGCCCAATGCTGAGTTATGATGTTACAATGGCACATTAGGCAAATCGCAGACAAGGGCCTGTCAACAGGGTGATCAGTGCAGAGTTAAGACGTCACATTGCCCCCGTAGGCAGATAACAGAGAAGGGCCTGTTACCTGGGTGACCAGTGCAGAGTGATGCTGTCACAATGCCCCCTTAGGCAGATCACAGACAAGGGCCTGTCACCTGGGTGTCCAGTGCAGAGTTATGACGTCACGATGCCCACTAAGGAAGATCACAAACAAGGGCCTTTCACCTGGGTGACCATTGCAGAATAATGATGTCACCATCCCCCTTAGGCAGATCACAGGCAAGGATCTGTCACCTGGGTGTCCATCGCAGAGTTATGATGTCACAATTTCCCCTTAGGCAGATCAAAGACAAGGGTCTTTCACCAGTGTGACCAGCGCAGAGTTATGATGTAACAATGCCCCCTGAGGCAGATTACAGGCAAGGGTCTGTCACCTGGGAGACCAATGCAGAGTTGTGATGTGACAATGCCCCCTGAGGCAGATCACAGGGAAGGATCTGTCACCTGGGTGACCAGCGCAGTGTTATGGTGTCACAATACGCCCTTAGGCAGATCACAGACAAGGGACTGTCACCTGGGTGCCCAGTACAGAGTTATGATGTCACAATGACCACTAAGGCCGATCCCAGACAAGGGCCTGTCACATGGGTGACCAGTACAGAGTTATGATGTCACAATGCCCCCTTAGGCAGATCACAGGCAAGGTCCTGTCACCTGGGTGACCAGTGCAGAGTTATGATGTGACAATGCAACCTCAGGCAGATCACAGACAAGGGCATGTGACCTGGGTGACCAGTGCAGAGTTATGATGTCACAATGCCCCCTCAGACAGATCACAGACAAGAGCCTGTCACCAGTGTGATCAGTGCATGGTTAGGATGTCACAATGCCTCCATAAGCAGATCACAGACAAAGGCCTCTCACCAGGGTGACCAGTGCAGGGTTATGATATCACAATGACCCCTTAGGCAGATCACAGACAGGGGCATGTCACCTGGGTGACCAGTATATAACTATGATCTCACAACTCCCCCACAGGCAGATCACAGACAAGGGCCTGTCACACGGGTGACCAGTGCAGATGTATAATGTCACAATGCACCCTCAGGCAGGTCACAGACAAAGGTCTGTCACCTGGGTGACCAGTGCAGTTATGATGTCACAATGCCCCTTT
This sequence comes from Pan troglodytes, assembly GCF_028858775.2. NCBI lineage: Eukaryota > Metazoa > Chordata > Mammalia > Primates > Hominidae > Pan > Pan troglodytes. The sequence goes on along the minus strand of NC_072415.2, from coordinate 178,205 downwards.
AGGCAGATCACAGACACAGGCCTGTCACCCGGGTGCCCAGTACAGAGCTGTGATGTCACAATGCCCCCTTAGGGTGATCACAGACATGGGCCTGTCACCCAGGTGACCAGTGTAGAGTTATGATTTTACAATGCCCCCTAAGGCGGATCAAAGACAAGGGCCTGCCACCTGGGTGACCAGTGCAGAGTTATTAGGTTACAATGCCCCCTTAGGCAGATCACAGAGAAGGGACTGTCACCTTCGTGACCAGTACAGAGTTATGATGTCACAATGCCACCTTAGGTAGATCAAAGACAAGGGCCTGCCACCTGGGTGACCAGTGCAGAGTTATTACGTTACAATGCCCCCTTAGGCAGATCACAGAGAAGGGACTGTCACCTTGGTGACCAGTACAGAGTTATGATGTCACAATGCCGCCTTAGGTAGATCAAAGACAAGGGCCTGACACCTGGGTGACCAGTGCAGAATTATGATGTCACAATGCACCCTCAGGCAGATCACAGTTTAGGGCCTGTCACCTGGGTGACCAGTGCAGAGTTATGATGTCACAATGCCCCCTCAGGCAGACCACAGACAAGGGCTTGAAACCTGTGTGACCAGTGCAGGGTTATGATGTCAAAATGCACCCTAAGGCAGATCACAGACAAAGGCCTGTCACCTGGGTGCCCAGTGCAGAGTTATGATATCACAATGCCACCTTAGGCAGAACACACACAAGGGCCTGTCACCTGGGTACCCAATGCAGTGTTATGATGTCACAATGCCCCCTTAGGCAGATCACAGACAAGATCCTGTTACCTTGGTGATCAGTGCAGAGTTATGATGTCTCAATGCCCTTTAAGCAGATCACAGACAAGGTCATGTCACAGGGGTAAGCAGTGCAGAGTTATGATGTCACAATGCTCCCTTAGGCAGATTAAAGACAAGGGCCGGTCACCTGGCTGCCCATTGCAGAGTTATGATGTTGCAATACCCCATTGGGCAGATCACAGACAAGGGTCTGTCACCTTTGTGCCCAGTACAGAGTTGTGATGTCACAATGCCACCTTAGGCAGAGCACAGACAAGGGCCTCTCACGTGGGTGCCCAGTGCAGAGTTATGATGTCACAATGCCCCCTTAGGCAGATCACAGACATGGGCCTGTCACCAAGGTGTGCAGTGCAGAGTAATGATGTCACAATGCCCCCTAAGGCAGATCACAGACAACGGCCTGTCACCTGGTTGACCAGTGCAGAGTTATGATGTAACAATGCCCCTTAGGCAGATCAAAGACAAGCGCCGGTCATCTTTTCTGCCCAGTGCTGAGTTATGATGTCACAATACAACTTAGGCAGATCACAGACAAGGGCCTGTCACCTGGGTGACCAATACAGTGTTAAGATGTCACAATGCCCCTTAGGCAGATCACAGACAAGGACCTGTCACCTGGGTGACCAGTGCAGAGTTATGATGTCACAATGCACCCTCAGGTAGATCACAAACGAACGCGTGTCACCTGGGTGACCAGTGCAGAGTTATGATGTCACAATGCCCCCTCAGGCAGATCGCAGACAAGGGCCTGTAACCTGTGTGACCAGTGCAGGGTTATGATGTCACAATGCCCACTAAGGCAGATCACTGACAAAGGCCTCACACCTGGGTGCCCAGTGCAGAGTTATGGTATCACAATGACCCCTTAGGCAGATCACAGACAAGGGCCTGTCACCTGGGTCCCCAATGAAGAGTTATGATGCCACAATGCCCCCTTAGGCAGATCACAGACAAGATCCTGTCACCTTGGTAACCAGTGCAGAGTTATGATGTCACAATGCACCTTAGGCAGATCAGAGAAAAGGGCCTGTCACCTGGGTGACCAGTGCAGAGTTCTGATGTCACAATGCCCCCTTAGGCAGATCACAGACAAGGGCCTGTAACCTGTGTGACCACGGAAGGTTTATGATGTCACAATGGCCCCTAGGCAGTTCACTGACAAAGGCCTGTCACCAGGGTGACGAGTGCAGAGTTATGATGTCACAATGCCCCTTAGGTAGATCACAGTCAAGGGCGTGTCATCTGGGTGTCCAGTGCAGTGTTATGATGTCACAATTCTCACTTCGGAAAATCATAGACAAGGGCGTGTCACCTTTGTGAATATTGCAGAATTTTGATGTCACAATGCCCCCTTAGGCAGATCACAGACAAGGGCCTGTCGCCTGGTTGACCAGTGCAGAGTTATTATGTCACAATGCCCCCTTACGCAGATCACTGAAAAGGGCCTCTCACCTGGGTGCCCAGTGGAGAGTTATGATGTCACAATGCCCCCTTAGGCAGGTAACAGACAAGGGCCAGTCACCTGGGAGCCCAGTGTTGAGTTATGATGTCACTATGCCCCATTAGGCAGAACACAGACAAGGGCCTGTCACCTGGGTGACCAGTGCAGAGTTATGATGCCACAATGCCCCTTAGGCAGATCACAGACAAAGTCCTGTCATCTGCGTGACCAGTGCAGAGTTATGATGTAACAATGCCCCCTTATGCAGATCACAGGGAAGGGTCTGTCACCTGGGTGACCAGTTCAGAGTTAAGGTGTCAAAATTCCCCCTTAGGCAGATCACAGAGAAGGATATGTCACCTCGGTGACCAGTGCAGGGTTATGATGTCACAATGCCCCCTTAGGCAGATCACAGACAAGGGCCTGTAACCTGCGTGACCAGTGCAGAGTTATGATGTCACCATACACCCTTAGGCAGATCTCAGACGAGGGACTGTCACCTGGGTGCCCAGTGCAGAGTTTTGATGCACAATGACCCCTTCGGGAGATCACAGACGTGGGCCTGTCTCCTGGTTGCCCAGTGCAGAGTTATGATGTCAAAATTCCCCCTTAGGCAGATGACAGAAAAGGGCCTGTCACATGGGTGACCAGTGCAGAGTTATGGTGTCACAATTCCCCCTTAGACAGATCACAAATAATGGACTGTCACCTGGGTGCCCGGTGCAGAGTGATGAGGTCACAATGCCCCCTTAGTCGTATCACAGACAAGGGCCTGTCACCTGGTTGACCAGTAAAGAGTTATGATGTCACAATGCCCCCTTTGGCAAGTCAAAGACAAGAGCCGGTCACCTGGCTGCCCAGTGCAGACTTATAATGTCACAATACCCAATTAGGCAGATCACAGACAAGGGACTGTCACCTGTTTACCCACTGCAGAGTTATGATGTCACAATGCCCCCTTAGGCAGATCAGAGACAAGGGCCTGTCACCACGGTGACCATTACAGAGTTATGATGTCACAAGGCCTTCTTAGGCAGGTCACAGACAAGAGACTGTCACATGGGTAAGCAGTGCAGGGTTATAATGTCACAATGCACCTTGAGGCAGGTCACAAACCAGGGCTTGTCCCCTGGGTGACAAGTGAAGAGTTATGATGTCACAATACAACCTAAGGCAGATCACACACAAGGAACTGTCACCTGTGTGACCAGTGCAGGGTTATGATGTCACAATGCCCCCTTAGGTAAAACATAGACAATGGCCTGTCACCTTGGTGACCAGTGCAGAGTTATGATGTCACAATTCCCCCATAGGCAGATCATAGACAAGGGACTGTCACCTGGTTGACCAGTACGGAGTTATGAGATCACAATGCCCCCTTAGGCAGATCGAAGACAACGGCCGGTCACCTGGCTGCCCAGTGCAGAGTTATGATGTCACAATACCCCATTAGGCAGATCACAGACAAGGGACTGTCACCTGTTTGCCCAGTGCAGTGTTATGATGTCACAATGCTCCCTTAGGCAGATCACAGAGAAGGGCCTGTCATTTGGGTGACCAGTGCAGAGTTATGATGTCACAATACCCCCTTAGGCAGATCACAGAGAAGGGCCAGTCAATTGGGTGACCAGTGCAGAGTTATGATGTAAATATGCCCCCTCAGGCAGATCACACACAAAGGCCTGTCACCTGTGTGACCAGTGCAGGGTTTTGATGTCACAATGCCCCCTTAGGCAGATCACACACAAAGGCCTGTCACCAGGGTCGCAAGTGCAGAGTTATGATGTCACAATGCCCCCTAAGGCAGATCACAGTCAGTGGCCTGACACCTGGACGAGCAGTGCAGAATCATGATGTCACAATAACCGCTTAGGCAGATCACACACAAGGGCCTGTCTCCTGGTTGCCCAGTGTAGACTTATGATGTCACAATTCCCCCTTAGGCAGATGACAGACAAGGGCCTGTCACATGGGTGACCAGTGCAGAGTTATGGTGTCACAATACCCCTTAGGCAGATCACAAATAAGGGACTGTCACCTGGGTGCCCAGTGCAGAGTGTTGAGGTCACAATGCCCCCTTAGGCAAATCACAGACAACGGCCTGTCACCTGGGTGACCAGTGCAGACTTATGATGTCACAATGCCCCTTAGGCAGATCACAGACAAGGGCCTGTCACCTGGGTGACCAGTACAGAGTTATGATGTCACAATGCGCTCTTAGGCAGATCACAGACAGGGGCCTGCAACATGGGTGACCAGTGCAGACTTGTAATGTCACAATGCACCTTCAGGCAGGCCACAGACAAGGTTCTCTCACCTGGGTGACAAGTGCAGATTTATGATGTCTCAATGCACCCTCAGACAGATCACACACAAGGACCTGACACCTGTGTGACCAGTGCAGGTTTATGACGTCACAATGCCCTTTAGGCAGCTCACCGACAAAGGCCTGTCACCTCGGTGCACAGTGCAGAGTTATGATGTCACAATGCCCCCGTAGGGAGGCCACAGACAAGGGACTGTCACCTGGGTGCCCATTGCAGAGTTATCACGTCGCAATGCACCCTTAAGCAGATCACAGACAACGGCCTGTCACCTGGGTGCCAAGTGCAGATTTATGATGTCACAATTCCCCCTTAGGCAGTTAACAGACAAGGGCCTATCACATGGATGACCACGGCAGAGTTTTGATGTCACAATGCCCCATTAGCGGATCACAGACATGGGCCTGTCACCTGGTTGACCAGTGCAGGGTTTTGATGTCACAATGCACCCTTACGGAGATCACTGACAAGGGCCTCTCACCTGGGTGCCCAGTGCAGTGTTATGACGTCACAATGCCCTCTTAGGCAGATCACAGACAAGGTCCTGTCACCTAGTTGAGCAGTGCAGAGTTATGATGTCACAATGCCCCTTAGGCAGATCACAGACAATGGCCTGTCACCTGGGTGACCAGTGCAGAGTTAAGATGTCACAATGCACCCTTAGGCAGATCACAGACAAGGGTTTGGCACCTGGGTGCCCAGTGCAGAATTATGATGTCACAATGCCCACTTAGGCAGATCACAGACAAGGGCCTTTCACCTGGGTGCTCGGTGCAGAGGTATGATGTCACAATACCCCCTTAGGCAGATCACAGACAAGGGCCTGTCACATTGGTGACTGATGCAGAGTTTTGATGTCATAATGCCCCCTTAGGCAGATCACAGACAAGGGCCTCTCACCTGGGCGACAACTGCAGAGTTATGAAGTCACAATGCCCCATAGGCAGATCACAGACAAGAGCCTGTCACCTGGGTGACCAGTGCAGAATTATGATGTCTCAATGCCCCCTTAGTCAGATCACAGGAAAAGGTCTGTCACCTGGGTGACCAGTGCAGAGATATGATGTCACAATGCCCCCTTAGGCAGAACACAGACAAGGCCCTGTCACCTGGGCGACCACTGCAGAGTTATGAAGTCATAGTGCCCCTTAGGCAGATCACAGACAAGGGCCTGTCACCTGGGTGACAAGTGCAGAATTATGATGTCTCAATGCCCCCTTAGTCAGATCACAGAAAAAGGCCTGTCACCTGGATGACCAGTGAAGAGTTACGATGTCACAATGCCCCCTTAGGCAGACCACAGACATGGGCTTGTCATCTGAGTGACAAATGCAGAATTATGATATCACAATGCCCCCTTAGGCAGATCACAGACAAGGGTCTGCCAGCTGAGTGACCATTGCAGAGTTATGATGTCACAATTCCCCCTTAGGCAGATCACAGTCAAGGGTCTGTCACCTGGGTGACCAGTACAGAGTTATGATGACACAAAGGCCCCTTAGGCAGGTCACAGACAAGGGCCTGTCACCTGGGTGACCAGTGCAGAGTTATGATGTCACAATGCCCCCTTAGGCAGGTAACAGACAATGGCCAGTCATCTGGGAGCCCAGTGTTGAGTTATGATGTCACTATGCCCCATTAGGCAGAACACAGACAAGGGCCTGTCACCTGTGTGACCAGTGCAGAGTTATGATGCCACAATGCCCCTTAGGCAGATCACAGACAAGGTCCTGTCATCTGCGTGACCAGTGCACAGTTATGGTGTCACAATGCCCCCTTAGTCAGATCACAGACAAAGGCCTGTCACCTGGGTGTCCAGTGCAGAGTTATGATGTAACAATGCCCCCTTATGCAGATCACAGGCAAGGGTCTGTCACCTTAGTGACCAGTTCAGAGTTAAGATGTCAAAATGCCCCCTTAGGCAGATCACAGAGAAGGATATGTCACCTCGGTGGCCTGTGCAGGGTTATGATGTCACAATGCCCCCTTAGGCAGATCACAGACAAGGGCCTGTAACCTGCATGACCAGTGCAGAGTTACGATGTCACCATACACCCTTAGGCAGATCTCAGACGAGGGACTGTCACCTGGGTGCCCAGTGAAGAGTTTTGATGCACAATGACCCCTTCGGCAGATCACAGACAAGGGCCTGTCTCCTGGTTGCCCAGTGCAGAGTTATGATGTCACAATTCCCCCTTAGGGAGATGACAGACAAGGGCCTGTCACATGGGTGACCAGTGCAGAGTTATGGTGTCACAATTCACCCTTAGGCAGATCACAAATAATGGACTGTCACCTGGGTGCCCGGTGCAGATTGATGAGGTCACAATGCCCCCTTAGGCGTATCACAGACAAGGGCCTGTCACCTGGTTGACCAGCAAAGAGTTATGATGTCACAATGCCCCCTTTGGCAAGTCAGAGACAAGGGCCGGGCACCTGGCTGCCCAGTGCAGAGTTATACTGTCACAATACCCAATTAGGTAGATCACAGACATGGGACTGTCACCTGCTTACCCACTGCAGAGTTATGATGTCACAATGCCCCCTTAGGCAGATCAGTGACAAGGGCCTGTCACCACGGTGACCATTACAGAGTTATGATGTCACAATGCCTTCTTAGGCAGGTCACAGACAAGAGACTGTCACATGGGTAACCAGTGCAGGGTTATATTGTCACAATGCACCCTGAGGCAGGTCACAAACCAGGGCCTGTCCCCTGGGTGACCAGTGAAGAGTTATGATGTCACAATACAACCTAAGGCAGATCACACACAGGGAGCTGTCACCTGTGTGACCAGTGCAGGGTTATGATGTCACAATGCCCCCTTAGGTAAAACACAGACAAGGGCCTGTCACCTTGGTGACCAGTGCAGAGTTATGATGTCACAATTCCCCCATAGGCAGATCATAGACAAGGGACTGTCACCTGGTTGACCAGTACGGAGTTATGATATCACAATGCCCCCTTAGGCAGATCGAAGACAACGGCCGGTCACCTGGCTGCCCAGTGCAGAATTATGATGTCACAATACCCCATTAGGCAGATCACAGACAAGGGCCTGTCACCTGGGCGACCACTGCAGAGATATGAAGTCACAATGCCCCTTAGGCAGATCACAGACAAGGGCCTGTCACCTGGGTGACCAGTGCAGAATTCTGATGTCTCAAAGCCCCCTTAGTCAGATCACAGAAAAAGGCCTGTCACCTGGATGACCAGTGAACAGTTACGATGTCACAATGCCCCCTTAGGCAGACCACAGGCATGGGCTTGTCACCTGGGTGACAAATGCAGAATTATGATATCACAATGCCCCCTTAGGCAGATCATAGACAAGGGTCTGCCAGCTGAGTGACCATTGCAGAGTTATGATGTCACAATTCACCCTTAGGCAGATCATCTACAAGTGTCTGTCACCTGGGTGACCAGTACAGAGTTATGATGTCACAAAGGCCCCTTAGGCAGATCACAGACAAGGGCCTGTTACCTGGGTGACCAGTGCAGGGTTATGATGTCACAATGCCCCCTTATGCAGATCAAAGACAAGGGTGTGTCACCTTGGTGACCAGTGCACAGGTATGACATAACAATGCTCCCTTAGGCAGATCACAGTCAAGGATGTGTCACCTGTTTGACCAGTGCAGAGTTATGATGTCACAATGCCCCCTTAGGCAGATCACTGAGAAGGATCTGTCACCTGGGTGACCAGTGCAGAATTATGATGTCACAAACCCCCTTAGGCAGATCACAGACAAGGGTCTATCACCTGGGTGACCAGTGCAGAGTTACGATGTCACAATGCCTCCTTAGGCATATCCAGACAAGCGCCTGTCACCTCTGTGCCCTGTGCATAGTTATGATGTCACATTGCCATCTTAGGCAGATCACAGAAAACGGCCTGTCACCTGGGTGCCCAGTGCAGAGTTATCATGTCACAATGCTCCATTAGGCAGATCACAGACAAGGGCCTGTCACCTGGGTGACCAGTGCAGAGTTATGATGTCACAATGCCACCTTAGGCAGATAAAAGATGGCCTTTCACCTGGGTGCCCAGTGCAGAGTTATGATGTCACAATGCCCCCTTAGGCAGGCCACAGACAAGGGACTGTCACCTGGGTGCTCAGTGTAGAGGTATCACATCACAATGCACCCTTGGGCAGATCACAGTCAAGGGCCTGTCACCTGGGTACCAAGTGCCGATTTATGATGTCACAATTCCCCCTTAGATAGATCTCAGACAATGGCCAGTCACCTGGGTGCCCAGTGCACAGTTATGATGTCACAATGCCCCCTTAGGCAGATCCCAGTCAAGTGTCTGTCACCGGGGTGACCAGTGTAGAGTTATGATGTAACAATGCCCCCTTAGGCAGATCGCAGACAACAGGCTTTCACCTGGGTGACCAGTGCAGAGGTATGATGTCACAATTCCCTCTTAGGCAGATCACAGACAAGGGCCTGCCACCTGGGTGACCAGTGCCGAGTTATGATGTCACAATGCCCCCTTAGGCAGATCACAGACTAGGGCCTGTCACCTGGGTGACCAGTGCAGTGTTATGATGTCACAATGCCCCCTTTGGCAGATCACAGACAAGGGCCGGTCACCTGGGTGACCAGTGTAGAGATATGATGTCACAATGCCCCCTCAGGCAGATCACAGACAAGGGTCTGTCACCTGGGTGATGAGTGTAGAGTTATGATGTCACAATGACCCCATAGGCTGATCATAGACAAGGGTCTGTCACCTGGGTGACCAGTGCGGAATTATGATGTCACAATGACCCCTTAGGCAGATAACAGACAAGGGTGTGTCACTTGGGTGACCAGTGTAGAGTTATGATATCACAATGCCCCATTAGGTAGATCAAATTCAAGGGTCCGTCACCTGGGTGACCAGTGCAGAGTTATGATGTAACAATGCCTCCTTAGGCCGATCAAAGACAATGGGGTATCACCTGGGTGACCATTCCTGAGTTATGATGTAACAATGCTCCCTTAGGCAGATCACAGGTAAGGGTTTGTCACCTTGTTGACCATTGCAGAGTTATGGTGTCACAATGCCCCCTTAGGCAGATCACAGAGAAGGATCTGTCACCTGGGTGAGCAGTGCGGAATTATGATGTCACAATGACCCTTAGGCAGATCACAGACAAGGGTCTGTCACCTGGGTGACCAGTGCAGAGTTATGATGTCACAATGCCTCCTTAGGCAGATCACAGACAAGGGTCGGTCACCTGGGTGACCAGTGCAGAGTTATGATGTCACAATGCCCCCTTAGGCAGATCACAGGCAAGTGCCTGTCACCTCTGTGCCCTGTACATAGTTATGATGTCACATTGCCATCTTAGGCAGATCACAGACAATAGCCTGTCACCTGGGTGCCCAGTGCAGAGTTATGATGTCACAATGCTCCGTTAGGCAGATCACAGACAAGGGCCTGTCACCTGCGTGACCAGTGCAGAGTTATGATGTCACAATGCCACCTTAGGCAGATCAAAGACGGCCTTTCACTTGGCTGCCCAGTGCAGAGTTATGATGTCACAATGCCCCTTAGGCAGGCCACAGACAAGGGACTGTCACCTGGGTGCCCAGTGTAGGGTTATCACGTCACAATGCACCCTCAGGCAGATCACAGACAAGGGCCTGTCACCTGGGTGCCAAGTGCCGATTTATGATGTCACAATTACCCCTTAGATAGATCTCAGACAATGGCCTGTCACCTGGGTGCCCAGTGCACAGTTATGATGTTACAATGCCCCCTTAGGCCGATCACAGTCAAGTGTCTGTCACTGGGATGACCAGTGCAGAGTTGTGATGTAACAATGTCCCCTTAGGCAGATCGCAGACAACAGCCTGTCACCTGGGTGACCAGTGCAGAGGTATGATGTCACAATTCCCTCTTAGGCAGATCACAGACAAGGGCCTGTCACCTGGGTGACCAGTGCCGAGTTATGATGTCACAATGCCCCTTTAGGCAGATCACAGACTAGGGCCTGTCACCTGGGTGACCAGTGCAGTGTTATGATGTCACAATGCCCCCTTTGGCAGAACACAGACAATGGCCGGTCACCTGGGTGACCAGTGTAGAGTTATGATGTCATAATGCCCCCTCAGACAGATCACAGACAAGGGTCTGTCACCTGGGTGATGAGTGTAGAGTTATGATGTCATAATGACCCCTAAGGCAGATCAAAGTCAAGGGTCTGTCACCTGGGTGACCAGTGCAGAGTTATGATGTCACAATGACCCCTTAGGCAGATAGCAGACAAGGGTGTGTCACCTGGGTGACCAGTGTAGAGTTATGATATCACAATGCCGCATTAGGTAGATCAAATTCCAGGGTCCGTCACCTGGGTGACCAGTGCAGAGTTATGATGAAACGATGCCCCCTTAGGCCGATCAAAGACAATGGTGTGTCACCTGGGTGACCATAGCTGAGTTATGATGTTACAATGCTCCCTTAGGCAGATCACAGGCAAGGGTCTGTCACCTTGTTGACCATTGCAGAGTTATGATGTCACAATGCCCCCTTAGGCAGATCACAGTGAAGGATCTGTCACCTGGGTGAGCAGTGCGGAATTATGATGTCACAATGAACCTTGGGCAGATTACAGACAAGTGTCTGACACTTGGGTGACCATTGCAGAGTTATGATGTCACAATTCCCCCTTACGCAGATCACAGACAGGGGCCTTTCACCTGGGTGACCAGTGCAGAGTTATGATGTCACTATGAAACCTTAGGCATATCAAAGACAAGGGTCTTTCACCTGGGAGAAAAGTGCAGAGTTATGACGTCACAAGGCCCCCTTACGCAGATAACAGACAAGCGTCTGTCACCTGGGTGACCAGTGCAGATTTATGATGTCAGAATGCCCCCTTAGGCAGATCACAGACAAGGGCCTGTCACCTGGGTGACCAGTGCAGAGTTATGATGTCACAGTACCCCGTTAGGCAGATCACAGAAAAGGGCCTGTCACCTGGGTGACCATGGAAGAATTATGATGTCACAATGCACCCTTAGGGAGACCACAGGCAAGGGCCTGTCACCAGGGTGACCAGTGCAGACTTATGAAGTAACAATGCCCCCTTAGGCAGACCACAGACAAGGGCCTGTGACCTGGGTGACCAGTGCTGAGTTATGATGTCACAGTGCCCCCTTAGGCAGATCGAAGACAAGGGCATGATACCTGGGTGACCAGTGTAGAGTAATGATGTCACAATGTGCCCTTTGGCAGATCACAGACAGGGGCCTGTCACCTGTGTGACCAGTGCAGGGTTACAATGTCCCAATGCCCCCTTAGGCAGATCACAAACAAGGGTCTGTCACCCGGGTTACCATTGCAGAGCTATGATGTGACAATTCCCCCTTAGGTAGATCACAGTCAAGGGTCTGTCGCCTGGTTGACCATTGCAGACTTATGATGTCACCATGCCCCCTTAGGCAGATCACAGAGATGGATCAGTCACCTGGGTGACCAGTGCAGAATTATGATGTCACAATGACCCTTTAGGCAGATCACAGACAAGGGTCTGTCACTTGGGTGACCAGTGCAGAGTTATGATGTCACAATGCCCACTTAGGCAGATCACAGACAAGGGCCTTGCACCTGGGTGCTCGGTGCAGAGTTATGATGTCACAATACCCCCTTAGGAAGATCACAGACAAGGGCCTGTCACGTGAGTGAGCGATGCAGAGTTTTGATGTCACAATGCCCCCTTAGGCAGATCACAGACAAGGGCCTGTCACCTGGGGGCCCATTGCAGAGCTTTGATGTCACAATGCCCCCTTAGGCAGAACACAGACAAGGGCCTGTCACCTGGGTGACCACTGCAGAGTTATGAAGTCACAATGCCCCTTAGACAGATCACAGACAAGGGCCTGTCACCTGGGTGACCAGTGTAGACTTCTGATGACTCAATGTCCCCTTAGTCAGATCAGAGAAAAAGGCCTGTCACCTGGGTGACCAGTGCAGAGTTATGATGTCACAATGCTACCTTAGGCAGACCACAGACATGGGCCTGTAACCTGGGTGACAAATGCAGAATTATGTTATCACAAAGCCCCCTTATGCAGATCACCGACAAGGGCCTGTCACCTGGGTGTCCAGTGCAGAGTTATGATGTCACAATTGCCACTTAGGCAGACCACAGACAAGGGCCTGTCACCTGGGTTACCTTTGCAGAATTATGATATCACAATGCCCCCTTAGGCAGATCACAGACAAGGGTCTGTCACCAGGGTGACCATTGCAGAATTATGATGTCACAATTCCCCCTTAGGCAGATCACAGACAAGGATCTGTCACCTGGGTGACCAGTACAGAGTTATGATGTCACAAAGGCCCCTTAGGCAGATCACAGACAAGGGCCTGTCACCTGGGTTACCAGTGCAGGGTTATGATGTCACGATGCCCCCTTAGGCAGACCAAAGACAAGGGTGTGTCACCAGGGTGACCACTGCAGAGTTATGATGTCACAATACCCCCTTAGGCAGATCAAAGAAAAGGGTTTGTCACCTGGGTGACCAGTGCAGAATTATAACAATGCTCCCTTAGGCAGATCACAGGCAACGGTGTGTCACCTGGGTGAGCAGAGCAGAGTTAAGATGTCACCATGCCCCCTTAGGCAGATCACAGAGAAGGATCTGTCACCTGGGTGACCAGTGCAGAATTATGATGTCACAATGCCCCCTTAGGCAGATCACAGACAAGGGTCTGCCACCTGGGTGACCAGTGCAGAGTTATGATGTCCCAGTGCCCCCTTAGGCAGATCACAGACAAGGGCCTGTCACCTCTGTGCTCTGCGCATATTTATGATGTTACAATGCCATCTTACACAGATCACAGACAAGGGCCTGTCACCTGGGTGCCCAGTGCAGAGTTATTATGTCATAATGCTCCATTAGGCAGATCACAGACAAGGACCTCTCACCTGGGTGACAAGTGCAGAGTTATGATGTCACAATGCCACCTTAGGCAGATCAAAGACAAAGGCCTTGCACCTGGGTGCCCAGTGCAGGGTTATGATGTCACAGTGCCCCCATAGGCAGGTCACAGACAAGGGACTGTCACCTGGGTGCCCAGTGCAGAGTTATGATGTCACAATGCCCCCTTAGGTAGATCTCAGACAAGGGCCTTTCACCTGGTTGCCCAGTGCAGAGTTATGATGTCACAATGCCCCCTTAGGCAGATAACAGACAAGGGCCTGTCACATGGGTGACCAGTTCAGAGTTATGATGTCACAATGCCCCCTTAGGCAGATCACAGACAAGGGCCTGTCACCTGGTTGACCAGTGCACAGTTACGATGTCACAATGCAGCCTTACGGAGATCACTGACAAGGTCCTCTCAACTGTGTGAACACTGCAATGTAATGACGTCACAATGCCCCCACAGGCAGATCACAGACAAGGTCCTGTCACCTAGGTGACCAATGCAGAGTTATGATGTCACAATGAACCTTAGGCAGATCACAGACAAGGGCCTGTCACCTGGCTGACTAGTGCAGACTTATGATGACACAATGCCCCTTTAGGCAAATCAAAGACAAGGGCGTGTCTCCTGGGTGACCAGTGCAGAACTAAGATGTCACAATGGCCCCTTAAGCAGATCAGAGACAAGGGTCTGTCACCTGGGTGACCAGTGCAGAGTTTTGATGTCACAGTGCCCCCTTAAGCAGATCACAGAGAAGGATCTGTCACCTGGGTGACCAGTGCAGAGTTGTGATGTCACAATATCCCCTTAGGCAGATCACAGACAAGGGCCTGTCACCTCTGTGCCCTGTGCATAGTTATGATGTCACAATTCTATCTTAGGCAGATCACAGACAAGGGCCTGTGTCCTGGGTGCCCAGTGCAGCGTTATGATGTCACAATGCTCCATTAGGCAGATCACAGATAAGGGCCTGTCACCTGGGCGACCAGTGTAGAGTTATGATGTCACAATGCCACCTTAGGCAGATCAAAGACGGCCTTTAACCTGGGTGCCCAGTGCGGGGTTATGATGTCACAATGCCCCCTTAGGCAGGCCACAGTCAAGGGACTGTCACCTGGGTGCCCAGTGTAGAGGTGTCACGTCACAATGCACCCTTAGGCAGATCACAGACAAGGGCCTGTCACCTGGGTGCCCAATGCAGAATTATGATGTCACAATGCCCCCTTAGGTAAATCTGACAAGGGCCGGTCACCTGGTTGCCCAGTGCAGAGTTATGATGTCACAATACCCCCTTAGGCAGATAACAGACAAGGGCCTGTCACATGGGTGACCAGTGCAGAGTTATGATGTCACACTGCCCCCTTAGGCGGATCACAGACAAGGGCCTGTCACCTGGTTCACCAGTGCAGAGTTACGATATCACAATGCAGCCTTACCGAGATCACTGACAAGGCCCTCTCAACTGTGTGAATAGTGCAATGTTATGACGTCACAATGCCACCTTAGGCAGATCACAGACAAGGTCCTGTCACCTAAGTGACCAGTGCAGAGTTATGATGTCACAATGACCCTTAGGCAAATCACAGACAAGGGCGTGTCACCTGGGTGACTAGTGCAGACTTATGATGACACAATGCCCCTTAAGCAGATCAAAGACAAAGGTCTTTCACCTGGGTGGCCAGTGCAGAGTTATGACGTCACAATGCCCCCTTATGCAGATCACAGACAAGCGTCTGTCACCTGGGTGACCAGTGCAGAATTATGATGTGAAAATGCCCCCTTAGGCAGATCACCGACAAGGGCCTGTCACCTGGGTACCAGTGCAGAGTTATGATGTCACAATGCCACCTTAAGGAGAACAGAGGCAATGGCCTGTCACCTGTGTGACCAGTGGAGAATTATGATGTCACAGTGCCCCCTTGGGCAGAAAACAGACAAGATCCTGTCTCCTGGGTGACCAGCTCAGACTTATGATGTCACAATGCCCCTTTAGGCAGATCACAGACAAGGGTCTGTCACCTCTGTGACCATTGCAGAACCATGATATCATAATTCCCCCTTAGGCAGTTCGCAAGCAAGGGTCTGACACTTGGGTGACAAATGCAGAGTTATGATGTCACAATGGCCCCTTAGGCAGATCAAGGAAAAGGGTCTTTCACCTGGGTGACCAGTACAGAGTTATGATGTCACGATGCCCCCTTACGCAGATGACAGACAAGGTCCTGTCACCTGGGTGAACAGTGCCGAGGTATGATGTCACAATGGCCCCTTAGGCAGATTACAGACAAGGGCCAGTAACCTCAGTGACCAGTGCAGTGTTGTTATGTCACTATGCCCCCTTAGGCAGATCACCGACAAGGGCCTGTCACCTGTGTGACCAGTGAACGGTTATGAGGTCACAATGCCCCCTTAGGCAGATCACAGACAAGGGCCTGTTACCTGGGTGACCATTGCAGAGTTATGATGTCACAATTCCCCCCTTACGCAGATCACAGACAAGGGCGTGTCACCTGAGTGACCAGTGCAGAGTTATGATGTCACAATGGCCCCTTAGGCAGAGAAAAGACAAGGGTCTTTCACCTGGGTGACCAGTGCAGAGTTATGACGTCACAATGCCCCCTTACACAGGTCACAGACAAGCGTCTGTCACCTGGCTGACCAGTGCAGAGTTATGATGTCAGAATGCCCCCTTAGGCAGATCACAGACAAGGGCCTGTCACCTGGGGACCAGTGCAGAGTTATGATGTCACAATGCTCCCTTAAGTAGAACACAGGCAATGGCCTGTCACCTGGGTGAGCAGTGTAGAGTTATGATGTCACAATACCACCTTAGGCAGATCAAAGAGAAAGGCCTGTCACCTGCGTGACCAGTGCTGGGTTATGATGTCACAATGCCCCCTTAGGCTGATCACAGACAAGGGAATGTCACCTGGGTGTCCAGTGCAGAGTTATGATGTCACAATGACCCCTTAGGCAGATCACAGACAAGGGCCTGTCACCAGTGTGACCAGTGCAGAGTTATGATGTCACAATGCCCCTTAGGCAGTTCACAGACAGGGGCCTCTCATCTGGGTGACCTGTGTAGAATTATGATGTTACAATATCCCCTTAGGCAGATCACAGACAAGGGCCTCTCACCTGGGTGCAACGTGCAGGGTTATGATGGCAAAATGCCCCCTTAGGCAGATCAGAGACAAGGGCCTGTCACCTGGGAGCCCAATGCAGAGATATGATGTCACAATGCCCCCTTAGGCAGATCACAGAAAATGTCCTGTCACTGGGGTGACCAGTGCAGAGTTATTATGTCACAATGCCCCTTAGGCAGATCACAGAAAAGGGCCTGTCTCCTGGGTGACTAGTTCAGACTGATGATGTCACAATGCCCCCTTAGACAGAACACAGACAAGGGCCTGTCACCTGGGTGACCAGTGCAGAGTTATGATGTCACAATGCCCCTTAGGCAGATCACAGTCAAGGGCCTGTCACCGGGGTAACCAGTGCAGGGTTATGATGTATCAATGACCCCTTAGGCAGATCACCAAGAAGGGTCTGTCACCTGGGTGACCAGTGCCAAATTATGATGTCACAATGCCCCCTTAGGCAGATCACAGACAAGGGCTTGTCACCTGGGTGACCAGTGCCATGTTGTGAAGTCACAATGCCCCCTTAGGCAGATCACGGGGTAGGATCTGTCACCCTGGTGACCAGTGCGGAATTATGATGTCACAATGCCCCCTTAGGCAGATCACAGTCAAGGGCCTGTCACCGGGGTGACCAGTGCAGAGTTATGACGTAACGATGACCCCTTAGGCAGATCACAGAGAAGGGTCTGTCACCTGGGTGACCAGTGCAGATTTATGATGTCACAATGCCCCCTTAGGCAGATCACAGACAAGGGCCCGACACCTCTGTGCCCTGTGCATAATTATGATGTCAAAATGCCATCTTAGGCAGATCACAGAGAAGGGCCTGTCACCTGGGTGACCACTGTAGGGTTATGATGTCACAATACCCCCTTAGGCAGATCACAGACAAGGGCCTGTCACCTGGGTGAAAAAGTGCAGCATTATGATGTCAGAATGCCCCCTTAGGCAGATCACAGACAAGAGCCTGTCACCTGGGTGACCAGTGCTGGGTTGTGATGTTATAATGTCCCCTTAGGCAGATCACAGACAAGGGCCTCTCATCTGGGTGACCAGTGCAGAGTTATGATGTCACAATGCCCCTTTAGGCAGATCACAGACAAGGGCCTGTCACCGGGTTGACCAGTGCAGGGTTAGGATGTAACAATGCCACGTTAGGCAGATCACAGACAAGGGCCTGTCACCTGGGTGACCAGTGCAGATTTATGATGTCACACTGCTCCCTTAGGCAGATCACAGAAAAGGGCCTGTCACCTGGGTGACCAGTGCAGGGTTATGATGTCACAATGCCCCCTTAGGCACATCACAGACAAAGGCCTGTCACCAGGGTGACCAGTGCAGAGTTATGATGTCACAATGCCCCGTTCGGCAGATCACAGACAGGGGCCTGTCACCTGGGTGACCAGTGCAGAATTATGATGTCAGAATACACCTTAGGCAGATCACAGACAAGGGCCTCTCACCTGGGTGCCCAGTGCAGAGTTATTATGTCACAGTGCTCCCTTAGGCAGATCACCGACAAGGGCCTGTCACCTGGGTGCCCAATGCAGAGTTAGGATGTCAGAATGCCCCCTTTGGCAGATCACAGACAAGATCCTGTCACCTGGGTGACCAGTGCAGAGTTATGATGTCACAATGCCCCCTTAGGCAGATCACAGTCAAGAGCCGGTCACCGGGATTTCCAGTGCAGAGTTATGATGTAACAATGACCCTTTATGCAGATCACAGACAAGGGCCTGTCACCTGGGTGACCAGTGCCGTGTTATGATGTCACAATGCCCCCTTAGGGAGATCAAAGTCAAGGGTCTGTCACCTGGGTGACCAGTGCAAAGTTATCATGTAACAATGTCCGCTTAGGCAGATCAAAGACAAGGGTGTGCCACCTGTGTGAACAGTGCAGGGTTATGGTGTAACAATGCTCCCTTAGGCAGATCACAGGCAAGTGTCTGTCACCTGGGTGATGAGTGTAGAGTTATGATGTCACAATGACCCCTTATGCAGATCAGAGACAAGGTTCTGTCACCTGGGTGACCAGTGCGGAGTTATGATGTCACAATGACCCCTTAGGCAGATAACAGACAAGGATATGTCACCTGGGTGACCAGTGTACAGTTATAATGTCACAATGCCCCCTTAGGTAGATCAAAGTCAACGGTCTGTCACCCGGGTGACCAGTGCAGAGTTATGAAGTCACAATGCCCCTTAGGCAGATCACAGACAAGGGCCTGTCACCTGGATGACCACTTCAGAAATATGGTGTCACAATGCCCCCTTAGGCAGATCACACACAAGGGTCTGTCACCTGAGTGACCAGTGCAGATTTATGTCACAAGGCCCCCTTAGGGAGATCACAGACAAGGGCCTGTCACCTGGGTGATCCGTGAAGAGTTATGATGTCACAATGCCCCCTTAGGCAGATCACAGACAAGGGACTGTCACCTAGGTGACCAGCGCAGAGTAATGATGTCACAATGCCCCCTTAGGCCAATCACAGACAAGGGTCTGTCACCTGGGTGACCACTGTAGAGTTATGATGTCACAATGACCCTGAGGCAGATCAGAGACAAGGGTCTGTCACCTGGGTGACCAGTGCAGAGTTATGATGTCATAATGACCCGTTTGGCAGAGAACAGACACGTGTGTGTCACCTGGGTTACCAGTGCGGAGTCATGATGTAGCAATGCCCCCTTAAGCATATCACAAGCAAGGGTCTGTCACCTGGGTGAACAGTGCAGATTTATGATGTCACAATGCCCCCTTAGGCAAATCACAGGCAAGGGTCTGTCACCTGGGTGACCAGTGCAGAGTTATTATGTCACAATGCCCCCTTAGGCAGATCACAGACAAGGGTCTGTCACCTGGGTGAGCAGTGCAGAGTTTTGGTGTCACAATGCCCACTTAGGCAAATCAAAGACAAGGGTCTGTCACCACGGTTACCAGTGCAGAGTTATGATGTCACAATACCCCGTTAGGCCCCCAATGTGTGATGTTCCGCTTCCTGTGTCCATGCGTACTCATTGTTTAATTCCCACCTATGAATGAGAACATGTGGTGTTTGTTTTTTTGTCCTTGTCATAATTTGCTCTGTATGATGGTTTCCAGCTTCATCTTTTTCCCTACAAAGGACATGAACTCATCATTTTTATGGCTGCATAGTATTCCATGGTGTATATCTGCCACATTTTCTTAATCCAGTCTATGATTGTTGGACATTTGGGTTGGTTCCAAGTCTTTGCTATTGTCAGTCGTTCCTCAATAAAGTCCTTCTTTCTTTGCCTAGTTACACCTCAATGCAACCTCCTGGCTGGCCAGGCTTAAGCCCAGCAGTCCAACCATGCATCTAAGCTGAGTTCTCATCAGAGCCATCTTCAATTATAAACAACTGAGATGATGCCAGAGGCCAGAATCCCTGAGAACCCAATTTGCTGTCATCATCGCAGCTGAAACCAGGCACTTGACATCTAGAGAAGCTGATCTGTAGGAAATTTCCAATAGAGTTCAATTTTTTCTAAGTTTAAAGTGTACAATATCATCAAGGTCAGACACTCAAGATAAAACTAGGCTTGTGTTTAAATATAATAAAAATATTTGAAGAATAGTAAGAGTGGTGACTGCTTTTACACAGGAATGTTTCAAATAAATTGTTTTTTTCTTGTGCCTTTTAAATTTTGTGATTTGTCAATGAGATGCTGACATATTTTTAATGAAGCATGCCTTGTAAAATAATAAGTGAATGAAAACTACACAGTAATATTTACATCAACAAAGCTAGAAGAAGACTGTATGTCTCAAGAGGCTCCATCATCTACCCAGTGGCCACTTCACCAAATTAAGATCCAAATACCAAAAAGAAAAGTAATTAAAATTTGTGTTGTATGCCTTATAAGACCAAACCTATAAAATGAGGGGAAACTTCACAATTACTTGTAATTTGCTCTGTGGAATTGTAACAGATGGATTATAAAGATGATTCCATGATAAACATCTAAATGTGGTTACTACCTTCTGTGCTTTCTTGGTTCATCTTTTTATTGTTTTTTTCTTTATAAACAGATAATTCATTCTTATCTATGGCAATGCAAACTTTTCAGATGTATTGAATATGTCATAGTTTTTTCTATTGTAGGCATCTCTAAAAAAGTTATAGAAAACAAACAGAGAAAATTCTGGTGTTGGAAAGGAGAGAGAAATAAAGCTTGTAAAGGAATGAAGATTAGAGCTTTCTGGAGATGAAAATTCTTAGAAGATACAAAAGCTAGTTACTGAATTAGATGAAGGTTCTTTTTCAGTTTTTCCCAGTTGTTCACCTCTTAGAAGGCACATATTCACAGCAGAAAAGAAAAAAAGTGTTAAAAAGAAAATACCTCGGTGTAGTGAGACTGTAATTTCATGAGGGCATTACTGAAGACTCACTTTTTCCAGCATCACTCAGCATGGTATTATGCATGTGTGTAATGTAAAGGAAAGTGAATACACATTCTTGGATGGGTGATCAAATCGTAATTCCAGAATATAATCAGAAGCTGATACATTATCCTCTTGAGATTTCACAATCTTTTCATCAGGAATTAAAATTCAGAAGAGGGTAAATGTATCTAATCACTTGAAAGTTAAAAATTGGAAGATGGAGGCAACATGGCCGAATAGGAACAGCTCCAGTCTACAGCTCCCAGCGTGAGTGATGCAGAAGACAGGTAATATCTGCATTTCCAACTGAGGTACCAGGTTCATCTCACTGGGGAGTGCTGGACAGTGGGTGCAGCACACCATGCAGGAGCCAAAGCAGGGCAAGGCATCACCTCACCTGGGAAGCACAATGGGTCAGGGAATTCCCTTTCCTAGTCAAAGAAAGGGGTGACAGATGGCACTTGGAAAATCAGGTCACTCCCACCCTAATACTGCACTTTTCCAACAGGCTTATCAAATGGCACACCAGGATATTGAATCCAGCACCTGGCTTGGAGGATCCTACACCCACGGAGCCTCACTGTTTGCTAGCATAGCAGTCTGAGATCAAACTGCAGGGTTACAGTGGGGCTGGGGGAGGGGCGCCCGCCATTGCTCACGCTTGAGTAAGTAAACAAAGCAGCCAGGAAGTTCGAATTGGGTGGAGCCTCACTGTTTGCTAGCACAGCAGTCTGAGATCAAACTGCAAGGTTACAGTGGGGCTGGGGGAGGGGCGCCCGCCATTGCTCGGGCTTGAGTAAGTAAACAAAGCAGCCAGGAAGTTCGAACTGGGTGGAGCCTAACACAGCTCAAGGAGGCCAGCCTGCCTCTGTAGGCTCCACCTCTGGGGGCAGGGCACAGACAAACAAAAGACAGCAATACCCTCTGCAGACTTAAATATCCCTGTCTGACAGCTTTGAAGAGAGTAGTGGTTCTCCCAGCATGCAGTTTGAGATTTGAGAACAGGCAGACAGCCTCCTCAAGTGGGTTCCTGACCCCTGAGTAGCCTAACTGGGAGGCACCCCCCAGTAGGGGCAGACTGACATCTCACATGGCCGGGTACCCCTCTGAGTCAAAACTTCCAGAGGAACGATCAGGCAGCAGCATTTGCAGTTCACCAATATCCACTGTTCTGCAGCCACCACTGCTGATACCCATTCAAATAATGTCTGGAGTAGACCTCCAGTAAACTCCAACAGACCTGCAGCTGAGGTTCCTGACTGTTAGAAGGAAAACTAACAAACAGAAAGGACATCCACACCAAAACCCCATCTGTATGTCACCATCATCAAGGACCAAAGGAAGATAAAACCACAGAGATGGGAAAAAACAGAGCAGAAAAACTGGAAACTCTAAAAATCAGAGTGCCTCTCCTCCTGCAAAGGAATGCAGCTCCTCACCAGCAATGGAACAAAGCTGGACGGAGTATGACTTTGACAAGTTGAGAGAGAAAGTCTTCAGAAGATCAAAGTACTCCGAGCTAAAGGAGGAAGTTCGAACCAGTGGCAAAGAAGTTAAAAGCTTTGAAAAAAATTAGACGAATGGATAACTAGAATAACAAATGCAGAGAAGTCCTTAAAGGACCTGATGGAGCTGAAAACCATGGCACAAGAACTACATGACAAATGCATAAGCCTCAGTAACTGATGTGATCAACTGGAAGAAAGAGTATCAGCGATGGAAAACAAAATGAATGAAATAAAGCATGAAGAGAAGTTTAGAGAAAAAGGAATAGAACAAATGAACAAAGCCTCTAAGAAATATGGGACTATGTGAAAAGACCAAATGTATGTCTAATTGGTGTACCTGAAAGTGACAGGGAGAATGGAACCAAGTTGGAAAACACTCTGCAGGGTATTATCCAGGAGAACTTCCCCAATCTAGTAAGGCAGGCCAACATACAAATTCAGGAAATACAGAGAATACCACAAAGATACTCCTCAAGAAGAGCAACTCCAAGACACATAATTGTCAGATTCACCAAAGTTGAAATGATTGAAAAAATTTTAAAGGCAGCCAAGAGAAAGGTCAGGTTACACACAAAAGGACGCCCATCAGACAATCTGCTGATCTGTCCTCAGAAACTCTACAAGCCAGAAGAGAGTGGGGGCCAATATTCAACATTCTTAAAGAAAAGAATTTTCAACCCAGAATTTCATATTCAGCTAAACTAAGCTTCATAAGTGAAGGAGAAATAATATACTCCACAGACAAGCAAATGCTGAGAGATTCTGTCACCACAAGGCCTGCCCTGAAAGAGCTCCTGAAGGAAACACTAAACATGGAAAGGAACAACTGGTACAAGCCACTGCAAAAACATGCCAAATTGTAAAGACCATCAAGGCTAGGAAGAAACTGCATCAACTAACGAGGAAAATAACCAGCTAACATCATAATGGCAGGATCAAATTCACACATAACAATACTAACCTTAAATGTAAATGGGTTAAATGCTCCAATTAAAAGGCAAAGACTGGCAAATTGGATAAAGAGTCAAGACCCATCAGTGTGCTGTATTCAGGAAACCCTTCTCACCTGCAGAGACACACATAGGCTCAAAATAAAGGGATGGAGGAAGATCTACCAAGCAAATGGAAAACAAGAAAAGGCAGGGGTTGCAATCCTAGTCTCTGATAAAACAGACTTTAAACCACCAAAGATCAAAAGAGACAAATAAGGCCATCACATAATGGTAAAGGGATCAATTCAACAAGAACTAACTATCCTAAATATATATGCACACAATACAGAAGCACTCAGATTCATAAAGCAAGTCCTTAGTGATCTACAAAGTGACTTAGACGCCCACAAAATAATAATGGGAGACTTTAACACCACACTGTCAACATTAGACAGATCAACGAGACAGAAAGTTAACAAGGATATACAGGAATTGAACTCAGCTCTGCACCAAGCAGACCTAATAGACATCTACAGAACTCTCTATCCCAAATCAATGGAATATGTATTCTTTTCAGCACCACACCACACCTATTCCAAAATTGACCACATAGTTGGAAGTAAAGCACTCCTCAGCAAATGTAAAAGAACAGAAAGTATAACAAACTGTCTCTCAGACCACAGTGCAATTAAACTACAACTCAGGATTAAGAAACTCACTGGAAACTATTCAACTACATGGAAACTGAACAACCTGCTCCTGAATGACTACTGGGTACATAAGGAAATGAAGGCAGGAATAAAGATGTTCTTCGAAACCAACAAGAACAAAGACACAACATACCGGAATCTCTGGGACACATTCAAAGCAGTGTGAAGAGGGAAATTTACAGCACTAAATGCCCACAAGAGAAAGCAGGAAAGAAATAAAATTGACATCTTAACATCACAATTAAAAGAATTAGAGAAGCAAGAGCAAACACATTCAAAAGCTAGCAGAAGACAAGAAGTAACTAAGATCAGAGCAGAACTGAAGGAAATAGAGACACAAAAAACCCTTCAAAAAATCAATGAATACAGAAGCTGTTTTTTGAAAAGATCAACAAAATCGACAGACCACTAGCAAGACCAATAAAGAAGAAAAGAGAGAAGAATCAAATAGATGCAATAAAAATTGACAAAGGGGATATCACCACCGATCCCACAGAAATACAAACTACAATCAGAGAATACTATAAACACCTCTACACAAATAAACTAGAAAATCTAGAAGAAATGGATAAATTCCTTGACACATATACTCTCCCAAGACTAAACCAGGAAGAAGTTGAACCTATGAATAGACAAATAACACGCTCTGAAATTGAGGCAATAATTAATAGCTTACCAACCAAAAAAAGTCCTGGACCAGATGGATTCACAGCCGAATTCTACCAGTGGTACAAGCAGGAACTGGTACCATTCGTTCTGAAACTATTCCAATCAATAGAAAAAGAGGGAATCCTCCCTAACTCATTTTATGAGGACAGCATCATCCTGATACCAAAGCCTGGCAGAGACAAAACAAAAAAAAGAGAATTTTAGACCAATATCCTTGATGAACATTGATGAAAAATCCTCAATAAAATACTGGCAAACCGAATCCAGCAACACATAAAAAAGCTTATCCACCATGATCAAGCGGGTTTCATCCCTGGGATGCAAGGCTGGTTCAACATATGAAAATCAATAAACGTAATCCAGTGTATAAACAGGACCAAAGACAAAAACCACATGATTATCTCAATAGATGCAGAAAAGGCCTTTGACAAAATTCAGCAAACCTTCATGCTAAAAACTTTCAATAAATTAGGGATTGATAGGACGTATCTCAAAATAACAAGAGCTATCTATGACAAATCCACAGCCAATATCATACTGAATGGACAAAAACTGGAAGCATTCCCTTTGAAAACTGGCACAAGACAGGGATGCCCTCTCTAACCACTCCTATTCAACATAGTGTTGGAATTTCTGGCCAGGGCAATCAGGAAGGAGAAGGAAATAAAGGGCATTCAATTAGGAAAAGAGGAAGTCAAATTGTCCCTGTTTGCAGATGACATGACTGTGTATGTGGAAAACCCCACTGTCTCAGCCCAAAATCTCCTTAAGCTAATAAGCAACTTCAGCAAAGTCTCAGGATACAAAATCAATGTGCAAAAATCACAAGCATTCTTATACACCAATAACAGACAAACAGAGAGCCAAATCATGAGTGAACTCACATTCACAATTGCTTCAAAGAAAATAAAATACCTAGGAATACCACTTACAAGGGAAGTGAAGGACCTCTTCAAGGAGAACTACAAACTACTGCTTAATGAAATAAAAAAGGATACAAACAAATGGAAGAACATGCCATGCTCATGGGTAGGAAGAATCAATATCGTGAAAATGGCCATACTGCCCAAGGTAATTTATAGATTCAATTCCATCTCCATCAAGCTACCAATGACTTTCTTCACAGAATTGGAAAAAACTACTTTAAAGTTCATATGGAACCAAAAAAGAGCCCACATTGCCAAGTCAATCCTAAGCAAAAGAACAAAGGTGGAGGCATCATGCTACCTGACTTCAAACTATACTACAAGGCTACAGTAACCAAAACAGCATAGTACTAGTACCAAAACAGAGATATAGACCAATGGAACAGGGCAGAGCCCTCAGAAATAATGCCACATATCTACAACTATCTGATCTTTGACAAACCTGACAAAAACAAGAACTAGGGAAAGGATACCCTATTTAATAAATGGTGCTGGGAAAACTGGCTAGCCATAGGTAGAAAGCTGAAACTGGATCCCTTCCTTACACCTTACACAGAAATTAATTCACGATGGATTAAAGACTTACATGTTAGACCTAAAACCATAAAAACCCTAGAAGAAAAACCAGGCAATACCATTCAGGACATAGGCATGGACAGAGACTTCATGTCTAAAACACCAAAAGCAATGGCAACAAAAGCCAAAATTGACAAATGGGATCGAATTAAACTAAGGAGGTTCTGCACAGCAAAAGAAACCACTGTCAGAGTGAACAGGCATCCTACAGTATGGGAGAAAAGTTTTGCGACCTCCTCATCTGACAAAGGGCTAATATCCAGAATCTACAATGAACTCAAACAAATTCACAAGATAAAAACAAACAACCCCATCAAAATGTGGGCAAAGGAAATGAACAGACACTTCTCAAAAGAAGACATTTTGCAGCCAAAAGACACATGAAAAAATGCTCATCATCACTGGCCATCAGAGAAATGCATATCAAAACCACAATGAGATACCATCTCACACCAGTTAGAATGGCGATCATTAAAAAGTCAGGAAACAACAGGTGCTGGAGAGGATGTGGAGAAATAGGAACACTTTTACACTGTTGGTGGGACTGTAAACTAGTTCAACCATTGTGGAACTCGGTGTGTTGATTCCTCAGGGATCTAGAACTAGAAATACCGTTTGACCCAGCCATCCCAATGCTGGGTATATACCCAAAGGATTATAAATCATGCTGCTATAAAGACAAAAGCACATGTATGTTTATGGTGGCACTATTCACAATAGCAAAGACTTGGAGCCAACACAAATGTCCAACAATGATAGACTGGATGAAGAAAACGTGGCACATATACACCATGGAATACCATGCAGCCATAAAAAATGTTGAGTTCATGTCCTTTGTAGGGACATGGATGAAGCTAGAAACCATCATTCTCAGCAAACTATTGCAAGGAAAAAAACCAAACACCACATGTTCTCACTCATAGGTGGGAATTGAACAATGAGAAAACATGGATGCAGGAAGGGGAACATCACACACTGGGGACAGCTGTGGGGTGGGGGGAGGGGGGAAGGATAGCATTAGGAGATATACCTAATGTTAAATGACGAGCTAATGGGTGCAGCACACCAACATGGCCCATGTATACATATCTAACAAACCTGCACATTGTGCACATGTACCCTAAAACTTAAAATATAATAATAAAAAATAAATTAACAGGAGACTTTTATACAGATAAATTTGCTTTGCATCGTGATCAGCACTAAAGAGCATCATAGATTTAAACCATATTTACACAGTTAAAACAATGTAACCAAATATGCAATATATTATGTAACATTCTACAAGATGCTTTCAAACATGCAAACTGACCTTTAAAACAATTTTGCATAAAATAACATTTCTAGGTAAGAGAAAATACAGACATGTGGTTAGGGCAAAATATTTCTGTTCAAATTACAAAATACTGAATAACAAATCACAGGATAGAAAAGAATTATATTGTGCCTGGAATTTGAAATCTTCAAATTTATTTAGATGTATGTATCTATATGTATTAATAGAGACATATTTAACTGATTATAAGTTTAGAACATTTATATTTTAAAGATGTCATTCTTTAGAAATTATTAATATCTACAGGATTGCTGCAGATATTTTAATTTTAAACAAATATTTTTCACTAATGTGACCAGTATTTATGTCCTATTTCATTAAACAGACATTTCAAGATTTTTTAGAGTTAATTTTTAAAAATTAAGTATCGCAAATATTTCTGATAGTACCTAAATACTAGGTAGTATTTAAGTACTACCTTAAAAAATAAAACTCTTTCCTAGCTTTTCATATAGTTAAACATTTTCATAATGACTAAAAAGATAAAAATAAATTAACAACCATAATTAAATTAGAATTCTACTTTTTATATCAGATGAAATACTATATAAAATGTCCAGAAAATCTAGTGTTAATGAGGCTGTGCAGCCTGGACATTTGATGTCTCATCTGTGGGAATGTGAACTAACCCAACAATTCTGAATAATTATTGGCTCGGTGTGTTAACAGTCTAGAGTCCTGAAACAAGGATCTTAATTCTAAAATAAAATCCTATTCTAAGAATATACCAAGGGTTGATAATCAAGGAAGTTTCAAAGTTATAGAGAAGAACCTTCATCTTAGCATTATATATGTAATCATCCATATAAACCAGATAGTGTTGAATGAAACTACAGAAAAACAAAGAGCCTACAGAATATGTTTCTCTTTGTGTACAACAGTAAATGTACACATCTATCCATGTAAAATTTTACATCTCAGGAGGATAGGTACCAACATGTTAACATGCTATATCTATAAGATAAGAAATTTTACTTTCCTACAATTTCATACACACACACACACACACACACACACACTCTTTCAAACACACATACACACACACCGAGGATATATACGCACACAAATATATATATAAACATACATGTTTATATAGGTACACACACACATACATATACACAGATGGTCAACAACTTATAATGGTTCAATTTATGATTTTTTTTACTTTATCATGAAGCAAAAGTGATAGCTTTGAATAGAATATAACCATTCTGCTTTTCACTTTCAGTACAATATTCAACAAATTACATAAAATATCCAATACTTTATTATAAAGTGGGTTTTGTATTCAATGATTTTGCCCAATTGTCAGCTGATGTAAGTGTTCTGAGCACATTAAAGGTATGCCTGGATAAGCTGTGATATTCAGTAAGTTAGGTATTAAATACATTTTTAACTTACTGTATTTTCAATTTAAAATCAGCTTATCAAGACTTAACCCCATTGTACATTGAAAAGCATTTGTATTGCATTAAACATGTTATATAATATTTTTAATTGAAATTACTGGCAACTTTTGAAAAAATGTAATGAAATAATGTGCTTTGCTATTGGTTAAAATGTTTTTGGGCAGGGTCAGTGGCTTACACCTGTAATCCCAGCACTTTGGTAGGCTGAGGTGGGCAGATCGCTTGAGGTCAGGAGTTTGAGACCAGCCTGCAAACAGGGTGAAACCCCGTCTCTACTAAAAATACAAAAATCATCTGAGTGTGGTGGCATGTGCCTGTAATCCCAGCTACTAGGGAGGCTGAGGTGTGAGAATTGCTTGAACTAGGCAAGCAGAGGTTGCAGTGAGCCAAGATCATGCCACTGCACTGCAGCCTGGGCAACAGAGTAAGATTCTTTAAAAAAAAAAAAAAGAAGGAAAGAAAAGAAAAAAAAGTTTTTAGCTTCAAGTAACAGAATAGTCAACTAATTGAAGAAAAAAACAAGGAGCAACTTTTACCAAATCGCACAACAAATAGATGGTATCAATGCTTAGTTAATTCAACATGATCCACTTCTTTGTGATTCCCTTATCTTTCTACCTATGTTTTCAAGATGGCTATGGCATTCCCAGCCTTACAACTTCATGTGACAAAATCCAATGGCAGGAAATAATAAGTGACGGTATTTTGGAACTTTAAGGAAAAACTTTAAGGATTGGAAAACAGGGATGCCATATGTCCAGTAACATGGGATAGCCGTTCCTAATTAAGGATTGCTGTATGTCCTGAATGACTTTCTAATGTAATGAAGGTGAATAACCTGCTTTGTTTAATTATACAATCCCAAATGTAACTGCCTAAGTGCCAAGTACTTTTGCATGGTTTTAATATGCCATGAATTTTGCAAGAATGAAACTACTATGTATATGAGAAAAGATGGTAGATTTTTTCATTTAGATACTCATTTCAGAGTCTCAATAGGAAAAACAGAACACACACAAACTAAGATAATTTAACATGGGTTTATTTCCAAAGAGACTACTTACGAAAATGTCAGGGGAGAAGGGTGAAGGAATCACAGAAATCACACCCCACAATAACTCTGGGTTAGTAGCAGCAGGCAGAGTTCTGGGGAGTAAACTGCCCTGATCACACAAGGAAACACTAATTTTCTTATGAAAAAGATTGGTCAAGGAGACCTAGCAGAGAGGGAGTTTAGGCAATAACCCCCAATCCCATTTCCTCCTTCCCTTTAATCTCATGAACATGCATAGAAGGCAATGAACAAGGGAACAGATTGAGATATTCAATATGGACCATTCCACTTGGACAAAAGCCAGTAAATAGGGGAGTATAACAGGGGACAAGGGCCAAACAGAAAGTATCTATTACATTTACCAATGCAGATCAATCATGTCAAAAACAGAAATGGCAGTTTTGGCATTTGGTTATTCAATGAAACTATATTTGTAGCTTTTTATTTACAATGTTTCAAGGTATGGGCGAAGAGATGAAAATTTCATTAAGTTCTATTGTATTTGATATGTAAATGTTCTGGCACAATTATATACATTTTGGATCATATATTGACAGTAAATTATTTCTCCTTTGTTAGCTTCAGCATAACATTAATATTTTCAACAACTTGAATGCATACATTGTGTTCTCACTAATAGTTTAGAATAGTGAAGGGGTCTTTGAAGAATTTCTTATGAAGTAGAGGCCTTGGGTCAGACAGAGCCGAAAACCATTGGCTTAGATTAATCACTATTTATCCTAGGGCTGAAGAGGGCCAATTGAAGACACAAATGTCCAATCCCTCTATGACCTTGGAGTTCTATGAACCAGAGAAATAGAGACTGGTTCTTAAGGAGGTAATAAGTGTGCCTTCTATGGTTTATAATAATATGCATTGTCTTAACAATTGAATACTTAAAAGTTAATGCCCTCATAATATGCAAAATTTTTAATAAGCACATTGATCCCTGTGTTCAAGTAGTTGGTAATCAAATTAGCGAAGTATGGTAAGTCTTTTGAAGAGCATTAAACAGCAGAGAATGTAAGAAACTTGTCTCTATAATAGTGTGGGCCTTCTGTGTTTCCTAAGGGCACAGTCATATGATCTAATTACTGAGCAGAGACAAGCCTAAAGGATAGTTTATGGTTTCATTTGTTTGTTTTTACCAATTAACATACATTTCTAGATTAAAAGTCAACTATCTTTTCCTTGGGAGTCAACTATAGGAGAAGATAGTGAAGAGGCAAGGAAAATTACAGCAGCTCAACAGCTTTACCCTGGAAATATCTGTATTGTGTACCGCTATAGCCTACCTTTATCAGTCAGATAACAATGTCAAAGAGGCAAGCATGGCACCATTGCTCTTAGTGAATCCCTGCTGCCAGCCTTTTATCCTAAGTGCTCTCCAAAGACCCATTTAATGGACCTTCCTGAAATTGTACTCAGGATCAATATGAGGCTCATTGATACAGCAATTTTGGAACTCACCATTTGCTTATTTGTTAAACCTGGGATAGTTGCCCGACTTCTATCATCTGAAGTCCTCTCCATGACTTTCAAAATTACCAACATTGGTTCCAACATCATTCCTAGAAAACATTTCAGTGGAGCATATTTATCTGACATTTGACTGTATTTATAGCAGTAAGAATCTATGATGATTCCTCCCAAAATAATCCCACAATTACCCATTTTGGGTCACCTTTGAGGGTCTTTCCCTTAATATCAGAGATCTGTTCTATACATTTGAGTCTTAGAAATAATTACTAGCTTCTCTCTGAATTTAACTGAAGTTCCTTACTTTTATTCAGCCTGTTACCCAAATTACATAATGTATTGAAGGCTAAAAACTGTCCAAACTTCTGATTACATTTAGTGAAAAATGGGAATATGACTTTCTTTTTCTAACTTGGCAAAGATTATGTTTTTTTCATGAAGAAATATAGGCATATTTAAACACTCAGGATTTGAGAATTTGAAATACATGAAACTTAGCAAGTGGTCTTTAAGTAGTTTTCATTTCTAAATTATAGTACATACCATTGAATGCTACAGAAGGAAAGACAATGAGGGATTACTCATAAACATTGCCTTTATGATATCCTTCCAAAGAAAACCAAGTGTCCCTGTGCTTGGACTCATAAAGCAGAAATGCTTACCTTGCTTTTATATCACTAACAAACAATTGTGCCTAGTCATTTAATTCTAACGCATTTAAGCCATCTAGAGAGTGGAGCCCCTAGGGAAAACTACAAATGGAAAATTCGTTGATTTTTGATTTTGTTTTCCTATGGATTAAATTTAACACTTTCTTGTAAATCTCTCCCTTTACAGATCATATGTGATAAATAGTTATCCAACTTTCTAGATGTCCACCCAGAGCTGCTTCCATATGAAGAGGTGGAAACGGATTCTCTGCATGATACTGGTTAGGATCGGGAACTGTTTTTTTTAAAGGAGATTTTAAAAATTTGTTTTCCTTGTACACATAGCCTTAATATTGTGTTGCTAACTGCCCTCTGGGAACAAAGTCATACCAATCACAAATACATTGCCTAAAGCGGGAGGGTTATTACTCTGCTGTGAATTCCATCTCCTATTATGTTTTAAAGATGCTACAAACTTGAGACATTACTATGTAGATGACATTCCCAGCAAATCCCCAAACAACACTTAATGAGATTTCAAATACCAGGATCATGCAACAGTAAAAGATATAAGGAAATAAAGAAAAGCACAGTATATGTGTAGAAGGCATTAAAACACAAATTTTATAATTATGAATGCATATAATAAGGAACAAGTTTTATTCTAAATAGCAATTAAATCAGAACTACAATACAGGGAATAAAAGTGAATATTAAACCATTGTACCAACAATAACAGAGCCCTTTTTCTGCTGCGTGATGGAATTTAGTGTTTACTAAGGAAGAAAAAAATGCAAGATATCTTAAATTTGGTACTTTCCAACAAATTTAAGAAATGTGTACACACTTGAGGAGACTTAAGAAGTCTCTGACTAAAACACTAGAAAAGAAAAGCAGTGAAAAGCCAAATAAGTATTACTCAACAATAACAACATTTGTTACTATTATATTAATATTAAACACACTATTAAGCAACAACATTTCAGTTACTCACTGAGCCCAGAGTCATTTTTCATGAACCATTCACAACACTGATAACCTATTGAAAAATGATTGAAAACAAAAAAGCTTATTGCTTTCCAAGTCCTTTTAAAGCCTTCTCATGTGTCATTTCATATAATCCTTATAACGAATCTATGGAGTATATACTGACTTTATCTCTGCACAGAAAAGAAAACTGAATCACATTCAGAATAAGTTGCAAAGTTCCCCAGATAATCAGTGTCATAGGTGAAATATGATGTCACAGTGTACTCAAGAGTAATTTAGGGAAGCAGTACAAATGATGGTTGAAAGCACAAGTTCTGGGGTAAATAGCCTGAAGTCAAAATCTAGTTCATATCCTCAGTGACTGTGTGATCTTGGGAAATTTCCCTTAACTCTCTGTGTCTTGATTTTATAGTTTCATCCATTTTTGCCTCTCATATGAGCTGGTGAGCATTACACTAGTTTATGCTTCTAGGACACTGAAAACAGTACCTGGCTCTTGATAAATATTAACAATTTTGTTTCATTTTCTTCACCTTGAGTATTTCATGGCCAGATGGAAATCAATGTCAATATGAAAAAATGTTCATAATTCAGCAGGAAGAAATAAAAAACCATATAAACAACTTTGTTTTACTGGCAAGTGTATTTGGAAGCTATGTTAAATTGAGAAGGGGAAGGGAAAGCCTCTAAGGATATCGATTAATCAATGACCGAAAGCTGATGAGACTTGTCTGGAATTTTTTTTGGAGACTCTGAGACTTAAAATTTTGACAAAATAAGGAGATGAATTGAGTAGGGTGGAAGAGACATTTTCTGAAGTCAGCAGAAAAAGGAGAGACAAATATGGTAAGGGGAAAATGGTATGAAGTAATAATATGAATGAAGTGCTTTCTAAAGTATAACATATGTAAGTTGTGTTAAATGTAAACTATCATGATTATATCATTACTGTCTGACTGATACAACTATATCCACCTCAGTTAGCCACAGAAGATCAATTTTCCTATACCTTAGAGAATACCAGTAACCTCCAGTTCAGAAACAGCATAAATATCTATCCACAGCTGAGCAGACACATACAGCTAGCTACCAGATGAAATGGGCTATATCTTCAAATACTATTGTTTTCCGTTTTTTAACTGTGGCAAAACACACTCAACAATTTGCATCTTAACCACTGTTAAGTATACAATTCAGTGTCATTAAATGTATTCACAATGTTGTGCAAGCATCGCCACCACCCATCTCCATAATTCTTTTTGTCTTGTAAAATTGAAATCCTGTACCCATTAAAAAGTGACTCCCCATTCCCCGCCCTCCCAGGGCAACTACCGTTTTACTTTCTGTCTTGATGAATCATACAATATCAAATGGAATTTTTAAGATATTTAAAATCTTTTGTCTGGAAGCGAAGTGGAAGTTAATATCAATGGCTATGCCTTCAGTGAGTTCTCAGACCACATTGCAATGTAGTTAACTATTTATCTTTTATTACGTTCTAGACCTATTATTTCTTTCTGGCACAAAAATATCTTCTTTGTAGATTATGGCATTTACCTCTATCTCCACACCTTTCTGCATCTGTCATCCACAGATCATCCGCCTCTTGCTTAGTCTCCATTTAATGACAATTTCTATTTAGTATACAAGAGTCCTTCCCCCTGCAATGCAATTTCTTCACTCTGAAAAGCTCTGACTCTGGCTACTGGTCTCTGTTATGTACTCATCCCTAGAGCCATGTCTTCAAATATTTCTCAGAACTTCTTCACATCTAAAAATCTAGGATTAATTTATTGCTCTCTGATTATATTCTTCTGGTATTTCAAGTATCCTGTATAACTTCTTCATCTGCCCTTGCTTTTCTTCTACATCAAGATGTCAAGTTCATGGACTTCCCAATTAATCATTTAAAAAATTTATTTCAAGCCTTTATGAGTCATTACAATGTACATATGTTCTCAGGAATTATGGCCCTACAATTTGTATATGAGAATAGTTCCTGTGTCAGGCATTATGGACATAAGAGTAAATAAATTCTAGCCCCTGCCAACAAGGAGCTAATTCCCAGCCTAAGACAGATTGCAAGCCAATAATATGCAGAGTTGTAAGTCTAAGGAAACTGATTGGGATGTACCTAATTCGAGCTGGGAATATCAGAAGAAAAACTTTTTGAAAGTCATGAGACGTGAGCTGTGCCTAAAAGAATAAAAAATAGAGTGAGAAATAAGAATAAATAAATTAGGGAATGAGATGGGTATAATAGTAGAAAAAGGAAATCTCTTTAGATAAAACAGGTTATGAGAGTATATAGGAGGCTTATTAACTCAGTGTGGTTGGAGAAAACAGGTTGAAAGGAGAAATAGGGGAGAAAGTTACAAAGGGAATCAAATGTGTTAGTAGTTGAGGGAAAAGCAAATATTGAATACAACCCATAGATCTTGGATAACCCAGTGTTTGGTAGTAGCTTACATAAAAGGTTGTGACAAAATAACCAGAGATATGCGGAGAAAATAATAACTCAGTGTTATATTTCCTCTCAGTAGAAACCTAAAAAAAAAAAAAAATGTAATAACACCCTGATCTTTTAACTGACCTCCACTTATCTTGCTGCCTGGATTGGTATACATATTCCTCTGCCTGAAAAATTGCTCAACACTTTTGAAAGGTTGTTTCTCACTGTTACACCCAGGCATTTCTGCTAACACCAGCTGAGTTGTAAGGGGCCCCCCAGGAGGCCTAGGTTGTTCTCCTTATCACATATATTATTTTCATTTATCAATTTACCCAGAACATCTAATGAAATATTATGGGCACCAGTAACATGAATACAAATATAGCTATAGACCATAAAATGTAAATTGATGTTTCTTGAAAGGCTGTCATGTCTTAGATGCTAAATTTGGAGTATGTGTTTCTAATAAATAAATAGCTTGCTTTAATGATTCTGATTTATGAATGTAATATAGGGGAGCAGCTTTTATTTCGCCCTTAATCTTAAAAAACACTTAGCCGGGTGTGGTGGCGGGCACCTGTAGTCCCAGCTACTCAGGAGGCTGAAGCAGAAGGATGGTGTGCACCTGGGAGGCGGAGCTTGCCATAAGCCAAAATTGTGCCACTGCACTCCAGCCTGAGTGACAGTGTGAGACTCTGTCTCAAAAAAAAAAAAAAGATCATACAAGGAGTAAATGATGATTTAGCATAAAACACAACTTTAGCCTAAAACACAGATCATAGGGCTCAAACTTTGTTATTTTATGGTATTATACTAACCAGCTAATATTCAAAATTTACCATTTCAAAAGAAGAAATATTGGTCTGGGAAAATTGCCATTGCTTATACAGAAGAATGGAGGAATCTTTTTGAGAACAACAATTCTAATGATCTTCCTCATCACTGGTTCCAAAACCAAGCCCATGGAAGGCCTGCATAGGGATAATGTGGAGAACATGCAAAAGAAATACACATCACCAGCTCCTCAACTCAGAGCTCCAAGGGAATGGCCAAGGAAGCTGTATTGTCCTAAGAAATTTGAGACTGTTTTGACTTACAATAAATCCTGCTCAATCATATGTATGTATACACACACACACCCACACCCACACACACAGACGGTGTTGTCAGTGAAGCCTCTAACATTGCATCTTGACTGGACAGATTTGACAATTAAAATGGTTGGAAGAAAATAGGCTTCATAAGTGTCACTTACTATTCACATTACACATTAAAAGGACATCTCCTAAATTAAATCTTGTCTATGATAAAAAGGCAGAAAATCATGACCCAAGGCTCATTTATAACTGCAGAAATGTTCAAGATAGACAAATGCTTGCTGCGTTTAGGAACTGACAAGAAAGTACAGGTCTTTATAATCTACGATTTTGCCCCTTTTGATACCAGGTGACCTTCATAATGCAGGCTATAGAGAATTGCAAGATTTGTCAGAGATTTCAGGTCTTTGGAAAGCTATGCTCTTTCACAAGAACAGCCATGGAAACAGGAAGAAAGTCAATTCCCGCTTAAGGTAATCAGAATTTACAAATATTCCTTTCTTCATTGAAATCTCAATAGGCACTTCGATATTATATTTAATTAATTCTTTTGTTACAATCATGCATCACATAACAACATTTTGGTCAAGGATAGTGCACTTGTATGACAGTGGTGCAATAAAATCATAACACTGTATTTGTACTGTACCTCTTGTATGTTTAGACATGTATAGATACACTTACAGTATAGATATAAGTAAGTATAGATATACTTACCTGTTGTGTTACAATTGCCTACAGTATTCAGTACAGTAACATGCTGCACAGGTTTGTAGCCTAGGAGGAATAGGCTATACCACCTAACCTAGATATGTAATCAGCTATAGCATCTAGGTTTGTGTAAGTAAACTCTGTGACGTTCATACAATAATAAAATTGTCCAGCAATGCATTTCTCAGACACACCCCTGTCATTAAGTGACACATGACTGTATTAATTAACACTATGGGAACTTCATGGGAAATGGACACTCTAGCTCCACCATAAATAGAAACGGTTTATGTCAAAAAACACATAAAAGCATGGTTGCAAGATTACAATTCCTTCCAGATATTTCATTTAGTACCTCCACAGATCACTAACTTCCTGAATAGCATTCTTGTGTCTCCACTGCCTCACGTTTGATTTCAGGTCATTCCATCAATTGTCAAAGACGCACCCAACATTAACTTTCCAACTACTGGTTTGGATTGTGTCAACATTGTCATTCTGGGCCACAACAACACAAAAGGCTAACTCAGTGAGGTAACATAGACACTGATCAGTGAGATTTTGCTGATGGGTGGTACCATTTTTTACCAAGATCAAGGGTATTCATACATTCAGGCATCTAGATAACATTGAAAAGGGCAGGTTCATAGATAAAAAGGGAAAGAGGAAGGGTTTTTGCAGTATACATGAGCTACCGTCTCTCCTGTTTAACCTGAGTCTGAAGAGATTCAAAGTGCAGGTGCCATGAATGCCTCTTTAATAGCTCCATGTTGATTGATTTTCTGGGCTACACTTCCCAGCATTCAAATTGCTAAATGCATATAAACTACTACTGAATATTTATTACCTGGATTTGTGCTTTTGAGTGACCTTATCTATAGTTATGTGCTTCAGTGATCCAACTTGGGGTGGACTCCAAACTTTGATAAATTAAAGACCCTGCTTATTCCTTGAGTATTGCTACACTAACAGCTGATTTAGTGAATGCCACTGTGAAAATAATAAACCTCTTGGTGAATATATTTAGACATGTCTTGTAACCTGTACACATCTTAACCAGAGATGTTACTTGGTCTTTTTATGTTCAGGAGTGTGTGGAGATAGAAAAACATACAGGATTGTAATTGTTGCCTGTGAGACTAACAGAAAATTCAAGCTAGTGAAGTATGCTTATGCATGGCACACTTCTCACCAGCAATTTTAGGAAGTTCTACCCACAACCCATATGTCTTTTGATATGTGGGTTACCTTGAAGAGAGAAAAAGAAACTCTGAACACAAGCATGAAATACTTTCGAATTTTATCTAGAGTTGGATTTGTCCAAAAGCTTTTGTATAAATTTGCTTGATGAGCAACTGTTGTCCACTGGTACCTTCACTGTACAATCCACACACAACAAAACTTCACAACTGGACACCTGAATTTGCACTTTGTTTGGTAAAGTTGAATGAAAAATGTTGTCTTTTAAGCTTATGCTCTCTTATGAAAGCTGTTATTAGATTAATTTTACTCCAAGATATGCCAGTTAGGAAATAACTTCCCATTTAATTTCACCAGCTCCCTGTGGGTGGACTAATTACTCACACATCACACTTACTCTGGTGGTGAATTGCCTCAAGAGGAGGTCTCCAGAGTGTTGCTCTACCTAGAAGGACAACAATGAAGAGACATAAAAATCATTCATTAAGAAGGAAGAAGATTTTCCTTGCCTAGATTTTCACTTGTAGGATCCAATTAATTTTATCACTTAATATTTTGTCCTGGTGGGCATTCACTTTACAAATTTGTAAGGTCAGTAGAAATTGAAACTTTTGGAAATCAAACTGTAAGTGTTCTGTAGACGTTGACAGAAATAGCTATTTGGAGCTGTGCTTTTGCCAACTAGACACTCTGAGAAAATCTGTGAGAGGATATTTTCAGGAAGTCATTGAACCCCCTAAAAATCAAGTTTATTGCTTTTACCATAAATATAAATAATTTATTTATTATCAACCACTTTCAATATTCCAATAAGTAACTTTATTGTTTATTTCATTGACATGATCTACATAGACATGCAATTTATCTTCTTTTGCGATACATTCAGAAAATTTGCTGCCTGGAAAAGCCATGTTTTGAAATTACCACCTGTTTGATGATTTTTTTTTATACTTTAAGTTTTAGGGCACATGTGCACAACGTGCAGTTTAGTTACATATGTATACATGTGCCATGTTGGTGTGCTGCACCCATTAACTTGTCATTTAGCATTAGGTATATCTCCTAATGCTATCCCTACCCCCTACCCCCACCCCACAACAGGCCCTGGTGTGTGATGTTCCCCTTCCTGTGTGCATGTGTTCTCATTGTTCAATTCCCACCTATGAGTGAGAACATGCAGTGTTTCATTTCCACTTAAGTATCTATCTCTATTTGTCCTTTATTTTCACTTCCATCCTAGCTCTATCCCTTGTCTCCTTCGTGTGTCTCAGGATAAGTGCCCTACAACATTTTATATTTCTGGAAACCCTTCAATATAAACTTATTACATGTAAAAATAAAAAGTCTGTTTTAGCAAACTCTTTCTTCACAAATTATCTTTTCCTAGTTCCCTATTAGACAATTTTTGTAGGCTCCATATGCTATTAATTTATATTCACTTTTAGAAGAATTTTCATCAAAAGCAAAAGTCTTATGTAAATTGTTTATATGCTATTTGTACTTCTATGTATATATACACGCATAGCCACATACATATATGTAACTCCGGAGGCCTGCCTGGACTGTTAAATAACTGTATTGAACAAGAGCAAGAAAAAGCTGTTCAAATTTCAAACAACAAGTTGAACTGAAGAGCTCACATCTTTGAATGAAATAGACACTAGTAGCCTTTAAAAATTAAACTTTTCTACTGTTTTAAAAAATTATAGCCATCATAGTATAAGGAAAAAATGTAATAATCCTTTTTAATTCTTGCCATTTTATTAACCACGGAGTCCTTATGCCCTGACTTCATTGGTACCCCCTTTGAGATTAAACAGAACAATTAATTTAAAATTCTGATAAATAAATTAATTACACCATTTACTTGAGGTACTCTTTCACCTTTCAAGAAATATTTTGAGAATTCATTAGCTAAATATTGCTATAATGCAGGCTAGTAATAAATGGAAATAATGATTTCATTGTAAAGTTTAAACTAATGATGGTATGATCTGGAATTTTTGTTAATCTAGAAGACGTAATTAGCTCTAGAGGTGAAATGAAAGACAAAATCACTTCACATATTAGTAAAAAACAAATAATATAACTTTATAAGCTACTGCTGTTCTTTTGCTGTTAAGAACCAATGACATCTGTAATTAGGGAAGATTATGGAAAGGTTAAAGGTGAGAATACATGCAGTCTATATACAGGAAACCCAAACTGTTTAGGTTAAGGAAATGTCTGCAAAAGTCATATTAATTAGCATGTTCACAGGAAACTAACATTTATTGTATAAATTCCATAGTCAAATGTATTAGGGCTCCACGCACACAACTGTGCGCCATCTATGTTACCACACAGTGCTTACTTCTTTCAGTCTTTATTCATTTCTCTCCTAATGTTCTGTATGGTATTATTACATAGTTCTAAAAACCTTCCATGAGGCAGAAATTTCATTTAATGATACAGCTTCAAAAATAATGAAAACCAGTAGAAACTTTCTATTTTTTTATGAAGCAGAATTATTGAATTTTCAGTTTCATTTATTTAATGTTACAAGAGGACAAACATATTTAATTCTTTCTTGTTATTTTTGTCTGACATCAACCAAAGCCATTTCTTTTATTTGAAGGTGAAAACTGCTCATCAAAATCCAGTTTAAGCTGAGAAAGAAAGAACTAAATTTTGCATGAGACATTATACACTGCATAAATATAAAACAGTACCAGAAACAATGGTGGATTAGCAATTTTTAAAAAGACAAAAGCAGGTTATCATCAAATCAATTGTTACCAACACACCAATGCCACCTCTAGGCCAGAAAATTGGCCACTTACCCACGGGAAAACAATGATTGGAGACAAAGTTCACCAGTGAAAGTTGGTCATTTTTTTCCATCCTTGCATCAACTAAAATGATATCTACAGTTCCTCTTAACACTTTTCTTACTTTCAAATATGTGGGTATGCTTCATTAGCTGAGGCCATGTTCCATATGTACATCGGGCTACAAGGGAAACTGGGAATGTGAGCCCTGATCCTAATGTTTGTAGAGTATTTAGAAATTTGAGAATTCCCTCCAAATAAAGAGTTTTCTAAAACATTGTTAGACAAAAAGTTTGAATTACAAAATATGGTAGTAGCTCAGGTCTAACTCAAATGCAGGGAAAAAACTATTAACTCTAAAAAAATTAAATACACATTTGATGGTAATGAGAAACAGAAAACAGGCAGAAATAGTAGAATACTCCACTAATGATGAAGTATTTGACCATTGAATAAAGAAAATTGCAATGATTTAAATTTGCATCAATGCAACTTCACACCTGATGACGCTTCCCAGTCTGTGCAAAATTAGATGTATACGAGTAAAGCGGTGAGTTTTACTAGCTTGAGGAATAAGAGCACAGAGTTCCAGGCTGACAGAAAAGAGGAAATGGGAAATTTGAATTACATGGGAGGAAATCTCACACAACTGAAAGTCACAGAGGAGAATATCACAGAGTAAAAATCTAAAATCAGCACTTCAACTTCATTCAGATATATGATGGCTGCTACATTTCACATTCATAAAAGGAGACTCCATAGAATCCAGCAGAAAACAACAGCTAAATTGCTAGTACAGAGCAGAGATTTCAACCATTGCATATAGCTCAGGAGTGAAAGTTTGGTGTTTGACTACGGAAAGAAGACTAATGTTAGAAAAGAGTCATTCTTCAAAGGAAAATAAACGAACCTATCTCTACAAAATATCATACACATAATCTAACATATAATTTAACCTGCCTAGACATAGAACCAGGAAAATATGACACATAACAAAAAAAGTAAACAATGGATTAAGACATTGAAATGGCCCACATGCTGGAGTTAGAATATAAGAAATTTAAAATAAGCTATTATAAGCATATTCAAGGATTTAAGGAATAGATGGTCATAAGAGGGAATATATGGAGAATCTCAACAGAGAAGTAAAAATGATAAAGAGATAATAGGACAAATTTTAGAACTGAGAGACAGAATATCTTGTATAAAAATGTCATTTTATGCACATACCAGTAAATTAAAGATGGCAGAAAAAATTATCAGTGCACTTAAAAACAGATCAAGAACAATTTCCCAATACAGTTAATACAAACGAAGAAAAATAATAAAAATAGGGCCAGTCTA
This sequence comes from Pan troglodytes, assembly GCF_028858775.2. Taxonomy (NCBI): domain Eukaryota; kingdom Metazoa; phylum Chordata; class Mammalia; order Primates; family Hominidae; genus Pan; species Pan troglodytes. Next base: position 135,297 of record NC_072415.2, on the reverse strand, counting down.
GCACTAATATAATTGGAGTCCTAGAAAGAGTAGAGAAGTACATGAGACAGAAAAAGCTATTTGAAAAAGTAAAGACCAAAAGTTTTCCTAATTGTCAGCATATATCAACTTACACGTTTAAGAAACCCAAAGAACAGAATAAAAATAAAGAGAACCAAATGTAGACATACCATAGTCAAACCACTGGGCAAAAAAATAGAGTAAATCTTGAAAGTAGCTCAAGGGAGGGAGAAAATAATTTACATACGTGGAAACAAATAGACAGATGACCTGTCATCAGAAATGACACTTTAAAAAGCAATGAAACTACATCTTCAAAATAAAAGAAAACTGTCAACTCCAAATTCTATAACTAGATAAAGTAATTCTTGAGAAAAGAAAGATTTATTCAGATAAAAGAAAGCTTCAAACAATTGTCATTAGCAGACCTAGATACAAGAAATGCAAACGGAAATTTTTTAGGCTAAAGAAAGATAATAACAGATGGAAATTCTGACCTACAGGAAGCAAGGAGAAGCTCTAGGAATGGCATGTGCATAAACGTGAAAAACTAAGGCTTTTTTCTTTTAGTTTTATAACAAACAACTGATGCTTTGAATAAAAAATTAAGTGTACTATTGATAATGTGTGTAAAATATTCTAAATTAATAGCTCTGACAGGAGACTAAACGCAACAATTTTGCCGCAACTTTTCTTTATGTTACATGAAAACGCTGACTGTTAACACTAAGTGGACTGCGATAAGCCCAGGATGTTTATTATAATCCCTACAGAACCACCACATTATATGAAGATATTCTTCTAAAATGTCAATAAAGGAATTAAAATGGAACGCTGAATATTGTTCAGTTAATATAAAAAGGCATGAAAGAAAGAACAGAGGAGCAAAAAATGATGGAACAAATAGAACATAAGAGCAAAATAGGCTGGGCGTGGTGGCTCAGCCTGTAATCCCAGCACTTTGGGAGGCCGAGGCGGGTGGATCATGAGGTCAGGAGATCGAGACCATCCTGGCTAACACGGTGAAACGCCGTCTCTACTAAAAATACAAAAATTAGCCGGGCGTGGCGGCGGGCGCCTGTAGTACCAGCTACTCCGGATGCTGAGGCAGGAAAATGGCGTGAATCCGGGAGGCGGAGCTTGCAGTGAGGCGAGATCCCGCCACTGCACTCCAGCCTGGGTGAAAGGACCAGACTCTGTCTCAAAAAAAAAAAAAAAAAAAAAAGCAAAAATAGTAGGCTTAAATCCAAACTTTTCAATAATTATTTCAAATATAATTTAAATACTCCAAATAAAACACAGATTGTCCAGCTGGATAATAAAAGTACCTATAAGAGATGCATGCCAAATATTGTGGTATAGATAAGTTGAGAGTAAAATAATTTCCAAGTATACCAAGGAAACAACAAGCACAAGAAATCTTATGCGGCTATATTAATATAAGAAAAAGTAGACCTCCAAACAAGCAATATTACAACAGAAAGCTATTTCACAATGATAAAATGTCAAGTAATTATGAAGACATAATGCTGTATTGCTGACAGAAAAACTAAAGAAAATTAAGATAAAATAATTTTGACAACAGCTTGACCTAATCGATATTGACCAAGACAATAGAATATATGTTCTATTATGCTACACATGAAACATTTATCAATAGGCTATAGAACAAAAATATCTCTCAAGAAGTTTCAAAACACTGTAATCATAGAAAGTATTCTTTCTGACCATAATGAAAATGAATTGAAATGGGTAAAAACAAGCTACCCAGGAAAGTCTACACTATTGGAAGTTTTAAATACACCTTAAAATGCCCTTTAGCTCAATGAAGAAATCATAAGAAACACCTTTAAATACATTGAACTGAATACAAATAAAAATATACTATATCAAAATGTATGAGATAAAGTTAAGCAGACCCAGAGTAAATTTTTTTGTATAAATGCTTATTCTAGAAAAGAGAAGTTCAAAACAAGTGAACTAATTTTCTACCTTAAAAAGAAAATCTAAAACAAGAGAGCAAATTAAGTCCAAACAAGTAGAAGAAAGGAAATAAAACAGAAATTAGAAATCAATGAGACAGAAAACAGAAACAGGAGAAAATCAACATGGCCAAAAGTTAGTTCTGTGAGAAAGAAAGAAAACGCAAATTATAAATATCAGGGATTAATGAGATTGTACAGTTGTAGACACAAGAGACATTAACAAGATAATGGAATATTGTGAAACATTTTATACAAATTTTCATTACTTGGATGAAAGGGTGAATTCCTTGAAAAAACTTATTAAAAAATTCACAAGATTAAATGGAACATATGAAGTAATTGACATTTATTAAAGTAATTAAATTAATTGTAAAATACCTGCACATAAAAACATAAAATTAAAGAAATAAAAAAATAAGCAAACCCCAGATCCAAAGAATTTCACTGGTGAATTCTTTCAAACGTTTTTAAAAAATAAATTTTTTAAATTATTTCAGAAATAAAGAAGGGGGAAATTCCAAACTTGTTTTATGAGTCAGAATCCTGATACCAAAATTACAAAACCTAGGAATGCAAAATTGACTTCAACTTAAAGTGCTATCACCATTTTAATCTGTGATTCTAATGAATTTGGCTATCTTAGATATTTTATACAAGTGGAATCATACAGTTTGTCCTTCTGTGACTGATTTACTTTACTTAGCTTTAATGTCCTCTAGGTTCATCCATGTTGCATATTGACGGGCTTTCTTGTTTTAAAGCTGAATAATATTCCGTTGTATGAATATACCACATTTTCTTTATCTATTCATCTGCCAATAGACATTAACCTTATTTCCACATTTTGATTAATGTAAATAATGCTGCAATGAGCCTGAGAATCATCCCAATCTCAATTCTTTCAGATAAATAACCTGAAGTGAGACTACTAGATCATATGTTAGTTCTACTTTCTTAATTTTTTTGAGGAACCACCGTACTGTTTTCCATAGAGGCTGCACAGTTTTACTTTCCCAGAAACACTGTAGAAGTGTTCCAATTTCTCCCCATTGTTAACACTCGTTATCTTTTTCTTTTAATAAGACCATTCTAACGGGCTTGAGGCAGTATCTCTTTGTGGTTTTGATTTGCATTTCCCTGATTAGTGATGCTGAGCATTTTTTTCATGTATCTGTTGGTCATTTGGATATTTTCTTTGGAGAAATATCTACTGCTGATTTAAAAAAAAACTCTCAGCAAGCTAGAAAAAGAAATTTTCTCGAAGTGATAGAAAGCATCCACAACAAAACATATAAACAATACTATATTTAATGGTGAAAGCGTAAATGTTTAAACCACATAGATTAGGACAAGAAAGGGATGTGTGTGTTCATCACCTCTATTCAACATTGTACTGGTGATCCTAGATTTTGAGTATAAATATTTAGGGGACAACTATTGTCACTGAAGCCCAAATCTTGGTCATCCTCAGAAAAAAAAAAAAAAAAAAGTTGATTAGGTTGTATATAATCTAATTCTACTTGCTAATTTAATTTCTCTAAAATTACAGCTTGTATCAACTCTAGAATTTATTGGGCACCTCCTAGGACATAAACACTGGAATTTGGTGAGAAACATCAAATAGGAAAGAACCTGGCTCTGACATAAACTCAACACACGGAGGGGGACACACGTTATGAGACTGACCTGGCCTCTTCATCTCATAAAAGGGGTTCTTGTTGCTGGTAACACAGATTAAAACTATTTCAATTACATTCAAGGTAAAAAGATTAGCAATGATATGTAAGATGAAAAAATCACCCCGCAGGAAGACAAAAGTCTCACAAAAGGGTATTTAAACTAGCCAACACTTTGAAATTCAGGCAGAGATCGTGCTTTCTGGGTGAACTAAAGTAGCAAGAACAAACTAGAGGCTCCAAATCTAGGAAAAATGGACCCTAATAAGGTTTACAATCCAGAAACTCAAGATATCCAGACAGAAGGATGCAGTCTCCACTTTCAAGGCAGTAGCAGTACCTGGATTACTATGCCAATCCCCAACACAATCATAAACACAAATTTGATTGAGGAAGAAGCTTGCCCACCAGAAGATTTAGGTTATTACAAGGTAGAATGTGATAGAGAAAACGAGCATGGGACTGGAAACAAGAGGAGGTAGCCCCATGATTACAACTGGCATATATCTGTCAGAGATGGTGCAGAAATAAGACTGAAGAGAGAGATCCTTAAACCCCACATGCCTTATATCAGGACTAATCCTGGACACAGGCTGGAAAGCATAGCCTACAGGTGGTGAGGGAGGAGGAGTGGGCTCAGCTGTGAGAAGGAGAAGGAAATATGGCTGAAAACCAGATAGGGGTCTTGAAATCACACAGAGGATTTGGCCCTTTGCTGCTGTCTGCCAGCAGCTGCCAGTAGTTCTCACACTTTGGCTGGCGTCAAAATCACCTGGGGCAGTGGTGGGGAAGCGGGGGGAGTGTTGTAAAACCACAAGTGACCAGGCAAAAATCACCTGTATGTTTTCCAATTCAGTAAGTACAGAAATATTAATTGGAAAAAGGTGGACGTCAGACATTGACAGTGCTGTGGACTGCTCCAGGGACGTAAGCATGATCTTTAGAGAGGTGTCTCTCATCAGTTGAGGGCAACCACTGGACAGAAAGAGGTCCAGACCTACCGTAAACAGAGACATCATACAAATACACTTTAGCAACCTCTCCAAATAACATGTCTCTTAGTGAAACTTAGGAGGTTGAAAGTTAAAAACATAAAATCCAGTGGCATTTATGTATCCTAGGCACTTACATTTGTCTGATTCTTCCAACTTGCCTTTGCTTGGTTAGAGTTTTGGGTAGACAAGAGGTGGATTTACATGTGCCATTGTGAGAACTTTGATACACTCATTTAGACATTGACCTACTATCTTGATGTTTGAAAGCTAAAACCCAAAGAAATTTGTCTATTTACATAAAACAAATTCAGCCCTTACCTTCCTTGTCGATTACATCTTCCACTAGCAGTAATAAAAAAGTAACAATATGCATAAGTCAAAGTATCTTCTTAGATCCTCTGTAGTGTTTTATTATTTTGTTGTGTTAATTAAAGTAACTGTCTCAAAATTTCAAGGAATGCCTGAGAAGCAATTCATGTTCAAAGGCTGCCCTCTTGTGACAATGTGTTGTATGTTTTACTGTAAAAGTAATCTTATTTTACCTTATAACCTCTACAATCCAATTCATAACAACATAAAAAGGAAATAAAACCTTACATAATTTTGAATTTTAAAAAGTACCTTGTTTATATGTCTCCTTTAGCTAATGAATACTCAATTTGGTAAATATTACAGTGAGTTGAAGGTTTGAATCCATCTCACTTAACTAGCTTGATGGATGTATTTCTAAACCTATACAACCCACTCCTCTGCTTTTAAAAAATTAAAGTTAGCTGTAGATTGAGATGTCAGTGACACAGTTTATAGAACATAACTTAGATTGTCATCTACATTACTGTAACTACAAATACCACCCTCAGATGGAAGAATCAGTTTTATCAGTGAACATCTCTAATTGAACTATAAATGGTGTATGTCTTCTGGCTTTTACAAGCTCTTGGTCTAACACAGGGGATATATGATGTAAAAATTACAAAGCAGGGTCACTCACAGTGGCTCATGCCTGTAATCCCAGCACTTTGGGAGGCCAAGGCAGGCGGATCACAGATTCAGGAGATCGAGATCATCCTGGCTAACACGGTGAAACCCCATCTCTACTAAAAATACAAAAATTAGCTGGGTGTGGTGGCACACGCCTGTAGTCCCAGCTACTCCGTAGGCTGAGGCAGGAGAATCACTTGAACCCAGGACGCGGAGGTTGCAGTGAGCCGAGATCGCACCACTGCACTCCAGCCTGGTGGCAGAACAAGACTCCAAATCAAAAGTAAATGAATAAATAAATAAATAAATAATAAAATAGCAGTGACTATAATGTTTTGTGATGTTAAACTTTGGGAGCCTGTTTTTTTCTTTCTTTTCCCAAGTCCCTTTCCCAGTTCCAGGAGCAGAGTTATTCTAAGCTCACTGATGTAAAGGAATAGAAAGAAAAGGTTTGGTGGAAAACCTAATAACCTGCTATCTTTCTGTCTTTTGTTTTTTAAAAGCTTGAGCATTTGGGAGAATTTGGAAAGATTGTGGAGTAAGTGCAAAGAAGGAATTTGCTAACAAAAATTATATAGGGTAAAATGAGTTTTTTCCAGGTTAGAAAATATCCACTCCCTACCCTCCTACATTCCTTTCCCATGGTTAAGAAGAGGAAAAAACAAAGGCCTCTTGGTGAGCAGTGGTGACTTAGGCAGTTTCTTAGAAATATTCTAGAAGGCATAGTCATCTTTAAAAAAAAATAGCTACAAGGATATGTCTAAGCAGAAGGGTCCACGGGCCAAATTACGTGTAGATTTTTGCATTCCAAATATGGTAAAGAAGAAGCAGGAAGCTGGGGGGCCTAAACAGGCCACACAGAAATGGACAAGGAAGAGGCCAGCAGCAGCTTGTGGGGACAAGATGTCAAGCCCCAAATGTAAAACCCACCAACCATCCTCCAAATTCTGGCTCTGTTTAACAAGGCTGTGGTCTGACACTAGATGCCGCCTCAGTGACTAAAGCATAATTTCCCGTCTCCTGGGAGTGTTGACAGCTGACTCCTGGCAACAATACTCACAGCACAAAAATGTTCCTTCATCCAAGTTCATGTCCCTTCTCAAGGCATCCCACATCCGAGAACTGCTTGGTACAGAAATATAATGGCCTGGTTTTCTTGCTCCAATTCGAGGTCATTAGGTAAACTCACCAAGATCCCTGTAGAGTGCACTGCGGCCATGATAGTGATTGCATTCCAGCCGACTTCCTGCTCCTCCCAATCCTATTGCTTTCACTCTTCCACAGGTGTTGGGAATATCATTTCAACCTCCTTGCATGCAAATCTCCAACTCGGAGTCGGCTTCCTAGGACACCTGACTGGTGACTTCTCTATCACTATCACAATACTTAGAGGGGAGATCTTAAAATGATTGAAGGCTAACTGCCCTAACTGCACAGACAGATGGTGGCTTAAAATAGAATTTAAGTGGATTTAAAAAAACATGAAAAAAGTTGACATTGCACGCTCATATGAGCTTATGGATCAAACCATGCATATGATTTCTAAGATCCCTCGTGCAGTATATATTTGCACTGTTTATAAATGACATCCCCTTGAATTGAATTCAGTGCAACTCAAAGCAGTAATTTGTGGGAAAAATTAGATATGCAGGTATCCTGGACTCTAGAGAGGCACACATCATTTGGAGAATAATAGTGAACCGGCTGGTCTATGAGGGAAGAAAACAGAGTGAATATAGACTATTAGTGAACAAGGATATTTTCCCATGTATATTCAAATTAAGGTGAACTTCTTTACAGAATTGTGCCTTAGAAAGAAAAAGAATTTCCCTATATTTGAGTCCTCACAAGTTTTCCTACGATGAGTGATTTTGTGATTATTTTGAATAACAAAGTAACATTTAAAGAAACCCTCTTGCCCTGAATGTACTTTATGTGAATTGATATTGCATATAGAGATCATCAGAGTCAAGCCACAAGAAAAGGAGGAACATAACTTAGCAAAGACTTAGAGGATTAGTCCTAATAGTGTGAAATCAAAAGTTCAAGTGAGGGAATAAATGCAGCTTTTAATGATTACTTAAATGAAGTTTAACTCTAGCAGGATCTACAAGAAATTGGCAACCTTTGGCTTCAGTAACAGAAACTCAGGATATATGCCCTTCAGTGCTTTTGGATTCTGCATCATATTGAGAGAGACTACTTTAAACAAGCAATAAGAAACTTCCTGTGACAACATAATAAATTCAAAAGTTTCTGTAACTCAGACAATTTAGATAGATGTGAGGACTTTGGCCTAGACAGCCCTGTTCACTCTAAAGATGGATTAAACAAGGAAAAAGATATTGATATCAAAAATTCAATCAGGAATTTGATTAAAACATTTCATTAAATGTGATAATTTCTTAGTATATTATCTTACATATGCAATATTCATGTGTAACAAATTAAATACCAGTAAACATTTGACCATATTATCTGCAGCATAATTTACATATCAATTTACATATTCAGTTTTCCTCACATGAAAACTTTGATCTTCTCAATAAGAAAATTTGTGAAATCTTTAATTCCTCATCCCCAGGAATGTAAATAAATAAATATAAATACTGTAAGTCAGTGATTTTTTCCTAGGAAGACAGTAAAAATACTTCACACGCCTTCTCATTGTAAACCTCAATAACAAACAGAGAAAGGCTCTCTAAAGGAAAAAGACACATCTTAGGGAGGAGGACACTGCAATGCGAATATGCATGACAAAGCAAACTGTGTAGATTCAAATGGTGAAGGAAGACAAGGTCTTTAAAAGAAAAGCGATCAACCTGGAAGTATGGGGGAGTAGAAAAAAATAAATAAAGGAAAAATGAAGAGGCTTATATAATTGTTTTGTTATAGTTATCTTTGAGTATAAAGATCAACAACAAGGTCGATGTCAGTTGAAGTTTGGGCAGGTGGTTGCTGGATAGATGTCCTCACAGAAGTGTATTTTGTGTAAGGTTGCTATGGCCTTTGTGCAAGGTTGTGGATTTTGTGGTATTTTGTGATAGTTTTTATCAGGCCTAGAAGCATGAGAACCCTCTCTTCAAGGCCTTCTCTGAATCTATTTGTCCAGGTTTTTTCTTTTCTTTTTAAACATTAGTGACAGTTTTGATTCTGATAACTTTTATATCATGATCCTTAATTTCAAAAAAAATTAAACGTGTAACTTATTTATGATGTATTTGATAGGCTTGGATTTATGAATCACCTCTACTATCTATAGTGGTAGATATATCTGAGCCTACGTACACAGCACTTCCATCAGATTTTCTCTTCAGTGGAATTGGAAGAGGGGGGTTTTGGAGAAGGGGATGAAGGAATTGTGCTGCATCAGAGGTCCCCACCTAACAGCACAGGGACTTTTTCTGTGCTCTTGCCAGGCCGTTGTATTAGGCTGATACAAAAGTAATTTTGGTTTTGTCATTGAAAGTAATGAGACCATCTGACTTACAATGTCTGTGCCGTAACCAGCTCCTAATAGCCTCCTAGGACAGCTTTGCCCTGACATACACTGTCCTGGAACCACGTCTGCTTTGTAACTCCTGAGGTAGCTGCCACCATGACCAATGCCTTCTCATCTTTACTCTACATGCAGGTAACAGTTATACTTATATCTCTGTGTATTCACAGAACATTTAGTACATCTGGGACTTCTACAAAATTTCCCTAGCTGATTTTGGTGTTCTGGTGTCCTAGCAGCTCTAGCCATGAAGGGATGATGCTTTATTAGCATTTCTGTTGAGTTTTTTGCTTTTTCTCACAAACTGATTCCACTTTTCCCACATACATTTGACAATTCATTTGAACTCATTTATTCTAAACCCATTATTTTTTGTCTATTATTTAATAGGGAGGGGGGTGAGGGATAAAAGATAACAAATAAGGTGCAGTGTACACTGTTCGGGTGATGGGTGCACCCAAATCTCACAAATAACCAGTAAAGAAGTTATTCATGGAACCACATACCACCCTACCCCAATAACCTATGGGAAAAAAATAAAAAATAAAGTAAAAAAGAGTCAGAAAAAAAGAAAATAATCACTGTACTTACCATGACACTTAGAAATGGTGGCTAGCATTATTTGTGTTACCTAATAATATTATTATTTTTTCTTTATGCTACAAACTAGCTCTGCTATTACAATCACTACTATTTGAAGTGTTACTAAATTAAATTAAATTTATGGTATCCTTCTGGACTCAGAAATGGGGGTAAATGCTAAGACAATTTCAGAATATTATCACATATTAAAAGCATATTATATGGGGAAAATGTGATTTTTAAAAAATAGAAATTGGTAGAGAAACAGTTTTTGGGTCTCTTTAATTTCCGCACATTTTGCAAGTATGGACGCTGACTTTCTTGTTCCAAATGATTGTTTTCAAGCATGTTTGTATAGAAAACAGCCTTGGAATAGAAAACCAGTACCTCCTTCTGGAACAAAGGAAAAGTTTATTTACTGTCTAGTATAATGCAGATAATTTCTCCCTCTTGGGAAGGGTGCAGCCAAGTGAACTTCCCATAATACAAGTTGGGGTTTCTTGAGCTTGAGTTTTTCTTCCACAGTGTAATGTGCAGGTGTCACTTGGCTCTCTTTGTGTTATCCTGGGAAAGCTGATGGCTGTAGGTGCATGTTTATTTTGGGGTTCTCTATTCTGTTTCATTGGCCTTTGTGTCTGTTTTCATATCGCTACCATGCTATTTTGTCTATTGTGGCCTTAGGGTATAGTATGAAGTCAAGTAATGTGATGTCTCCAGCTTTGCTCTTCTTGCTTAGGTTTCCTTTGGTTGTCTGGGCTCTTTAAAAATCCATATGAAATTTAGAATATTTTTTTTTCTAATTCTGTGAAAAACGACATTGGTTGTTTCATAGGAATAGTGTTGAATGTGTAGACTGCTTTTGGCAGTATAGCCATTTTAACAATATTGATCTTTCTAATCCATGAGCATGGAATAGTTTTCCATTTGCTTTGTCATCTATGATTTCTTTCTGCAGTGTTTTGTAGTTCTCCTTTTAGGTATCTTTACCTCCTTGCTTTGACATATTCTTCTTTTATTTTATTTTATTTTGGGGGTTGCTGTTGTAAACAGGATTGCACTCTTGATTTACCTCTCAGTTTAAACATTTTTGGTGTACAAAAATGCTACTTCTTTCTATATGTTGATTTTTTTATCCTGAAAGTTTGCTGAAGTCTTTTTTTTATCAGTTCTAGGAGCCTTTTGGCACAGTCTTTAGGGATTTCTAGGTGTAGAATCATATCATCAGTGAAGAGAGATAATTTGACTTCATTTCCTATTTGGATGCCTTTTATCGCTTTCTCTTGCCTGATTCCTCTGGCTAGGACTTGTTAAACAGGAGTGGTAACAGGCATCCCTATTTTATTCCTGTTCATAAGGGGAATGTGTTGGGAGAAAAGCTGAGTGTTGTAAGAGAAGCTGAGTCAGGGCCATATGTTTCTCATTCACTTGATACACCGTTTCCTTTCAACCTCTAAATCCTCACCACCTGTTTGTTTGAGCACCAACAAATAGCGTGGGCTCCCAGAGCTTGGGGACTTTGCAGACTCCACACTCGTGATGGTCTCCTGGTCCCACTTTCTCTCTCAAACTGTCTTTTTCTCATTCCTTTGACTCTGCCGGACTTCATCACCCCCATGACCTAGTGTTGGGTCTGATCACCCCAACATTCCTGGCGCCCAACATGGGGTGACAAAGACCCGGTGAAGGAAGGCTGGAGCGTGTGAAAGCAGAGGACACAACATCAAAAGACACCCGAGGACATACAAAGATGGGGAATGAAATTTAGTACTTAGAATTTATTATCACTCTTTAGTACAGTAAAGCAGTTTTGTCCATGGTTTCCAGAACAAAGGACTATGAAGTTGGATGAATGGGAGAGAATTGGAAGAGATTTTTTAAAAGGCATATAAAGATGGAGCAGAAATTCCAGTCTCTATATGGTCAGTGTGGGCACTAATAAAGGCAGCCCTTGAGCCATTTCAAACAGATGATGAGGCAGACTCAGATGAGGAAGAGGAGGATGAGTGTAAAAAACTAACTTCAAATTCTGAGTGTGGGGAGCAGCTACCAGAGGAGATTAAAGAAAAGAAAGAAAAACTTTAAAAAGTATGTTTTACTAGCCCGTTGGCTCCACCTGCTGAATTAAGTGAATGGCCACCTCCTCTCTCTCCTCTAAATGGGCGAAAAAATAAATTAGCTGAAAAACTTACTGCTCCTGTAGTTACAACATTAAAATCTGGAGCAATTGGTGGTGGTAGACAAAATTCTATTCAAAAAGCTAAAGCCAAGGGAGACCCTGAAGCATGGCAATTTCCCGTTACTATAATCCAGCAAGTAGGACAGAATATAGCTAATTAGGCTGCTTTCTCTTTTAAGTTACTAAAGAATTTAAGCAAGCCATTAGTCAATATGGACTGAACTCTCTTTTTGTGCAAACTTTATTTAAAAATATGGCTCTTGATAATAGATTACTACCATATAATTAGGATACTTTGACAAAACCTGTTCTCACTCCATCTCAGTCCTTGCAGTTTAAAACTTGGTAGGTTGGTGAAGCTCAAACTCAGGCAAAAGAAAACACACAAGTGCAGCCACCTGTGCCTGTTTTCTTTGATCAGTTAATATGAGTTGGCCCTAACTGGGGTTGATTAGAGAATCAAGCACTAATGGAAGATGTTGCCATTGTTCAGCTGTGCTTCATGTGCTTACATGCATAGAAAAGGATAAATGTTACAGGGGAAAAGTATCCTTATTTCAGTTCTGTCTGACAAGGACCTAAAGAATCATATATTAATTTTATTGCTCAGCTCCAAGAGGCTGTGTATAAAGCTGTAAATGATCAAAACAGCTCAGGATGTTGTAATACAGCTTCTTGCATACAATAATGCTAATGCAGAGTGTCAAACTGCTATTAGATCCCAGACAGAGAGGGCCCATTTAACTAAATATATTAAGGCTTGCGATGGCATTGGAGATAACTTACATAAGGTTATTCTTTTAGCTCAGGCTGTGGCTAGATTAAGAGTAAGAAAAAATATGCTTCATTTCTCAGGCTCTTGCCTTAATTGTGGGCAAATTGGACACAAGAAAGGAATGTAGAAAGGAATTCAAAAGACGAAAACTACTACCATCAATCAACAGAAAAGTCCCAATCTACGTCCCTGGTGTAAGAAGGGCAATCACTAGGCAAGTCCGTGTCATTCTAAATTTAGCAAAGATGGACAACCTCTTTCAGGAAATAGGAAGAGGGACCCGCCTCAAGCCCCTCAACAAACTGAGGCATACCCAGCACAGCCATTGCCCTTACAAATGTACAGCAATTGTCCCCCGCCTCAGCAAGCAGTGCTGCTGTAGACCTCTACAGCACAATTCCCATCTCCTTACTTCCTGGGGAGCCACCAAAGAAGGTCCCCACAGGAGTTAGGGCACCCTTACCCTGAGGAACTATTGGGAACAAGCCTCCCCAAATCCGACCATAAATTGGCCCCCAAACTGGCCATAAACAAAATCTCTGCAGCACTGTGACATGTTCATGATGGCCATAACACCCACGCTGGAAGATTGTGGGTTTACTGGAATGAGGACAAGGAATACCTGGCCCGTCCAGGGTGGAAAACCACTTAAAGTCATTCTTAAGCCACAAACAATAGCATGAGTGATCTGTGCCTTAAGAATAAGGGATACTTTCAGTTAATCTAATATCTATAGAAACAATGCTAATGACTGGCTTGCTGTTAATAAATACGTGGGTAAATCTCTGTTCAGGGCTCTGCTCTGAAGGCTGTAAGACGCCCCCCCCCCCGATTTCCCACTTCACATCTCTATATTTCTCTGTGTGTGTCTTTAATTCCTCTAGTGCTGCTGGGTTAGGGTCTCTCCCACCGACCTGGTCTCAGCAAGTGGTGCCCATTCATGGGGGCTCAAATACAGGTCAAAGGATCGCTGGAGCAACGATTGGAGAATGTGGAACTAGCTGGAGGACACCCGAGTACTCTTAAAGCAATCCCCGTGTTGAGTAAGAAGGGGAGCTCGGAAGCATCAGGGTAGCAATAGGACAAGTGTGGGCTGTGGTTCGTTCTACCTTGGAACTTTTCCACACTGATGATGAGGAGGAAGGAGAGTATAACAAAGTAAGAGTAGAGGTTACAGACCAGGTTTATTTGTCACCTAAAACTAAAGCAGAAAAGGAGGGAGAGGTTCATCCCTATCCTTCTGCACACCCTCATTATTATTTTGAAGAAAATGACCCTCCAGATCTTTCTTTTCTGGAGGACACTGGGTAAAAAGTAGTTGCCCTGGTGACTGTTCGAGCAGCGCCTTGAGCGACTGCTCTTAGTTCAATTCAGGCAGGAATACAGCAAGCTAGACAAAAGTGGGATTTAGAGGCTTGGCAGTTCCCTGCTTGAATACACCCCCCAGATCAACAGGGAAATATGATAGCTACATTTGAGCCTTTTTCTTTTAAATTACTCAAAAAAATTAAACAAGCTATAAATCAGTATGGACCAGGTTCTTCTTTTGAAATGGGACTGTTAAAGAATGTTGCTGTTTCCAGTCGGATGATTCCTACTGACTGGGACACTTTTACTCTAGCTTGTCTAACTCCTGCTCAGTTCTTACAGTTTAAAACTTAGTGGGCAGATGAAGCTTCCATTCAGGCTGCTCGCAATGCCTGGGCCCAACCTCAAATTAATATAACTGCAGACCAACTTTTGGGGGTTGGTGGCTGGGCTGGTTTACATGCACAAGTGGTCATGCAGGATGATGCCATAGAGCAGCTTAGAGGAGTGTGCATTAGAGCTTGGAAAAAATCACTTCATGTGGAGAACAATACCCTTCCTTTAGTGCTATAAAACAGGGACCAAGAGAACCATATGTGGATTTTATAGCTTGGTTACAGGAGTCTCTTAAAAAGATGATTGCAGATTTGGCTGCTTAGGATATAGTGTTGCAGTTACTGGTTTTGACAATGCTAATCCTTATTGCCAGGCTGCTCTGCGACCTATCAGACGGAAAGCACATTTAGTTGATTATAACAAGGCCTGTGATGATATCAGAGATAATCTACATAAAGCTACTTTGTTGGTACTGGCGATGGCAGGACTGAGAGTGGATAAAGGAAATACTCTATTTCCTGGAGCTTGTTTCAACTGTGGGAAACATGGTCATACTAAAAAGAATGTAAAAAAAAAATCACCGAGTCAGGCCACCAGATAGGGGAAAAAACAAAACTGCTGATCCTGAAATATGTCCCAAATGTAAAAAAGGAAAACTTTGGGCTAATCAGTGTCACTCTAAGTTTGATAAAGAAGGGAACCCGATTTTGGGAAACTCCCTGAGGGGCCCATCCCAGGCCCTGTTCTAAACCAGGGCATTTCCAGCTCAGGCCATTCCCTCACCCCCATACGTTATCTGTCCCCCACCACAGCCCATAGTGCTGCAGTAGATTTATGCTGCACAAAAGCTGTGAGCCTTCTGCCTGGGGAACCCCCGCAAAAGGTCCCAACAGGAGTCTGTGGACCGTTGCCAGCAGGGACAATGGGATTACTTTTAGGAACATCTAGTTTAAGTTTAAAAGGGGTACAAATACACACTGGAGTCATTGATTCAGATTACAATGAGGAAATTCAAATTGTGATATTTAGTTCCGTTCCCTGGAAAGCACAGCCAGGAGTGCGCATAGCACAGCTCCTGAGTGAGCCGTATGTGGGAACGGGAAAAAGTGAAATTAAATGAACTGGAGGATTTGGAAGCACAAATAAAAAAGGCAAGGCAGCTTATTGGGTAAATCAAATTACTGATAAACATCCTACCTGTGAAATAACTATCCAGGGAAAGAACTTTAAAGGTTTGGTAGATACTATTTTTTTTTTTTTTTTTTTTTTTGGTAGGAGTGGACATTTCAATTATTTCTCTACAGCACTGGCCGTCCATGTGGCCAATTCAGCTCACTCAATTTAACACGGTGGAAACTGCTAAAGCTCCAGAAGTGTATCAAAGTAGCTATACTTTGCATTGTGAAGGGCCCGATGGACAACCTGGGACTCTTCAACCAATTGCAACTTCTGTACCTATAAATTTATGGGGGAGAGATTTATTATGACAATGGGGAGCACAAGTTCTAATTCCACAACAATTATACAGCCCTCAAAGTCAACATATGATGCACGAAATGGGGCATGTCCCTGGTATAGGAGTAGAAAAAAAATTGCAAGATTTGAAAGAACTGCTTCAAACGGAAAGACAAAGTTCCTGCCAAAGATAAGGATACCATTTTTGATGGTGGCCATAGTTAAGCCTCCAGAACATATACCTTTAAAATGGTTAACAGATAAGCCAATTTGGATAGAATAATGGCTGTTAAGCAAAGAGAAACTGAATGCTTTAGAGAAATTAGTTACTGAACAATTAGAAAATGGGCACATAGCTCCAAGATTTTCCCCTTGGAATTCTCCAGTTTTCATAATTAAGAAAAAATCAGGTAAATGGAGAATGTTAACTGACTTAAGAGCCATCAATTCAGTTATACAACCAATGGAAATATAACAGCCAGGATTGCCTTCTCCTACTATAATTCCAAAAAATTGGCCTTTAATAGTCACAGATTTAAAAGACTGTTTCTTTACTACCCTTTTAGCTGAGCAAGACTGTGAACGGTTTGCATTTACAATTCCTGCAGTAAACAACCTGCAGCCTGCTAAGCGTTTTCATTGTTTCACAGATGGGTCTAGTAATGGTAAAGCTTCTTATTCTGGATCAAAAGGTAAAGTTTTCCAGACACCCTATACTTCAGCTCAAAAGGCGGAGATTGTAGCTGTAACTGAGGTGTTGACTGCTTTTGATATGCCTGTTAATGTGATTTCTGATTCTTCATACATGGGTCATTCCACACAGTTAATTGAAAATGCTCAGTTAAGATTTCATACAGATGAACAACTGATAATAAAAACAAAAAAGGGGGAGAAACAGGGATTATGGGATAGCCCATACACAATTGAATCTTGCATTATTAACTTTCAAATTTTTGAGCCTGCCCAAAGGCCAGATGTTACCAGCAGCTGAACAGCATCTACAGAAACCAGCTGCAAAGACAGAAGCAGAACAACTGGTTTGGTGGAGAGATCCAATAACAAAAACTTGGGAAATAGGTAAAATTATAACATGGCATAGAGGTTATGCTTGTGTTTCTCCAGGACCGAATCAACAACTGATTTAGATACCATCAAGACACCTGAAATTTTATCATGAGCCAGATGCTGAGGAAGAGATAAAAAGCACAACCATCATTGAAATTAGAGCTTCTGGCTGGGCGCGGTGGCTCACGCCTGTAACCCCAGCACTCTGGGATGCCGAGGTGGGCGCATCACAAGGTCAGGAGATCGAGACCATCCTGGCTAACACGGTGAAACCCCGTCTCTACTAAAAATACAAAAAATTAGCTGGGTGAGTTGGCGGGCGCCTATAGTCCCAGCTACTCAGAAGGCTGAGGCAGGAGAATGGCATGAACCCGGGAGGCAAAACTTCAGGTTTTGCCAAGAATGACACTGTAAATGTAACAAAGCTTCTGTGCTTGTTAGTGAACACCAAATCAGCTACTCTCCTGTATTCGGAGATCAGGATGAAATGAAAAGAACAAGCAGGCCGGGCGCAGTGGCTCATGACTGTAATGCCAACACTTTGAGAGGCTTAGGTGTGCGGATCACCCGAGGTTGGGAGTTCAAGAGCAGCCTGACCAACATGGAGAAACCCCGTCTCTACTAAAAGTGCAAAATGAGCTGGGCGTGGTGGCACAAGCCTGTAATCCCAACTTGGAAGGCTGAGGCAGGATAAGTGCTTAAACCTGAGAGGCGGAGGTTGTGGTGAGGCAATATTGCACCACTGCACTCCAGCCTGGGCAACAAGAGTGAAACCCCATCTCAAAAAAATAAAAAATAAAAAATAAAAAATGACCCCCAACCTTGTCTAGACTGTGGGGTTTCAGTTTCACCCCAGGGGGGTCCTGGTTGGGGTTAGAACCCTGAATCTGGTTTGAGTTCATATCCTAAAGAATAAAGGGAATAAAGGCTGTAGCCACTGAGCTACTCAATCTGGTCTGGTTCTGGCTTTTGTGTGTCTGTCTGTATTTTTGGTCTAAATATTTGGCCCAACAGAGGTTAAAGGCTTTGATGTTCTCAGCAAAAGCCTTGTGAGATCTCTAGTTTATCTGTGTGCTCAACTGGAACAAACAGACTCCATAAACTAGAAAAACCTAAAGAAAATGGCACGCGTGAAAAAATGAGAGCCAACTCCTGTTTCTTGTTCTGTCCACCTCCCTCTCTCACTCCTCCTTCTGCCTTTGCTGTGGTCCCTTGGTGTTTCTGTCTTTCTGGGGACCTGATATTCAGTGTAGGAGTGAAGTCCATGATTTTAAAGCCTTCATGTCTCTGCTTTTTAACTCTGCCTGCTTTGCTGAGCTCTTATAATGAGAAATAAACCATTCACAACAGAAACAACAAGGCATCAGAAAACCAACTTCAGGCAGCGCTCCGGCAAGTACCTCCCTAGAGGAGAAGGGCCTACTAAAGGAGATTTCATCTTGAAAAGGCCAAAATGAGAAGCTTTAACCTTAAGCTTGCTAGGTTTTCTGGGACTCGAGCTGGCTATATATTATGGACCATTCTAGCCACACACACACACACACACACACACACACACACACACACACACACTTTTTTGAGACAGAGTCTTGCTCTGTTGCCCATGCTGGAGTGCAGTGGTGTGATCTTGGCTCACTGCAACTTCCACTTCCCAGGTTCGAGCAATTCTCCTGTCTCAGCCTCCTGAGTAGCTGCGATTGCAGGTGTGCGCCACCATACCCGGCTAATTTTTGTGGTTTTAGTAGAGATGAGGTTTCACCATGTTGGCCAGGCTGGTCTCAAACTCCTGATCTCAAGTGATCCACTGGCCTTGGTCTCCTAAACTGCTGGGATTACAGGCATGAGCCACTCTGCCCAGCCTACACACACACACACACACACACACACACACATATATATATATATACTTTTTTTCTTTTTCTTTTTGACACAGTGTCTTGCTCTGTTGCCCAGGATGGAGTATGGTGGTACAATCGTGGCTCACTGCAACCTCCGCCTCCCAGGTTTGAGCGATTATCCTGCCTCAGCCTCCTGAATAGTTGGGACTGCAGGTGCACACCACCACACCCAGTTAATTTTTGTATTTTCAGTAGAGATGGGGTTTTGTCACGTTGGCCAGGCTGGTCTCAAACTCCTGGCCTCAAGTGATCCATCTGCCTCAGCCTCCCATAGTGTTGGGATTACACGCACACTTTAAACCTGATGGCCAAATTACATGAAAGAAAATTCAGAACTCAAATAGTTACTATTTTTAAAAACCCTAAAACGAAAAATTCTCAGTTCTTTTGCCTATCTATTTTTTTTCCCTGCCTACTTTGAATCTGCTGATTTGTCTACTGGTGTTGAGATAAGGCTTACTGTCTGTGGTGTTACCAATTCAAGGTTACTTGTCTGAAGAAAAACAAAAGAATGAAACAATTCTTTATTTTTTTTCTCTTTTTGAGACAAGGTCTCACTCTAAGGTCTCACTCTGTTCCCCAGACTGGAGTGCAGTAGTGGGATCATAGCTCACTGTTATCTCAACCTCCCAGGCTCAAGCAATCCTCCTGCTTCATCCTCTCTAGTAGCTGGGACAATAGGCATGCACTACCATGCCTGGCAATTTTTTATCTTATTCTTAGTAGAGATTGGGTCTCACTATGTTGCCCAGGCTGGTCTCAAACTCCTGAGCTCAAGTGATCCTCTTGCCTCAGCCTCTCAAAGTGCTGGGATACAGGCATGAACCACTGTGCCCAGATAAAAGAGAGTTCTTTTATAAATACAAATAATTTAAAAAGTATTGATAAAATAAAAATAGAAATGTCTTCAGAATTGTCAGCATACATTTTTGACTGTGTTTTATATTTACATTTGCTAGATATTTTAAGGTGCTAGGGTTTGGCATGAAGGTTATAAAACTATAAGCACAGGAAAAAAAGAATATTTGTTTATGTGATTTTTTAAATACATAAGACCAATTTAATACGGTTTGTTGAACAAAAATAATGGAATTTTCTGTGTTATTGGTAAAATACCCATGTATTTAACTTTGAAGTCCTCACTTACGTGATCACCTGATACTCACAGGCTATAACATGGTTAACAAGAAGAAAACCTAGAAATGATGACTAGCTTTGTCTAATACCTCAGTTCTCACAAATACTCTAGATAAACTGTCAAAAATAAGTAAATGTAAATGGATAAATGTCTATACAAGACATCTTAATGTATTTTTGAAACTTTTTTGAGACAGTGTCTCTGTCTGTCACCCAGGCTGAAGTGCAGTGGCATGATCACAGCTCACTGCAACCTTGAACTCCTGCGCTCAAGGGATCCTCCCAACTCAGCCTCCCAAGTAGCTGTTAATTACAGGTATGCACCACCATGGTCAGCTAACTTTTTTTTTTTTTTTTTTGTAGAGTCAGCATCTCACTATTTTGCTCAGGCTGGTCTCATGATACTCCTGCCTTGGCCTCCTAAAGTGTTGGGATTACAGGTATGAGCCACCATGCCCAGCCTATTTTTGAAATTTTAGTTATGTTAAATTAAATAATAGGTATTCATTAAATATCTGGGTTATTTCCAATTTAAAACTTATGTTTTAGCCCAGGCACTGTGGCTCATGCCTGTAATCCCTGCACTTTGGGAGGCCAAGGCGGGCGGCTCACCCGAGGTCAGGAGCTCAATAGTGAAACCCCATCTCTACTAAAAAATACAAAAAATTAGCCAGGTGTAGTGATGGGTTCCTGTAATCCCAGCTACTTGGGAGGCTGAGGCAGGAGAATTGCCTGAACCTGGGGGACGGAGGTTGCAGTGAGATGAGATCACACCATTGCACTCCAGCCTGGGCAACAAGAGTGAAAATCCATCTTAAAAAATATGTTTTAGGAACACATAATTCTAAATTATAAAATTATTCTCATATGTAAGATACTGCTATATGACAATTCAAGATTTCTTGCTTCCTAGGTTTTTTATTAAAATAAGGGTTACTAAGTGTTAATATCTTGGTAGATATATGTGATTAAGACTACTAGATACAAGAGAAACAATTCTGTATGCAAAATATATACCGGTTTTTGTTTCAGAAAAAGTAAATTCGCTTAGAGATTTTTAAGGATTATTTTAAATTGAAGGAATAAAAAAGATAGATTAAATGTGTATAAAAAGTTGGGAAAGATGAAAAATTATACAAGGTTATTAAAAGTTTATGTAAATCTTACATCGAGGTCAAAACTGATTGAGATCAGATAGATTGTTTATAAAGTTTATTTAAATTAGCTGTAATATTAAAAACATAGTTATAAAAACTAAAAATTTTGGTTAAAACAACAAGATTTTCTTAAGGTATTTATTTGCTCATAATAAGAGGTAAAAAATATTGACTTTAAATCCTGAAATCTGTTACTATAAAAACTTTTCAGATTTGTATATCAGAAGTTCAACTTTTCCTGTACTTTCATGTTACACATGACTCACAGATCACGTCATTGTCTCCTGTTCCTTCTTAAGAAGGAATAAAAGGCTTCGGTTTCCTGCTTGGCTGCGATGATAACTCCTTCAGGTTTTTCATCAGGTCTAATTTTGTACTCTTGGCTTTTAAATATGTCTTAATTACTTCATGTAACCAGGAAACTTCCATGCCATCATTGTGAGCTATGGATCCCCACTGCTCTATGCTCTGGTTTTCCTGTTTACATTCCTTTGTAATATTATGCTCACTCATGACCCTGGACACACTCTTTCTATGTCGAATTAAATTCAAGTCTCCTTATCATCGGAATTGACTTCCAAGTGATTTAAATTAGCTCCCTGTAAGAAGACACAGTTATGCCACAGGAGTTTTACCCTTTAAATGACTGGCCTGTAATAAAGATTTTAGGTTTTATCAAGATAATCCATGTGTTGCCTTTATTTTTTTTTAATTACTTGGGAAAACTGAGGGTTTTCAGTTTTCACGTCCATGTAACCTTCTATGTTGCTTTTGATGTCTTTTGGTTGTCACGCTAATTAAATGAATGACTGTTACTTAAAAATGACATGTGGCTGTGTGCAGCGGCTCATGTCTGTAATTCCAGCCCTTTGGGAGGCCAAGGTGGGTGGATCACTTGAGCCCAGGAGTTCAAGTCCAGCCTGGGCAAAATGGCAAAACCCCATCTCTACTAAAAATACAAAAGCTAGCTAGGTGTGGTAGCACGTGCTCATAGTCCTGGCTACTTGGGAGACTAAGGTGGAGGATCACCTGAGCCTGGGAGGTTGAGGCTGCATTGAGCCATGATTTCACCACTGCACTCCAGCCTGGGCAACAGGGTGAGACCCTGTCTCAAAAAAATAATAAAATAAAAAACAATAAACTGTCATTCTGTTTTGGTCAAATGTTTTCAATTTTTTTACATCTTTGCTAAAACTTAGTTGATAACATTGTATGGGAAGCATTGCCAAAAGATAAGTCTAAATCTTCTTTTTTTTTTTCTCTGAGACAGAATCTTGCTTTGTCACCCAGGCTGGAGTGCAGTGGCGTGATCTAGGTTCACTGGAACCTCTGCCCCAAGGTTCAAGCGATTCTCCTGCCTCAACCTCCCAAGTAGCTGGGACTACAGACACATGCCACCACGTCCGGCTAATTTTGTATTTTTAGTAGAGACAAGATTTCTCCATGTTGGCCAGGCTGGTGTCGAAGTCCTGACCTCTGATGATCTGTCGAACTTGGCCCCCCAAAGTGTTGGGATTACAGGCATGAGCCACTGTGCCTGGTCTAAATCTTCTTTTGGTTACATTTATAGGTATATTATTAATATAAATATTTTAAATGTTATATAAATTATAAAAATCTAATATGGTATCAGTCATAATTTGATGATGTTAAATATTCTCTAAAGTTGTATATGTATAGATATATTATTAATATAAATATTCTAAAGATTATATAAAATTTGTGGAAGTCTGATGGATCTGATGTGTTGCCGTCAGTCATGATTCTGGCTGTTATCTTAAAATGCTACATATAATAGAAATAACTAAATTTTCTCTCCAGTTAAGAACTTCCACTGGATTTTAACCAAAGGATATTCTAAGTTTTTGTCATCCACGGTGATTGTTTAAAGTTCTTCTCTAAAACCCTTTACAGGCCGGGCACGCTGCTGGAGGCTGTGCAGGGCACGGTGCTGGGCATGGTGCAGGGCATGGTGGCTCACGCGTGTAAAAATCCCAGCACTTTGCAAGGCCGAGGTGGGTGAATTGCTTGAACTCAGAAGTTTGAAAGCATCCTGGGCAACATGGTAAAACCCTGTCTCTACAAAAATACAGAAATTAGCCAGCATGATGGTGCATGCCTATGGTCCCAGCTACTTTGGAGGCTGAGGTAGGAGGATGGCTTGAGTTTAGGAGGGAGAGATTGCGGTGAGCCAAGATCATGCCACTGCACTCCATCCTGAGTGATAGAGCCAGACAATGTCTCAAAAAAAAAAAAAAAGCCTTTACAACCAGCTATCATCTAAATTACTTTTAATGGAAAGGACTCTGACAAGTTCTCTTAAATATGGTTTCAGATAACTTTGGGGATCATACTGTTGGACTAGGAAAATCTTCCAGGACTCTAAAAAGCTGAATGAGAATTTCCAATTGAAATCAAGCAAAACACAAAAAACTGAATGAGAATTGCTATTTGAAATCAAGCAGAACAAGATTTAGTTACATGGGACTGAACTTATAAAAGAAGGAAAAGATTTTATTCATGGCCCTTCCATTGGAAACATTGTTGATTCTCTTTATGTTTTGTTTTCCAAAGTCAAGAATTTTTTTTCTTTTCAGCTATTTTTAACTTACCATACATTAGATAAACTACATTGTGAACAAAAATTTGAGCCATTTATCTGTCTCTCTAACTGATTTCTCCAGAATTCGGAAGCCATTCGTGAGCATTCCTAAATTATGGCAATATAATTATTTGCATAATTTCAATAAGAATCTATTTTTGGTAACAGGATTCAATTGGAGACACTGTTTGTTTTATCAAGGCTTTAACTCGAACGGCAGATACAACCAGACCACTTTAAGGAATTGAGGTTGACTTTATAGCACCAATACAAAGCCCCTTAGAATGACTGGCTTGGTGTCCTGTCTACAAGGGTCCTTTAGAAAGTTGCTGTCCTTGTGGTAAGAAGCAAAGAATGTCACTTTCTGATGGGCCCAGGAACCTCAAGTTATTTGGGGACCTTGAGAAGAGAGGACTACACCCATTCATAAAAGTATTACAGGAGAGCTGGCAAGATGTCTGAATAGGAACAGCTCCGGCCTGCAGCACCCAATGAGATCAACACAGAAGGCAGGTGGTTCATGCATTTCCAACAGCTTCCACTGGTGATACCCATGCAAACAGGGTCTGGAGGGGACCTCCAGCAAACTCGAGCAAACCTGCAGCAGAGGGACCTGACTGTTACAAGGAAAACTAACATACAGAAAGGAATAGTATCAACGTCACCAACATCAAAGAGCAAAGGTAGATAAATCCACAAAGATGGGGAGAAACCAGTGCAAAAATGCTGAAAACTCCAAAACCCAGAATGCCTCTTCTCCTCCAGAAGATCACAACTCCCCACCAGCAAGGGAACAAAACTGGACAGACAATGAGTTTGATGAATTGACAGAAGTAGGCTTCAGAAGGCGGGTAATAACAAACTCCTCCAAGCTAAAGGAGCATGTTCTAACCCAATGCAAGGAAGCTAAGAGCCTGAAAAAAAAGGTAGGACAAATTGTTAACTAGAATAACCGGTTTAGAGGAGAATATAAATGACCTGATGGAGCTGAAAAACCCAGCACAAGAACTTCATGAAGCATACCCAAGTATCAATAGCTGAATCAATCAAGCAGGAGAAAGGATATCAGAGATTGAAGATCAACTCAATGAAATAAAGCAAGAAGACAAGATTAGAGGAAAAAGAGTGAAAGAAATGAACAAAGCCTCCAAGAAATAGAGGACTATGTTAAAAGATTGAATCTATGTTTGATTCGTGTACCTGAAAGTGACAGAGAGAATGGAACCAAGTTGGAAAACACTCTCAAGTATATTATCCAGGAGAACTTCCCCAACCTAGCAAGACAGGCCAACATTCAAATTCAGGAAATACAGAGAACACCACTAAGATACTCCTCAAGAAGAGCAACCCCAAGACACAAAATCATAAGATTCAGCAAGGTTGAAATGAAGGAAAAAAATATAAAGGGCAGCCAGAGAGAAAGGTTGAGTTACCCACAAAGGGAAGCCCATCAGACTAACAGTGGATCTCTTCGCAGAAAGCCTACAAGCCAGAAGACAGTGGGAGCCAATATACAACATTCCTAAAGAAAAGAATTTTCAAGCCAGAATTTCATATCCAGCCAAACTAAGCTTCAAAATTGAAGGAGAGATAAAATCCTTTACAAGCAAATGCTGAGAGATATTGTCACCACCAGGCCTGCCTTACAAGAGCTTCTGAAGGAAGCACTAAACACGGAAAGGAACAACTGGTAACAGCCACTGCAAAAACATACCAAATTATAAAGACCATTGACACTATGAAAAAATTGCATCAACTAATGAGCAAAATAACCAGCTAGTATCATAATGACAGGATCAAATTCATACATAACAATATAAACCTTAAATGTAAATGAGCTAAATGCCCCCAGTTGAAAGACACAGACTGGCAAATTGGATAAAGAGTCAAGACCCATCAATGTGCTGTACTCAGGAGACCCATCTCATACACATAGGCTCAAAATAAAGGGATGGAGGAACATTTACCAAGCAAGTGGAAAGCAACAAAAGGCAGGGGTTGCAATCCTAGCTTCTGATAAAACAGATCTTAAGCCAGCAAAGATCAAAAGAGACAAAGAAGGGCGTTACATAATGGTAAAGGGATCAATGCAACAAGAAGAGCTAACTATCCTAGACATATATGCACCCAATACAGGAGCACTCAGATTCATAAAGCAAGTTCTTAAAAACCTACAAAGAGACTTAGACTCCCACACAATAATAGTGGGAGACTTTAACACTCCACTGTCAATATTAGATCAATGAGACAGAAAATTAACAATAATATCCAGGACTTGAACTCAGTTCTGGACCAAGTGGACCTAAAAGATATCTACAGAGCTCTCCACCCCAAATCAACAGAATATACCTTATTCTCAGCACCACATTGCACTTATTCTAAAATTGACCACCTAATGGGAAGTAAAACTCTCCTCAGGAAATGCAAAAGAAATGAAATCATAACAAACAGTCTCTCAGACCACAATGCATTCAAATTAGTATGCAGGATTAAGAAACTCACTCAAAACCTCACAACTACATGGAAACTGGGTGACCTGCTCCTGAATGACTACTGGGTAAATAACGAAATAAAGGCAGAAATAAAGATGTTCTTCAAAACCAATGAAAACAAAGACACAACGTCCCAGAATCTCTGGGACACATTTAAAGCAGTGTGTAGAGGGAAATTTATAGCACTAAATGTCCACAAGAGAAAGCAGGAAAGATCTAAAATTGACACCTTAACATCAAAATTAAAAGAACTAGAGAAGCAAGAACAAACAAATTCAAAAGCTAACAGGAGACAAGACACAAATAAGATCAGAGCAGAATTGAAGGAGATAGAGACACGAAAAACCCTTCAAAAAATCAATGAATCCAGGAGCAGGTTTTTTGAAAAGATCAACAAAACAGACCACTAGCCAGACTAATAAAGAAGAAAAGAGAGAAGAATCAAATAGATGCAATAAAACATGATTAAGGGGATATCACCACTGATCCCACAGAAATACAAATTATCATCAGAGAATACTACCAAGACTAAACCGGGAAGAAGTGAAATTCCTGAATAGACCAATAACAAGTTCTGAAATTGAGGCATTAATTATAGCCTACCAACCAAAAAAAATTCCAGGACAAGACGGATTCACAGCCGAATTCTATGAGAGATACAAAGAGGAGCTGGTACCATTCCTTCTGAAACTATTCCAAACAATAGAAAAAGAGAGAATCCTCCCTAACTCATTTTATGAGGTCAGCATCACCTTGATACCAAAACCTCACAGGGACACAACAAAAAAAGAAAGTTTTAGGCCAATATCCCTGATGAACATCGATGCAGAAATCCTGGATAAAATACTGGAAAACTGAATCCAGCAGCACATCAAAAAGCTTGTCCACCATGATCAAGTCAGCTTCACCCCTGGGATGCAAGGATGGTTCAACATATGCAAATCAATAAATGTAATCCATCACATAATGGGAACCAATGACAAAAACTGCATGATTAGCTCAATAGATGCAGAAAGGGCCTTTGACAAAATTCAACAGCCCTTCATGCTAAAAACTCTCAATAAACTGGTATTGATGGAACATATCTCAAAATACTAAGTGCTATTTATGACAAGCCCACAGCCAATAACATACTGAATGTGCAAAAACTGGAAGCATTCCCTTTGAAAATCAGCACAAGACAAGGATACCCTCTCTCACTACTCCTATTCAACATAGTATTGGAAGTTCTGGCCAGGACAATCAGGCAAGAGAAAGAAATAAAGGGTATTCAATTAGGAAAAGAGGAAGTCAAATGGTCTCTGTTTGCAGATGACATGATTGTATATTTAGAAAACCCCATCATCTCAGCCCAAAATCTCCTTAAGCTGATAAGCAACTTCAGCAAAGTTTCAGGATACAAAATCAATGTGCAAAAATCACAAGCATTCCTATACAGCAATAACAGACAAACAGAGAGCCAAACTGTGAGTGAACTCCCATTCACCATTGCTAAAAAAAGAATGAAATACCTAGGAATACAACTTACAAGGATGTGAAGGACCTCTTCAAGGAGAACTACAAACCACTCCTCAAGGAAATAAGAGAGGACACAAACAAATGGAAAATCATTCCATGCTCATAGATAGGAAGAATCAGTATCGTGAAAGTGGCCATACTGCCCAAAGTAATTTATAGATTCACTGCTATCCCCATTAAACTGCCAATGACTTTCTCCACGGAATTGGAAAAATATACTTTAAATTTCATATGGAATCAAAAAAGAGCCCGAATAGCCAAGACAATCCTAACCAAAAAGAACAAAGCTGGAAGCATCATGGTACCTGACTTCAAAGTATACTACAAGCTATGGTAACCAAAACAGCATGGTACTGGTACCAAAACAAATATATAGATCAAAGGAACAGAACAGAGGCCTCAGAAATAACACCACACATCTACAACCATCTGATCTTTGACAAACCTCAGAAAAACAATCACTGGGGAAAGGATTCCCTATTTAATAAATGGTGTTGGGAAAACTGGCTAGCCATAGGCAGAAAGCTGAAACTGGATCCCTTCATTACACCTTATACAAAAATTAACTCAAGATGGGTTAAAGACTTAAACATAAGACCTAAAGCCATAAAAACCATAGAGGAAAACCTAGGCAATACCATTCCGGACATAGGCATGGGCAAAGACTTCATGACTAAAACACCAAAAACAAAGGCAACAAAAGCCAAAATTGACAAATGGGACCTAATTAAACTAAAGAGCTTCTGGACAGAAAAAGAAACTATCAGAGTGAACGGGCAACCTACAAAATGGCAGAAAACTTTTGCAATCTATCTATCCATCTGAAAAAGGGCTAATATCCAGAATCTACAAAGAACTTAAACAAATTTACAAGATAAAACAACCCCATTGAAAAGTGGGTGAAGGATGTGAACAGACACTTCTCAAAAGAGGACAATTATGCAACCAACAAACTTATGAAAAAAAAAGCTCATCATTACTAGTCATTAGAGAAATGCAAATCAAAACCACAATGAGATACCATCTCATGCCAGTTAGAATGGCGATCATTAAAGAGACAGGAAACAACAAATACTGGAGAGGGTGTGGAGAAATAGGAATGCTTTTACACTGTTGGTGGGAGTGTAAATTAGTTCAACCATTGTGGAAGACAGTGTGGCTATTCCTCAAGGATCTAGAACTAGAAATACCATTTGGTCCAGCAATCCCATTACTGGGTATATACCCAAAGGATTATAAATCATTCTACTATAAAGACACATGCACACGTATGTTTATTGCAGGACTGTTCACAATAACAAAGACTTGGAACCAACCCAAATGCCCATCAATGATAGACTGAATAAAGAAAATGTGGTACATATACACCATGGAATACTATGCAGCCATAAAAAAGGATGAGTTCATGTCCTTTGCAGGGACATGGAAGAAGCTGGAAACCATCATTCTCGGCAAACTAACACAAGAACAGAAAACCAAACACCACATGTTCTCACTCATAAGTGGGAGTTGAACAATGAGAACACATGGACACAGGGAGGGGAACATCACACACTGGGGCCTGTTGGGGGGTGGGGGAAGGGGGAGGAATAGCATTAGGAGAAATGCCTAATATACGTAATGGGTTGATGGGTGCAGCAAACCACCACAGAATATATATACCTATGTAACAAACCTGCATTTTCTGCACATGTACCCCAGAACTTAAAGTATAATTTTAAAAAGTAGGTTAAAAAGTATTACAGACACAGTCTGATGCAAATCTTTGACTTGGCTAGCTTCAAGGCTCTTAAAAGTCTAAGATTCCTTATTAAAAATTTCCAACAAAGCCAATTTTAAGAAGCCTATATTGCCAATAAATATTCTTGCTGCCCTTTATGGAAATAATCAGGCCTGGTATGATAAGACTAAAACTTATTTTGCATACAAAATTGGTCCTACTATGATTTGTCTTTGATAAAATGATGGACTAGAGAGAAAATTTATGTTCCAAAAGAAAACTATGACATATGCTATTAGATTCCAACCCTGATCATTGTTTTAGAGTTTTTAATATTTGTCTATAATTTGGGCTGAATCCTGAATTACTTCCTGGCTCCAAGTGTTCCCTAGTGAATCTGAATATAATATATTTTTAAAAACTTGTTTTATCCTGTCAGGAATGAGATGTATTTTTGAAGGACTACTTAAACTAGCAATTACAATTCGATTATTATGATTATAGAATCTCGGGATTTCTCTTCCTTCTTGTCAAGGTCTTTACCTGATGTTTGTCTCATTAAAAAAAATGAGACAGATTACACTCTACTCAAGACTGAAGACATGTACTTTAACCTGTCTCAGTTACCAGTAAACCAAAGCCTTAATTTTCAGAGTCTGTCAGGGACCCTGTGTGGTCCCTGGATCAACCACCCATAGGCTTATGAATGTGTTGACCGCTGGCATATGAGAAGTAATTGTCTATTAGGTTATGTGACTCTTCCTCTTTCTATTTATAACTCCAATGTTTCTGAACACTGAAGTAGTTCATGGAAATTACTTTCCAGGATTAGACAAACCATACCTGCAAACCAAGGATGTGAATTTTGGCCAATGTTTGGCAGAAGTCACTTGCAATGGTGGGGAGTAACCTCTCATGAACGTATAATTAGAAATCTGTCAACCACTCTAGGTAAATTAGCGAATGAACTAGCTGAAGCCATAGCTACCAAACAAAGATCTTTAGACTCTTTAGCCAGGATAGTCATGGATGACGGAATAACTTTAGGCTGCATAGTGGTGAAACACGGAGAAATTCATATGGCAGCTAGCTAACACATTATGTTGTGTTTAGATCCATGCATCTTCTGAAGTTGAAACAAATGTAAAAAAATAAGACAATATGAGAATTAATTATGACAAATCCCAGGGAAGAGGCTGAAAGAGCTGTAACACAAACAGGGCTGAGTCATGCCCCTTGCTTGCCACATTGTGGGCAAAGAGAAGGAAACAAGAGCTGTGACCCTTTGGGAAGCCCAGACCTGGGAGCTCCCCGAGCCAGGGCTGTGATTCCCTCTTTGGGGCCCTGTGGTTCCTGGTATCTCCAAGCTTCCGGGTGCCACTGTGTTCCCAGTGTGCCAGCTGTGGAAGCTGCTTGCGGTGCCCGTGGTCCAGCCACAGACTTGTGGAGAGCTGGCACCCATGTTGGCACCTGGAGCTACCTGCCCCACTGCAGCAGCCAGGAAGTCTGACTGCACAGTGACCAGACCCCAAGCTCGCTCACACACCCCTTGCCACTCCGCGCAGTCTCCCTTGGCAAACATGGGATCCAACCTGGTAGCATGAGCTGAGCACAGCCTGCCAGGCTGAGTGGGCGGGGCCCAAGCAAAACTCAGGTAAAGGTGCCACCAGCCATAGAGGTTTCTGTCCAGAAAAGTGACACTCCAAAGATCCCGTAACACCGCTACTCTTCCCAGCCTCTGGAAACTCTCAGTCTACCCTCCATCTTGATGAGTTCAATTGTTTTAATTTTTAGCTCGCACAAATGTGTGAGAACATGCAAAGTCTTTCTGTGCCTGGCTCATTGTACTTAACATAATGTTCCCTAGTTCCATCCACGTTGTTGCAAGTGACAGAATCTTATTCTTTTTCATGGCCGAAGAGTACTCCATTGTGTACATGTACTACATTTTCTTTATCCCTTCATCTGTTGATGCACACTTAGGTTGCTTCCAAATCTTGGCTATTATGAATAGTGCTGAAATAAATATGGGAATGCAGATATCTCTTTCATATACTAATTTTCCCTCCCTTGGGTATATACCCAGCAGTGGGATTGCTGGATCATATGATAGTTCTATTTTTAATTTTTTGAGGGACCTCCATATTTTTCTCCATAGTGAATGTACTAATTTACATTCCCACCAACAGAGTAAGAGGGTTCTCTTTTCCCTACATTCTTGCAAGCATTTGTTATTGCCTGTCTTTGCATAAAAGCCATTTTAATGGGGGTAAGATGATATCTTATTGAAGTTTTGATTTGAATTTCTCTGATGATCTGTGATATTGAGCATCTTTTCATATACCTATTTGACATTTATATATCTTCTTTTTTGTTTTTGCTCATTTTTTGAGACAGGGTCTCACTCTGTCACCCAGGCTGGAGTGCAGTGGTATAATGATGGCTTACTGTAGTTATGACTACCAGGGTTCAAGCAGTCCCCCCACCTGAGCCTCCTGAGTAGCTGGGACCAAAGGCATGCATCACCATGCCCAGGTAGGTTTTAAAATTATTTGCTATGTTTTTCAGGTTGGTCTTGAACTCCTGGGCTCAAGTGGTCCAACTGTCTTGGCTCCCCAAAATGCTGGAATTACAGGTGTGAGCCACTGCGCCTGACCTGCGTGCCTTCTTTTGAGAAATGTCTGTTCAGATTTTTTGCCCATTTAAATAATTGGATTATTAGTTTTTTTCTTATAGAGTTGTTTGAACTGCTTATATATTCTGCTTGTTAATCCCTTGTCAGATATATAGTTTGCAAATATTTTCTTCCATTCTGTGGATTGTCTTTTCACTTTGTCCATTGTTTTCTTTACTATGCAGAAACTTTTGAACTTCATGTGATACCATTTGTTCATTTTTGCTTTAGTTGCCTGAGCTTTTGGAGTATTACTGAAGAAATCTGTGCCCACGACAATTTCCTGGAGAGTTTCCCTAATGTTTTCTTTCAGTAGTTTCTTGTCCTTGATTTAAGTCTTTAACCCATTTGGATTTGATTTTTGTATATAGCACAAGAGAGGGTTCTAGTTTAATTATTCTGCCAATGACTTTGGGAGGCTGAGGTGGGCAGATCATGAGGGCAGGATATCAAGAACATCCTGGCTAACACGGTGAAACTCCGTCTCTACTAAAAATGCAAAAAAAAAAAAAAATAGCTGGGCGTGGTGGGGGCACTTGTACTCCCAGCTACTTGGGAGGCTGAGGAGGAGAATGGTGTGAACCCGGAAGGTGGAGCTTGCAGTGAGCCCAGATCGCGCCACTGCACTGCAGCCTGAGCAACAGAGCTAGACTCCATCTCAAAAAAAAAAAAAAAAATTCTGCCAATGAATATCTAGTTTTCCCAGCACAATTTGGTGAAGAGACTGTCCTCTCCCCCATGTATATTCTTGGCACCTTCATTGAAAATGAGTTAGTTGTAAATGTAAGGATTTATTTCTGGGTTCTCTATTCTGTTCCATTGGTCTATGTGTCTGTTTTATGCCAGTACCATGCTGTTTAGCTTACAATTGCTCTGTAGTATAATTTAACGTCAGGTGATGTGATTCTTCCAGTTTTGTTCTTTTTGCTACGGATGGCTTTGGATATTCTGGGTCTTTTATGATTTCATATAAATTTTAGGATTTCTTTTCTGTTTCTGGGAAGAATGTTATTAGTATTTCAATAGGGATTGCATTGGATCTGTAGATTGCTTTGTGAAGTATGTGTATTTTAACAATATTTACTCTTCCAATCAATGAACATGGACTATCTTTCCATTTTTTTGGTGTCTTCTTTAATTTTTTTGCATTTGTGTTCTATAGTTTTCATCGTAGAGATCTTTCACTTCTTTTGTTACATTTATTCCTAGATATTTTATTTTATTTGTAGCTATTGTAAATGGGATTACGTTCTTGATTTTCTTCTTTAGATTGTTCAGTTTTGGAATTTAGAAATGTTACTGATTTTTGTATTTTGATTTTGTATCGTGTGACTCTGAATTTGTTGATCAATTCTGATAGTTTTTTGGTGGAGTTCTTAGGTTTTTCCAAATATAAGATCAAATCACCTGCAAACAAGAAAACAATAATAATTTTACTTCTTTCAATTTGGATGCCCTTTACTGTTTTTCAATTTTCTTGATTGCTCTAGCTAGGACTTCCAGTACTATGTTGAGTAAGATTGTTGGAAGTGGACATTCTTGCCTTGTTCCAGATCTTAGAAGAAAGGATTTCAGGTTATCTCTGTTCAGGATGATACTGGCTGAGGGTCTGTTGTGTATGGTTTTTATTGTGTTGTGGTATGTTCCTTCTAAATCTAGTTTTTTTGGGGGTTTCTTTTTATCACAGGGATGTTGGATTTTATTAAATGCTTTTCAGCATCAATTGAAATTACCATATGGTTTTTGTCCTTCATTCTGTGGATATGATGTGTCACATTGATTGATTTGCATATGTTGAACCATGTTGGTATCCTTGGGATGAATCCCACTTAGACATGATGAATGGTCTTTTTCATAGAATGATTTTGGAAATACTACAGACTTCTCTGTTTTTTGGAATAGTTTGAGTAGGATTGATAGTAATTCTTCCTTCAATGTTTGGTAAAATTAATCAGTGAAGCCATTGGATCCAGGCTTTTCTTTGCTAGGAGATGTTTTATTATGGGTTCAATCTCATTTATCCAGTTCTTCTAGGTTTGTGGTTTGGTTGCGTTTTTTTGTTTTTTTTTTTTTGTTTTTTGTTTTTTTGTTTTTTTGTTTTTGTTTTTGTTTTTTTGAGATGGAGTCTTGTTCTGTCACCCAGGATGGAGCTTGGTACAATCTAAGCTCACTGCAACTTCTGCCTCCCAGGTTCAAGCGATTCTCCTGCCTCAGCCTCTGGAGTAGCTGGGAGTACAGGTGCACGCCACCATGCCTGGCTAATTTTTGTATTTTTAGTAGAGATTGGGTTTCACCATGTTGGCCAGGCTGTTCTTGAACTCCTGATCTCAGGTGATCGCCTGCTTTGGCTTCCCAAAGTGTTGGGATTACAGGCATGAGCCACGGTGCCTGGCCATTACTTGCAGGTTTTTCAATTTATTGGAATACAGTTGATCATAATAGTTTCTAATGATTACTTGAATTTCTGCAGTATCAGTTGCAGTGTCTCCTTTTTAATCTCTGGTTTTATGTATTTGAGTCTTCTCTCTTTTCTCTTAGTCTGGCTAAATGTTTGTTGATTTTGTTGATCTTTTAAAAAAATATTAACTTTTCATTTCATTGATATTTTATATTTTTAAATTTCAATTTCATTTATTTCTGCTCTGATCTTTGTTATGTTTCCTTCTACTAATTTTGGTTTTGGTTTGCTCTTGCTTTTCTAACTATTTAAGATGCATTATTAGGTTGTTTATTTGAAGTTTTTCTACTTTTTTTGATGTAGGTGCTTTTTGCTATAAACTTACTCCTTAGTACTGTTTTTACTGTATCCCATAGGTTTGTTTTTTGTTTTTTTGTTTTTGTTTTTTTTTGGAGACGGAGTCTCTCTCTGTTGCCCAGGCTGGAGTGCAGTGGTGCAATCTTGGCTTACTACAAGCTCTGCCTTCTGGGTTCATGCCATTCTCCCGCCTCAGCCGAGTAGCTGGGACTACAGGTGCCCGCCACCATGCCTGGCTAATTTTTGTTTTTTGTATTTTTAGTAGAGACGGGGTTTCACCGTGTTAGCCAGGATGGTCTTGATCTCCTGACCTCGTGATCCACCCGACTCAGCCTCCCAAAGTGCTGGGATTACAGGCATGAGCCACTGCGCCTGGCCTGTATCCCATAGGTTTTGGTTTGACTTTAAAGTTTTTCTCTTCTCAAAAACTCAGTGTCATGGTACTGGCTTCTAGTGCTTTGGGCAGTGAGACCCTTTTACTTGATAACAGTGGTGGCTGGGACAACTTGGCAACGTAAATAAATAAACGGCATCTAGATTGGAAAGGAAGAAGTACATTTATCTTTATGTACAGATGACATGATCTTGCATTTAGAAAATCATAAGAAATTTACTAAAAAGTGTTAGGACTCATGAACAAATTTAGGAATGTAACACTATATAAGATTGGTATACAAAAATAACTGTATTTCTTTACCAAGAAATCAAGAATCCAAAAATGGAATTACAGAAATAAATCTTGTTACAATAGAATTAAAGCTGGGGTAACTTTAACATAAGAAGCTTAAACTTGAACACTAAAAACTACAATGCATGGTTAGTGTTGGAAACACCCAGGTACCATCCCTGAGCCTTCTCTCCTTGGCTCTGAGGACTTTACCTTCACGGGGTGAGGAAAGGGTTTGCATTCTTGGCTTTTACTTTATAGTAGGTGGGTTCGGGGTGAGGTATCTGCAAGTCAAATGAGTATTACAATCTCTACTTTTATGTATACGAGACTGGGGCCGACAAAGAGAGGGAATGACAATCCATATCCTGGAAGGCGAATTGTCAGGCACTGATTTCCCCTATGTAACCCCTGCCAATCATCGTGTATTTAAAGGATCCCCAGATACCTTACCAATAGATGTTCAAGAGAGAGGCCTGTAATCTAGGCGTCTGAGAAAGCAAGGCTAGAGATTCCAATATTGGAGACAACAGGGCTCTGGGAAGATTAAGGTTGTGTTTTCTGGATCTGCAGAATAGAGTCACTGAGGAGCAATTGCAAGTTCAGAGGAGATGAAAGAACAAGTCAGGGCATGCTTAGGAAAAGAGAAAACCAGGGATAGGTTTTAAGCAAGAGTCACACTGAGGAAGGGCAGGTTCTTGGCGTCACTCAGGATGGAATCCAAAAGCAAGCCTGTGGTGGAATAAAGCAGCTCTATGGAGGCATTGGCGGTGTTACAGCCCTGCGTCCGCTCCTGCAGGGCAGGGAGCCCTCCGTGGGTTGTGCTCCCAGAGTAGCAGCCTAGGGGTGGCTTGTAGTCATTTTTATAATTCACTTTTAATGACATGCTAATTAAGGGGCGGGTTACTCAGAAATAGCTAGAAATGGGCAGTAACTTCCAGCTGTTTCCATGGCAAGGGGTGGGGACTTCCTGTGCTGCTATGGCACTGGCAAACTGTCACGGCTCTGGTGGGAGCATCTTCTGGTGATCTGAGGCATGAAGTGCTTTCGCTGCCTCTCCCAGTTTCCTCTGTGCCTCTTACCTGAAAGCCCTTCACACCCCCATCTACCCACCTACAAAGTTCACTGCCCTTTCACCCCACACCCGTTTCACACGCACTCCCACATCAATTCCCAGCATTCAAGCTGGCAATTTCCCTGTTAGGAACCTCGGTGGTAGCCGGAGCTCTGAAAAACCCCTAGGCAGAACTCCTTGCCTAGTTTGTGGCAGAAGTCAGGGAAGGAAAGGCAAAGTTCAGGTATTTCGCACAATAAATAAAGATAGGTAGATTTGATTGATGGATGGATGGATGAAACGTGGGAGTTTATGGGCAAATGTTCATCAGACACTGGAAGTGTAAGTTGTCACAAAGATTATGGAGTGCACTTGTCTTATGACCCTGTTATTTTATCCTAGTATATACACTAGAGCATTTTTTTCTAACTGTGTAAATTGAAAGCTCACAAATTAGTTTAGTGAGAGAAAAGATAACAGATTGGAAGAGAATTACCATATTCATTAGTTGTGTTTTTAAAAATTTAAAGTAAAATAGAGACATGAGTTTTTTCATGCTTTCGAATGCATCTATAAAAAATAGACTTGAGGGCTGGGTACGGTGGCTCAAGCCTGTAATCCCAGCACTTTGGGAGGCCGAGGAGGGCAGATCACGAGGTCAGGAGTTCGAGACCAGCCTGACCAACATGGAGAAAACCCGTCTCTACTAAAAATACAAAAATTAGGCGAGTGTGGTGGCGCCCGCCTGTAATCCCAGATACTCAGGAGGCTGAGGCAGGAGAATCTCTTGAACCTGGGAGGCAGAGTTTGCAGTGAGCCAAGATCGCACCATTGCATTCCAGCCTGGGTGACAGAGCGAGACTCCATCTCAAAAAAAAAAAGTTACTCATTAACAGCATAGACCAATTGGTTTCTATTGGAATTTCTCCATTATTTTCACAATGTCCCAGGCTGTGAAACCAGGATCTAATAACGAACCAGAATGCCACATCTGTGTCACGTGGGTAGGGACCAGTCCTGGTCCATTAAGTCCAGGTCTCCAGGTAACTGGACTCACTGCTGGGCAAAACAGAATGTCCGGCGTGCGTTCCTAACAGGGGACCGCAGAGCCTCATAGGAAATGTAGTGTCACCTTCCAATGATGTTACCATCAAGGACCTTGGGAACCAGCTTTTCTCTCTGCGCATGCGCCGCCCCGCCCACTTCGCCATTTTCCTCCGGAAGTGCGGATCCCAGCGGTGGTCCTGTAGCTGAGCAGGCCTGGGTCTTGGTTCTATGTCCCTGTGGGTAGGTGCGAGGGCGAAGAGGAACCTGTGGGCCTCGGGGGATCCCAGGGGGCCAGACCAGTGTTCCCCATTTGTGGGGGCAGACGCGTGGGCGCATCGCGGGCAGGAGGGGCCTGACATGCATTTGCGGGCCGTGGACCCTGGCGGGGGCTGGGAGGACAGGCGTGGGGTCCCAGCAGTGAAGCGGGTTCCAGAGGCGCAGGAGTGGGTAGGCGAGGCTGGTGGCCCTGGGCCCGGAGTCTGCAGGCCGCGCTCCTGTCCTGCCGCTGAGGGACCCGGTTACCAACCCTCATGTAGCTCAGTTTGCCCGTGTGTCCCGGTGCTAACACACAGTTCTCGGGAGACGTTCCCCATTCCCAGAGGAGTAGTGCGAAACGCGTGTGCCTCTAGTCTTAAGCTGGGCGTTTGTATTAGTTGAGTTTCCCGGTGTCTATTTAGCAAGTGAAGTTTCTGGTTCCCTCCTTCACTGTGTGACCTGCCTAGTCCTCCTGGATTGCATTTATGGAAGTTTATACAAGACCTAGTTTCCATGGAGGAACTCACTGCTTCCGCGAGGGAGATGGGGTACTGGATGATGGTCTTCAGCCTTAAGGGTACTTAGTCTTAACTGTGTGTTATAAAGTTTGAAAGGGAGGGTTCCCTATGAATAAGAAGCGCACTTGAAAGAACAGCCCTCTGGTCTAACCTCTCACTGGTGCTTCAGAGGAGGATAAAAGGTCACAGGTGAAGATCCCAGTTTTCCTCGCTCAGGAAATATTAATTCTACTCCCTAGAATGCACAAGATTTGCAAAGACTAGGTGATAGTGGAAGATTTGGAAGAACTTTCAGAAGGTTGAGGTGCATTCGGCTGAGAAGAACAGGCAAGGACCTAGGAAATATTCCCTATTTGAAGGGGCCTGAAAGTGTGGCCTGGGGTGCAGGAGTGACCTGTCATACTTGAAAAGATTGAAATAATCTCCAAATACAGTCCATTTCCTTCAACCTTAGCTTGTTGTTTCCAGTGTCTGAGATATATTAAACCTAGTCCATCACCAAATTTAGGATAGATTGTGAAGTTCTATTGATTGCATTTCATTTGTAATTTAAGACTTTCTCCCCCTACATAATTTCGTTAAAAACATATTGAATTCTATTCACTTAGGTGTAACAGTTAATATTTGCTGTTTAAGGAACTAATTAAACCTTACTGGCTTATAAAAAACAACCACCATTTTATTTGTTTGAAGTTCTGTGGATCTGCATTTTGGTGTGGTGGGTTCAGCTGGGTAGTTGATATGTTTGTGTTGCCTGGATCACAAAACAGGCCTTAGTCACCTGGTGCCTTGACTGAGCCTGGTTGGTTTAAGATGGTTTCCTTCACAATCTGGCGGTTTGTGGTGACTCTTGGCTAGGCCCTGTGTCTCCAACAGGGTAGTTCCAGACCTCTTCACAATATGACTGTGTCCAAAAAGGCAAGAACCAATGGATATTTGCATGACATTTTCCATTGTCCATTCACTGGACAAGTCAGATGGAAAAGCCCAATTTATTGTCAGAGCATAATATGAGGGCTTGGATACAGGGAAAGGTGTTATTGGGAAACATGAGTAGAATGGTGTACTGCAGGAAATACATATTATGTACATTTTAAAAAACGTAGGCCAAAATTGCTGGGTTGCAAGATGCACTTTCCATGATGTTCAGGTATAGAAAAGCAAGATGTACTGTCATGGGAATACTCATATGAAGTTATTTGTGGAATCCACATATTAATAGGAAAATAGTTAATACAGCCCAGTATATTTCTATAACATTTATTTTAGTGAACTTATAATGTTTCTTTGTATTAAATTATTAGATTATATCTTTAGATAATATTGTTACTAAATTAGTAGGTAATACATATTTTTATTCAAAAATAAATTGTGCATCTAATGTCTACCAATTAATGTACTTGCAGATGTATCTTATCTTAACTTGAGTCTTTGCTGCCCCTAATGAGGTGTGAAGGACTCTTCTCCCATGGGGAAGTTTTTCTTTTTCAGGAGGGAGGAGGGCTTTTCCAGGTAATGTGTCTAGAGTGTTGGGCAGAAGAATCTGGGACCACACCTCACCAGTTCTCTCCTTAATCGACGTCATTTGCCTTCTCTTCCAGCTATGTTTCCAGTGTCCTCTGGGTGTTTCCAAGAGCAACAAGAAACGAATAAATCTCTGGTGAGTTGTTTATTTGTTCTTCAGTTTGTTTTACACTGTATTTTCTGAGTTTATGGGTGTCTGTGAATTAAAAAGGAAAAGTAGAAATAAGTAAAACTCAGGTTGAAGGATATATACATAAATAAGATAAAGCTGACCTGTAGATATAGACAGGTTATAAAAGCTTAGAGTTGTCTAAGTTGAGTGCAAAGTTTCCTCTGATCTTTCTGATGCCGAAACAAAAAAGGCAGTCATGTTTGTTACGTGATTGGAATGGAACCCGAAAAGAGAGCATGCTGTGTTCTTGTGGGACAGGAAAGCTTGTGTGCACCAAGTCTTAACCACCACCTTCATTGGTGACATAGATTATGTGCTGGAACATATTTCACACCGGTCTGGCAGTAAGCACTTGTAGTGTTGTGCAGTGGAAACAGTCATCTTCCGCTAAGGCATGGCGTGTGGTGCAGTGGAAATGGTCATCTTCCGCTAAAGCACAGCTTCCATCGTAAGGTATCCTCCTTGCTCAAAGAGTGTGGTCCCAAACAGCTTTTGGGAGGTCCTCCTTGATTCATGGATGAAACCTGGAACATCTTGAGGACTGAGTTAACCATAGGTCCTTAAATAACTCTCCACACCTTTTTCTTAGTTTATCTCTACATGCAGGGTGTGCAGCAGCCTGTTCAAAGTCATATTTTCTGGGAAATATTTTCAGTGTTTATTTGCAATTTAGCCCACTCTGTGTAGTCTTAACTTATTTCTTCTAAACTCACCATTAACCTAAATAATAGTCAAATTTAGGGGGGCTGTATTTGTCTTACTCGAGTCTTCTACCATAGTTGAAACTGTTGTACCCAAGCGAGTTATAGAGAAATGCCACATTTTGAGACGAATTCAGGAGTCCTTTATTAGCTGGTGACTGAGAGATGGCTAACACAGGAAATACTCTCGGCCCTAAAGAACGGCTAGATTTTCTTTTATACATTGGTTTAGAGAGGGGAGGGGGGATTCCAGCTGCAATAAACTTACAGAAGAAAAAACAGACAAAAAACTTAAAAAGACAGATGGTTACAGGAAAACAAACTGTTCCAGGTGCAGAGGCTTTAAATTCACCACAAAGTGATGAGTGAGGGGGCTCTGGGCATTATCTGCCAGACAAATGTGGGGGCTTTATGATATTATCTCTGAGTAATTTGCTGGGAACTGCGGACATCACTTGCCTCAGCACTTTATCAGTTAATTGCACTCTTTGGTATGTTGAAAATCAGCTTGCACAAGTTAAAGTCCTTGAGGAAAGGGGATGGGTAAGGAGCCCTTGATGTCTTGTAAATGAAGGAGCCAAATGGAGTTTGTCTGGTTTGCTCAGCTAAGGGAGAGTGTATTCACATTAAAAACAAGGTTAGCTATCTAAGGAAGAGTCTATTCATGTTAATACAACGTTGGGTATTACAAAACGTCTGTTCATGATCTGGAAATTCTTCTGTGTTAGTTCTGTTAAAAGAAAAACTTTAAAGGAGTTTAATTGAGCAATAAACGATTCACAAATTGGAAAGTCCCCAGAATCACAGCAGATTCACAGAGACTCCAGCACAGTCATGTGGTGGAAGAAGATTTATAGACAAAAGGCAAGCGGCATACCAAAATCGGAAGTGAGGTACAGAAACAACTCAGCGTTTGCCTTGTTTGAGCACAGTTTGAACATTTGGCAGTGCCTGAGTGGTTGAAGTTTGGCCACTGGGATTGGCCAAGATGTAGCTGTTGTTTGAGGTGCATACACTCAAGTTAGGTTTTCA
This sequence comes from Pan troglodytes, assembly GCF_028858775.2. Lineage (NCBI taxonomy): Eukaryota > Metazoa > Chordata > Mammalia > Primates > Hominidae > Pan > Pan troglodytes. The sequence goes on along the minus strand of NC_072415.2, from coordinate 93,541 downwards.
TTCTTGTTTACCTATTAAGGTAGGTTGCAGGTCATCCACAAGGACTCATATATATAATTATGGAGTCCTTCTCAGGACATACTTAGTTCACTTTAACAATGCCTTCCCTTTGGTTATTTTCTCAATTTTGAGAGATTGGCCAAAACTTCAGTCACTGGTGTCACTATTACCATTGCAAATGTACTTATTTGGTTTAGAAACCCACTGGGAAATAGAACAGTGAGATTTGAAAAGGTGGAACAAGGACTTAAGTAGAAGGTGTCTTCTTATGCTGGAACATCCTGTTTACAGGAGAAAAACAAAACCTGGTTTGTTCTAGGATTTATGCGTTTCCTTAAAGTCTTAGTTTGATTATGTTCCATTTAGTATGAGTGACTCCATTTTGGTTTGGTTTGTTCTGTTGGGACCCATTGCATGAGCTTAGTTCAAAACAATGGCCTCCCATAATTTTGCTTAAAAAATTCCTCCTTTTGGCTGGGCATGGTGGCTCATGCCTGTAATCCCAGCACTTTGGGAGGCCAAAGTGGGCAGATCACGAGATCAGAAGATTGAGACCATCCTTTCTAATACGGTGAAACCTCATCTCTACTAAATACACAAAAAAATAGCCAAGCATGCTGGCGGGTGCCTGTAGTCCCAGCTACTCAGGAGGCTGAGGCAGGAGAATGGCCTGAACCCGGGAGCCAGAGCTTGCAGTGAGCTGAGATCATGCCACTGCACTCCACTCTGGGGGACAGAGCAAGACTCTGTCTCAGAAAAAAAAAAAAATCCTCCTTTTCAGTCAAGTTCTCACTTAGTTGAGAGTGTGACCAAAATGTAGGGCCTTAGCCTCACTGTTAGTTACCATTGTTTTGGGTTTCCGGTTTAGCACATCACTCCCATTGTTTTGGGTAATGGTTTTAGCACGTCACTCCCATTGTTTTGGGTTCTGGTTTCAGCATGTTACTCCCATTGTTTTGGGTTTCTGGTTAGCACGTCACTCCCATTGTTTTGGGTTCTGGTTTTAGTACATCAGTCCCATTGTTTTGGGTTTCTGGTTTAGCATGTCACTCCCATTGTTTTGGGTTTCCAGTTTAGCATGTCACTCATAGGTTACGGTGTCCTTATGGTTGCACATTTTTAAAAATCTGTTGTCATTCCAGTTGAAGAGATACCATTTGACATTTTAGAGATGGCTGCATGCAAACTCTTAAAGCATTTGAGTAAGTTCAGTGCACCAGGGAGACTCTTATGACTATTGGGATAACACCAAGAATTTGGTATATGCTCCTTACTCAGGGTCCCCATAAATCAAACCACCTAAAATCAAATAGATTAAAGAATGAATTAGATAAAGAATTTACTTGCTTAACTAAGTGGGTTTTTTTGTTAATTCCCTACAATCAAATCTTTATAATACCCAATGTTTTCTCCATATGCCATGTTAGCAGCTGCACAGATACTTAAGATAAGAGTCTCATGATAGTAGAGAAGTCTTGATCTGTGATCTTGGGAAAACTGTTCACATTAAGGATGCCATCTTCTTCTGTGGGGGAACTGTCCTTGTTAGCTTTACCTTAAGGGTTCCAAGGGGTGTATGGTTCCGAGTGTGGAGGGACCCTTCTGAGTTGTAAGACTATGAACCCAAAGTTTAAGGTTTTAAAGTTTTGCTGTCATGTGAATGGCAAGGGCAGTCCTCTGATGTTCTCAGAAGATCCAGTCATCAGATTCTAGATTGTGAAGGGGTTGGCTGTCCTCTGTGAACTATAAAAGGCTTTCTTTAGCTGGTGAAAATACACTTCAGCATAATAATCTACTGTTTTAACATCAACCCTCTTGCGTGGAAGAGCTTTTATACAATCAGAAAACATGCACTGAAAATGACAACTGAATGAAATCCCTTTATAAAATGTTTAAATGGCCCATCAGGGAACCAAATGTACCTGAAGTTTTGATTGTTTTCCTAGGAATATAGGTTTGACAAACCAAACATTGATTATAAACTATTTTAGCAATTTAGAGATCACCACAGCAATATATTTAATTTGGATCAATTTCTCTTTCCATGATGAGTTATGGAATGCAGAACTTTTAATAACAAAAGTTTTAAGGACTTAAGACGGACAAGGTGGCCATCCTGGTTCTTCATAAGTCTGTGCTTAATTAACATTAGACTTACATCCTCTTGAATACCAGCTGTTTCTTCAAATTAGGTGCATGGCACTGGTAACTGATGAGTTATAGGTAATTTGGCTTAGACCATGGAGTTTATTTAAATTATATATCTAAACAATTTCAATATTGGTGATTTAGCAGGCAAATCTGGCAAAATATTTCCTTGATATTCAATTTTTGTTTTACTTGGGTTAGCAGTTTTATAAACCAGTTGGTCTTCTTATTAAACTTTAGGATTTTTTTTTTTTTTTTTGAGACAGAGTCTCACTCTGTTACCTAGGTTGGAGTGCAGTGGCACAATCTTGGCTCACTGCAGCCTCCGCCTCCTGGGTTCAAGTGATTCTCCTGCCTCAGCCTCCCGAGTAGCTGGGATTACAGATGCATACCACCACACCGGGCTAATTTTTATAGTTTTAGTAGAGGCGGGGTTTCACCATTGGCCAGGCTGGTCTCAAACTCCTGACCTCAAGTGATCCACCGGCCTCAGCCTCCCAAAGTGCTGGGATTGCCAACATGAGCCACTGCACCCAGCCTAACTTTTGAGAATTCTTAACCAGTCCAATTATTGGGGGATCGGGGAACTTATAGGCAATTTTTACCCATGATATTAAAGTTATTAGAAACCTGTGGTCCCGAGTGTTTTTCATGGTCCTTTTCATTCTTTCATGAATCTTCTATTCTAGAATTTTGCATGCTTGTGAAGTTTTTAGAAACTGCATCACCATTAAGCAATTAACTGTGGAAATGACTTTAAATAGTTATAGTTAAAGACAACTGATAAGGAAATTTGGTTATTTCTGTGGTCTACAATAGCTTAATAACCATAATTAGGGTGGATGTGGTGGCTCATTCCTGTAATCCCAGCTCTTTGAGAGGCCAAGTTAGGTGGATCACCTGAGGTCAGGAGTTTGAGACCAGCCTGGCCAAGATGGTAAAACCCTGTCTCTACTAAAAATAAAAAAATTAGCCGGATGTGGTGGCAGTTGTCTGTAATCCCAGCTACTTGGGAGGCTGAGGCAGGAGAATCGCTTGAACCCAGGAGGTGGAGGCTTCAGTGAGCCTAGATCACACCATTGCACTCCAGCCTAGGTGACAAGAGCGAAACTCTGTCTCAAAACAAACAAGACAGGTAATTATGATAGCTAGTATATAGGCATATTAGAATTTTAGAATCCTGGCCAGGTGCAGTGGCTCACGCCTGTAATCCCAGCACTTTGGGAGGCCGAGGTGGAAGGATCACGAGGTCAGGAGATGAGAACATCCTGGCTAACATGGTGAAACCCCATCTCTACTAAAAATACAAAAATTAGCTTGGCATGGCGGTGGATGCCTGTAGTCCCAGCTACTCGGGAGGCTGAAGCAGGAGAATGGCATGAACCCAGGAGGCGGAGGTTGCAGTGAGCCGAGATTGTACCACTGTACTCCAGCCTGGGTGACAGAGCAAGACTCCGTCTCGGGGGGAAAAAAAAAAGAATTTTAGAAATCCTATACAATTTTAGAACGGGTTGATGACATAAACTAAATATAACCTGAAGAAGGTTCAACATTATGTTTTATTTTGACAGTGCTACCCATGTGACTTAACATGTTAAATAGTCCTGTTTACCTCTCTTTTGGGTGCTTCAAGGGCCTCTGTAGTATCCCAAAGTTAGAGGTCAGAAAAGACAATTTTGAAGTTGAAATTTGATTTTGGGAAGCCTATTAAATATATTAAAAGTTTAAACACTTGATGTTATGAAATAGAATTCCAGGTCACCATAAGTCATTCATTTACTTAAAATCATGACTTAAAAAAGTTTTAAAGGGCAAAAATCTTTACTCATTGATAGAGGGAAGACTTATCTCCACAAACGATCTGCCTCTTGTTTTTCCTTTTTTTTTTTTTGGTAGTTTATTTAAAAGGCAAACAAATTTTTCATTATTTTTTAATATTACCTGAACATCTTCTTTAAAGAGAGAAAGCCAAATGTCACCCACTTTTTCATAAAACCTTATCGACAAACCTATTATTCTTTCTTTTTTTTTTTTGAGATGGATTTTCCCTCTTGTTGCCCAGGCTGGAGTGCAATGGTGTGATCTCGGTTCACTGCAACCCCCTGCCTCCCGGGTTCAAGCGATTCTCCTGCACCAGCCTCCTGAGTAGCTGGGATTAGAGGCATGTGCCACCATGCCCAGCTAATTTTGTGTTTTTAGTAGAGACGCGGTTTTTCCTTGTTGGTCAGGCTGGCCCTGAACTCCTGACCTCAGGTGATCCACCTGCCTCAGCCTCCCCAAGTGTTGGGACTACAGGCATGAGCCACTGCACCTGGCCATTTTTTTTTTTAAAGATTGCATCTTGCTCTGTCACCCTCCTCACCACATTATAGCTCTGGGGGCCAAGCTGCATCACAATGGAAAATCATGGAATCACAGGAAGAATCCACTCAGCTTTGCAAGATGCTGCCCAAGGGGTTGCTTGGAGTAACCAAATTAACATTTTTCATTCTGCCCAGAGCAAAATACATGTGACAAAACATAGACACGTGCCACTTTGCTCAGCACCCAGTATCAAACTGGTAAGACTCAAACTTGCCCCCAGATGGGCCGTGCCATCTCTAAATCTTTTTAGAAGCTTCTGCATATTAATAGGCATCCCTAGATGAGACTAATTTGGGAGCCCTCATTTTTAAATGCACTTCAGGGCATTATTCATTTGGAATGTTCCACTGTAAGTTATCTTAATAAGATTTTGCCATTTCTGTAAGACTTTGCTGCTTCCCAGGCCTAGTGTATTAGCCAGAAGGAGCTTAGTTTTCCAGAAATTAAGGATCCTATTTTTACCTAAAATATTGGCTTTACTCCCAGGTTCCCTTCATTAACTTAGCCAATGATTTTTTTTTCCTGCCTAAGCATGTGAGAAAAATGAAACAAAGGGGTAGAACACACAAATCCCTGTGAATTTTCAAAAGCCAAATGTTACAACCTTCCAATATTATCATTTACTACCACTTTCCTTCTGACCCAGTCAGATGTAGGAGGCCTCTAACTGGAACTGGATTCAAGCCAGTTAACTACTGGATCAAATCTCATCGTGGACCCGGTCCCTTTTCTGTCATAACTTCTAAAACATCCAGCCAGTCATGGCTGGATAGCAGTTTGGAACAGAAATTTGCTCAAAGAAACTCAGAGCTCAAAACACAAATCCATGGAGCTCTGAAATCCGAGAGAAAATTTACCATGATCCCCAGCTGCTCCGAGAAATCAAAGGACACTAGTGTTACAGAATCCTGAGGTGTCACTTTTCTGCCTGAAACCTCTGGCTGGTGGAGCGTTTACCTGTGTTTTGCTCGGGCCCACTGGGTTAGTTCTGTCCACTCAGCTCATGCTAGTGGTCTGGATCCCACACCTGCCAAGGGCGAGCTGGGTACAGAGCAGTGAGGGGTGTGTGAGCAAGCGAGCATGGGATCTGGCCACTGCACACAGCCAAGCATGCCAGCTGCAGTGGGGTGGGCAGCTCCAGGCACAGGTGCCAGCTCCCTGTGAGGCTGCAGCTGGACCAGGCCGACTGCAAACAGCTTCCACTGTGGGTATCAGGGAATGCAGTGGCACCCAGAAGCTTGGAGATGCAGGACCTGCAGAGCCCCAAAGAAGGTGTCACAGCCCTGGCTGGGGGAGCTCCTAGGTCTGTGTTCCCTGAAGGGACACAGCTCTTCTCTCCTTCTCTCTTCTCTTCTTCTTGCCTGCAATTTGGCAAGCAAGGAGCGCGTTTCAGCCCTGTTTATGTTACACCTCTTTCAGCCCTGCTAGTTGGCAGGTCCCGAGTTCTTGTCCTGAGTCCAGGAAAAATGAGGTATGTGGACAGGTAGAAGGTGAGCAAGGTGAAGAGGTGCTTTATTGAGCCACAGGACAGCTCAGAGGAGATCTGCAGTGGTAGCTCCTTTCTGCAGGCAGGTCATCCCAACGTCTGTTCAGCTCTCATCAGCTGAGAGGAGACGCACGGTGGGTAGCTGTGTCCATAGTGCCCAGGCCGTTCGAGCTGAGGAGGGCCTTCCGGCCACTGCTGAGCCACTCTTAGCCCCACCTCAGCCTCCCTTCTGTGCTTGCCAGTGCCCAAAGTCTGGAGGGGGCCGAGGTGGCAGGGGGCTGGCATGTCAGCACTGCCCTGAGCTTGCACAAACTGGGCCGGGTTGTGACTGTGCCCGGGTTTGGCCTCAACTTGGATCCGAATTTGGAGTGGGCTCTGGAAGCAGAGAGACGCCAGGTGGCAGGACCAGGTACAACTGAGCCTGCAGGGCAGGGGGGCTTGCTGGGCCTCTGAGAGAGCGGAGATGCCCGGGTTTGCAGTCATGGCTGGATGGCTGCAGCTGTGCCTGGGAGGGTGGGGCTCCTGCCTGATAATTTAGAAGGGGCAGGTCTCCCACCCATTCCTGGCTCCCACCAGCTTTGAGGAGCGCACAGTCCCAGCCACTCCTCCCCACTGCAGCCAGTGTCTCCATAGCAACTGCTCCACGTGGGCCATTGCTGCCATCACAAACGGGTCCTTTCAGGTTCCTTCCTTATACCTCAGCACTCTGGGGGTCATTAGAAGCCTTAGCAACACTGCTCACCACAGTATAGCTCCAGAGGCCCTAGCAGTCCTGCTCCCACAGATCCCACTTCTGACACCATCTATTAAAAGAAAATCTCAGCTGAATTAAATTTAAAGGAACTTAATTGAGCAATGAATGATTCACGAATAGGGCAGCCCCCAGAATCACAGCAGATTCAGTGAGACTCCAGCACAGACACATGGTGGAAGATTTATAGACAATAAAGGGAACATGATGTACAGAAATCTGAAGTGAGGAGTGACGTCTAGAAGCAACTGGGTCCATTACAGTTCTCAGCAGTGAGGTCCAGAAACAACTGGACTGGTTACAGTGCTCAGCATTTGCCTTATTTGAACACAGCTGAACACTCAGCAGTGTGTGAGTGGCAGAAGTTTGGCTGTTGGGATTGGCCAGGACTCAGCTACTGCTTTAGGCACATACTCCTAAGTTAGGTTTTCAGTCTTTCTACCTATTAAGTTAGGTTGCAGTTTGTCCACAGGGACTCAAATCTAGAAGTACAGAGTCCTTCCCAGGCCATATTTAGTTCACTGTAACAGTTCCTATTATGACCTCACTGACAGTTCTTTTTCTCTGAATTCTCCTTTCTTCTCAACAGCTTATCCAAATGTTCCACTGGTCCCTGTTCATCTTGCCCTGCAGTTCTCCTTGACTGATTCAGCCCTTTGTGGTTTGCAGTCCTATTTCTCTACAGCTTGGACCTCTTCAGTCTTTCCATCAGAGGTTTAACTCTCTGTTGAATGCTTCTTTGTAGCTATCCAAATTTACCTTAAGCTCAAAAAATTCGAAGTGAAAGCCACATCCTCTTCTCTTCCCTTATGTGTATGGCATTACTACCATGCAGCCAGTGACCCAAAATGGGATTTCTTCTGGCCTTTTCTTGCTTAGATTCAGGCTCATCTGGTGTCAAGCCTTGTTACTTTTGTTTCCGTGTTCTTTTATTTTTATTTTTTTTCTTTTGAGACAGAGTTTCGCTCTTGTTGCCCAGGCTAGAGTGCAGTGGTGTGATCTCAGCTCACTGCAGCCTCCACCTCCTGGGTTCAAGCAATTCTCCTGCCTCAGCTCCTGAGTAGCTGGTATTACAGGCATGTGCCACCACGCCTGGCTAATTTTGTATTTTTAGTAGAGATGGGGTTTCTCTGTTTTGATCAGGGTGGTCTCGAACTCCCGACCTCAGGTGATCCACGTGCCTCGGCCTCCCAAAGTGCTGGGATTACAGGCATGAGCCACCGTGCCTGGCCTGCTTGTTGTTTTCATCTCATCCTGATTTCCGAATACAGGAGAGAAGCTGAGTTGGTGTTCACTAACAAGCACAGAAGCTTTGTTATATTTACAGTGTCATTCTTGGCAAAACCTGAAGGGTGTGTTTGTGGGGTGATGAGGTTCAGTCACCTGTGACCTGTGCATCTGGCCAGCACTGTGGTGACATCCTTAGGAATCCATGGGGAGAGAGAAAGCATTCAGGAGTTAGTGGGTCACGTTTGACAAGGGCCAATAAAGAAATATGCAAAGACAAAAAACAAGAAGAACACTGTCATATTTTCTACCTTTTGTTTATATAAATTTATGTCAATGATTTTAGCTTATGTTAATATGCAATGTATACAATATGCTAACATTTACAATATATGTTTATAGTTTAAACATTTCTGTCATATTTTCAGATTCTTTAAAGATTATATTACGCTTCCTATTTCAGATAGCTGCTTAAAATAAGTAAGGAAAAACGGATGTGTGCATCAGTTTCAACTGTTTATGGACTAAAACTAGTTGATTTCTTGGTTAAGAACAAAAAGTGACAACCTAATTAACTGAAAATTTTAAGTGGGCAGTTATAGTTTTAGCTTTAACGTAAAATATTAACTATGTTCCATTCTTGCATTTTTAACCTAATACTCAATATAAATCGCCACATGCCATGTTTCAGATCAAGGTTTTACTTGTGATCTCTCATGAGTTTTTCAAGGTTTTAATTATCTGCAATGTAACAATGTACCAGTAACCTTACTGGCTTAAACCAGGAATTTATTCTTTTTACATGTCACAATTTTCTGGGTCAAGACACTGGACAGGGCAGTGTGGGTTGGCTGCTTCATGATGTCCCTGGTCTCATCTGGAAGGACTCTAGTGGCTGGGGACGTGAAGCAGGCACCCCGAAGGACTCTAGTGGCTGGGGACATGGAGCGGGCACCGAGCCCTCTCTTTGTGGCCAGCACGGACTTCCTCCCAGTCTGGCAGTGTCAGGTAGTCAGGTTTGTCTGGCTTCTCCCAGGGTGTGTGTCCAAGAGGCCCAGGCAGAAGCTGTAAGGTCTCTCATGATCATCCCTCAGAAGTTCCAGAGCATCTCTCCTGCCACACTGTCCAGTCGTACTCATCACTGAGACCAGCCATGATTCAAGGGGGGAGGGTGATTAGATTCCACCTCTTGATGAGAAGCATAGTAGGAACCTGCAGCAGTCTTTACTACACCACAGTTTGTCCTCTGGCCACAAACTATCAACGTTTCTCCCACATGCAAATTATGCTTTGCCCCTCTCAAGAGTCCCAGAATGGTTTTCCTTATGGCACTGGCTGGTAGCCCAACTGAATCCTGAATCAGGTTGTGGTGGCCTGTCACCTGCACCCACACACACTCAGCCGCAGTGAGGACTGAATCAGGTTGTGGTGGCCTGTCGTCTGCCCCTGATGCACTCAGCCACAGTGAGGACTGAATCAGGTTGTTGTGACCTATCATCTGTGCCCACACACTCAGCCGCAGTGAGGGGACTGGTGTGAAAACAGTCGGCATTTCCCTTTAGAAGCTGTTGGTGGGAGGCAGGAGGGAGGTGCTGCCCTGCAGGCCCCGTCTAACAGTTGGTCATTCCCATAGGGTGCCTGTTACAGTTCTGTGATTAGTGCCCAGTCCGGGTCCCTGAGCACGGCGCCCAGTCCTAGTCCCTGAGAACGGCGTTTGTGTCCTTTTACTCCTCCCTCTGGGCTTTTGTCATTCTCCATGTTCTTTTTCCTTCAGTGCCTGGGTTGCCGTTGACCAACTTTCTCTGCCTTTTTCTTATGGTCAATAGGGTATTCAATGGCTTCTTTTTAATTTTTTTTCCTTTTCTTTATTTTTTTCTTTGGCCTTTTGAGAAAAGAAATTATTTCTTTATATTTTCTCTAAATTTTGTTTGAAAACTGAACTTCCTTCTTTAGATCATGTCCCTCTCCTGTCATATTTATTCAGTGACAGTTAGGGTAGGCTGGTAGCACTTTCCATGTTCTTCCCAGATGTCTCCTTAGGCAGATCTCTGAGATGGTGCAGTGCCCTTTCAGTTTCCATGTTGTGGCCGTAGTTTTCTCACAGTCCCTCAGCACATAACTCTCAGGCCTTTTCCCCAGTTTCCAATGACATTTTCTCACCGTCCTTCAGGCCCTGACCAAGAGTCTTGATGCCCTTCCAGGTTGCATGAATGGTCTCCTTGAGGCCCAGTTACAGGTCAGCCTCACAGTCGTGGCACATATTGTAGCTTCTGATTACCACAGCAGCTCATTTCCAGCTACCATATTCTGTTCCAGTTATCTATTCTGAAGAAACCATCCCGAAAACTTGGCAGCTTAAAACAACCCATTATTACTTGTTTTTTGGCTTAGAGAGTCTTAGTGGCCAGCTCATCTCACTCACAGTTGCAGCCAAGCTGGATTGTGTGAAAGCACAGCGGGGTGGTGTGCAGGGTGGCTCACTAGTGGTTGGGAGTGGATGTTGCTGAAGGCTCACTAGTGGTTGGGAGTCGGTGCTGCTGGAGGGTCAGTGGGGGATGTCAACGCGTGTAGCTAGTCATGGACTGGCCGTGTGGTTTCCATCATGGGGTCTCAGGGGAGTGGGATTTCCTGCCTGGTGACTGGCTTTCTCCTGGATAAGTGTTCTGTTTTCTCAGCCTGGCTTCTGAAGTCCCCAAATACCACCTTTGTCACCTTCTGTTGGCCAAACAAGTCAGTAGTCTGGGCAAGGTTTAAGGGGAATTGGTTCTCACAGAGAGAGGAGCAGGAAAGAAGTTGTCACCTTTAGTCTACCAGAAATATGATTTTTATAACAAGTTTGTTCCAAATACATTCCAGTTCCCCTTGTGAATACTTTTTTGACTCACAGGGTATTTCAAAGTTTATTACTTGGTTTTCAGACATTTGAGGCTTTTCTGGATATCAATTTGTTGTTGGTTTCTAATTTAATTTCAGGTGTTCGGGCAACATACTTTGTATACTATTTCATGCTTGAACATTTTCTCAATTGATCGACATACAGTCTATCTTGGTACTGCCAAGTACCATTTGGGTCAAGATTTTGTCATTTAGATCCGTATTTTTCCTATATTTTTATCTGGTTGTTCCGTCAGTTACTGAGAGAGCAGTATTAATTCACCAGCTATAATTTTGGATTGTCAATTTCCTTCTTTTGTTCTGTTGTTTTTGATTCACATAATTTGAGGCTCTGTGTGTGTGTGTACTTTGTGTGCACTTTGAGGCACAATTTATAATTGTAACATCATCCTCTCTGATTCTTTTATTTTTATGAAATTACCTTGTTTATTTCTGTTGTTATATTTTGTTCTGGAGCCTCTTTCATCTAGTGTTAACATCTCCGTTGAAGCTTTTTATGATTAGTGTCTGGATAGCATATTTTTATGATTAGTGTCTGCATAGCATATTTTTTCTCATACTTTGTGTCTTTGTATTTAAATTGTGTCTCTGTGGATGCCATATTGTTGGGTCTTGCTTTCCTCTCAGGTCTGGCAGTCTCTGTCTTAAGTAGAGTATTTGTCCAGTTACATTGTAACTAATAATTGCTAAGGTTGGATTTAGGTCTGCCATTTTTCTACTTATTTTCTATTTGTTTGTTTATTTTTTTTTAAGACAGGGTCTTGCTCTGTCACCGAGACTGTAGTGCAATGGTGCAATGTTGGCTCACTGCAACCTCTGCCTCCCAGGCCCAACCAATCCTCACTGGATCCCACTGAGTAGCTGGGACTACAGGCGCATGGAAACACACTTGGCTAATTTTTATATTTTTTGTAGAGATAGGGTTTTGCCATGTTGCACAGGCTGGTCTTGAACTCCTGAGCTCAAGCAATCTACCCACCTTGGACTCCCAAAGTGTTCGGATTACAGGCATGAGCCACCATGTCTGGCCTTCGTCTGTGTTTTGATCTTCTATATATTCTTTCCTAACTTCTTTTGGGTTAAATATTTCTAAATATTCCAGTTTGATGAATATTTTGGCTTTTTGAAATAATTTTTTATAGGCTGGGCATGGTGGCTTATGCTTGTAATCTCAGCTCTGTGGGAGGCCAAGGGAGGTGGATTGCTTGAGCCCAGGAGGTTGAGACCAGCCTGGGCATCATGGTAAAACCCTCTCTACAAAAAAACCAAACCAAAATTTAGCCTGACATCTTGGTGTGCACCTGTAGTCCCAACTCTTCGGGAGGCTGAGGTGGGAGGGTTGCTTGAGCCTGGGAGGTTGAGGCTGCAATGAGCTGTGATCATGCCATTGCACTCCTGCCAGGGCAACAGAATAAGACCCTGTGTCAAAAAAGATCATTTTTTATAAATAATTTATTATTTAGAATTTTGGTAACAAACACATACCTTAAAATTTACCGTCATAACCAGTTGTAAGTATACAGTTTTGTAGAGTTAAGAATATTTACGGTGTTGTGTAGCAGATTTCTAGATTTTTTTTTTTATCTTGGAAAACTCTATACCCATTCAACAACTATTAATTTCCCCCTCCTTCCACCTCCTGGCAAGTACTATTCTACTTTGTGTTTCTAAAAATTTGGCTTATATACCTAGGGTTATATAATATTTGTTGTTTTGTAAGTAGGTTCCATGTTATGTGTCAGATGTGTCACGATTTTCTTCCTTTCTATGGCTGAATAATATTTCTTCATATATATTATATATATTACATATATATTATATACATACATTATATATATGATATATATGATATATCATATATATCATATATATCATATATATATATGCTTTTGTTTATCCACCTATTCCTGGAAGGACGTTTTGGTTTCTTCCACCTTGTGGCTGTGTAATGCTGCTGTGAACATAGGGGTGCACATATCTGTTTGAGGTCCTGCTACTAGTTATTCTGTCTCTGTAGTAGTTGGATGGCTGGATCATATGGTCATTTTATTTTATTTTTTTTGAGGAGCCAGTTCATATTTCCACCAACAGTGTTCAAGGGTTTCAGTTTCACCGGCGCTTGTTACTTTCTGTTGGGTTTGAAGTGATGTCCCATTGTGGTTTCTTTTTGCATTTCTCTAATGACTAGTGATGTTACACATCTTCTCATATATCTCATGTATCTGTTGGCTATTTGTATATCATCTTTGCATCTTTGGATAAATGTTCTTTGTCCATTTTTTAATCACTTTATTTTGTTGTTGGGTTGTAGCGGGGTTTTTTGTCATGATCATTCATTTATCTCACAGTTCATTCTCATTACTTGGGCCAGGGTCATGATGATTCATTATCTCTCAGTTCATCCTCATTACGTTGGGCAAACAGTCATGCTGCAGGGTATAGATTATGTTATTCTGTTACTTTCAGGTAGAATTGGGGTCTAGGTTATAATTGTTTCTAAGTTTAGATTCTGAATGAGAATCAGCAGAGGTAGACCACCGCTGCTGGGGCCTGGGGATTGCTGGGAAAAAGGCAGGAAACAAATACAGACCTGACCATGGAGGGTTTGTGTTTCATGGCTCCCATCTGGGTACCCAAGGAACCTACATGTAGCTCGTGTATGGAAAGCCTACACTGCCCACTCAAAGCAATTGAGGATGGAACAGTCTTGGGGCTGGAGCTCATTATTTGGAATGATAACCACATCTGCACAGAGAGGACCTGATAAGATGTTGTCCTTCCATGTATATCTGGGAATCCTGTGTAGGATCTCTCTGTAAGGACAGGGGCAGTGTTGGCTCCTTGGCCTCTAGTTAGCCTCACGAGTAGTCTAGTAAAGGCTTTGCCAACTTGTCACCATCTGTGGATATTCTGGCCAGCTCTTGTTTTCACCCTACTGACTTCTTCAGACACTAGGCTTTTGCTTTAGACCATTCATGGTTTTTCTTCCTCTTCAAATCAGTAATCAATAAATCCTCTTCAAATCAATAAATTTCCACTCCTTTAGGAAACGCTGATCTTCTGGTCATGCCAAGGTTTAATTAACTGGTTTAATTGTTTTTCTGTTTTCTTGGTTTCTTTTTCCTTCTTCCTGGGGGTTTCTAGTAATTTTAGTTTGATGTCTCACTTTCTCCATTTTTTATTTCTTAGTTTTCTTCTGTGATTATTTTCACTGCAGCTGCAGGGCCTAATCCTGGGTTGGCAGAGAACTAGCACTTACTCTGCCCTAATTGGAATCCGGGAGAGATAGGAGGTACCCTTGTGTGAAAATGTGTTTGCTCCTCTCTGCTTCTGGTAGTCTCTCTGTAGGAGTACTTTACGTATTCTGAATGTTCACTTCTTATGAGATACATGATGTGCAACTATAGGTTGAATGTCTCTGATCCAAAAATCTGAAATCCCAAATGCTCCAAAGTCTGAAACTTTTTGAGTGCCAACATGACACTCAAAGGAAATGCTTATTGGAGCATCGCAGACTCAGGTGTTTGAATTCGAGATGCTCAACCAGTAAGAATAATGCAAATATTACAAAATCTGAAACACATCCCAAGCATTTCAAATAAGGGACACTCAACTGGTATTTTCTTTTATTCTACAGTTTGCCTTTTACCCTGTTGGTTGTGACCTTTGTGGTACAGAAGTTTTTAGGTTTGATATATTTTTGCTTTTACTGCCTGAGCTTTTAATGTCATATCCTAAAAATTATTGACAAATTCATCGTCATAAAGCATTTTCCAAATCTGTTTTCCCTAGGAGTTTGATAGTTCTAGTTTTACATTTAGGTTTATAATTCACTTTGAATTAATTTTAACGTGGTGTAAGGTAAGAGTCCAACTTCATTGTTTTGCATGTGGATATACAATTTTCCCAACACCATTTGTTGAAGAAACTGTCCTTCGCCATTGAGTGGTCTTGGCATCCTTGTGGAAGATCATCAGACCATATATGCCAGGGTTGGTTTCTGAGGTCTCTGTTGTGTTGGTCCATAAGTGTGTCAGTATGTCTTTATGCCATGACCACATTTTTTTTTTTTGGCTTATTGCAGTTTTGTAATTGTTTTGAGACCTTTAATTTTGTCCTGTTTCAAGATTGATTTGCCTATTCATGGGCCCTGGAGATTCCATATGAATTTTAGGATAGGTTTTTCTGTTTATCAAAAATGTCATTGGAATCTTTATAAGGATTGTATTGAATCTAGGTCACTTCGAGTAGTGTTGACATCATTCCAAGATGAAATCAGCTAATCTGCAAACCCAGCCTTTCTTTTCATTTATTTGTGTTTAATTTCTTTCAACAGTGTTTTGTAGTTTTCTGTGTTCAAATCTTTTGCCCTTTTGGTTAAGCTTATTTTTAATTTTTATAATGCTGTTGTAAATGTAATACTTTTTTTTTTTTTTTTTTTGAGATGGAGTCTTGCTCTGTCTCCCAGGCTGGAGTGCAGTGGCACTATCTCAGCTCACTGCAACCTGCGCCTTCTTTATTCAAGCAATTCTCCAACCTCAGCCTCTCAACTACCTGGGATCACAGGTGCGCGCCAGCACGCCCAGCTAATTTTTTGGTATTTTTAGTAGAGACAGGGTGTCTCCATGTGGACCAGGCAAGTCTTGAACTTGTGACCTCAGGTGATCTGCCCGCCTCGGCCTCCCAAACTGCTGGGATTGCAGGCATGAACCACTGCACCCGGCCAAATGTCATTCTTTTTAAAAATTTCTTTTCTTTTGTTTTATCTTTCTTTTCTTTCTCTCTCTTTCTTTCCTTTCTTTCTTTTCTTTGAGATGGCATCTCACTCAGTTTCCTAAGCTGGAGCGCAGTGGCACAATCTCAGCTGACTGCAACCTCCACCTTCCAAGTTCAAGCAATTCTCCTGCCTCCGCCTCCCAAGTAGCTGGGACTACAGGTGTCTGCCACTATGCCCAGCTAATTTTTGTATTTTTAATAGAGACAGAGTTTTACTATTTATTTAGAGATGGGTTTGGTCCAGCTGGTCACGAACTCCTGACCTCAGGTGGTCTACCCGCCTTGGCCTCCCAAAGTGCTGGGATTATAAGTGTGAGCCACTGCACCTGGCCTCTCTTTTTAAAATTTTATTTGCAGATTGTTCATTGTTAGTTTATGGAAATGCAACTGACTTGTGTGTGTTACTGTATCCTGAAACTTTGTTGAATTTCATTATTTTACCAGTATTTTGGGAATTTCAGGATTTTTACCCATTACATCCTGTTGTCTGTGAACAAAATTTTGTACTTTTTCCTTTCCAATTTGCATCCTTTTTATTACTTTCTCTTGACTAATTATTCTGAGTAGAAATTCCAGTACTGTGATGAATAGAAGTGGCAGGAAGAGATGTTGCTATCTTAGTCCTGATCCTAGAGGAAAAGATTTTAGTTTTTCACCATTGAGTATGATGTTAGCTGTGAGCTCTTCATGTATAATCTTTATTTACTGAGGAGTTTCCATATATTACTAATTCTTTGAGTGTTTTTATTACAAAAGGTGTTCATCTGGCTCTGGAACCAGATAAATGTTGACCTGATAGAATGGATTGGAATGTCCCCTTCTGGTTTTTGAACACTTTTGGAATATTTTGCAGAGGATTGGCATTAATTCTTCTTGAAATGTTTGGTAAAATTTTCCAGTGAAGTTATGTGGACCTGGAATTTTCTTTTTGGTGGGGTTTTTGATTACTGGTTGAATCTTCTTACTAGTTACAGGTCTCTTTGGATTTTTTATTTCTCCATGATGCAGTATGGTGTTTTGTGTTTCTAGGAATTTATAAATTTATTCTAGGTTGCACAGTTTTGTGGCATATGCTTGCTCACATTAGTCTCTTGTAATCTTTTTCATTTCTGTGGCATCTGTTGTACTGTCACCTCTTTTATTTATGATTTTAGTATTTGAGATTTCTCTTTTTTTCTTAATATAGCTGTGAGTTTTAAAATTTTTATTGATCTTTAAAAAAACAAACTCAGTGTTTTTTTTCCTTTTTTTCTGGTCTTATTCTGCTTATCTCTGCTCTAATCTGTTATTTTCTTCCTTTTGCTTGGTTTGTCATAAGTTTTTTTTTCCCCCTTTAGGTGTAATGTTAGGTTATTGATTTGAGATCTTTCTTCTTTTTAATTTAAGCACCTGCAGCTATAAGCTTCCCTTTAGCAAGGGTTTGAGATCTTTCTTCTTTTTAATTTAAGCATCTGCAGCTGTAAGCTTCCCTTTAGCATGGGTTTGAGATCTTTCTTCTTTTTAATTTAAGCATCTGCAGCTGTAAGCTTCCCTTTAGCATGGGTTTGAGATCTTTCTTCTTTTTAATTTAAGCATCTGCAGCTGTAAGCTTCCCTTTAGCACTGCCTTTGTTGCCTCCTCCTGAGTTTGGGTATGTCATGGTTTCGTTTTCATTTGCTTAAACATTTTTTGTCCTATTGTAATATAATTGTGTTGTTTTTAATAAAGGTAATTAATGAAACACATAATGAATTGTGCTTCTGTTTTTATAATATTTTAAGCATTCTTAACTAAGAAATGTAAATTTTAGAAAAAAATTCCAGGCCAGGCACAGTGGCTCACACCTGTAATCCCAGCACTTGAGGAGGCCGAGGCAGGAGGATCATCTGAGGTCAGGAGTTGGAGACCACCCTGGCCAACATGGTGAAACCCTGTCTTTAATAAAAATAGAAAAAAATATATAAAAGTTAGCTGGGTGTCATGGCGGTGGCCTGTAATCCCAGCTACTCTGGAGGCTGAGGCAGGAGAATCACTTGAATCTGGGAGGCGGAGGTTGCAGTGAGCTGAGATTGCACCACTGCACTCCAGCCTGGGTGACAGAATGAGAGTCCATCTCAAAAAAAAAAGAAAAAAGAAAAAATTTCAGACATATTTATTTGTATTTCAATTTAGAAACTATGATCTCCTAAGTGTATTGACACAGCAACCTGACATAAAGATAAAGAATAATAAGCATATAACAAAACGGAAACTTGCAAATACCTGTTTTTTATTAATTTTTAATTATATATATTTAAGAATTGCCAGGTGCAGTGGCTTACACCTGTAATCCCAGCACTTTGGGAGGCTGAGGTGGGCAGATCACATGAGGTCAGGAGTTTGAGACCAGCCTGGCCAACATGGTGAAACCTCATCTCTATTAAAAATCAAAAAATTAGCCAGGCGTGATAGCATTCATCTGTAGTCCCAGCTACTCGGGAGACTGAGGCAGGAGAATTGCTTGAACATGGGAGGCAGAGGTGGCAGTGAGCCAAGATTGCACCACTGGACTCCAGCCTGGGTGACAGAGCGAGACTCTGTCTCAAAAAAATAAAATAAAATAAAACTAAGGTGTGGTTGACATACAAAAATTACACATATTTAATATATACCTTGTGTGTGTGTGTGTGTGTGTGTGTGTGTGTGTGTGTGTTATGGAGGTTTTACTCTTGTTGCCCAGGCTGGAGTGCAGTGACACGATCTCAGCTAACTGCAACCTCCGCCTCCCAGGTTCAAGCAATTCTCCTGCCTCAGCCTCCTGAGTAGCTGGGATCACAGGCGTGCGCCCCCACGCCCGGCTAATTTTTGTATTTTTTTAGTAGAGACAGGGTTTCACCATGTTGGCCAGGCTGGTCTCGAACGCCTGACCTCAGATGATCTACCTGCCTCGGCCTCCCAAAGTGCTGGGATTACAGGCGTGTGACACCGAATATATACATCTTAATGAGTACAGAGATAAATATTCGCCCCAGGACTCATCACAACAAATAATGCCATAAACTTGACCATCACCCCCCATATATTTCTCATTCTCACCCTTTTTAAAAAATGAGACCGGGAGTGGTGGCTCACGCCTGTAATCCCAGCACTTTGGGAGGCCAAGGCAGGTGGATCACGAGGTCAGGAGATCAAGACCATCCTGGCTAACACAGTGAAAACCCGTTTCTACTAAAAATACAGAAAATTAGCCAGGCGTGATGGCGGGCACCTGTAGTCCCAGCTACTCGGGAGACTGAGGCAGGATAATGGTGTGAACTCGGGAGGCAGAGCTTGCAGTGAGCCGAGATCATGCCACTGCACTCCAGCCTGGGCAACAGAGTGTGACTCCGTCTCAAAAAAAAAAAAAAAAAATGAGATGACCATTTCACCTAAAATATACCCTCTTAAGTATTTTTTTAAGTGTACAATACAGGACGGCCATGCATCAGAGATATATGTGGGTTTGGTTCCAGACCACTGCAATAAAGTGTTATACAATTTCTTTTGGTTTCCCAGTGCATGTAAAAGTATGTTTATACTGTGCTGTATAAAGTGTGCAATAGCATATGTCTACAAAGTATGCACACTTTAATTTACAAATACTTTATTGTTAACCACTGCTAACAGTTATCTGAGCCTTCAGAAAGCTGCAATCTTTTTGTGTGTGTGTGACAGGGTTTTACTCTGTGGCTCAGGCTGGAGTAATTGCAGCCTCAACCTCATGCTCAATCAAACCCCCACCTCAGACTCCTGACTAGCTGGGACTACAGGTGCATGCCACCATGTCCAGCTAATTTTTGTATTTTTTTTTTTTTTTTGTAGAGATGGGGTTTTGCCATGTTGCCTTGACGTCCTGGGCTCAAGCAATCCACCCACCTTGGCCTCCCAAGTTGTTGGGATGACAGGTGTGAGCCACTGCACCTGGCCAAGTTTCAGTCTTCTTGCTGATGGAGGGTCTTACCTTAATGTAAGGTGGTAGTTGCTGAGCGTTGGGGTGGCTGTGGCAATTTCTTAAAATAAGACAACATTGAAGTTTGTTGTGTCAATTGACTCTCCCTTTCACAAAAGAATTAACTGTAGCATACGATGATAGCTTTTTACCCACAGTAGAACTTTCAAAATTGGATTCAATCCTGTCAAACCTTCGTACTGCTGTACCAACAAAGTTTATGTATTATTGTAAATCATTGGGTTCAATCCTGTCAAGCCTTCCTTCTGCCGTACCAAGTTTATTCTAAATCTGTTGTCATCTCAACATTGTTTACACTGTCTTCACCACGAGTAGATTTCATCTCAAGAAACCACTTTCTTTGCTCATCCGTGGGAGCAACTCATCCTCTCACGTTTTCTCCAGAGACTGCTGCAGTCTCACCAGATCTTCAGGCCCTTTCTCTGATTCTAGTGCTCTTGTTATTTCCACCATATCTGCAGTTACTTCCTCCACAGAAGTCGTGAACCCCTGTGTCATCTGTGAGGGTTGGAATAATCTTCCCAACTTCTCTCTCTCTTTTTTTTTTTTTTTGAGATGAAGTCTTGCCTGGGCTGGAGTGCAGTGATGCGATCTCAGCTCACTGCAACCTCCACCTCCCGTGTTCAAGCAATTCTCCTGCCTCAGCCTCCCAAGTGTTTGGGATTACAGTCACCCCCGACCAGGCCCAGCTAATTTTTTGTGTGTTTTTAGTACAGACAGGATTTCACTATGTTGGCCAGGCTGGTCTCAAATTCCTGACCTCGTGATCCACGTGCCTTGGCCTCCCAAAGTGCTGGGATTACAGGCGTGAGCCACCAAGCCCGGTCCCAACTTCTCCTAATGTTGCTATTTTGATCTTCTTTTTTAAATCATGAATGTTCTCAATGGCATCTAGAATGGTGAATCCTTTCCAGTAGGTTTTCAATTATTTTGCCCAGATCCATCAAAGGAATCACTTTCTAGAGAAGCTATAGCTTTATGAAATATATTTTTTAAGTGATAAGACTTGAAAGTTGAAATTATTCTTTGATCCAAGGGCACCAGAATGAATGTTGGGTTAGTAGGCATGAAAACAATATTCAGCTCTTTATACATCTCTGTAAAAGCCCTTGAGTACCAGCGGCATTGTCAGTGAGCGGTAATACTTTGAAAGGAATCTTATTTCTTGAGCAGTAGTTGTCGACAGTGGGCTTAAGATATTCAGTAAACCATATTTGTAAACCGATAGTCTGTCATCCAGGCTTTGTTCCCATTTGTAGAGTACAGGCAGAGCTGTGTTTTATCATAATTCTTCAGGGCCCTTGGATTTTCAGAATAGTAAATCATCATTGGTTTCAAGTTAACATGACCAACTGCATTAGGCCTTAACAGAAGAGTCAGCATGTCCTTTGAAGCCTTAAAGCCAGGCATCAACTCCTCTCTAGCTGGGAACATCCTGGATGGCATCTCCTTCTAGTAGAAGGCTGTTTTGTCTCCATTGCAAATCTGTTTAGTGTAGCCATGTTAATCAATTATCTTCTACATAGCTTTCTGCAGCTTTTCCATCAGTACTTGCTGCTTTATCTTGCGCTTTTATGTTATGGAGATGACTTCTTTCCTTAAACCTCAAGAAACAAGCTCTTCTAGCTTCAGACTTTTCTTCTGCAGCTGCCTCATCTCTCTAAGTCTTCATAGAATTGAAGGGAGGCCGGGTGCGGTGGCTGTCACACCTGTAATCCTAGCACTTTGGGGGGCCAAGGCGGGCAGATCACCTGAGGTCGGGAGTTCGACACCAGTCTGACCAACGTGGAGAAACCCCGTCTCTACTAAAAATACAAAAAATTAGCCAGGCGTGGTGGTGCATGCCTGTAATCCCAGCTACTCGGGATGCTGAGGCAGGAGAATGGCTTGAACTTGGGAGGCAGAGGTTGCGATGAGCCAAGATCACACCATTGTACTCCAGCTTGGGCAAGAAGAATGAAACTCTGTCTCAAAAACAAAGAAAAAAAAGGAAACAGAGAGTTAGGCTTAGGCTTAATGGAATTTTTTTTTTATCTTCTATCTAGACCAATTAAACTTTCTTCATAACAGCAGCAAGATTGTTTAGCTTTTTATCATTCATGTATTCACTGGAGCAGTACTTTAAATTTCTTTCCAGAACACTTCCTTTGCATTCACAACTTGGCTAAGTGTTTGTTGCATGAGGTCTAGCTACTGGCCTGTCTTGCTTACAGCATGCCTTCCTCACTAAGCTTAATTATTTCTTCCTTTTGGTTTAAAGTGACAGACATGCAACTCTTCTTTCACTTGAACATATAGAGGCTATTGTAGGGTTATTAATTGGCCACATTTTAATATTAATAAAAAGAAGCCTGAGAAAAAGAGAGAGAAAGAGAAATGGCCCATTGGTGGGGCAGTCGGAACAAACACATTTGTCAATTGTTTGCTGTCTTATCCTGGTGTGATTTGTGGTTCCCAAAACAATGACAACAGTAGCATTAAAGATCACTGATTACAGATCACTATAACAGATTCAATAATAAAAAGCTTAAAATACTGTGAGAATGACCGAAATGTGACACAGAGACGTGAAGTGAGCACGTGCTGTAGGAACAATGGTGCCAGTGAGACCTGCTTATTGCAGGGTGGCCACAAACCTTCAATATGTAAAACACATGGTCACAAAACACAATAAAGCAAAGTGCAGTGAAACAAGATGTGTCTGTCTTTTGATAGACTCTGACAATCTCTATCTTTGAATTGGTACATTCATACCATTAGCATTCAAAGTGATTATTGATATCATTGGATTAATATCTACTATATTTGTTACTGTTTTCTATTCATTCTCCTCAGTCTCCATTCTTTTGTCTACCACTCTTTTTCTGCCTTTTGCAGTTTTCATTGATGATTTTAGATGACTACATTTTCCCTGTATTTCTTAGCATGTGCTTCTCTTTTTAAAACTTTTTTTTAACTAGTTGCCACAGAATTTGCAATATACATTTACAACCAATTCAAGTCCACTTTCAAATAACACTATCCCACTATCCCACAAATAAGACTACCTGCTTAACAAACAAAACACCTAATTCCTCAGTAACATTTACAACAAATTCAAGTCCACTTTCAAATAACACTATCCCACTATCCCACAAATAAGACTACCTGCTTAACAAAGAACACACCTAATTCCTCAATATACATTTACAACTAATTCAAGTCCACTTTCAGATAACACTATCCCACTTCACGGGTGACTACCTGCTTAACAAAGAAAACACCTGATTCCTCCCTCCCATCCTTCCATTCCATTCCTTGTATTAGTGTTACTCATTTCACTTGTGTATAAGCATACATAATCTATCTGTGTGTATTTGTTATTGTCTATGAACTTCTTGGTCAGATCAATTAAGAATAAATACATAGGTTTTTATTGTACCACAATTCTTTAATGCTCTTTTTAAAAAAATGTTGATCCAGGTTTCAGTTATATATCTTTTGTTTCCCTCTAAAGAATTTCATTTAACATTTCTTGCAAGACAGGTCTCCTGGCAACAAGTTTCTTGAATTTTTATTTTTCTGAGGAAGGCCTTAATTCTCCTTCACTTTTGAAGGGTGGTTTCAGTGTGTACAGAAACTTAGGTTGGTGGGTTTTTTTCTGTCAACATTTTGAATTTTTCATTTCACTGTCTTCTTGCTTTCACTCTTTCTGCAATGTTGAATGCAGTTCTTATCTTTGTGTCTCTGTAGGTAAGGTGTTTTCTGCCCCACCTCTGGTTTCTTTCAGAGTTTTCCTTTATCTTTTATTTCATATAGTTTGAAAATTATATGTCCAAGTGTAGGTTTTTGGCATTTATTCTGCCTGGTGTTCTCGGAGCTTCCTAGATCTTTGGTTTGGTGTCTGACATTAATACTGGAAGTTCTCAGACATGGTTGTTGTAGAACTTTCTTCTATTTCTTCTCCTCCTGGTATTCTCATTACTCTGTTTCACCTTTTGTAGTTGTCCCACAGCCTTGGATATCATCTTCTGTTATTTTCAGTGTTTCTTTTCTTTAGTTTTTGAAGTTTCTGATGATAAATCCTCAAGCTCAGAGATTCTTTACTCAGCTGAGTCCAGTCTACTAATAAGCCATCAGAGGTATTCTTCAGTTATTTACCACATTTTTTACGACTACATTATGTTGAAGGTTCTTACGATGTCTGTCTTTCTGATTACATTACCCATCTACACTTGAATGCTGTCTACTTCATTCATTAGGCCCTTAGCATATTCTCCAGAGGTTTAAAAAAAACTCCAAAATCATATCTTTGTCTGCTTCTGAAGCTTGCTCTGTTGACACAAATTGTATTTTTTTTTTTTTGGATTTTAGTATGCCTTGCAATTTTTTCCCTTTATTCTCATGCATGAAGCACCCACTAAAGGTGACTGCTGTTAGTATAGATTTAGTAATGCGGTGATGAGGTGACAGGGCAGGTGATGCTCTCTTAGTATCTTTAGGCTACTATAACAAAATACTTTAGACTGAGTAATTCATAAACAACAGAGATTATTGCTCACAGATCTGGAGGCTGGAAAGTCCAAGTCTAAAGGGGCAGGATATTTAGTGTTTGGTGAAGGTCAACCATTCAGACACTCGCAACGACTATAGTGACAGCAGCAGTCTTCAGGAATCATATGTGAGGGAAAAACATTCAGACCACAGCAGGAGTGCTCGGGAATCCTATGTGAGGGACAAACATTCAGACCCCAGCAGTAGTGTTGTGGAATCCTATGTGAGGGAAAAACTTTCAAACCCTTGTAGCAGTGTTCTGCAATCCTATGTGAGGGACAAAAATTCAGAACCTCGTAGCAGTGTTCTGGAATCCTATGTGAGGAACAATCAGACCACAGCAGGAATGTTCTGGAATCCTATGTGAGGGGCAAACATTCAGACCACAGCAGGAGTGCTCTGTAATCCTATGTGAGGGACAAACATTTCAAAACCTCGTAGCAGTGTGCTGGAATGTTATGTCAGGGGCAGACATTTAGGCCCTCTCAACAGCGTTCTAGAGTCCCATCTGCGGGACAAACATTCAGACACTCGCAGCAGTGTTCTGGAATTCTATGTGAGGGACAGACATTCAAACCCCAACAGCAGTGTTCTAGAATCCTATGTGAGGGACAGACGTTCAGACCCCAGCAGCAGTGTTCTGGAATCCTATGTGAGGTACAAACATTCAGACACCAGCAGAAGTGTTCTGGAATCCTATGTGAGGGACAAACATTCAGACCCTCGTAGCACTGTTCTGGAATCCCATGTGAGTGACAAACATTCAGACCACGGCAACAATGCTCAGGAATCCTATGTGAGGGACAAACATTCAGACCCTCGTAGCAGTGTTCTGGAATCTTATGTGAGGGACAAACATTCAAACCACAGCAGCAGTGTTCTGGAATCCTACGTGAAGGACAAACTTTCAGACCACAGCAGGAGAGTTCTGGAATCCTATGTGAGGGACAGACTTTCAGACACTCATAGCAGTGTTCTGGAATCCTATGTGAGGTACAAACATTCAGACCCTCATAGCAGTGTTCTGGAATACTATGTGAGGGACAACCATTCAGACCATGGCAGTTCTGAAATGCTATGTGAAGGACAAACATTCAGACCCTCGTAACAGTGTTCTGGAATCCTATGTGAAGGATGGACATTTAGACCCTCAAAGCAGTGTTCTGCAGTCTTAAGTGAGGAACAAAAATTCAGACCCTCGTAACAGTGTTCTGGAATCCTTTTTTGAGAGACAGACATTGAGACCCCAGCAGCAGTGGTCTGGAATCCCATGTGAGGGACAAACATTCACACCCCAGCAACAGTGTTCTGTAATCGTATGTGAGGGGCAAGCATTCAGACCCCAGCAGCAGTGTTCTGGAATCTTATGTGAGGGACAAACATTAAGACCCTCGTAGCAGTGTTCTGGAATCCTACGTGAGACACAAACATTCGTACCACAGCAGAAGTGTTCCGGAATCTTATGTGAGGGACAACCATTCAGATCATAGCAGGAGTGTTCTGGAATCCTTTGTGAGGGACAACCATTCAGACCACAGCAGGAGTGTTCTGGAATCCTATGTGAGGGACAAATATTCAGACCCTCATAGCAGTGTTCTGGAACCCTTTGTGAGGGACAAACATTCAGACCCCAGCAGGAGGGTTCTGGAATCCTGTGTGAGGGACCAACATTCAGACCCTCGTAGCAGTGTTCTGGAATGCTATGTGAAAGACAACCATTCAGACTCTCATAGCAATGTTCTGGAATCCTATGTCAGGGACATTCAGACCCCAGCCGCAGTGTTCTGGAATCCTATGTGACAGACAAACATTCAGACCACAGCAGGAGCGTTCTGGAATCCTATGTGACGGACAAACGTTCAGACCATAGCAGTACTGTTCTGCAATCCAATGTGAGGGACAAACATTCAGAGCCCAGCAGCAGTGTTCAGGAATCCTATGTGAGGGACCAACAATCAGACCCTCGTAGCAGTGTTCTGAGATCCTATGTGAGGGACAAACATTCAGAACCCAGCTGCAGTGTTCTGGAATCCTGTGTGACAGAAAAACATTCCGACCACAGCAGCAGTGTTCTGGAATCCTATGTGCAGTACAAACTTTCAGACCACAGCAGGAGAGTTCTGGAATCCTATGTGAGGGACAAACTTTCAGACCCCAGGAGCAGTGTTCTGAAATCCTATGTTAAGGGCAAGCATTTACATCCCAGCATGAATGTTCTCGAATCCTAGGTAAGGGACAAACATTCAGACCACAGCAGGAGTGTTCTCGAATCCTATGTGAGGAACAAACATTCAGACCACAGAAGCAGTGTTCTGGAATACAATGTGAGGGATGTTCAGACCCTCTTAGCAGTGTTCTGGAGTCCTACGTGATGAACAAACTTTCAGACCACAGCAGGAGTGTTCTGGAATCCTATGTGAGGGTCAAACATTCAGACCACAGCAGGAGTGTTCTGGAATCCTATGTGAGGGTCAAACATTCAGACCCCAGCAGTAGTGTTCCAGAATCCTATGTGAGGGCAAACATTCAGACCCATCTGGCAGTGTTCTGGAATCCTATGTGAGGGACAAATATTCAGACCACAGCAGGAGTGCTCTGGAATCCTATGTGAGGGACAAACATTCAGAACCTCGTAGCAGTGTCCTGAAATCTTATGTGAGGGAGAGACATTTAGACCCTCGCAGCAGTGTTCTGGTATCCCATGTGAGGGACAAACATTCAGACCCTCCCAGCCATGTTCTGGAATTCTATGTGAGGGAAAGACATTCAAACCCCAGCAGCAGTGTTCTGGAATCTGATTTGAGGGGCAGACATTCAGACCCCAGCAGCAGTGTTCCGGAATGCTATGTGAAGGACAAACATTCAGACCACGGGAGCAGTGTTCTAGAATCCTATGTGAAGGACAAACATTAAGACTCTCGTAGCAGTGTCCTGGAATCATATGTGAGGAACAACCATTCAGACACCAGCAGAAGTGTTCTGGAATCCTAGGTGTGGGAAAAACATTCAGAACCTAGTAGCAGTGTTCGGGAATCCTATGTGAGGGACAAACATTCAGACCACAGCAGCAGTGTTCTGGAATCCTATATGATGGACCAACATTCAGACCCTTGCAACAGTGTTCTGGAATACTAGGTGAGGGAAAAATATTCACACCCTCGTAGCAGTGTTCTGGAATTCTATGTGACTGACAAACATTCAGACTCCAGCAGCAGTGTTCTGTAATCCTATGTGAGTGACAAACATTCAGACCCCAAGAGCAGTGTTCTGAAATCCTATGTTAAGGGAAACATTGAGACCCCAGCATGAATGTTCTGGAATCCTAGGTGAGGGACAAACATTCAGACCACGGCAGGAGTATTCTGGAATCCTATGTGAGGAACAAACATTCAGAACACAGCAGGAGTGTTCTGGAATCCTATATGAGGGATAAGCATTCAGACCCTTGTAGCAGTGTTCTGGAATCCTATGTGAGGGAGAAGCATTCAGAGCACAGCAGGAGTGCTCTGGAATCCTCTGTTAGGGACAAACATTCAGAACCTCGTAACATTGTTCGGGAAACCTATGTGAGGGACAGACATTTAGACCCTCGCAGCAGTGTTCTGGAATCCCATGTGAGGGTCAAACATTCAGATCCTCACAGCAGTGTTCTGGAATTCTATGTGAGTGACAAACTTTCAGACTCCAGCAGCAGTGTTCTGTATTCCTATGTGAAGGACAAACATTCAGAATCCAGGAGCAGTGTTTTGAAATCATATGTTAAGGGCAAACATACAGACCCTAGCATCAATGTTCTAGAATCATATGTGAGGGACAGACATTCAGACCCTCGCAGCAGTGTTCTGGAATCCTAGATGGAGGACAAACATTCAGACCCCAGGAGCAGGCTTCTGGAATCCTATGTGGGGGACAAACTTTCAGACAATGGCAGCAGTGTTCTGGAATCCTATGTGAGGGACAAACACTCAGAGCCTTGTAGCAGTGTTCTGGAATCCTATGTGAGTGAGAGTGCCTGGAGCCTACCCAACCTGACGCCCCCAAAGCCCTCACAGGGTCTGACCTCCCAGCATGCACCTGCCTCTCCCTGAACCCCAACTGCCCACCCTGCCTATTCCCTGGCCTCCTTCATCCTGTGCAGCCCATAGACTGTGACCATCTCTGCAGCCACTCTGGCCCTTCCTTTACCTTTGTCCTGTCAGAATCTCTGAGCAGGATCTCCCAGGTCCATCCAAACACGTACTTTGTCCACTTTTGACTAGGCCCTTGGGCATCACTGGGCTATCCCAGCTGTCCACAGGGCCTTCAATAATGCACATTGCACCTGGCTTATCCAAGCAGTGCTCAGCAGCCCACATTGACCAGGTCCCTGCTGACCAGACCCCACATATCAGGTCCTCCCTGATGACACCCTCACTGATTAGACCCTCATGACCAGGCCCCACTAACAAGACCCCCACTGCCAGGCACACAATGACAAGGACTCCACTGACCAGGACCTTACTGACAAGGCCTCACTGACAAGGCCTCATGGACCAAGTCCTTACTGACAAGTCCTCACTGACTAGGTCATTATTGACAAGGCCTCACTGATCAGGTTCCACTGATCATGACCTCATTCCCTTGCCCCCAAGATGAGGCCCACTGACCAGGCCTCCAGGGAACAGGTTGACACTAATCAGGCCCCTAATAACCAGGCCTAAGGTCACCAGATGCCCCTGACTGGGACCCTAGTGAGTAGACCCCACTGAACTGGCACCAAATGCTGAGATCCCTGCTGACCAGGTCACCCTGTAGACCAGTGCTACAAAAGTCACCACTGACCAAGTCCTCTCTGACAAGGACACTACAGATTAGGTCCCGCTGACAAGGCTGCCCTGACCAGGGCCCCACTGACAAGGGCCTCACTGATGAGGACACGCCCACCAGGGTCTGCTGACTAGGTCCCATGTGCCCAGTCCTCCACTGAATAGCACCCCTTGACCTGGTCACCAGTGCCCCAGCCCATGCTGACCAGGCCAGCACTAAGCCCCAGCTGACCAGGTCTCCACTGATCAAGCCCCACAGCCCAGGTTTGCACTGACCAGACACCAAACAACTGGCAGCCAATAGGTCCCCACTCACCAAAACCCCCACTACTAGACCCCACTAATGAGACCCTCTCTAAGCAGACCCCTGCTGACCACGATCCCACTAAATAGTCCTCACTGACCTAGGTCCACTGACCAGGCCCACACTGATCAGGCCCCTCCTAACCACACCGGAAATCCAAGCGGCAATGACATGTTTCATATGCCAGAAGTTGGAACAAGACAGAGAGAGGAAAGAGGTTCCACAGCCTTTTAAACTACTAGATCTCATGAGAACTCACTCACTCTCAGGAGGATGGCATTAAGGGCTTGGTGCTTTGCCATTTGTGAAGGATCCACTCCAACCCCTTTATGATTAAAGCTTTTTCCACCTAGGCCCCGACTCTAACATTAGGGAGTGTACTTTCACATGAGTTTTGGAAGGGGCATAGAGAAAAACCGTATTATTCTGTCCCTGACCCCACGAATCTCATGTCCTTCTCACATTGCAAAATACAGTCATGCCTTGCCAGCAGTCTCCCAAAGTCTTAACTCATTTCAGCATTAGCTCAAAATTACAAAGTCCAAAGTCTCATCTGGGTCAAGGCTACATTCTCTTTTGCCTACGAGTCTCTGAAATAAAAGGCAAGTTCACTGCGTCTAAGGTACAGTGATGGTACAGGCATCGTGTAAGCTTTCCATATCCAAAAGGGAGACATTTTCCAGAAACCTTATTTTTATCTGAGGCCCCCTCAGCCTGGCCTTCACTGTCCATGTTTTTGTCAGCATTCTTGTCACAGCCATTTAACCAGTCTCTAAGATGGTCCAAAAATGTTCTCATCTGTCTGTCTTCTTTGGAGCCCTCCAAACCCTTTCAACCTCTACCCATTACCCAGTTCCGAAGTTGCTTCCACATTTTCAGGTATCTTTATAGCAATGCTCCAGTCCTCATTTGCCATTTTTGGTAAGGTTTATTTTGAAAAAGAGGTTTAATTGGCTCATGGTTCTGCAGAGTGGAAAGGAAGCTTAGTGCTTCTGCTTCTGGGGGGCCTCAGAAATCTTTCAATCATTGTGCAAGGTAATGAAAGAGTGAATTGTCTCATATGGCAAGAGGAAATCACGGAGAGTAGGGAGTGACATAGAGTTTTCAGTGGCCAGATCTCACGAGAATTCACTCATGATTGTGAGGACAGTACCAAGGGGATAGTGCTGAACCACTCATGAGAAATTTGCCTTCATGATTCAATCACCTTATACCAGGATCCACCTCCAACATTAGGAAGCATAACTCAACATGAGATTTGGTGGGGACACATATTCGAATTGCCTCATCAGTCTTTGAGTATAAAGACATCCATAGCAGGCTTTATCCAGCCAGCTTCTTTGGGATTCTTTATAGGGTTTCAGGTCTATAGCATATCCACTAAAATATTCCTACTTCAAAAGGCAATAAAGTAAGTGGTATTATCATTCTTCAAAAAGTTATAATGGTAGTGTAGGCATTCATAGTATGATTTAGTTCATTTGCTACTGTTTCTATTCTATCATCATATTAACACTTTCCTACACAATTCTATATTCATCTGGGTTTCAGTTGAGCACAAAGTCATCCTTGTACTACCACCGATAGCTGGCACTAGCTCTTTGATACTGTTATCATTCTGCTGTAGAAAGTACCCGTGAACAGGAAAAAGTCCACAATAGAATAGCTAGTCATTCAACACTATCAAATTTTAGGTGACTTTTTGAAAAAATAGTATCTCTTGTTGCAAGAAATGGTCCATCTGTGATTTCAAGTCTCTCGCTTGAGTGAATTGGATGGAAGTGGTGAATTTCAGCCAAAGTGGCCAAAGAAATCCTGTTCCTGTGATAATGACGCCATCAGCCTCTGCACCTCTGTCTTCCCTTCTGCCACATGTTGCCTGTTCTCCGTGACTTTGGTAAGAGCTTCCTTGTGTATGAGGATGATGTCCAGGATGTTGGTCTGGTGTCCCTGAGACAGCACTAACAGGTCCATGGCTGGGTCCACGTCCTTCCTGGACTCATTGGCAAGGAGCTTACTGATGTTCTTGAAGGCATCTCTGGTGAAGTGGATGGCCTAGTCAAGTTCCAAGGCCTGGCTGAGGCTGAAGAAAAACTGGCCACCTTCTGATGCTCTTTCTAAAAGCCTGTCACTGTCATCTGCTTGCTTGTCAACTCATTGGCTGTGAGGATGAGCTGAGTGGCCTGTGTCCATCTTCTTGGGGAAGCATTTGAAGCCATCAGTCTTGCTCTCCCACCCCTAAAGGTTGATGGTCACCACCTGGGGGTGTGCTGAGGGTCAGAAAGAAGCCAGCACTCACTATCTCATCCTTCTCAGCCTTCCTCTTGCACTCTGTCCAGGCTGTCTCTTCAGTGTTGGTCGGGTATGTCAGAAAGCGATGGAAGATGTGGCACTGGGCCCACACCCAGAAGCTGGCCATGTGGTTGGCTCATCCACCAGAATGGATGCTCTGGGTGCTCTTTAAGCCAGCTTGGCCTTGCCTGGCATGCACAGGCCCCAGGTTCCGACATGTTGCTCCGAGTGAGCTTGTCCTGCCTTGGGCCAAATTCTCTCAGGCCAGGGCCACAAAAGGCTGAGTCCCACGGGTGGTAATCCTGGCTGCTTTCTGCACTTCCACATAAAGACCTCCTGAAGATGGCCTGTGATCTACCTCTTTGCAACCAAGAAGCCCACAGTGCCATATGAACCCTTAGGCATGGACTGGAGCCCCTGAGGAAGCACACACCCTGCTCCTGAGCCTGCTGCCCATTTTCTCTGTGTGGCTCCATTTGTGTCACAGTTGTTGCACAGACTTGTGCATGCCAGGCAAGGCCAAGCTGGCTCAAAAAGAAACCGGCCCCCTCTGCAAGGTTTTGCCAGGAGCCGGTGGACCGGCCACAAACCTCACTTGCTGCCGGTCAGGTTACATCAGTTCTTCTACCCTAGAGGTAGGGCCCCAGTGCCATATGCTTTTCCTCAGGCCTCTGCTCTATCAGTCATCAGGTGGCAACCACTCAGGCTGTGGGAACCTGGCCATCCCTCCTTCCTTGAGTAGCTGAGGTTGCTGGCTTGTCTGCCTGCTACAGGTGCAGCCTTGCAGATGTGGCTAGTTGCTCTGAGCCAGCTTGGCCTTGCCTGGCATGCATAGGCCCCAGGTACTGACACTCTGCTCCGAGTCAGCTTGTCCTGCCTTGGGTCAAATTCTAAGTCTGGCCAGGGCCACAGAAGGCCCAGTCCCCTGGGTGCTAATCTTGGCTGCTTTCTGCACTTGATCATAAAGTCCTCCTCAAGAAAGCCTGTGGTCTGCCTGTTGGCGACCAAGAAACCTACAGTGTCATACGAGCCCTGAGGCATGGACTGGAGCCACAAAGGCAGTGCACGGCCCGTTCCTGAGCCTGCTGATCATTTCCTCTATATGGCTCCATTTGTAGCACACTTGTTGCAGCGAGGCTTGTGTATGCCAGGCAAGGCCAAGCTGGCTCAAAGAGCAAGCAGCCACCTCTGCAAGGGTGTGCCAGGAGCAAATGGACCAGCTGCCAACCTCACTCACTGCCAGATGTGGTACATCAGTTCTTCTACCCTAAAGGTGGGGCCAAGAGGCAGACCACAGGCCGTCTTGAGGAGGACTTTATGTTCAAGTGCAGAAAGCAGGCAGGATTACCACCCTGGGGACTCACCCTTCTGTGGCCCACAGTGCCATATGAGCCCTGAGGCATGGACTGGTGCCATCTGCTTTATACAAAAATTAACTTAAGATGGATTAAAGAGTTAAATATGCCACCTGCTTTTCCTCAGGGCTCTGCTCCATCAGCCATCAGGAGGCAGCCACTCAGGCTGTGGAAACCTGGCCATCCTGGCTTCCTTCTGTGGGTGAGGTTGGTGGCTGGTCCACCTGCTCCAGGCACACCCTTGCAGAGGTGGCTGCTTGCTCTTTGAGCCAGCTTGGCCTTGCCTCGCATGCACAGGCCCCACCTACTGACACACTGCTCTGAGTGACCTTGTCCTGCCTTGGGCTAAATTCTCTCAGGCCAGGGCCACAGAAGGCCGAGTCCCCTGGGTGGTAATCCTGGCTGCTTTCTGCACTTGTACATAAAGTCTTCCTCAAGACGGCCTGTGGTCTGCCTCTTGGCAACAAAGAAGACTGCAGTGCCATAGGAGCCCTGAGGCATGCACTGGATCCCCAAAGGCAGTGCACACCCTGCTCCTGAGCCTCCTGCTCCTTTCCTATATATGGCTCCATTTGTAGCACCGTTGTTACACCGAGGCTTGTGCATGCCAGGCAAGCCCAAGCTGGCTCAAAGAGCAACCAGCCACCTCTGCAAGGGTGTGCCAGGAACAGGTGGGCCAATCACCAACCTCACATGCTGCCAGTCACAATACATCAGTTCTTCTGCCCTAGAGTTAGGGCCCCAGTGCCATCTGCTTTTCCTCAGGACTCTGCTCCATCAGCCATCAGGTGGCAGCTACTCATGCTGTTGGAACCTGGCCATCTGGGCTTCCTTGAGTGGGTGAGGTTGCTGGCTTGTCCGCCTGCTTAAAGGTACTATGAGGATAGAACACTGAAATAATAATAATGCATTTTTCAAACAAATTAATTCCTCAATTTTCAAACAAATTGAAGACAAAGGAAACTCATGATTCAAATGAATACATATGGCTCATTTTATTCAATATTTATGCTTACAGAATATATGCAAATAAGACATTCCCATGATTAATATTAGTATTTAAGACTGATAAACTTTTGAGTGGGCAGTTAAAGCTTATCTTCTACTATTTTCTAACTTCAGAAATGCTTTTGTTTGAAAGTTGGGTGACAAAGTTTCAAAGAGATTAAGTCCCAATATTCCTATTTTAAATCTCTCAGCTTGTGCAGGCAGGGCAGGTAAATATGAAGTTTTTAAGGATAGAAGGATCCTGAGAGATAGCAGAATATGTCTGCTACATAACAGGTACTCAGGTTATGTTTGATGAATAAATGGAATGAAAGAATGGATAAATACAGTTGGGGAGTTCAATATTTTTAAATAAACTCCTATAAAGCAATATTTTTGCAATAGTAATATTTATATGTTATTTTTATTTAAGAATACAATTAAAATGAAATGATTAATCTATCATTGTTTGCATAAATTGAATGAGTACATAAGCAAAACATATGTACATAATAAAATATATAGATAATAAAATCTGGAAACAGATAAAAATATTCCCTTTTTACTTCTGAAGAGGCTAAAAGTTCAAAGATGATAACAATACACTCAATAATGATAA
The DNA here is from genome assembly GCF_028858775.2 of Pan troglodytes. Lineage (NCBI taxonomy): Eukaryota > Metazoa > Chordata > Mammalia > Primates > Hominidae > Pan > Pan troglodytes. The sequence continues at coordinate 59,032 of NC_072415.2, read as the reverse complement.
AAATAGAAAGTGAGAAATTATTTTTAATATTGTAAGATTCATATTCCTGTCTTCCCAAGGATTATTCCTTTATTAATAAACTTTACTAGAAGTTTTGTACATGCTCACTGCAGCAATCACAGATAAGAAAAAGGAAAAGAACTTTACTTAAAATACAAATGCTCAGAAATTACAAATTTTATATTTTGTACATATTTTTGATAAAACAAGACCATAGTATGTTTGTATGTATAACTTAATTGATTTTTTTCTCACTGGCTATAACAAAATACATCTTCGCACATCAATATACTTCTGTATCTATTGCCACCTTCAGTGGTCACATATTATTCCATCCTGTGGATGCAACTGAAATTTATTCATAGGATCCATTCTTTGGGTTCTTTTTAAAATAAGTGCTGTGAAAAATAAAGTGCATGTATCTTTATTTCCTAAGGATGTTTTAGTATAATGGAATTGATGGGTAAAGGGCATACATATTTTTTAAATGTAGTACTTACCACCAAATTATCTATTTGAAAAGTAATCAGCAACTTAAACTTTAAGCAGGAGTATAAAACATCCTCACAAATATTGTGGATAGAAAACTGTTTCATTCCTCTTTTAATTTAAATTCTTATACCAGAAATGCGAAGGACTTTTTCCTATGTACACAAGTAACTTGCAGATCTGGAAAAAAGTACTTTGCCCAATTTTATAGTGTTTGATGATTTGATTTGAAAGAATTCCCTGTCAAATGAAAATGTACTTTTCATCTAATGTGTATATATATCTGATATATATGACATATTATATCTGGTATATATGTATACGTATCAGTAATATATATATATATATATATATCTTATGATATATAATAAACAACATAGGCTGGGCGCGGTGGCTCACACCTGTAATCCCAGCACTTTGGGAGGCGGAGGCGGGCAGATCACTTGAGGTCAGGAGTTCGAGACGAGAGTGGCCAACGTGGTGAAACCCCCTCTCTACTAAATATACAAAAGTTAGCCAGGCACACTGGCACCTGCCTGTAATCCCAGCTACTTGGGAGGCTGAGGTAGGAGAATTGCTTGAACCCAGCAGGCAGAGGTTGCAGTGAGCCAAGATTTTGCCATTGGACACCAGCCTGGGCAAAGAAGCGAGACTCCGACTCAAAAAAAAAAAAAAAAAAGAATATAATGAATTCCCTATAAAATAAAAACATACTTTTCATCTGAAAAAAAATATATATAGTATAGTAAATATTTTTCAAGTAAGCTCTCTTATCTGAGAACTTTTCACCTACTGAAATAACTCACGGTATTTTTGATAGGAGAATGAGTTCTCTCATTAGGCACCTCCTATAATGTACATAAACCATGTTTTAAACGTTTATGTTAAAAATAACAACACTGTGTATGCTTAACTTTGTGAATTAAATCACTCAAATTCTCCAACTGCTCCAGCCAGGGAATTATGAGGGATGGAAAACAGCTGAGGGTCCGTTTGGCTCCGCCACTCTGAGGGTGCCCGGAGCCCTGAAAGGCCCCGTCCCAGGGGCTGCGGGGAAGCCGGGCCTGGGGACCCCCTCCCACCCCAGGCTGAGCCCCCGCTACCTGTGCTGCTTGTCCAGGGCGTCCAGGTCTCCGCTCCTGCGCGCCAGGCAGTGCTCCACCCCCGCGGCGTCGCCCTTGACAGCTGCCCTGTGGATCTTCTGCAGTTCGGAGTCCCGGATTCGGTATCCGGAACCCGTGTAGACATGTTCTATGGAGCCCTGGGCTGTCTGGCCCCTGTGGCTCCCGAAGCCGAATAACTTTATAGTGGTGACTTCTCAGGACCCCAACCTCTGGCTCTTGAGCGGGGGCAGCTCCCCGTCACTTTTCACCACCCCCCTCCCCCGACCCCGGCCGACCTCCCTGTCACCTTTTCACCAACCCCCTCCCCCGACCCCGCCGACCCAGCCCCAAATCCCCTATCCAACCCCAAATCCCTGATCCAGCCCCAAATCCGCGATTCAACCCCCAATCCGCGATCCCAAATCTGTGATCTACTCCACAGTCCGCGATCCAGCCGGGTCCACCACAGCCTTCAGCAGCGACACTCGCAGCCTCCGACCTCTCAGGCCGAGTGAGCCTCGCAAAGCCGTTGGGCGCGCGCCTGCACTGCGGTTGCTGCCCGGCTCCCGGAAGCCGCTCCCTGGCGGTGCGCGCCGGCAGGTGGGGCTGCAGCTCTGGGCGGGCGCCGATGGGCTCGCAGGTCCTCTTGGGATCGCCCGGGCGGCCCCAGGATCGCAGGAGCACCGCCAGCCCAGCCTGAGAAGGAGAGCCTGTCTGGCCTTGCAGCCCGCCCCGCTCCTCCTCGGAAGGGAGATAAGGTGCTGGCAAGTGGACTCCGCGGCCACCTGGGTGGCTTCGCAGATGGCCCGGCTTCAGGCTGAGGCTCTGGCCCTGGAGTCTGTGTGGCTAGGGTCAGGTAGCTGGAGAGGCATGGAGGGAGAGTCAGGGGCTGCTCCTTCCCCCACCAGCCCTCACTGCTGCTAGTGCCCCACGCACGGTTTGCAGCTGCACATCTGGCACTGGCGTGGGATGCCGGAACTTCCCTTGGATGGCCTCAGGGTCGCAGAGCACACAGCCCACCTGGCCTCAAGTTCCGCTCCTCTTGGGCATCTCTCTGGATCCTGGGCCCTGGCGCTGGTCACTCTGTATCCACACGGATGAAACTGAGCGGCTGCTGGCGGAGCCCGTCGCCTGATTTTGCCGCCTGGGGGTCTGGCCTCAGGATCCACGCTACTGGGGGGCGGGCCTGGTCTGGGGTGTCCAGTCACTTACTGCCGGTGCACCACGTCTAGACTGCAGCTGCGGCTCCGATGCCGGCGTGAGCTGGCGGGCCTGGTACCTGATGTCCTCAGGGTCAAGTGCATCACCTGCCCACTTGAGGGGTTGGTGTGACTTGGCCTCCTCCAAGAACTCAGGGGCTGCCGGGGCTGGCTCCTCGTGGTAACTGGGATGGTATTGAGCAGCAGGTTTTCACCCTGGTGCCACTGCTGTGCGGACTGCCTGACTTGGGCGCCCAGGCACCGGCCTCAGGGTCCGCGTGGCAGGTCTGCGTGCGGGTAGGGTGAGTGGCACGGAGGGTCAGGGGTTGCTCCGTCATCTCTGCCTGTGTGCAACTTGCAGTTTTGCAGTTTTCTGCAGCAGCTGAGGCGCTGGCACGGGAAGGTGGAGCTCCCCTGGATGGCGTCAGGTTTGCAGGCACAGAGCACAGCCCACCAGGCCTGAGGGTCCGCTCAGGGGCCATGGTGGTTGAGTGCTCCATGGAAACCGGGATGGGGTGAACGGCCAGTTCCCGTCCTTTGGCCGCCTGGCCAACTGCCAGACTTAGCCACTGCTGCCCAGACCTCTGTCTCTAGGGTTGCCGCTAGTTGGGTAGAAGTGGGGGTCGGGGTGGGGCATGGAGCGTCACCAGTTGCCAGGCCAGCACTGTCTTTGCAACATATTCAGATGGCGGCGGGCAGCTCGGGCACCGGCATGGGCTGGCGGGCTCCCCTGGAAGGCCTTCAGATCACTGACAGCATTGTCCCAGGGCTTCCTTGGCCTGTGCCAGGTGAGCAAGGTAGGGGGGAGCTTCCAAGGCTTCTATCCCAACTCTACCTATTTCTAGCTATTTTCTCTTGAGTTATTTTGCGTCTCAGTTTTATTTGCAAAAATAGTATATGCAAAATACATTGAGTGAATGTACATCAGGCATATAGAAGATCTGGCAGAAACACGTTTTCTCATGCCCTTTTCCAGTCAGTATTTGAACACAGAGGCTTCCATGGTTTTGATTCTTTCCACAAAAGGATAGTTTTGTCTGTTTTCACCATTTACGTAAGTGAAACTATAAATTATATAATTTTTATGTTCATTCACTAAACATGCTTGTGACACATCATTTTGCTCCTATTGATTATTCATTAATTTTATTTTGTAATACTCAATTTTATGACTATACCACAGGTTTGAGGCCTTTGCTTGTTTTGTTTATAATCCATTCCACTATCGATAGACACAAAAGCAGTTTCTGATTTGAGGCTATCATGAATAAACCTGCTACGAACAAATCAGATATACACGTTTTTCTGTAATAATATTTTCACTTTTCTTGAGTTTAAGTACGTAAGAGTGGATTTTCTGGGTTATAAAATAAGTATATATTTGGCATTGTATGAAATGGGGAGACATTTTCCTAAGCGGTTGTGCCATCTTAAACTACAATGAAAATGTTTGAGAGAATCAGTTCCACTTTCTAACCAACACTTGATGCTGTCAGTTGTTTTAGTGTTATCCATTCTTATGGGATATAACTGCTGAGTAGCTGCCTGCCTTCCCAATAACATAGAAAATTGAGGGCCCAGAGGACAGTTTTATTTTCATATTTGACATCTTCTATTATTTTTTATAGAAGGGTGATTTGGGTAGTAAAATTGTCTTTCAATTTTCTAGGTTGTCTCTGAATCTTACTGGGGTTCCTTGTCCTAAACCACATTCAGAAATTTTCACGACCAACTTCTTTTTATCTTAGTCATACCAGGCCAATGAGGGACTGCATTCCTGAGACTTTTTAAGTACTTTTTGTTTGTATGATGGTCTAATAATCATAGCCTTAAAACTTTCTGGCTGGACATGGTGGCTCATGGCTGTAATCCCAGCACTTCGAGAGGCCGAGGCAGGTGGATCACCTGAGGTCAGGAGTTCGAGACTAGCCTGACCAACGTGGAGAAACCCCAACTCTACTAAAAATGAAAAATTAGCTGCACATTGTGGCACATGCCTGTAATCCCTGCTACTTGGGAGGCAGGAGCTACTTGGGCTGAGGCAGGAGAATCGCTTGAACCCACGAAGTGGGGGTTGTAGTTAGCCGAGATCACACCATTGCACTCCAGCCTGGGCAACAAGAGTGAAATTCTGTCTCAAAAAAAAAAAAAAGAAAGAAAGAAAGAAAGAAAAAAAGAATCTCAGACTTCTGGGAGACACTGAATTTGTGAATGTGCACAGCATGTGTACAGCATGTCACAATAACTTTTTTTTTTTTGAGACCAAGTCTCACTCTGCTGCCCAAGCTGGAGTGCAGTGGCCCTTCTCAGCTCACTGCAACTTCTGTCTCCTGAATTCAAGCAATTCTCCTGTCTTGGCCTCCCGAGTAGTTGGGATTACAGGTGCTGCAACCATGCCTGGCTAATTTTTGTATGTTTAGTAGAGACAGAGTTTCACATATTGGCCAGGCTGGTCTCGAACTCTTCACCTCAGATGATCCACCTGCCTCAGCCAATGGGTGGATTGTTAACTCGAAATACGCACCATTGAATACTGAGGAAAATGTATAGCCATCATCACCAGCAGCTGAGATGCCAGTTGAGATACCAGAAATGCCCCAGCATGTAACTCCTCTTTTAATTCACACACACACACACACACACACACACACACACACACACACTCATGGTAACCAGTTCAGGATGGACACAGAAACAGTCACAGTCTTTTTTGGGAGCACACTCCCCTGTGACACTTAGATCCTAATGCTGACTCCAATTCCCTCCCGGGACCTCCTCTCTCCTTGCAGCATGCTGGGCTTTCCCTTAGAAAACCCCATATCATTTCCTTCAATGGAACATCAATCAGCTTCACCCACAGATGTCTCTGTCCATAGCAAAAGTTTTTATTACCTTAAAATATAGATTTTTACCTTAACTAGCCAAGACTTAGGACCCTTTTTCCAAGCTCTTTTAGATGAAGTAATAAATGCAAATATTAGAGACGTGTATATGTGTATAAATATATGGAGAAAAGATGTTGCCTAGGTGTACAAATTAGCTTTAACAAAACTCTTGATTTAAATTATTTAATTGTGAGAAGGGCGATTCTAACTCAACACACCAACGAAATAAAAGCCTTATCCCTCTGCTCCACCAAAATATCCCATTTAGAGCCTGCGTGTGTGTGTACACACACGTGTGCACTCATCCCCACCTGACCGTATCAAATTATTATTTAAACTAGATTTTTTACTTTGTTGCATAGTAGTAATGGTTTCTGGAATGAAAAAAAAAAAACAGGAGAATAAAACTGTTTAAATGTATCTCCGGGTGAACGCTGTGGCCACTGCACGGACCCCGCTGATGGCGTCTCAGGAAGAGGTTCTGGCGGGTCCTCCGCCTGAGGCCGCGCCCCTGGGACCTGTCCCCCGTCCACGTGAACGCGGAGCGCAGCATTCACCATCCCCTCCCTGAAACAGCGGTCCCCGAGGTGCTCCACAGGCAGGGCCGAGCTGGGCGACGGGGAGCCCAGACCCTGCACGGGTCGCCCTGAGCGGCGGGGACGCAGGAAGAGCTCGCCGGCTCCACCAGCCCCTACCCCAGATGCGGGACCCGGGACCAGAGAGGGCCTGGAGCCCCCGCCCCATGGCTGCCAGGAGGCGGACACGGGCAGCTCCTGGGGGGCTACCGCCCCGAGGCCGTTACGCCAGAACTTGAGCGATCTGGGAAGGGGCAGCGCCCCGCCCTTGAAGAGGAACCTGTGTCCTAGAGGCAGCAGCCTGGGATCTCCTCCTCCGAGGACACCGCAGAGGCGAGTGACTCTGGCGGCGCAGCGCTGGCTTTCCCGTCCGCGGAGGAGGAGAGCTGCGGGGCTGGATGAGCTGGACCAGGGAGGACGGCTGGCTGCTTTCGGCCTCCGATGGGGAGTGGACAGCTTAGGGGGTTGTCCCCGTGCCAGCCGGCCTGCTGGCCACTCTGGGCTTCATCACAGCCTCACCTGCCTGCACAGGCACCTAGCACTGCAGGCTGGAGCTTCTGGCCATGCTGGTCAACTTCCCCAACGAGCCTCTGCTGCCTGGGAACAGCAAGGCCAGAGCTACACCGCCCTGCACTTGGCAGCCATGTACCTTGGAGATGGTGAAGCTGCTAGTGGGGACATAGGACGCCAATGTGGACATCAGGGACTACATTGGGAAAAGGGCCTCCCAGCACGTGAGTCAGAGCATCACAGAAGAGATTGAGACCCTGATGGGAGTCCTGGACAAGGACGATGGGGAGAGCACCGCCAGCAGCGGGGATGGGTACTGGAAGATTTAAAAGCTGCCCCCTCCATCTCACCACCTACAAACTGTCACATGTCCTGGAAGATGGGGGGACCCTCTCCACCATCACCACTTGGCTGAAGGTGGTCCAGAGGTGAAGCCAAGGATTCCAGGGTGCACAGCCTCAGGCAGGACTAATGGACTTAAAAAACACAGGCTCAACAAAATCCACTTCACAACCCAGATGGTTCACATCACACCCTCTTTCAGGGACCCAGAGCAGCCACTGGAAGAGGAGGAGTAGGAACGCTCTCTTAAAGTCCACTTATCCTATTCCTTCAAATTAAGACCAAAGTCCAATGTATTTAGGTAAAAAATAATTTCTTTTAGAAAATGCCAAGGTTTGTCTTCTGAAATTTAATAACAGAAACAAAAAAACAACACTAGATGTAAAGAAGTGAGACCAGAAAAGACAAACTAAACTATCCTTACTAGGTTGGAATGGATGGGGTGGAGTTCCCATCGGGCTAGCATTCTGGGGAAAGTGTTTTTTTTTTTTTTTTTTTTTTTTGGCGGTGGGGGGAAGGAGTCTCGCTCTGTCGCCCAGGCTGGAATGCAGTGGCGCCATCTCCGCTCACTGCAAGCTCCGCCCTACGGGTTTATGCCATTCTCCAGCCCCAGCCTCCCAGTAGCTGGGACTACAGGCGTCCGCCACCACATACGGCTAATTTTTTTGTATTATTTTTAGTAGAGACGGGGTTTCACCGTGTTCTCCAGGATGGTCTCGATTCCTGACCTCGTGATCCGCCCACCTCGGCCTCCCAAAGTGCTGGGATTACAGGCGTGAGCCACTGCACCTGGCCGGATTTCTTTTTAAGAGATTCATCATACCTTGACCTGTGCCCCATTTCCCTCCTCCACCTGTCTGACCTGGCATTCCTATTTCGGGAGACCAGAAGTGGGGGGAAGAGAAGGGATGACTGTTTCTTTGCTTTCACCATTCCTGCATGCCATGCAAAGGAAGGAATACTGCGTTTTTAAATATCTGTTTTATTAAGTGGTTACTCTTTCAAGGACAAAAAAATGCAAATTGTTACAAAACTGGTAGTATTTGTAAGTGCAAGTACTACATGCTGCCTTATTCTTTTACCAATTGCATTTGCATTTTAAGGTACTACTGGTACAGCCACGGTGGAGAACAGTTTGGATGTTCCTCTAAACACTGAAAATAGAGGTGCCACATGATCCAGCAATCCCACTGTTGGATATATACCCCCAAAATAAGAAATGAGTATATCGAAGAAATTATCTGCACTCCCATGTTGGTTGCACCACTGTTGACAATACCTAAGATTTGGAAGCAACCTAAGTGTCCATCAACAGATTAATGTATTAAAGAAAATGTGGTAGATACACACAGTGGAGTATTATTCAGCCCTAAAAAGAATGAGATTCAGTCATTTGCAACAACATGGAAGGAACTGGATATCATTATGTTAAGGGAAATAAGCCAAGCATGGAAAGGCAGACATTGCATGTTCTCACTTATTTGTGGGATCTAAAAATCAAAACAATTGAACCCATGGACATAGTAAGTACAAGGGGGCTGGGTGGGGGGAGACAGGGCATGGGTAATGGGTACAAAAATAGGGAGAAGGAATGAATAAGACATACTATTTGATAGCACAACAGGGGGACTCTAGTCAATAATTGTACATTTAAAAATAACTAAAAGAATCTAATTGGATTGTAACACAAAGGATACATGCTTAAAGGGATGGATACCCACTCTCCATGATGTGATTAGTTCATGCTGCATGCCTGTATCAAAACATCTCATGCACCCCATAAATATATGTGCCTATTATATACTCACAAAAATGCTTGAAAATAAAAATAAAGGAACTACTGAAGGTCAGGTCAGAGTGGAAATGCAAAAATACTAATTAGAGAATAATGTGAATACAACAGGAATCCTGTTGGTATTCTATTTATATTGTAAGCAGCAGTTCAATTGTTTTGTAAAAGCGATTCAATTTTAATCACTGAACTAAAGAAATGGGCAACGCTGACTTCCGTAATATAGGTTCTACCTAACCATCTCTAACACCGCTGTCAAGGAGGACCAGTGTTAAGGTACATTACTAACAACCACACAAATTTTTAAAAGAAAAGAACACTCTTAGCAGCCTATGGTACTTTGAAATGAAATATTGCCTCTCATTCTCATTTGTGTTGCCATTCCAAAAGTTTGAATTTGCTGAGGTTTATATTCTGGGTACTATATAACCATTGGTTCTGTTTTTCATAACCCTATTAAATGGTTGCTCAGAGCTGAATTACCTACAGAAACTTTCTGGTTTAATTAGCATAAATTGGTATAAATATTAGTGAGCCCATACTTCTGTGATATAATTAAACCAACTTAATGATTCTCACATAAGGTGTCAATTTATTTTACTAATGCATTCATAATCTATGCTTTGTAGCAACATTTTTCAAATGTTTAAAATGCTAAATCTTCTCAATTTTCCAATCTTTTCTTGAATCTATTAGATACCTATAGTGTATTTACTGAATAGCTGGGAAACAAATACACCTAGTTAGAAATGGCACTGCTTTATAAAAGGCACTAGAGAAAAGACGAGACTATTTCTATATTTAAATGCTGCTGGCAAGTGAATTCCTTTGTAAATAAATGAAAGATACCATTCATTAAAATGAAAGACTTGTTTTAAGTGTGATTCTTACATTTCATTCATTTATGATAGAGTAAATGGCTTTATAATTACTTTAAAATTTAACTCACTAGTACATTAAATCTGTTCATTGCAAGATTAGAATCAACTGTGAGGGGAACTAATGTAAACAAGCCCTTCCTTAGTCTTATTGAGTCTCATATTTGCTGAAAGTACCTACAGCTTGCAGGATAAGGGAGTTCATGGACCATAGGGTGAGTGAACCCATGCACAGATTGCAAACTGCCCAGAGCTACAACATTTAGGATTTTTAAACCTTTAATTTTCCAAGTCATAGAAATTTGTTACAGGTTCATCACCTCTTTGTCTAAATGGCAATTGAATTTCTTTAAAGATAGGTTAAAAAAGGCATAAAACTATGAATTATTATCCATTTATGTGCCTCTATTTTTGCTTTAGAATTATGGAAGTGGACCCTTTGAATTTGGGAAACAGTGTTATGTATACACATGGGTGAAAAACAGTCTAACATTGTGTAAATTAAAATACTTTTTTTGAAGTTGAAAAACATCCATTTGTTCTAAATCTATATATATTATGTGTATCTAGTACAGAATAAGCTGTAACTTCTCATTGAGTAATCTTTGGTTTTACAGATATGTAAAGCTGAAGCAACTCTAAAGAGTAGACACTTCAGAACAGGAAGGTTCTGGTCAATGTTGAGAGTAGAGACTTTCACTGAATGTTCTGGTGAAATGTGGGTAACTAATTGCTTGAAATCTATAATTTGCTATATAGTTAACTATTAAGTTAAAATGTCATTTACCATGCTTTTTACACTAAAAGCTTTAACTTTTCTGATAAAATAATATTTTAAATGTTCAATTATTACTTCTGAGGAAAGCTACTTCTAGCATTCTTTGTCATGATATGCTTGTGTGCAGTAAGCGGAGCATTTTCAGCCACTTACCTCTACATTCTTCTTGTTTTTCAGTTTCTGATTTAGATTATAAAAGGCAAATGATTAATTTAATTTGATACTCAGAGTTGTGTTTACCTTTAATGGACAAATATATGTCAGATACTTTGATGTTTATTGATATGACACCGTGTGGTTAAACAACGCAAGTATGTCCATGTGTTTCTTATAGGGTACACTTGAAACTAGTGGTGTTTATGCAGTTCACTTACGCAACTTGAAAATCTGGTACTATTGCATTCAGGACTGAAATCTTGGAGTTTAGGTGTCTTGTCTCTCATTTTGAAAATAAGTGAAAGTTGAGAATGTAAAATCTATAAAGTTCATTTTTTTAACTAGGAAAAAACACAAATTAATGACAGACACCAAATTATAAATCCAAAAAGCTCAGAGAACACCAAGCAGGATGAATATTTTAAAAATATACCTAGGAATATCATATTCAAACTGTAGAAAACCTGTAACAAAGATAAAAGATTAAAATAAGGCAGAGGAAGAAACACATTGTCTACAGAGAAACAGACATAAGAATTACATTGGACTTCTGTTTAGAATCCATGCAAGTAAGAAGTGTTGAAAAAATTAGAATACAGTGGGTATTTATTATCCAAGTATTCATTATCTAAAACTGCAAAGTAAAAATAATTGTAACAAGAACATATTCACTAGCAATCTGAGCACTCATGATATTAGTGTCTGTTCTGGAGAGAATTATGTCCCCCCAGAACTCCTAACCTGAAGCCCTATCTCCCAGTGTGAGTGTATTTGGAGAAGGAGCTTTTAAGAAGGTAAAGTTAAATAGGGGCAAAAGGGTAAGGCCCTAATCTGTTAGGACTGGGGTCATCATCCAAAAAGGAAGAGACACCAGAGATATCTCTCTCTCTCTCTCTCTTCTCTCTCTCTCTGCCTCCCTCCTTCTCTCTCCCTCCCTCTCTCCCTCTCTCTCTGCCTCTCCCCACATACATTTGTTAAATTGAGATTTTTTGTTAGAACATATATAGTGGCATTTTAATATAGTGTTACTCTACTTAAAACACACACACACACACACACACATACAATTTTGATAAGTTCTTTTTTGAGGATAAGGCCAGGCATGGTGGCTCACACCTGTAATCCCAGCACTTGGCGGGATTATCATCTGAGGTGGGTGGATCATCTGAGGTCAGGGGTTCAAGACCAGCCTGGCCAACATGGTGAAACCCGTCTCTATTAAAAATACAAAAAATTAGCTGGGCGTGGTGGTGGGCACCTGTAATTAATTCCAGTTACTCACAATGCTGAAACAGGAGAGTCCCTTGAACCCAGGAGGCAGAGGTTGTGGTGAGCCGAGATTGCACCATTGCACTCCAGCCTGGGCCACAAGAGCAAAACTCCGTCTCAAGAAAAATACAATAAAATAAAAATAAAAAAACACAAAACTGGGATGTGTCCCTGTCTTTTAGGCAGATATACTTTACCATTACTAAAATTGAGCTTCAGAAACATTAAGCATGCTACACAAACTTAGCTGGAAATGAATACTGAAATGGAAGTTTGAATCCAAGATGATTTCTTTTCAATCCCATGCTAATGCCGTTAACTCCTATAGACCCTTCTCAGGTGCAGCCAGAGAGACACTAGCCCACTGATGGATGGACAGATGTGGGCAGGGTCCGTGTCACTAAACCACCCACCACTGCCACAGCTGCCTACAACAGACACATCAGATGACACTCCAGGCAAATAAATGATTTTCACTGAGGACTTACTGGTTTTAATAATAGGTCCTGGTGTAGAGAAGTCCCTCAACCTATTGTGCAATGAGTTTTGAGAAGCGGGTAAGCTGTATGTTTTGTGGTTTTGTTTCATAAATGCATCTACAGGAAGACCAATATTGACTGAATGAAGCTTTCATTTAAAGGGCTAAAATATGCTTTGTGTTCTTATATGTGGATACTACTTTAAACCTAATGACTATTTATTGTATCATAGCTTGTGATGTATTCTGCTCATGGCTTTTAAGGTAAATTGTGCCATGATCCACTGCCATTCTAATTGCTTTAACAAGTCATTACCACACTACTGTTACATCTAAATTATGCATACAGACAGGTAGACTTATTTTACATATGTGAACTAACTAGTTGTCAAAGCAAATGCAGATTGTATTCTGCAAGTAAAGTCTTTTTCTCTCTGAAATTTCTAGGGATGTTCTTTAAGTGAAATTCATATTCAAACTGAAGATTTTAGTTGCAAGAACTGAGTGCAGATTAAAGTCTTTTTGTGATTCAAACATAGTCAAGAGTACAACTGTGATATTTCATGGAAGTTATGCAATAAAATGTCTCTAACCTGCGAACAAATCTATCAAGCAGACGGCACAGTACTGAATTTGAAACCAGAAATACTGGGTTTTTATATAAATGCTTCATAGATTTGTTTTATGATAAAGGGCACATAACTCTCCTAAACCTCACACCACCTCTTGAATAGGGATAATAAGTCCACATCAATGCTGATGCCTTAGCTGTTATTAAACTCTTACAGTATGATGTAAAGTGAAAGTACAATGTAAGATCATTCCTAGGCCAACTTTGACCAGTTTTATATAGAAACATGTGCCAACTTTTCTGTTTACAAGGATAATATCAAACCAAACACCAGAAAGTTATATCTTTGATGCAGTTTTTCAAAATCATACACATAATACACAAACCAAAGACAAATGATGAATATTATGTCAGAAAATATAAAGTCTTCCCCTTTCTTCTTTTGCCAAGAAAGTCCAATATTTTTACCATTTTTATGCACACAATCAACTTTATTTAAGCTGGAAGTTAATGTCTCATTGTTTTCATTGTTCTAAATAAACACCTTTTCCCTTGAGTATTGTTCTAAAAATTTTGAAGTTGTGTGAAAAATTTTGTTCTGATTTTTCACATTTGTGCTAATGATATGTGAAAAGGAATACAGATGGTATTTAATTATGAACAGGAAAAGATGTTAAATATCATTAGTCATTACAAATTTGCAAATTAAGACCACAATGACTAACACATATACATCAGAATAGCTAAAATAAAAATAAATCATCAAACGCTGGGAAGCATGAGTAACAACTGGAGCTTTCACACATGACTGGTGGGAATGTAAAATCGTACAGCTATGCCAAAAAGGAGTATAGTAGTTTCTTGAGAAATTAAAGGAATCTGAGTCCCCAGGCCTGCAGTCTGGGCCAAGGTCACTGGCCCTGGATCAATCAGGATGGGGTTCAGGGGCCTTCCTGGGGCCATCCAGTGTCCAAGGTGCCCTTTGGTGGTCTCTTCTGCCCCTCAGCCCCTGAGCACGTCCCTCTCTCCCTCCAATCCTCCCTGTCACGGGACATCTGTCACAGAGCCATGCCCTACCTCCTGCTTTCTGGAGATGCCAACTGCCTGGGGTGCTCTTAGCCCTGCCCTCCCCATCTCTGGGTCCTGACCAAGGTGCTCTAATGGACACCCCCGACCCAGGTCTCAGAGAGCTGCCAGCACCCTGGGTCCCTGAAGCTGAGATCCAGCAAGACACATGTGGCCTGAGAGTCCCACTCTCTGGCTGGCAGAACCCAGAGGTGGGAGCACACTGGAGTGTCCTTCAGGGTGTCTTCACCCCATGAGAGGGCTGGGGGCTTTGGGGGTTTGCAGCTGGCAGGAGTCAGGGCCCAGTCCCCTAACTCTGATGCGTCCTTGGTCAAATCCTGTGCCTCAGCCTGCACGGCCTATTGCGGTCACCAGGTGAATGTGTTCCCTTAGTCTGGGAGCCCCAAGTAGGCAGCACCCCCTGCCAACGACTTCAGGGCACCTGGAAGTGGAGGCTGAGAGGTCTCCCACTTCGCAGAGCTGGGCTCTGGCCCAGAGGCCTTCTCCTTGGCTTAGGTGGTCTCTCGGGCTCCTGGGGCTGCAGATCAGGGACAGAAACAGGCAGCTCTGCTCTGCTATGCCTACAGAGAGGTGCCCAGTGAATGCAGGTTCCAGACAAAAGGTGGAGCCTGGCATCCTGCCCTGCGTGGGCTCCAGCCTGCTGCCATCTGGGGAAACTGAGTCATGGCGAGGCTCAAGGATGTTTCTCAGACCACACCAGTCCCTGAAGGTCCCCTGACCTCCCAATCTTGACGGACAGTGAGAAGAGGTTCCCAGGCCACCTGCAATAGGTTCTGGCTCGGCCTGGGTTGGGGTAAGTCTCCCGGCTGCTGTCCTCAAAGCCCCATCAGGAGGCTGTGTCAGACCAGGCACACCGTGGTGACAGCAGCATGGACTGAGGATTCTGGCCATGGGAGAGGTCAGGACCAGGGGAGGTCAGGTCCAGGAGGAGGGCACTGGCCGGCAAATGGTGGTGCTGGAGAGACCTGGGCGGGGTGGTGGGAATGGCCCAGGAGGAGCCCCGGCTCCTTTGGCTGGAGTGAGGGTGCGGGCTGTGGTGGGAGAGGAGGTGAAGGTGGAAGGAACAGGGGCCCAGTGGCCTGTGCTGTAGGAAGGGCATGGACTTCCTAGCGAGGACTTTCTGGTGCGGCGTTCTCAGGAAAGAGGAGGCTGGAGGGGCTGGGGTCCCCATGAGTGCATGCGCCAGGCAGGCGGAGGGGAGGCCGAGTCAGGAGCCGCAGGCTTCTCACCGCCAGACCAAAGCCGCCCTCCACTGGCTGCGTGGGGAATCGCGCCTAGGCTGGGGCTCCCCTGGCCCCAGGTGTGGGGGACGCCGATGTGTCCTGGGGCGCTTACTGCCCATCCAGCCTCCGCCAGGCAGCATGGCCCTGGGTGCCTTTCAGGGCAGCCTCCACAGCACAGGACCTGCCTCCGCCCTGTGGGGCAGATTTGGGCATCTGACTCTGGACACTTACCCAGAGGCTGAATTCAACTCCCCAGGGAAAAGCACACTCAGACTCCCTCCCTCCCCGCTGTGCCCAGCCTGAGGGGACCCTGGCTGGGACTTGGGAGGAGAAGGCCAGAGGCCAGGGCATGGCTCTCAGGCACTAGGTCCAGGAGAAAAGGGAGTGGAGTCCCTGCAGGAACTGCCTCAGACTGCCCCTGAGGGGGCCTGGCCTGGGACCCTCCCTGTGCTACCAGGCTGCTGTTGGGGCCAGGAGGGCAGGGAGAGCAGCCACCTGTACGGCATCAAGTAACACTATCACTCAGCACACCCAACACCCACACAACAGCCACAGCCCTCTGCCCTGAGGGGGCAGGTGGGCAGAGCCTCCTCTGTCTTGTTCACCCTGAGCGCGGAGCTCTGCACAGGACAGGATCAGAGAGCAAACCAGGAACAAATGGATGAATCAACGAAGGGGCCAGGGCAGGAGGTCCCCACCCACACCCTGAACCCTAAGGGTGGGACACAGAGGCTGGAGATGGGCTGGCCCTGGGATCCTCTAAGTGACAGGAACCCTTGGCCACTGTTGATTGCCCTGAGGTGGGGCTGGGGCTGCCTGGCCCTTTAAGAGGGCAATTCTGCCCGCCGCCCTGAATGCCCCCTCCCCTAGCCACTGGAGAAGAGACCCCGTTTCTTGGCAACAGGAAGCTCTTGGTTTACTGTGTCACCCAAGCGACTGGGAGCCACGTCCTGCTCTGGGACTGAGCCCTTGGAGCTGCCCCGCTGACTGCACTGGGCTGACCGCAGCAAGCTGACCACACACACTCCTCACTCCCCTGGCCCTGGTGGGTGGCAGACACCATGGTGCACACGGATGTGCTCCTACCAGAGCCGGCCCCGCAGACAGTGCCGCCCTGCGAGCTGCCCTGCAAAGAGTACGATGTGGTCTGCAAAACGGGCGCCTACACGTCCTCCGGCCTGGCCACCGCCAGCTGGAGGTGGGGTTCCAGAACTGCTATGCTCGCTACCACCAGGCCTTCGCCGACTGCAACCAGTCGGAGCGGGAGCTGCAGGGGCACGAGAGCCAGCAGCTGGCCGCAGAGACCCAGGCGCTGGCGCAGCGGACGCAGCAAGTCTCCACGTGCAGTGTGGGCGAGCGACTGCAGGACATGCACAGCTGGAAGTCAGAGCTGCAGCGCGAGGTGGAGGCGCTGGCTGCGGAGACCGATCTGCTGCTGGCCCAGAAGCAACGCCTGGAGCACGCCCTGGATGCCACGGAGGCGCCCTTCTCCATCACCACTGACAACCTGCAGTGCAGACACGGCCGCCAGCATGCCAACCTCATGCGCGACCATGTGGAGACAGAGCTGCTGAAGGTGTCAGCAGACTTGGGTGGCCAGGACTTGTGGGTGCAGAGAGGAGGAGCCCCCGGCAGTTCATGTGGACAAGCCACGTGGCTGCTGCAAGCACACGGGAGACCAGCCCTCTGTGCGTGAGACCCCTGAGTCCCGAAATCTGGCCCCTTAGTGACAGGAGGCAGTTTTGCCCCAGAAGGCCCCTGACTTCTAAGCAGCTGTTTCTCCTCTCCTCCTCCAATCCCTTTGAGTCCTGGCACAGTCATCCTGACCCTGGGCTCCCCAGAGATGCTCCCTGGTTGGGACAGTTGCTCCTGAGGTGGAAACCCAGGTCTGGGCCAGCACTGCGGGTGTGGACAGGTAGGGTGGGGTGGGCTGGGAGCCACTGCTCCCATTCATCCTATACAGAGCCAGGGACACGAAGATCTGCACCCACAGGTCCCCTTCTCCATGTCGCCTGTAACTCCCCAATCCAGCCCAGCTTGTCTATGGGGCAACCCCATAGGGTGAGAGAGTAACTCAGTCCTGGCCCTGATGCTGGCTCTGGAGAATTCCCTGAGCTCTCAGGGCCTGGGACCTCCGTGAGAACCACTACAGGCCTGTAGACATTTGTGAAAGATGTGGGGTGGGAGCAGCTGGTCTGCCATACCCCCAAGCTCAGGCAAGAAAACTTGAGTCCCTCCCTCCCCTCATGCTTTCCCTCCTCCCTCCCTTCCCCTTCTGCAGGCCCAACCCCCTGCACCCTCTCAGTGCCTCAAGAACTGCTGCAGCTCTCGCAAACCCTCTGCCCTCAACAAGGGCGCCTGCCAAGTGATGGAGACACTGACAGTGCAGGAAGAGGCAAACCCAGGGACAGAGGGGTGCAGGACTCGGGCCCTGGCACACAAGGAGGTAGCTGGTGGTCGAGGCAAAGACCCCAATCACATGGAAAAAAGGCTTGTTCCTACACACAGAAAATTAAACGGGCCAGGCAGTAAGAAGAAACACAGGGTCTTCCTCCTGTTCTTGGTGTGAGGATGGCCTTTCCCAACACAGAGCCCTGAGGGGCAGCCTGGGCGGGCATCTGGGCCCCCAGAGTTTGGGTCCTCAGGGGCTGTCCAGAGGCCAGGGGCAGGCCAACGTTCCTGGGTGCATTGAGTGAGCAGCAGTGATGACTCTTGAAGCCTGGGGCGTGGGAACTGCCACTGAGGGACCTTCCCAGCAGCCCATAGAAGGCCCTGGAGGAAAACACCCCACTTACAACGCACCAAGGAGAATGCCCAAAAGCCCAAGATAAACCCAGTGAGAAAGCAGAACTTGCACAGTCAGAGCTCAGGCCCGGCATTCAACTCCTTCTGGTTGCTCAGGTGTTGACCAAGGCCTGCAGCAGCTGGGCCTCCTGGGATCCTCACCAAGGACAGGCTCTGGTGCTCAGGGCGTCTCCTCCCTCAGTAAGCTGAGCTCATCTGGAACATTCAGCAGCTGCTGAAGAGAGCCATAGTGCAAGCAGTGAGCCAGATCCGGTGGGTTGAGGGCTGCCCAAGGGATGACTCCTGACCCCACCCACGGCTGGTCTTGGGGCAAGGCATTGAACGACAGAACCCTGAAGCTCAGAGCCGGCAGGGGATGCCCCAGGTCACAGTGGGAGCACAGGGCTGGGTGGGGGAGGTTCCGGCCCAGCCTGAGTTTGCG
This sequence comes from Pan troglodytes, assembly GCF_028858775.2. NCBI lineage: Eukaryota > Metazoa > Chordata > Mammalia > Primates > Hominidae > Pan > Pan troglodytes. The sequence goes on along the minus strand of NC_072415.2, from coordinate 40,472 downwards.
TGGCCAAAGCCCAGTGCCACAACTGATCTGCAGCCTCCCAGCATGGGCGGCAGCCCTTGGTCACTGCTGAGCACGAGGACAGCCGGCCCAGAGCTCCCTCCTGAAGCGGGCATGAAGGCCTAGCCTGCAGCATGGAGGGTCCCCAGCGGGGCCCTCCCTGGCCACACACCAAAGCCCTGCCCCACCCCGCCCCAGACTGAACCGGGAGCACACGGAGATATGCAAGATGGACTGGTTGGACAAGGTGGAGGCCTACAACCTCGACGAGACCTGCGGGCGCCACCACAGCCAGAGCACCGAGGTGCAGGCTCATCTGGCACTCCACCACCTTCCAAGAGAGGGGGGCCCCAGCTCTGCCCCCGTGCTTGCCCTGGCTGTGGTCTCGCCTCCCTCTGCCTGGGGGCCCCAGCGGCGCTGCTTCCCCTAGCCTGGCCCGGAGGCCCTCGCCCCCGAGGGCACTTGGGCAACTGTCTGCCCCTGGCATGAGTAAGCGAGCAAGACCTCCTCAAGTGCCCAGCGCGTGCACAGCCTGGTTGCCCGTAGACAGGACAGGGTGGGGTGGGGTCAGCCCCAGGCGCCGGCAGGATTGCATTTCCACCCAAGGCCAGCAGAGGGAGCGCGACCACCGCCCACTTGAGCGCGGCAAACTCCTGGGTGCGAGAAGCGGACGCGGGCGCTGGGTACTAGGGAAGGGGGGCTGCGGGGGACGGAGGTGCTGCAGAGGGGGCCTCGGGGGCAGTGGTGCTGGGAACGGGGTTGCGGGGGCAGGAGGGGACTAAGTGCCCGGGGTGGGTAGGGTGTGGGAGGACTCAGGGGAGTTGTGGGAGGGGGGCACTCGGAGGCAGGCAGCTTGGGGGACTGGGCTTCGTGGGTCTGCACGGGGTGCATTGGAGTCCATGCAGTTCCTCCAGGAGCATGGGGCACAGACAGGGAATGGGGGCGTGGCAGGGCCCCCAGCCTTTGGCAGAGACTCCCCGACCCTCCCCTGGCTGTCTCCCACCCCGCAGCGCTTCCACCCCTGAGACCTGGACCAAGTTCACGCAGGACAATCTGTGCCGCGCCCAGCGCGAGCGCCTGGACTCGGCCAACCTGTGGGTGCTGGTGGACTGCAGCCTTCACGACACCTCCGAGGACATGGGACTCCAGTGTGACGCCGTGAACCTGGCCTTCGGGCGCCGCTGTGAGGAGCTGGAGGACGCGCGGCACAAGCTGCAGCACCACCTGCACAAAATGGGGCACCCTCAACCCCGAAGACGGCTCCCGCTCCTGCCCACCACTGTGCCCCCTCTCATCACCTGGCATGGGCCCTCAACACCTTTCTCCTCTGTCCCACTTATCCCGAAGGACCCCAGAAGCAAGTGTCACCTCTCCGAAAACCTATGTAAAACCTGGTGACACTGGGTATGATCGCAGGGTGTTGCAAACCCCATGACTGAGCAGGAGGAGCTGTGGGAAGGATGGAGGCAGGAGGTGGTCTGGGGAGCATTGACCGCCCGGGAGGTCCCCAAGAGTCCTGGCCTGGCAGGCAGGGCTCTGACTCTAGGGCCTCAGCGTGGCCTTTACCACCTCTGAGTCCCCAGTTCTTGAGCAGGATTTAGGTCCTGGTGACCACCAAGGATGGGGGTTCTTGGAAGAGAGCTAAGAAAAAACAGGCTGCCTGACTCTCCAGAGCCCGCTGGGGGCCCCGGTCTCTCTCCTGTCTTCACCCTCAGCCCTCAGGGACTCTCCTGTGTGTCCCAGCTACTCTCCAACCATGCCCAGATTTCAGCCGGAGTCAGTTCCAGGCACCCAGGTATCACCACCAAACTCAGCAGTTTCGCTGAGTTACTCCCCAGTCTCTCTCATGTCTTCACCCCCAGCCCCATGGGACTCTCCTGTCTGTCCCAGCTACTCTCCCACCACGCCCAGATTTCAGCGGGAGTCAGCCTCCCACACTCCGGAATCACCTACAGACTCACAGACTTCACTGAGGTCCTCCCTGGTCTCTCTCAGGTCTTTGCCCTCAGCCCACAGGGACTCTTGTGTCTCTTTCAGCTACTCTCAAAACTTCGCTAGATTCCAGCTGGAGTCAGTTCCAGGCACCCACGATACACCACCGAACTCACGAATTTCACTGACTTACTCCCCAGTCTCCCTCATGTTCTCACCCCCAGCCCTCAGGGACTCTTCTGTCTCTCTCAGCTACTCTCCGACCATCTCCAGATTTCACCTGGAGTCAGCTTCCCGCACCCAGGAATCACCTACAAACTCACGGACCTTACTGCAACCCTCCCCCATTTCTTTCACCTCTTTGCCCCCTGCCTTCAGGGACTCTCCTGTGTCTCCCAGCTTCTCTCCAGCCTTCCCCAGATTTCTGCCACAGTCAGCCCCAGGCACCCAGGACAACCCTAGACACTCACAGGCCTCACGAGACTATCTCCCTATGACCTGTACCTACACAGCGATGGCTCCCACGCATCCCTCAGTGACCCCAAACCCATCTCCACTTACACTCAGACACTCCCAGGGCCTGACAGCTACTCCCCGTTATTGTCCTTCAGTTCGAAGCCCTGGCCAATCTACTAGCCCACATGACGCAGTTACCTGGCCATTTCTCCACGGTTCCCGTGACGGCCCCACACCCAGCCGCACAAGAGCCCCTCCTGCATTCCGTCCTCACACGCAGGCCTGTCCATCTACTTGCTACTGTCACACTCTTGCCAGCAGAAGAGGCCCCTGTAATGGCCGATATCACCACCCAGTCTATCCTCACCCCATAGCTGTGCAGCGGGACCCTCCTGCTGGCCCACGTGGCTGCCAGAGCCCATGCTGGCACGACGCTCCAGCAGGTCGGCGTCCCTGCGGGCCACGCTACCGGTGACATGGCTAGCATGACCCTCCTTCCTGGCAGTGACACTGTTGATGTGAACCCCAGTTTCACATCTGTCATTTGTAAATAGGACCATTTTCCCTTTTCGCTCTCCCTTCCTTTCACAGGGCTTTTCATTCTCTCTGTTTCTGCCTCCGTTTCAGATATTTACTCACCTTTTTCTCTCTCACTATGTCTGCCGTGGTCTCCATGAGAGTGCGCCACATAAGATTCCGCCATTAAAAGTCATGAATTGAATGGCTTTTAGTATACCTGTGGTTGTGCACATTCAATTTTAATTCGCAATCCATTGTAGAACGTCTTATCACCCCTGACCAGAGAAAAACCCTATAGACAGTCACTCCTCATTCTGTCTCAAACCCTCTCCCTGACCCTCAGCCCTAGGTAGCAACTACCTAGTGCGATCAATCCCATATGCATAGATTTCCATATTGTGGACATTTCCTATAAAAGGAATTGCACAATAGGTGAGCTGTTAGGACTGACATAACACGTAGCACAATATTTTCAAGATTCATCCACATTGTAGGCTTACCCACAGGGGGAAACCATTTTTTGGGGGGGTTTTAGTAACACCGGTGTTTTCTCCTTCCTTTCGTCCTTCTTTCCTTCCTTCCTTCCTCTTATTTCTCTCTTACTCCTTCTGCCCTCTCTCTTTCATATGCCTTAGGTGCATCCCACATTCTGCGTTTCTTTGGGGAAATCCTCGACAGGTGCAGGAAAATTGTGTTATTGTAACTATTTACCGCTATCTCTCTTTCACGGCTCTCCATCAGTTGTGAACATCTATTGGTTTATCCCAAGTCACTAAGCATACTTTTATTAGGTACACCTGTTTTTCCTTATACAGCTGTTTCTGGAGTATAAGGTCGCATACTCATAAACCCAGTGTAACTCAGAAACGCATCTAATATTCCAATAAACCCGTCATAACGTTGAAAAATCATAAATCAAACCATCATAAGTCACAGTTTTTCCGTGGATATGGGCGCATCAATTCCAATTTATTCAGTAATGCTGTACACCATTAACAATGGCAGACTGATTGGGAGTGGATATTGATAGCATTATAAAAGTCAGTCATTAGAGGGCTACTTCTTTAACCTGACTGAAGAACTGATCTAATGGCTTTAGTACAGTGCATGATTATGTGAGATGTTTTGAGACAGAATAGTACATTTGTGAATGAAATTTTATGGCTTTTTTTCACTTAGTAGGAACCATTGTGTGTGGAAAAGTGAGAAAATTGCTTTCTGCTGTAGAGTCTGGCATTCATTGTAGATTTAAGCTTATTTTTCTGTGAGCAAATCTTATTCAATAAAATACTACCCTTTATACTAAAAAACAAAAACAGTGGTGATGTGTGGTCATTATCCTCAGCAAACTAATCCAGGGAAAGAAAACCAAACGCCACATTCTCACTTATAATGGGAGCTGAAAAATGAGATCACATGGACACAGGAAGGAGAACAACACACACTGGGGCCTTTCGGGAGGCAGAGCGTTAAGAAAAACAGCTACTGCATGCTGGGCTTAATACCTAGGTGATGGTTTGACAGGTGCAGCAAACCACCATGGCACACGTTTACCTTAGTAACAAATCTGCACATCCTGCACATATACCCCAGAACTTAGAAACGAAACGAAACAAAAGAAAACGAAAAAGCAATAGCAAAACGCTAAAGGCAAAACAAAGTTTCAAACTCAGAACGTGACAGACCAATGTTTGGTTCAAATCTTGGTTCTCAACCCAGGTGCCATAAGGTCAGGATAAAGAATTTGATTACATATTGTAAATAAGACATGCAGCAAATGACCAGAAAGATTATTCTCAACGTATGTGTGTCTTCTAATTCAATGGTGACGCTATCTACCGAGATATAGCATTAGATTCCAAAGGGCCGAGTCCCGCCAGAGATGCCTCCCACACTAAGAACAATGGGGGCCCTACGTTGTTTTACCTGTGCTTCTCAGCAACTGGCTATAAATCAGGTTGCCACCACTCCCAGATTTAGTTGATATTTCACATTGATATTTCACGTACAGTATATAATATACAATTGGTGTACTTTGACATTTTATGTACAGTACATAATATATATATGGTGTACTTTGATATTTTATGTACAGCATATAATATATATTTGTTGTACTTTGGTATTTTATGTACAGTATATAATATACATTTGGTGTACTTTGATATATTATGTACAGTATATAATATATATTTGGTGTACTTTAATATTTTATCTACAGTATATAATATATAGATTGTGTAGTTTGATATTTTATGTACACTATATAATACATGTTTGGTGTACTTTGATATTTTATGTACAGTATATAATATATATTTAGAGTACTTGGATATATTATGTACAGTATATAATATACATTTGGTGAACTTTGCTATTTTATATACAGTATATAATATATATTTGGTGTACTTTGATATTTTATGTACAGTATATAATACATATTTGCTATACTTTGATATACTATATACAGTATATAATATACATTTGGTGTACTTTATTTTATGTACAGTATGTAATATATATTTGGTGTGCTTTGATAGTTTAAGTACAGTATGTAATATATATTTGGTGTACTTTGATATTTTATGTACAGTATATAACATATATTTTGTGTAGTTTGATATTTTATGTAGAGTATACAATACATATTTGCTGTACTTTGATATTTTATGTACAGTAAGTAATATATATTTGGTGTACTTTGGTATTTTATGTACAGTATATAATATATATTTGGTGTAATTTGATATTTTATGTACAGTATATAAGATACATTTGGTGTAATTTGATATTTTATGTACAGCATATAACATATATTTGGTGTACTTTGATATTTTATGTGCAGTATATAATATATATTTGGTATACTTTTGTATTTTATGTAAAGTATTTTATAAATATTTGGTGTAGTTTGATATCTTAATGTACAGTATATAATATATATTTGGTGTACCTTGATATTTTATATACGGTATAAAATATAAATTTGTTGTACTTTGATACTTTATTTGCAGTATGTAATATATATTTGGTGTACTTTGATATTTTATGTGCACTGTATAATATATATTTGGTGTACTTTGATATTTTATGTGCTGTATATAAAATATATTTGCTGTACAGTGATATTTTATGTACAGAATATAATATATATTTGGTGTACTTTAATATTTTATGTACAGAATATAATATTCATTTGGTGTATTTTGATATTTTATGTACACTATATAATATTTAGTTCATGTACTTTGGCATTTTATGTACAGTATATAATATATATGGTGTACTTTGATATTTTATGTACTGTATATAATATATATTGGTTTTACTTGGATATTTTACGTACAGTATTTAATATATATTTGCTGTAGTTTGATATTTTATGTGCCCTATATAATATATATTTGGTGTACTTTCATATTTTATGTTCAGTTTATAATATATAATTGGTGTACTTTGATATTTTATGTACAGTATATAATATAAATTTTGTGTACTTTGAAAATTTATCTAAATTATATAATATATATTTGGTGCACTTTGATATTTTATATACAGTATATAATATATATTTGGTGTACTTTGATATTTTATGTACAGTATATAATAAATATTTTGTGCACTTTGATAATTTATATAAGGTATATAATATATATTTCGTGTACTTTTATATTTTATATACAGTATATAATATATATTTTGTGTACTTTGATATTTTATATATAGTACATAATATATATTTGGTGTGCTTTGATATTTAATGTACACTATATAATATATATTTGGTGTAGTTTGATATCTTATGTACAATATACAGTAAATATTTTTTTACTTTGATAATTTTTATAAATTTTATAATATATATTTTGTGTACATTGATATTTTATGTACAGTATATAATGCATATTTTGGGTACTTTGATATTTTATATACAGTATATAATATATATTTGGTGTACTTTGATATTTTTTTACAGTACATTATATATATTTGGTGTAATATGATATTTTATGTACAGTGTATTATATGTGGTGTACTTTGATATTTTATATACAGTATATAATATATATTTGGTGTACTATGATATTTAATGAAGAGTATATAATATATATTTGGTGTACTTTCATATTTTAGGTACATTATATAATATATATTTGGTGTACTTTGATACTTTATGTACTGTATATTATATATTAGGTACACTTTGATATTTTATGTACAGTATATTTTTTGGTTTACTTTGATATGTTATGTACAGTATATAATATACATTTGGTGTAATTTGATATTTTATGTACAGTATATAATATATATCTGGTGTACTTTGGTATATTATGTACAGTATGTAATACACATTTGGTGTATTTTGATATTTTATGTACAGTATATAATATATATTTTGTGAAATTTGATATTTTAGGTAGAGTATATAATATATATTTGGGGTACTTTGATAATTTAGATTCAGTATATAATATATATTAGGTATATTTTGATATTCTATGTACAGTATGTGATATGTTTTTGGTGTCCCTTGACATTTCATGTACAATATGTAATATATGGTGTACTTTGATATTTTATATACAGTATATAATATATATTTTTCGCACTTTGATATTTAATGTACAGTATATAATATATATTTCCTGTATTTTAATATTTTATGAACAGTATATAATATATATTTGGTGTACTTTGATATTATATGTACAGTATATAGTATATATTTGGTGTAATTGATATTTTATGTACAGTGTATAATATATATTTGGTGTGCTTTGATATTTTATGTAGAGTACATAATATATATTTGGTGTATACTGATACATTATGTACAGAAAATAATACATATTTTGTCTACTTTGATAATTTATTAAAGTATATAATATATATTTGGTGTAATTTGATATTTTATGTACAGTGTATAATATATATTTGGTGTAATTTCATATTTTAGGTACAGTATATAATATACATTTGGTGTACTTTGATACTTTATGTACAGCATATAATATATATTATATAGTCTTTGATATTTAATGTACAGTATATATTGTATTTTTGGTGTATTTTGATATTTTATGTACAATATATAATATATACTTGGTGTATTTGATGTTTTATGTAGAGTATATAATGTATATTTGCTGTACTTTGATATATTTTTTACATTAGATAGTATACATTTGGTGTATATTGGCATTTTATGTACAGAATATAATATATATTTGGTGTACTTTGATATTTTAGGTAGAGTATATAATATATATTTGGTGTACTTTGACACTTTATGTACTATATATTATATATTAGGTATAATTTGATACTGTATGTACAGAATTTATCATATTTTTGGTGTAATTTGATATGTTATGTACAGTATATAATATAGTTTTGGTGCACTTTGATATTTTATGTACAGAATATATTATATATCTGGTGTACTTTGGTATTTACTGTACAGTGTACAATATATATTTGGTGTACTTTGATATTTTTTGTAAAGTTCATAACATATATTTGGTGTACTTTGATATTTTCTGTACAGTATATATTAAATATGTGGTGTACTTTTATATTTTTTGTACAGTACATAATATATATTTGGTGTACTTTGATATTTTATGTACAGAATATAATATATATTTGGTGTAACTTGATATTTTATGTACAGTATACAACGTATATTTGCTGTACTTTGATATGTTATGTACAGTATATAATATGCATATGGTGTATTTTGAAATTTTATGTACAGTATATAATATATATTTCGTGTACTTTGATATTTTAGGTACAGTATATAATATATATTTGGTGTACTTTGATATTTTATGTACAGAAAATAATATATATTAGGTATGCTTAGATATTTTATGTACAGTATATAATATATATTTTGTGTACTTTGATAATTTATCTAAAGTATATAGTATATATTTGGTGTACTTTGATATTTTATGCACAGTATATAATATATATTTGGTGTACTTTGATATTTTTTGTACAGTATATATTAAATATGTGGTGTACTTTTATATTTTCTGTACAGTACATAATATATATTTGGTGAACTTTGATATTTTATGTACAGAATATAATATATATTTGATGTACCTTGATATTTTATGTACAGTATACAACGTATATTTGCTGTACTTTGATATGTTATGTACAGTATATAATATGCATATGGTGTATTTTGAAATTTTATGTACAGAATATAATATATATTTTGTGTACTTTGATATTTTAGGTACAGTATATAATATATATTTGGTGTACTTTGATATTTCATGTACAGAAAATAATATATATTAGGTATACTTAGATATTTTATTTACAGTATATAATATATATTTTGTGTACTTTGATAATTTAACTAAAGTATATAGTATATATTTGGTGTACTTTGAAATTTTATGCACAGTATATAATATATAATTGTTGTACTTTGATATTTTATATACAGTATATTATATATTTGGTGTACTTGGATATTAAATGTACAATATATATCATATATTTGGTGTACTTTGATATCTTAGGTACATTTTATAATATATATTTTGTGTACTTTGATACTTTATGTACAGTATATAATATATATTAGCTATACTTTGATATTTTATGTACGGTATATATTATATTTTTGGTGTACTTTGATATTTTATGTATAGTATATAATATATATTTGGTGTAGTTTGATATTTTATGTACAGTATATAATATATACGGTGTGCTTTGATATTTTATGTACAGTATGTAATATATATTTGGCATTCTTTGATATTTTATGTAGAGTATGAAATATATTTTTGGTGTACTTTGTTATTTTATGTACAGTACATAATATTCAGTAGGTGTACTTTGATATTTTATGTATAGTATATAATAAATATTTGGTGTACTTTGATATTTTATGTACAGTATATAATATATATTTGGTGTACTTTGATATTTTGTGTACGTATACAACATATATGGTGTACTTTGATATTTTATGTACAGTATATCATATATATTTTGTGTACTTTCATATTTTATGAATAGTAGAAAACATATATTTTGTGTATATTGATATTTTATGTACAGTACATAATATATATTTAGTGGACTTTGATATTTTATGTGGAGTATGTAATATATAACTGGTTTACTTTGATATTTTATGTAGAGTATATAATATATATTTGGGGTACTTTGATATTTTATATACAGTATATAATATACATTGGGTGTACTTTGATATTTTACATACATTATACAATATATATTTGATGTAGGTTGATATTTTATGTACAGTATATAATATATATTTGATTTATATTGATATTTTATGTACAGTATAAAATATACATTTGGTGTACTTTGATAGATTCTATACAGTACATAATATATATTTGGTGTACTTTTATATTTTATGTAAAATGTATACTATATATTAGGTGTACTTTGACATATTATGAACAGTATATAATATTCATTTTGAGATCTTTGATATTTTATGTACAGTATATAATATATATTTGATGTACTTTGATATTTTAAGTCAGTATATAATATATATTTGTGTAATGTTTATGCAGATATCTGTATAAAAATGTAAATATTGATACAGATATCTGTATAAACATCTAAACATTATTTATACAAATGTCTGTATAAACAGGTACATATTATTTATACAGATATCTTTATAAACATGAAAATATAATTTTTACAGATATCAGTATAAACCTATAAATATTATTTATACAGATATCAGTATAAACCTATAAATAATATTTATACAGATATCAGTATATACACATAAATATTCTCTATTCAGATATCTGTATAAACACATAAATATTATTTATACAGATATCTGTATAAACATATAAAGATTATTTATACAGGTAATTATATAAACATATAAATATTATTTATACAGATATCTGTATAAACATATAAATATTATTAATACAGACATCTGTGTTAACTTATAAATATTATGTATACAGCCATGTGTATGAACATACAAATATTATTTATACAGATATCTTTATAAACATATAAATATTATTTATAGACATATCTGTATAAACATATAAATATTTATGCAGATATCTGTATAAGCATATAATTATTTATACAGATATCAGTATAAACATATAATTATTTGTACAGATATCTGTATAAACATATAAATATTATATATACAGATATCTGTATAAACATATAAATACTATTTATTCAGATATCTGTATAAACATATAAATATTATTTACAGTTATTTGTATAAACATAAAAATATTGTTTATACAGATATCTGTATAAACATATAAATATTTTTACAGATATCTGTATAAACATATAAATATTTATAGAGGTATCTGTATAAACATATAAATTTTATTTATGCAGATATCTTTACAAACATATGAATATTACTTAAAGAGATATCTGTATAAACATATAATTATTTATACAGATATCTGTATAAACCTATAAATATTATTTACAGAGATATCTGTATAAACCCAGAAATCTTTATAAATATTTACATGTTTATACAGATATCTGTATAAATATTTACATGTTTATACAGACATCTGAATAAATATTTACATGTTTATACATACAACTGTGTAAATATTTACATGTTTATACAGACATCTGTGAAAATATTTACATGTTTATACACACATCTGTGTAAATATTTACATGTTTATACACACATCTGTGTAAATATTTACATGTTTATACAGACATCTTTGTAAATATTTACATATTTATACACACATATGTGTAGATATTTACAGGTTTATACAGACATCTGTGTAAATATTTACATGTTTATACAGACATGTGTGCAGATATTTACATGATTACACAGACATCTACGTAGATATTTCCAGGATTATACAGACACCATTGTAAATATTTACATGTTTATACAGACATCTGGGTAAATATTTACACGTTTATACAGACATCTGCGTAAATATTTGCACGTTTATACAGACGTCCGCGTAAATATTTACAGGTTTATACAGACATCTGTGTAAATATTTACATGTTTATACAGACATCTGTGTAAATATTTTCTTTTATACAGACATCTGTGTAAATATTTACATGTTTATACAGACATCTGTGTAAATATTTTCGTTTATACAGACATCTGTGTAAATATTTACTTGTTTATACAGACATCTGTGTAAATATTCATATGTTTATACAGATATCTGCATAAATATTTATATGTTTACAGACATCTGTATAAATACTTATATGCTTATGCACATATCTGTATATTTATATGTTTTTACACATATGTGTATAAATAATATTTATATGTTTCTACAGATATCAGTATAAATAACATTCACATGTTTATACAGATATCTGTATAAATAATATTTATATGTTTATACAGTTATCTGTATAAATAATATTTATGTGTTTATAATGATGTCTGTGTAGATAATATATATATGTTTGTAGAGGTATCTGTATAAATAATATTTATATGTTTATACAGATATCTCTACAAATAATAGTTATATGTTTATACAGATATCTGTATAAATAATATTTGTATGGTATCTGTATAAATAATATTTATAAGTTTATACAGATGTCTGTATAAATAATATTTATAAGTTTAATCAGATATCTGTATAAATAATATTGATATGTTTATACAGATATCTGCATAAATAATATTTATATGTTTATAAATTTATCTGTATAAACACATAAATAATTATATAGATATCTGTATAAATAATATTTACATGTGTATAGAGATAACTCTATCAATATTTACAAATTGATTCAGATATCTGTATGAATATTTACATGTTTATACAGATATTTTATAAATATTTACATGTTTATACAATTATCTGTATAAATATATACATGTTGATACTGATATCTGTATAAATATTTACGTTTATACAGATATCTGTATCAATATTTACATGTATATACATAAATCTGTGTAAATATTTACATGTTTGTATATACAGGTATATTTATAAATATTTGTATGTATATACAGATATCTGTATAAATAATATTTATACATTTATACAGATATCTGTATCAATAATATTTATACGTTTATACAGATATCTGTATAAATAATATTTAAGTGTTTATACAGATATCTGTATAACTAATATTTATATGTTCATAGAGATATCTGTATAAATAATATTTACATGTCTATACATATATCTGTATAACTAATATTTACATGTTTATGCAGATATCTGTATGAATAATATTAATAAGATTCTACAGACATCTGTATAAATAATATTTATGTGTTTATAGAGATATCTGTATAAATATTTATAGGTTTATACAGATATCTCTTAAAATATTTATATATTTATAGAGATATCTGTATAAATATTTATGTATTTATGCAGATGTCTGCATACATATTTATATGTTTATACAGATATATATATAAATAATATTTTTATATTTATACAGATATCTGTATATATAATATTTATGTTTAGACAGATATCTGTATAAATAATAATTATATGTTTATACAGCTATCTGTATAAATAATATTTATTTGTTTATACAGATATCTGTATAAATACTATTTATAGGTTTATACAGGTATCTGTATAAATAATATTTACAGGTTTATAAAGATATCTGTATAAAGAATATTTACATGTTTATACAGATAGCTGTATAAATATTTACATGTTTATACAGATAGCTGTATAAATATTTACATGTTTATACAGATATATGTATAAATATTATTTACATGTTTATACAGATAACTGTATAAATAATATTTATATGTTTATACAGATATCTGCATAAATATTTATATGTTTATACAGATATATGTATAAATAATATTTCTATGTTTATAAAGGTATCAGCCTATATAATATTTAAGTTTATACAGATATCTGTATAAATAATATGTATATGTTTAAAAAGATATCTGTATAAATAATATTTATATGTTTATACAGATATCTGTATACATAATAGTTATATGTTTATAGAGATATCTGTATACATAATATTTATCTTTATCCAGATATCTGTATACATAATATTTATATGTTTATACAGATATCTGTATACATAATATTTATATATTTATACAGTTATCTGTATGAATAATATTTATATGTTTAAACAGATATCTGTATAAATAATATGTATATGTTCATACAGATATCTGTGTAAATAATATTTATATGTTTATACAGATATGTGTATAAATAATATTCATATGTTTATACAGATATCTATATAAATGTTATTTTCCTGTTTATACAGATATCTGTATAAATAATATTTACAGGTTCATACAGTTATCTGTATAAGGATTATTTACATGTTTATACTGATATCTGCATAAATATTTACATGTTTATACAGATATCTGTATAAATATTATTTACATGTGTATACAGATATCTGTAAATAATATTTAAATGTTTATACAGTTGTCGTATAAATAATATTTATATGTTCATACCGATATCTGTGTAAATAAAATTTATATTTCATACAGATATCTGTGTAAATAGTATTTATAGGTTTATGCAAATATCCGTATAACTAATATTTATATGTTAATACAGATGTCTGTATAAATAATATTTAAATGTTTATAGAGATATCTGAATAAATAATATTTATGTGTTTATACAGATATCTGTATAAATATTTACGTGTTTACACACATATCTGTATATATATTTACATCTTTATACAGATATCTGTATAAATATTTACATCTTTATACAGATATCTGTATAAATATTTACATGTTTGTTTATACAGATATCTGTATAAATATTTACACGTTTATACAGACATCTGTATAAACATTTACATGTTTATACAGACATCTGTATAAATATTTACATGTTTATACTGACATCTGTGGAAATATTTACATGTTTATACAGACATCTGTGTAAATATTTACATGATTATACAGACATCTGTGTAAATATTTACATGTTAATACAGACATCTTTGTACATATTTACATGTTTATACAGACTACTTTGTAAATATTTACATGTTTATACAGATACGTGTATAAATATTTAAATGTTTATACACATACCTGTGTAAATATTTACATGTTTATACAGATATCTCTATAAATATTTCCATGATTATACACATATCTGGATAAATATTTACATGCTTATACAGATATCTGTGTAAATACCTGCATGTTTGTTTATACAGGTATCTGTACAAATAATATTTATATGTTTATGCAGATATCTGTATAAATAATAGTTATATGCTTATAGAGATATCTGCATAAATAATATTTGTATGGTATCTGTAAAAATTATAAGTTTATACAGTTATCTGTATAAATAATATTTATCAGTTTAAACAGATATCTGTATAAATAATACTTACATGTTCAAACAGGTATCTGTATAAATAATATTTACATGTTTATACAGATATCTGCATCAATATTTACATGTTTATACAGATATCTGCATAAAAATTTACATGTTTATACAGATATCTCCATAAATATTTACATCTTTATACAAATAACTTTATAAATATTTGCATGATTGTTTATACAGATATATGTATAAAGATTTACACGTCTATACAGACATCTGTATAAATATTTACATGTTTATACAGACATCTGTGAAAATATTTACATGTTTATACAGACATCTGTGTAAATATTTACATGTTTATACAGATAACTGTGTAAATATTTACATGTTTGTACAGACAACTGTGTAAATATTTACATGTTTATACAGACATCTGTGTAAATATTTACATATTTTTTCAGACATCTGTGAAAATATTTACATATTTATGCAGACATCTGCGGAAATATTTTCATGTTTATACAGATGTCTGCATAGATATTTGCAAGTTTATACAGACGTCTTTGTAAATATTTACATGTTGATACAGACATCTGTGTAAACATTTTCATTTACACAGACATCTCTATAAATATTTACGTTTATACAGACATCTGTGTAAATATTTATATGTTTATGCAGACATCTGTATAAATACTTATATATTTATATATATATCTGTATAAATACTTATATATTTATACATATATCTGTATAAATACTTATATGTTTATACAGATATCTGTATGAATATTCACATGTTTATGCACATATCTGTATAAATATTTACATGTGTATTCACATATCTGTATAAATAATATTCATATGTTTATACAGTTATCTTTATAAATAATATTTATATGTTTACACAGATATCTGCATAAATAATATTTATATGTTTATACAGATATCTGTATAAACACATAAATAATTATATAGATATCGGTATAAATAATATTTACTTGTGTATACAGATACCTATATCAATATTTACATATTGATTCAGATATCTGTATAAATATTTTCATGTTTATACAGATATCTTTATATATATTTACATGTTTATACAGATATCTGTATAAACATTATTTACATGTTTATACCGATATCTGCATAAATAATATTTTCATGTTTATACAGATAACTGTAAATAATATTTATATGTTTATACAGTTATCTGTATAAATAATATTTATGATTGTACAGATATCTCTATAAGTAATATTTCTATGTTTGTACAGATATCTGTATTAATAATATTAATACGGTTATACAGTTATTTGTATAAATAATATTAATATGTTTATACAAAGATCTGTATAAATAATATTTATATGTTTATACAGATGTCTGTATAAATAATATTTATATGTTCATACAGATATCTGTATAAATAAAATTTACATGTGTAAATAATACTTATAGATTTATACAGATATCCGTATAAATAATACGGAGGTGAAGACATGAGAGAGACTGGGGAGTAACTCAGTGAAACTGGTGAGTTCGGTGGTGACTCCGGGGTGCCTGGAACTGACTCCAGCTGAAATCTGGGGGTGGTTGGAGAGTAGCTGGGACAGACAGGAGAGTCCCTGAGGGCTGGAGAAGACATGAGAGAGACTGGAGAGTAATTGAGTGAAATTGGTGAGTTTGGTGGTGAGTCTGGGGTGCAAGGAACTGCTTCCAGCTGAAATGTGGGCGTGGTTGGAGAGCAGCTGGGACAGACAGTAGAGTCCCTGAGGGCTGGTGAAGACATGAGAGAGACTGGAGAGTAATTGAGTGAAATTGGTGAGTTTGGTGGTGATTCCGGGGTGCAAGGAACTGCTTCCAGCTGAAATGTGGGCGTGGTTGGAGAGTAGCTGGGACAGACAGGAGAGTCCCTGAGGGCTGGTGAAGACATGAGAGAGACTGTAGAGTATCTGAGTGAAATTGGTGATTTTGGTGGTGATCCTGGGGTGCAAGGAACTGCTTCCAGCTGAAATGTGGGCGTGGTTGGAGAGTAGCTGGGACAGACAGTAGAGTCCCTGAGGGCTGGTGAAGACATGAGAGAGACTGGCGAGTAACGCAGTGAAGTTGGTGAGTTTGGTGGTGATTCCGGGGTGCAAGGAACTGCTTCCAGCTGAAATGTGGGTGTGGTTGGAGAGTAGCTGGGACCGACAGGAGAGTCCCTGAGGGCTGGTGAAGACATGAGAGAGACTGGAGAGTATCTGAGTGAAATTGGTGAGTTTGATGGTGATCCTGGGGTGCAAGGAACTGCTTCCAGCTGAAATCTGGGCGTGGTTGGAGAGTAGCTGGGACAGACAGTAGAGTCCCTGAGGGCTGGTGAAGACTTGAGAGAGACTGGCGAGTAACGCAGTGAAGTTGGTGAGTTTGGTGGTGATTCCGGGGTGCAAGGAACTGCTTCCAGCTGAAATGTGGGCGTGGTTGGAGAGTAGCTGGGACAGACAGGAGAGTCCCTGAGGGTTGGAGATAAAGACGTGCTAGAGACTGGGGAGTAACACAGTGAAAGTGGTGGGCTTGGTGGTGATCCCTGAGTTCCTGGATCTGACCCGCACTGAAATGTGGGCGTGGTTGGAGAGTAGCCTGGAGAGAGTGGAGGGTCCGAAAGGCTGGGGGTGAAGACGTGGGAGAGACTGGCGAGGATCTCACTGAGGTCTGTGAGTTTGTAGGTGTTTCTGGGGTGTGGGATACCGACGCCCGCTGAAATCTGGGCGTAGTTGGAGAGTAGCTGGGACAGACAGGAGAGTCATTGGTGGCTGGGGGTGAGCTGCTGGATGATGGCAGTAAGAACATATGGCGCATTATTGATGACTGGGGTGACTGTGAGGAATCTCCAGAGGAGGACACGGGAGAACACAATGACATGAGTGATTGTCGTGCTTGGTTAGGAAAGGGAAATGTAAAGTTGTGGAATTCTGTCGATGACGGATGTGAGAGTGGTGAAGCCCTGCGGGATGATGCAGAGTACTTCCACATCCCTTGTGAGGAGCTGCCCCTTGGGTCTGAGTTCCTGGGAGGGGAGAGGTAGATGCTGGGTGAGGCAGGCATGAATCTTGAGGAGTCAGGGCTGGGGGACCTCTCATATTCTCCCGAGACCTGTGAGTATCTGGGGGACTCCTGGGTGCATGGGGCTGACTCCCGCAGGAACCTGGGGATGGCTTGAGAGTAACTGGGAGCCACAGGAGAGTCCCGAAGGCCTGGGGTTGAAGAGGTGAAAGACACAGGGGAGGAGCACCGTGAGGCTCGTGAGTTTGTAGGTGATTCCTGGGTGTTGGGGTGCTGATTCCAGCTGAAATCTGGGGTTGTTTGGAGAGTAGCTGGGAGACCCAGGAGACTCCCCGAGAGCTGGGGGTGAGCTGCTGGGTGATGGCAGTAGGAACGTGTGGTATATTACTGATGAACGTGGTGACTCTGAAGAATCCTCAGAGGAGGACACGGGAGAGCCCATTGGCTTCATTGATTGCCCATCACGGAGAGGACAGGGAAATGGGAGATTGTGGGATACTGGTGATGACCGAGGTGAGTGTGGTGAAGCCCTAGGGGATGGTGAATGGTAGCTCCGGATCCCTGGTGAGGAGCTTCCTCTTAAGACTGAGTTTCTGAGAGGGGACAGGGAGAAGCTGGGTGAGGCTAGCATGGATCTTGGGGAGTCCGGGCTGGGGGAATGTTCATAAGAAGACCCAGACAAGACCCTAGTGCTCTTAGGTGCAGACATGATTAGGAAAACTGCAGCTCCCAGAGACCCCTACTAATTTCCTGACCCGCAGAATGAAGGAGTCTGTGTGTGTGTGTGTGTGTGTGTGTGTGTGTTTGTGTGTGTGTGGTGTGAGGTATGTGCTCCTTAAGAAAATGGAAATAAACCAACCAATGAGACAGACAGACAGACAGACAGAGATCCACTTGCCCAAGTGTTCTGTCCTGTCCTCTGAATCCGCTTCCAAGTCGCAAGACGCTGTGAGCTCCAAGTCCACGCAGAGTCCGCCAAACGCTCCGGCCGCTGCTCCGCTCTGCGAAGATCTGAGTGCAGGCCAGCCAGGGTGGGTTTAAATAGCCTCGGGCGCAGCCTCGCAGCGGAAAGGGCGGAGCTTCACTCCTCCTTTCCATCAGTCACCCGCAACTTTCCCAGGCTACACCTCGTAGGAAACTGTTCTCCTGATTTGATTTCATGCGCCACCTTTGGGACAATCTAAGAACTTACAAGTTTTCTTGGCCAAAGGTATGATGAATTAAATGCACGGAAACACTGAAAACCAACTGGGGGTTCTGTGGTTCCCACGATGTGGTTTAGACACCAGCAGCATCCTTGTCACCCTCAAACCCCGGAGATCCACAGATCTGTGTGGTAAGAAGCCCTCCCCCTGACCCTGATGCATGGCAGTTTAGGAATTACCCGTGTAAGCGAAAAGACTTTGAAGAAGAGGTGGAGATAGGCGTTGTAGAAACATTCTGTTGCTCTGGAACCCCGTAGAGACTTGGGAGCCAGTTGGGTGGAGCATCCGTTGGATGCGGGTGCTGGGCTTAGGAATATCAAGGTGTGGCTCCAGATAATCCCATCATCTAGTTAAGTTCCCAGTTATGCTAATCTGTTTTAAAATTCCGTTTGTGTAAATTCTTTTACTCAGACTGAGAATGGCAAAGCCTCAACCCCAATTTCCAGGGAGGGTTGAGAGCCTCAGGTTGAGTTGATGACCAATAGCTTACGGTTTAACCCATCGTGCCTATAGAATGAGGTCTCCATAAAAACCCAAAAGGACTGGGTTTAGAGAGCTTCTGGATAACACTTCCTGGAAGGCAGTGCGCCCCTCCCCACATGCCGGGCCCAAAAGTTTTTTCTGAAGTTTTTGCAATATCCGCTAACATACAAAAAATGGGAAATGTCAGTGTTTCCCTGCGTGCTGTGAGCTCTTCCAGCAAATGAATGCAACTAAAACTGGGAGTGGTGGAAACCTGACTTATAGCCAGTTGCTGAGAAGCACAGGTAAAACAACGTAGGGCTTCCCATTGTTATTAGTGTGGGAGGCCAGTCTTGCGGGACTCGGCCCTTTGGAATCTAATGCTATGTCCCGGTAGATAGCGTCACCGTTGAACTCGAAGCCACACGTATGTTGAGAACAATTTCTCTGGTCATCCGCTGCATGTCTTATTTACAATACGTAATCAAATTCTTTATCCTGACCTTATGGCACCTGGGTTGAGAACCATGATTTGAACCAAAAATTGGTCTGTCACTCTCTGAGTTTGAAACTTTGTTTTGCCGTTAGCGTTTTGCTATTGCTTTCTCGTTTTCTTTGCTTTCGATTTGTTTCTAAGTTCTGGGATATACGGGCAGGGTGTGCAGATTTGTTACTAAGGTAAACGTGTGCCACGGTGGTTTGCGGCACCTGTCAACCCATCACCTAGGTATTCAGCCCAGCGGGCAGTAGCTGTTTTTCTTAACGCTCTGCCTCCCGAAAGGCCCCGGTGTGTGTTGTTCCCCTTCCTGTGTCCATGTGATCCCATTGTTCAGCTCCCAATATAAGTGAGAATGTGGCGTTTGGTTTTCTGTTCCCGGATTAGGTTGTTGAGGATAATGACTTCACATCACCAGTGTCTTTGTTGTTTATTATAAAGAGTAGTATTTTATTGAATAAGATTTACTTCCAGAAAAATAAGCTTTAATCTACAATGAATGCCAGACTCTACAGCACAAAGCAACTTTCTCAGTTTTCCACACACAAAGGATCCTACTAAGTGAAAAAAGCCACAGAATTTCATACACAAATGTACTACTCTGTCTGAAAACATCTCACAGAATCATGCACTGTACTAATACCATTAGATCAGCTCTTCAGTCAGGTTAAAGTATCCCTCTAATAACTGATTTTTATAATGTTATCCACATCCACGCCCAATCAGTCTGCCATTGTTAATGGTGTACAGCATTATTGAACACAATGGAATTGATGGAGCCCATATCCACCGACAGATCGTGACTTAAGTTGGTTTGATTTATGAGTTTTCAACGTTATGATGGGTCTATTGGAATATTAGATGCGTTTCTGAGATACACTGGGTTTATGGGTATGCCACCCTATACTCCAGAAACAGGTGTATAAAGAAAAACAGGTGTACCTAATTAAAATATACTTAGTGACCTGGGATAAACCAATAGATGCTTACAACTGATGGAGAACCATGAAAGAGAGATAGCGGTAAATAATTACAATAACACAATTTTTCAGCACCTGTCGAGGATTCCTGAAAAAGACGCAGGACGTAGGATGCACCTAAGGCCTATGAAAGAGAGAGGGCAGAAGGAATAAGAGAGAAATAGGTGGAAGGAAGGAAGGAAGGAAGGAAGGAAGGAAGGAAGGAAGGAAGGGAAGACAGAAGGAAGGAGAAAACACCCGGTGTTACTGAAACCACAAAAAGTGGTTTCCCCCTGTGGGTAAGGCTGCAATGTGGATGAATCTTGAAAATACTGTGCTAAAAGTGTTATGTCAGTCATAAAAGCTCACGTATTGTGCAATTCCATTTATAGGAAATGTCCACAGGATGGAAATCTATGCATATGGGGTTGATCGCTCTATGCAGTTGTTACCTAGGGCTGAGGGTCAGGGAGAGGGTTTGAGACAGAATGAGGAGTGACTAATGTCCACAGGGTTTTTCTCTGTTCGGGGGTGATAAAACCTTCTAAAATGGATTGCGAATTAAAATTGAATGTGCACAGGCACAAATATACTAAAATCCACTCAATTCATGACTTTTAATGGGGCAATTTTATGTGGCACACTCTTATGGAGACCACGGCAGACATAGTGAGAGAGAAAAAGGTGAGTAAATCTCTGAAACGGAGGCAGAAACAGAGAGAATGAGAAGCCCTGTGAATGGGAGGGAGAGAGAAAAGGGAAAATGGTCCTATTTACAAATGTCAGCTGTGAAACTGTGGTTCACATCAGCAGTGTCACTGCCAGGAAGGAGGGTCATGCTAGCCATGTCACCGGTAGCGTGGCCCGCAGGGACGCCGACACGCTGGAGCGTCGTGCCAGCATGGGCTCTGGCAGCCACGTGGGCCAGCAGGAGGGTCCCGCTGCACAGCCGTGGGGTGAGGATAGACTGGGCGGTGATATCGGCCATTACAGGGGCCTCTTCTGCTGGCAAGAGTGTGAGAGTAGCAAGTGGATGGACAGGCCTGTGTGTGAGGACGGAATGCAGGAGGGGCTCTTCTGCGGCTGGGTGTGGGGCCCTCCCCAGAAATGTGGAGATATGGCCAGGTAGCTGCATCATGTTGGCTAGTAGATTGGCCAGGGCTTCGAACTGAAGGACAATAACGGGGAGTAGCTGTCAGGCCCTGGGAGTGTCTGAGTGTAATTGGAGATGGGTTTGGGGTCACTGAGGGAAGCATGGGAGCCATCCCTGTATAGATACAGGTCATTGGGAGGTAGTCTCGTGAGGCCTGTGAGTGTCCAGGGTTCCCCTGGGTGCCTGGGGCTGACTGTGGCAGAAATCTGGGGAAGGCTGGAGAGAAGCTGGGAGACACAGGAGAGTCCCTGAAGGCAGGGGGTGAAGAGGTGAAAGAAATGGGGGAGGGTTGCAGTAAGGTCCGTGAGTTTGTAGGTGATACCTGGGTGTGGGAAGCTGACCCCAGGTGTAATGTGGAGATGGTTGGAGAGTAGCTGAGAGAGACAGAAGAGTCCCTGAGGGCTGGGGGTGAGAACATGGAGAGACTGGGGAGTAAGTCAGTGAAATTCGTGAGTTTGGTGGTGTGTCGTGGGTGCCTGGAACTGAGTCCAGCTGGAACCTAGAGAAGTTTTGAGAGTAGCTGAAAGAGACACAAGAGTCCCTGTGGGCTGAGGGCAAAGACCTGAGAGAGACCAGGGAGGACCTCCGTGAAGTCTGTGAGTCTGTAGGTGATTCCGGAGTGTGGGAGGCTGACTCCCTCAGAAATCTGGGCGTGGTGGGAGAGTAGCTGGGACAGACGGGAGAGTCCCAGGTCACTGGGGGTGAAGACATGAGAGAGACTGGGGAGTAACTCAGTGAAACTGGTGAGTTCGGTGGTGACTCCGGGGTGCCTGGAACTGACTCCAGCTGAAATCTGGGGGTGGTTGGAGAGTAGCTGGGACAGACAGGAGAGTCCCTGAGGGCTGGAGAAGACATGAGAGAGACTGGAGAGTAATTGAGTGAAATTGGTGAGTTTGGTGGTGAGTCTGGGGTGCAAGGAACTGCTTCCAGCTGAAATGTGGGCGTGGTTGGAGAGCAGCTGGGACAGACAGTAGAGTCCCTGAGGGCTGGTGAAGACATGAGAGAGACTGGAGAGTAATTGAGTGAAATTGGTGAGTTTGGTGGTGATTCCGGGGTGCAAGGAACTGCTTCCAGCTGAAATGTGGGCGTGGTTGGAGAGTAGCTGGGACAGACAGGAGAGTCCCTGAGGGCTGGTGAAGACATGAGAGAGACTGTAGAGTATCTGAGTGAAATTGGTGAGTTTGGTGGTGATCCTGGGGTGCAAGGAACTGCTTCCAGCTGAAATGTGGGCGTGGTTGGAGTGTAGCTGGGACCGACAGGAGAGTCCCTGAGGGCTGGTGAAGACATGAGAGAGACTGGCGAGTAATTGAGTGAAATTGGTGAGTTTGGTGGTGATTCCGGGGTGCAAGGAACTGCTTCCAGCTGAAATGTGGGCGTGGTTGGAGAGTAGCTGGGACAGACAGGAGAGTCCCTGAGGGTTGGAGATAAAGACGTGCTAGAGACTGGCGAGTAACACAGTGAAAGTGGTGGGCTTGGTGGTGATCCCTGGGTTCCTGGATCTGACCCGTGCTGAAATGTGGGCGTGGTTGGAGAGTAGACTGGAGAGAGCGGAGGGTCCGAAAGGGCTGGGGGTGAAGACGTGGGAGAGACTGGCGAGGATCTCACTGAGGTCTGTGAGTTTGTAGGTGTTTCTGGGGTGTGGGATACCGACGCCCGCTGAAATCTGGGCGTAGTTGGAGAGTAGCTGGGACAGACAGGAGAGTCATTGGTGGCTGGGGGTGAGCTGCTGGATGATGGCAGTAAGAACATAGGGCGCATTATTGATGAATGGGGTGACTGTGAGGAATCTCCAGAGGACACGGGAGAACACAATGACATGAGTGATTGTCGTGCTTGGTTAGGAAAGGGAAATGTAAAGTTGTGGAATTCTGTCGATGACGGATGTGAGAGTGGTGAAGCCCTGCGGGATGATGCAGAGTACTTCCACATCCCTTGTGAGGAGCTGCCCCTTGGGTCTGAGTTCCTGGGAGGGGAGAGGTAGATGCTGGGTGAGGCAGGCATGAATCTTGAGGAGTCAGGGCTGGGGAACCTCTCATATTCTCCCGAGACCTGTGAGTATCTGGGGGACTCCTGGGTGCATGGGGCTGACTCCCGCAGGAACCTGGGGATGGCTTGAGAGTAACTGGGAGCCACAGGAGAGTCCCGAAGGCCTGGGGTTGAAGAGGTGAAAGACATAGGGGAGGAGCACCGTGAGGCTCGTGAGTTTGTAGGTGATTCCTGGGTGTGGGGTGCTGATTCCAGCTGAAATCTGGGGTTGTTTGGAGAGTAGCTGGGAGACCCAGGAGACTCCCCGAGAGCTGGGGGTGAGCTGCTGGGTGATGGCAGTAGGAACGTGTGGTATATTACTGATGAACGTGGTGACTCTGAAGAATCCTCAGAGGAGGACACGGGAGAGCCCATTGGCTTCATTGATTGCCCATCACGGAGAGGACAGGGAAATGGGAGATTGTGGGATACTGGTGATGACCCAGGTGAGTGTGGTGAAGCCCTAGGGGATGGTGAATGGTAGCTCCGGATCCCTGGTGAGGAGCTTCCTCTTAAGACTGAGTTTCTGAGAGGGGACAGGGAGAAGCTGGGTGAGGCTAGCATGGATCTTGGGGAGTCCGGGCTGGGGGAATGTTCATAAGAAGACCCAGACAAGACCCTAGTGCTCTTAGGTGCAGACATGATTAGGAAAACTGCAGCTCCCAGAGACCCCTACTAATTTCCTGACCCGCAGAATGAAGGAGTCTGTGTGTGTGTGTGTGTGTGTGTGTGTGTGTGTGTGTGTGTGTGTGTTTGTGTGTGTGTGGTGTGAGGTATGTGCTCCTTCAGAAAATGGAAATAAACCAACCAATGAGACAGACAGGCAGACAGACAGAGATCCACTTGCCCAAGTGTTCTGTCCTGTCCTCTGAATCCGCTTCCAAGTCGCAAGTCGCTGTGAGCTCCAAGTCCACGCAGAGTCCGCCAAACGCTCCGGCCGCTGCTCCGCTCTGCGAAGATCTGAGTGCAGGCCAGCCAGGGTGGGTTTAAATAGCCTCGGGCGCAGCCTCGCAGCGGAAAGGGCGGAGCTTCACTCCTCCTTTCCATCAGTCACCCGCAACTTTCCCAGGCTACACCTCGTAGGAAACTGTTCTCCTGATTTGATTTCATGCGCCACCTTTGGGACAATCTAAGAACTTACAAGTTTTCTTGGCCAAAGGTATGATGAATTAAATGCACGGAAACACTGAAAACCAACTGGGGGTTCTGTGGTTCCCACGATGTGGTTTAGACACCAGCAGCATCCTTGTCACCCTCAAACCCCGGAGATCCACAGATCTGTGTGGTAAGAAGCCCTCCCCCTGACCCTGAAGCATGGCAGTTTAGGAATTACCCGTGTAAGCGAAAAGACTTTGAAGAAGAGGTGGAGATAGGCGTTGTAGAAACATTCTATTGCTCTGGAACCCCGTAGAGACTTGGGAGCCAGTTGGGTGGAGCATCCGTTGGATGCGGGTGCTGGGCTTAGGAATATCAAGGTGTGGCTCCAGATAATCCCATCATCTAGTTAAGTTCCCAGTTATGCTAATCTGTTTTAAAATTCCGTTTGTGTAAATTCTTTTACTCAGACTGAGAATGGCAAAGCCTCAACCCCAATTTCCAGGGAGGGTTGAGAGCCTCAGGTTGAGTTGATGACCAATAGCTTACGGTTTAACCCATCGTGCCTATAGAATGAGGTCTCCATAAAAACCCAAAAGGACTGGGTTTAGAGAGCTTCTGGATAACACTTCCTGGAAGGCAGTGCGCCCCTCCCCACATGCCGGGCCCAAAAGTTTTTTCTGAAGTTTTTGCAATATCCGCCAACATACAAAAAATGGGAAATGTCAGTGTTTCCCTGCGTGCTGTGAGCTCTTCCAGCAAATGAATGCAACTAAAACTGGGAGTGGTGGAAACCTGACTTATAGCCAGTTGCTGAGAAGCACAGGTAAACAACGTAGGGCTTCCCATTGTTATTAGTGTGGGAGGCCAGTCTTGCGGGACTCGGCCCTTTGGAATCTAATGCTATGTCCCGGTAGGTAGCGTCACCGTTGAACTCGAAGCCACACGTATGTTGAGAACAATTTCTCTGGTCATCCGCTGCATGTCTTATTTACAATACGTAATCAAATTCTTTATCCTGACCTTATGGCACCTGGGTTGAGAACCATGATTTGAACCAAAAATTGGTCTGTCACTCTCTGAGTTTGAAACTTTGTTTTGCCGTTAGCGTTTTGCTATTGCTTTCTCGTTTTCTTTGCTTTCGATTTGTTTCTAAGTTCTGGGATATACGGGCAGGGTGTGCAGATTTGTTACTAAGGTAAACGTGTGCCACGGTGGTTTGCGGCACCTGTCAACCCATCACCTAGGTATTCAGCCCAGCGGGCAGTAGCTGTTTTTCTTAACGCTCTGCCTCCTGAAAGGCCCCAGTGTGTGTTGTTCCCCTTCCTGTGTCCATGTGATCCCATTGGTCAGCTCCCATTATAAGTGAGAATGTGGCGTTTGGTTTTCTGTTCCCGGATTAGGTTGTTGAGGATAATGACTTCACATCACCAGTGTCTTTGTTTTTTATTATAAAGAGTAGTATTTTATTGAATAAGATTTACTTCCAGAAAAATAAGCTTTAATCTACAATGAATGCCAGACTCTACAGCACAAAGCGATTTTCTCAGTTTTCCACACACAAAGGTTCCTACTAAGTGAAAGAAGCCACAGAATTTCATACACAAATGTCCTACTCTGTCTGAAAACATCTCACAGAATCATGCACTGTACTAATACCATTAGATCAGCTCTTCAGTCAGGTTAAAGTATCCCGCTAATAACTGATTTTTATAATGTTATCCACATCCACGCCCAATCAGTCTGCCATTGTTAATGGTGTACAGCATTATTGAACACAATGGAATTGATGGAGCCCATATCCACCGACAAACCGTGACTTAAGTTGGTTTGATTTATGAGTTTTCAACGTTATGAGGGGTCTATTGGAATATTAGATGCGTTTCTGAGATACACTGGGTTTATGGGTATGCGACCCTATACTCCAGAAACAGGTGTATAAAGAAAAACAGGTGTACCTAATTGAAATATACTTAGTGACCTGGGATAAACCAATAGATGCTTACAACTGATGGAGAACCATGAAAGAGAGATAGCGGTAAATAATTACAATAACACAATTTTTCAGCACCTGTCGAGGATTCCTGAAAAAGACGCAGGACGTAGGATGCACCTAAGGCCTATGAAAGAGAGAGGGCAGAAGGAATAAGAGAGAAATAGGTGGAAGGAAGGAAGGAAGGAAGGAAGGAAGGAAGGAAGGAAGGAAGGAAGGAGGGAAAGACGGAAGGAAGGAGAAAACACCCGGTGTTACTGAAACCACAAAAAGTGGTTTCCCCCTGTGGGTAAGGCTGCAATGTGGATGAATCTTGAAAATACTGTGCTAAAAGTGTTATGTCAGTCATAAAAGCTCACGTATTGTGCAATTCCATTTATAGGAAATGTCCACAGGATGGAAATCTATGCATATGGGGTTGATCGCTCTATGCAGTTGTTACCTAGGGCTGAGGGTCAGGGAGAGGGTTTGAGACAGAATGAGGAGTGACTAATGTCCACAGGGTTTTTCTCTGTTCGGGGGTGATAAAACCTTCTAAAATGGATTGCGAATTAAAATTGAATGTGCACAGGCACAAATATACTAAAATCCACTCAATTCATGACTTTTAATGGGGCAATTTTATGTGGCACACTCTTATGGAGACCACGGCAGACATAGTGAGAGAGAAAAAGGTGAGTAAATCTCTGAAACGGAGGCAGAAACAGAGAGAATGAGAAGCCCTGTGAATGGGAGGGAGAGAGAAAAGGGAAAATGGTCCTATTTACAAATGTCAGCTGTGAAACTGTGGTTCACATCAGCAGTGTCACTGCCAGGAAGGAGGGTCATGCTAGCCATGTCACCGGTAGCGTGGCCCGCAGGGACGCCGACACGCTGGAGCGTCGTGCCAGCATGGGCTCTGGCAGCCACGTGGGCCAGCAGGAGGGTCCCGCTGCACAGCCGTGGGGTGAGGATAGACTGGGCGGTGATATCGGCCATTACAGGGGCCTCTTCTGCTGGCAAGAGTGTGAGAGTAGCAAGTGGATGGACAGGCCTGTGTGTGAGGACGGAATGCAGGAGGGGCTCTTCTGCGGCTGGGTGTGGGGCCCTCCCCAGAAATGTGGAGATATGGCCAGGTAGCTGCATCATGTTGGCTAGTAGATTGGCCAGGGCTTCGAACTGAAGGACAATAACGGGGCGTAGCTGTCAGGCCCTGGGAGTGTCTGAGTGTAATTGGAGATGGGTTTGGGGTCACTGAGGGAAGCATGGGAGCCATCCCTGTATAGATACAGGTCACTGGGAGGTAGTCTCGTGAGGCCTGTGAGTGTCCAGGGTTCCCCTGGGTGCCTGGGGCTGACTGTGGCAGAAATCTGGGGAAGGCTGGAGAGAAGCTGGGAGACACAGGAGAGTCCCTGAAGGCAGGGGGTGAAGAGGTGAAAGAAATGGGGGAGGGTTGCAGTAAGGTCCGTGAGTTTGTAGGTGATACCTGGGTGTGGGAAGCTGACCCCAGGTGTAATGTGGAGATGGTTGGAGAGTAGCTGAGAGAGACAGAAGAGTCCCTGAGGGCTGGGGGTGAGAACATGGAGAGACTGGGGAGTAAGTCAGTGAAATTCGTGAGTTTGGTGGTGTGTCGTGGGTGCCTGGAACTGAGTCCAGCTGGAACCTAGAGAAGTTTTGAGAGTAGCTGAAAGAGACACAAGAGTCCCTGTGGGCTGAGGGCAAAGACCTGAGAGAGACCAGGGAGGACCTCCGTGAAGTCTGTGAGTCTGTAGGTGATTCCGGAGTGTGGGAGGCTGACTCCCTCAGAAATCTGGGCGTGGTGGGAGAGTAGCTGGGACAGACGGGAGAGTCCCAGGTCACTGGGGGTGAAGACATGAGAGAGACTGGGGAGTAACTCAGTGAAACTGGTGAGTTCGGTGGTGACTCCGGGGTGCCTGGAACTGACTCCAGCTGAAATCTGGGGGTGGTTGGAGAGTAGCTGGGACAGACAGGAGAGTCCCTGAGGGCTGGAGAAGACATGAGAGAGACTGGAGAGTAATTGAGTGAAATTGGTGAGTTTGGTGGTGATTCCGGGGTGCAAGGAACTGCTTCCAGCTGAAATGTGGGCGTGGTTGGAGAGTAGCTGGGACAGACAGGAGAGTCCCTGAGGGCTGGAGAAGACATGAGAGAGACTGGCGAGTAACGCAGTGAAGTTGGTGAGTTTGGTGGTGATTCCGGGGTGCAAGGAACTGCTTCCAGCTGAAATGTGGGTGTGGTTGGAGAGTAGCTGGGACAGACAGGAGAGTCCCTGAGGGCTGGTGAAGACATGAGAGAGACTGTAGAGTATCTGAGTGAAATTGGTGAGTTTGTTGGTGATCCTGGGGTGCAAGGAACTGCTTCCAGCTGAAATCTGGGCGTGGTTGGAGAGTAGCTGGGATAGACAGGAGAGTCCCTGAGGGCTGGTGAAGACTTGAGAGAGACTGGCGAGTAACGCAGTGAAGTTGGTGAGTTTGGTGGTGATTCCGGGGTGCAAGGAACTGCTTCCAGCTGAAATCTGGGCGTGGTTGGAGAGTAGCTGGGACCGACAGGAGAGTCCCTGAGGGCTGGTGAAGACATGAGAGAGACTGGCGAGTAATTGAGTGAAATTGGTGAGTTTGTTGGTGATCCTTGGGTGCAAGGAACTGCTTCCAGCTGAAATGTGGGCGTGGTTGGAGAGTAGCTGGGACAGACAGGAGAGTCCCTGAGGGTTGGAGATAAAGACGTGCTAGAGACTGGCGAGTAACACAGTGAAAGT